>NC_143201.1:7707222-8341666 GCF_051530095.1 Phoenix dactylifera
ATAGCAGTATAAAAAGAGACCATAGTGGATGTCGTGGAATTGAATATTTAAGAGAACGGAAGTACTAGTAGGACGATAAAGGAACTTCTTTTTTCATTTTCTTTTTCTTGGGGCCAGGGGAGTGGAGATGGTAAGGTTGGGAAATCTGCTTGGCAGAGAAAAGAGATACATCTGGAGCAGCCAAGACATTGAGAAGGTACTATGGCATGACGAGTTTGTTGAGGAGCATAATTGTGGAGGATAAGTGAAGAGGTTGTATTAAGATGGAGTGTCAAAATGCTCCTAGCTGAGTCTTCATCCAATAAATTGGTAAGTAATGAGGAGTTCTGATAAATTCTTCAGCTGCAGGAATTCCATGAAATGTTATAATTACATCATTCTTGTTTTACTAGCAATATCCAAAAAAAGGGGAAAAAAGGGTAGTTAACTCATCAAATGGCATAGAAATTTTTTTTACACTAACCTTTTTTCTTTACCAAAGGATTAACCTAACCATCTAAGATACCATATACAAGAAAGGAATCAGATTTTCTTTTAATTGATTGCTATAAGCTTTACCATTGCAATCTGCAGAAGAAATTATAGATTTCTTGTATTGACACTACAGGACAAGTTGCAGACAACAAGAAGAAACACACTAGAAAATAAAGGAGAAAAATAAGAGAAAAAAGAACACTAGTGGTATAGGTTGTTTGGCATCTTGCCTATGTCCATGGGGAGCACAAAGAGAGAATTTCTATTATTCAAGAGAAAGTGCAGAACCTCTGAATCCAAATACAAGACTGCCATATGGTGACATTCAACCCCTCTCTTGTTACAGTAGATCTCATACAAGATCCTGACAAGCCTCTCGTTATACAACCTTAGAAGAGTAGGAGCTTACGTTAAACCAAGGCAAACTTCTATAATATAGGATTAAACCACGGATTAAATCCTTTGCATCAGTCATTAGATCCTCAAAGCACAAGCAGGCTGGAACTTATACTAAGTTTTGTTTGCCGGAATGAGGACCGGAATGGAATGGGAAACATCCAACTTTCTCCCCATTCCACTGTTTGGTATGACAATAAACAATGAAATCACATTTTCTTTGGAATCACCAATCCTTCATTTTGAAGGAATTGATCTACTCTTAAGTGGGAGTAATGGTCATCTTCATGACAGTGGGAATGAATGATATTTTACTAATGAATTAATTAGCAATATTATGATACAAAATATCAACAAATAATATATTTGATATGAGTTAATTTTTGGTGATTACGACATAAAATAAAAATAAATAATTTAAATAATATTTAATTATAATTTTTTATTATTAGAAAATAGTTATAGTATCGAGTAGCAAGTATTGCAATATTATATCAATTGTCACTTAAAGATTTACCAGGTATTATGTACTAAAAATTGAACATTGTGCAATGTAGAAAATAAAAATATAAATATAAATGATGAAAATTAAATAATAAAAATAAAAATATATCAAGTTAAAAATGTAAAAAATAAAGAGCAACAGGATACTACATTAAAATACAAAAGAACATAGAAAAGAAAAATTTTCGTCAAGAATTACAAGTATGAATACAAAGAGGAATAAAAATAAAAAACAGATAATAAATGTAAAATTAAATTGAAAATATCAAATATAAATAAATATTAATATAAATAAAAAAATTGAATTAGCTAACCCCAACTAGTTTGAGATTAAGGTTTAATCGAGTTGAGTTTTAATATAAATAAATTTAAATACAAATAAAACAAAAAGTATTAATACAAGATTATAGGAAGTATAATAAAATTGGGTTATTATAATGGCTGCCCATAGGATGATTATTTTAGCCACTACCCATGCAGCTACAACCTGGATGGGTTGGATTAGGTTGAGGGCAATCCCTAAACCAACCCAACCTCTAAATCCCTCAATCCTAATGTAACCCAACTCAAACTAGTCTCAGATTAGAATTTCTCTAACCCAACCCAAACCCATCTTAAGCTAAATTCGGGTTGGTCATGTTAGCCAAGTCAGATCAGGTTAGTCGAGTTGAGTCAAATTGTGCCATGTTAATAAATCAAATCAGGTAGAATATGAATTCTAAAATAGACGAAAGGTTTGAGACATTTTTGTTTAGATTAGTATTTGCTGAATTGAAGCATCGATTGTTTATAAATTTTAATGGTACATTTATACATAAATTAACAAGATTAGAGAAATAATTATATTAAACATATAAGTAATCTATATGGAACAAAATTATGAATTTTTTGCTTACTTGTATCAGTTTGAGTTGGGGTTTAGTCGGGTTGGGTAAGGGTCAGATTTGGGTTGGGTTGAACGTCAACTCAACCCAACCCTACTTGAGGTTGTCTTGGGAATTTTGAGCCAAAGCCCAACCCAAATTTATAAAACCAAAACCCAACCAATGTCCAATGAGTTGGTTGGGCCAAGGGAATTCAAATGGAGCCCAATGCAAATTGCACAACTAACTGCCCCTAGGATTTTTTTTACCTAAATTCAAATTCAGATCCTACTAAAATGTCCAGCACATCTAAGCAATCTTAATACGATCTTATTTCAAACTTTTCCAATATTACCCCTCATTATTGATGCACTGCAACCCCCACAAATTACTCTCTTTCCCAAAAAAGTAGCTTCAGATCCTCTCCCCCGCTCGCTTGCTTGCACGCTCGCGCACCACACATACCTATTTGTGCACTCTCCCTTTACCTCCTCTCTAAAAGAAACCTCTCTTTCTATAACAGTGGTCATCAAATAATCTTCATGGCCTAGACACAATAGTGTCTTTTACCATAATAACATGTAAGCATAGGCAAAATATCTTCAGAGACCTACAATGTGATATAAAAGCTTTTGGATTAAAACCTGATGCTTGATGTTTAAGTACTAATGCAGATTATTGATACCTTTTAGAACATTTTGCTATATAATCATATGCATCTTTTCTTATGTATAACCATGGAAATCTTTTTTTCTTCTTTTTCTTTTGAGCTGATAGTGAAAGACCACCATAGATTTCATTAAAAATCATAGGCATTCCCATCTAATGAAAATTTTAAACATACATAAGGTGGCCTTCTTTGAGGTGGGACCCGAGGGCGAGCGAAGTGCTGCAGGATGAGGTTTCCAGACCGGGGGTGAGCCCACCTAGTGAGTGAATGAGTTAGAGAGAGAGAGAGAATGGAGCATCGTGTGGTGAGTTTGGGAGGTAAGATCGCTTGTGTGTTATGAGAAAGAAAGGAGCACCATCATTGTGCCTGTCGAAAAAGCAAAGATGCTACATAATACATAAGTCGTTAAAGAGGGGAAAATTGGAAGAATATCACATTGATGATCTTATTAAATGTTTTCACTTATAAATGAATAGTAACTGAGAAATTTTATCTAAAACCAGGCTCAAAAGGAGGCAGAGGATAAAATGACCGCCTCGTGGGCGATCATTATTATGACCTAATAAAATTATCTCATATTAATCAAAGAAAATACCAAAGGATAAAACGGAAACAAAAATATATTAATAAAAATAAAATATAAAAAAAGAAACTAAAATTAAAAATAATACAAAACTGTGAAAATATAAAATAACAACCATTATAACATTATAATGGTTGTTAGTTAAAAGTTTCATATAGATACAAAAGGCCAAAAGTTATGGTAAAGACTAAAGACCATTATTATAAGATTTAGTTCCATTCCTTAATCAATGATATATTGAGAAAAATGATTAAAAATTGATTACACTCTAAATTTCTAATATAGAAGTAGTTAAATTAAACATGAAAATTAAATTGCTGTTCCTTTTCCATATTCGGCCATTTTGCACCCAAAAAATGGAATCGAATCACAATTCCGATGCCCAGCCTTTCATTCCCATTCCATTTCTTTTTCATTCTTGCTAACAAAACATAGCATTAGACTTCATAGTGCAGAATTAAGGACAAATTTATATCTACATATCATGACTCATGAAAGTCCTTTTTTCTCATTGATGCCCATGATACAAATCCAATGTGTTGGAGGCCATCTATGAAACAAATTGGTGATGCTCTGTTTCTATCCTTTTTGCACTGTGGACCACAAACAGATCCTTACACTCTCTTCTCATGTTATATAAGTGAGCCCTACTTCATCTATTACTTACAACAAAGCCCGCTAAAAACCATGTGATTTTTGTACCAAAAAAAAAAAGCCATGTAATTTCAAATTCCACCCAAAAAAACCAAACAATTATAACTTTGCCACCAAAAACAATAGAAGACACGATTGCCAACAACTACAACATGAATATAAGCTACTTTGACTTATCTTGGAGAATATGTATTTTGATTCTAATAATAATGTAATAAATTAGTACCAAGATGAAAGAAATTTGTTGAGAAACAAAAGTTTTTCTATTATCTCGATAGCTTTGCAAAATGGGCCCTTATCTCAGCACTAGGATTCACTTTAATATGGAGCTTCAAGTATGATTACTGTAAAGCTGAGAGGGAAGGATAGACTGGTGATAAAAAGCATGATGTGAGAGGATTCTTTGGAACCATATCTAAGCATATTACCATGCTCGGATGAGATTTAAAGGACAATTTGTCCAAGAAGTCTGCCATATTGAGTCTTTTTTTTCTGTTTAATCAAGTTATAATTTTTAATGAGTTGTATTTTAATTTAGAAGCTTTTTATTTATGTTGTGGTACCATAAACAATAAGAAGCACATGACGCTTTTCCTTCCCTCCTTTTGGAGTTGAAGTTGGGTCAACAAGTGGAGGTGTCCAATAAGTATGAAGGTTTTCAAAAAATGAAAAAAAATCCTTGCCAATTTTCTAGGAGATTTACTTCCATTTTTTAGCCTAAATTTTTTCTAGAGAAAGTATTATAAAGCAAGGTTTATCATACCGGTCGGTTTCATAGTATACCAGACGTACCATACCGTACCGATACTAAACTAGTATGCAGGAGTGTATCGTACCAATACTCGGTACGCCTCAACGTCTTATATGTACCGCATACCGATACTGTAATAGAATGGTACCAATATAGGGTCCGGTACCAAAACGACAAACCCTATGATAAAGTCAATAAAACCCAATGACTAGCCACTAAAATGGTCATTATGTGCAGGTTGTGAAAGAAACTGAAGATCTAGGTCCTATCTAGTTCTTCACTCCTCCAGTCTCCTTCTCTCCATTACTTTCTGATTTATATTAACTTTTCTTATCTTATACCTACTGTGCTATTTTCTTATCTTATACTTACCTGTGTGAGTCTCTTTATCTCTTTTTTTTTTCATAGAACACATCAAAATACTGCATAATTCATTCATCCTAGTCACCTTAAACATTTTCATAGGTCAACTATTGACCCCCACCAATCACTCTATCAGCCCTGGATTTAGTTATATAGGATTCTTATCTCTCATAAAAATGCAAATCAGAACAGTTTTGGTCCTTGCAATATTAAAAATTGCCAAAAGAAACAGTTAGTCAAAAATATCTGGCGTGGAATTAATGAGTCTTCTTTGGAAATAAGAGTCATTCAAAGTATTTAATCTTTCAAAGTTTGAGTCATATAATGAGTCTTCAGTCAAAAGTTTAGTTTCCAAGGATTAGTATTTAAATATGAGTCTTTTGTATGCAACTGGCAAAATACTAGAAATACAATCAGTTCCTTTTTCCTGAAGAATTTCGGTTTCTGTTTGCATCCATCTCTATTTCTGACTGTCCAAGGAGGTGGACTCCTACATCCAATTTTCCCATCCTTACTCTATTCCTCCCTTCATTCTTTGTTATCGTTCCTTTATGTGAATAATTCTTCCTGGGTTGCATCAGAGTTGCAGCAGATCCTTCAAAAATAAAGACTATGGTGGAGTTGCTGACACCAAAAGCTAAAAAGTATGGCAAGGCTTCTTCAGATTGATTGGCTGCTAATGAAAGTTTTGACGGACTATGGCAAGATAAGTGCACCACTTATTGCCATACTAAAGAAGGAATGAGACCCAAAAGCTGAAGAAGCTTTTAACAAGTTGAAGCATGCAATTGCCTAAAAACCAGTCCTTGCCTTGCCTGCTTCAACAAAACATTTATGATCGAGAGTAATGCCTCCAGAGTTGATATTGGAGCAGTTCTATGCACGACAGGCAACTACTTGCATTCATTAGCTAGGCTTTATTAACATCTCATTTAGGGCTTCATGTATGTAACAAAGAGATAATGGTGATTGTGTGTGCAGTCACTAAGTGTAGATCATAGCTCATTGATCACCAATTTCAAATAAGAACTGACTGTAAAAGCATGAAATTCCTTCTATATCAGAAAATCATAAACATAGGTTGGGAAAAATGGATTAGAAAGCTATTAGGTTATGACTAGAAGATAGGTTATATGAAGAATGTAGAGAATGTGATGGCAGATGCACTCTCATCTTCCTAAACAAGCTGACATAAATGTTATCTCAATCGCTCTATGTGGTAATTTCAAAGAGATTAGAAGGCAATTGATCGATGTTCCAACAGCACAGAGCATCATTCAAAGGCTGCAAAAAGATCCAAATTCAGTCTCCCACTACACTTGGGACAACATAAACTTACACTACAAAGGTCAGCTAGTCCTAACAACTCAAACTCAATCCTTTCAAAAGAGTTTCATGCATCTCCAGCTGCTGGTCATTCTGGTTTCCTTCGCACTTACAAATGTATCTCCAGGAATTTTTATTGGAACAGCGTGAGAAAACATCAAGCAATTTGTTACAAAATATGAGACTCGTCGGCAAAATAAGGGTGAAACAGTTGCAAGTTCGGGCCTTCTTCAACCACTTCTATTCCAGAATAAGTATCGACAGACATATGTTCATGGATAATATTGTTAAGTTACATGGGCACAAGCTCTAGAGTTTGCGATCAGGATACAGTCTCGCCAGCAACTTTTGGAGAGAACTCTTCCATTTGCAAGGAACCAAGCTAAACATGAGTAGCGCTTACCATCCTCAATCAAATGGCCAAACTGAGATGGTCAACTGGTGCTTGTAGAATTACTTGTGTTGCTTTTCAAGTAATAGACCAAAGGAGTGAGTCTGCTGAGTTCCATGGGCAAAATAGTGGTATAATACCACATGTCACTCTTCTACAAAGACCACTCCACATGTAGCAGTCTATGGTGGAGTCCCACCCTCTATCACTACTTATTCTCATGGATCTTCAAATGTGCATTAAATTTATCACGATTTACATGAGAAAGATCGGGTGCTACAACTTCTCAAGGAGAATTTGCATGATACACAAGCTTGAATAATGAAGCAGCAAGCTGACAAGCACAAGACTGAAAGGGAATTTGAAGTAGGTGATTAGGTCTTCCTTCGACTTAAGCCCTATAGACAAGCTTCCATCAATGTGAGAGCATCTATAAAGTTGTTCCTAAACTCCATGGACCATAAAAGGTGATGGAACACATTGGTCCGTTGCCTATCACCTTGATTTGCCTACTGGGTTCAAAATACATCCAGCGCTCCGTGTCTCAAGCATCAAGAAGTCGGGTGAAGCACCACTTGCCAGATATTTCACCAAATGAAGAAATCAAATTTCAGCCATATGCTATCTTGGATCAGTGATGTGTAAGACATCATGACCAAGCAGTAGCTGAGGTTCTTGTTCAATGGGCTAACTTAACAAATAAGGAAACCACTTGGGAGCTTTATCATTATCTAGAATAGGAGTTTCCAAAATCTAATGCAACTCAACCTAGAGGACAAGGTTGCCTTGAAGGGTGGGGAAATGATATGTTTCCTATTCTAATTAGGACAACACCACAGTGATGTCACAGCCACCTCACCATACTGTACATATTTTATTCGAATTTATTTTGCTTTCCTAGTCTTGTTAGAATTAGTCTTTTTTTTCCTTTCAGTTATGCTATCTTACTCTATAAATATCTAAGCCCCTTGGGTCTCTGAAGCAAGCATTGAAGTAATTAAATTTGCCTAAAGGCTTTTGGAGGTCTCATTCCCCTTGAAGTGGTTGAACAATCCTTCTACTTTTCTTCTGTCTTTTTCTATGGTTTTTTTTCTATTCTTCTGCTGAAAATACCATTAATGGAACCAGATTACTATCATTAATATGAAAAAGAAGGAAGTCTGCTGATTAGAAGTTCAAAAAAGGGCCGTGTCATGGAAGTAGCCTTGCCAGAATCATGCTTGTCAAATTTAGTGTTGATGGGAAGATTTAAAAGAAAGAATGTTTGGAATACTAAGGAAATTATGGATGTGCTTGCCATATAGAGAAAAAACACTGCGATAGCATGGGGATTTCAAGACTGGAATTAGGCTTAGATAGGTGGGAAAGATAATGGATACACTATGGGGGAAAGGGGGACAAACTAAAATTATGGGAAGAAATTTTAGGTGAGAGGAGAGGTAAGCAAGTGAAGGATCCTTTCTTTCACATTGACTATGAATCATGATGAAAAGAAAGGAAGGGGGGTAGTCGATCTTAAAAGTAGGGGGCCAGTTGTCCATTTTAGCAAAATTTTGATAAACACTTCATTTTGGTGGTATATAATTGGCTTATCATGACATCCTTCCAAACTTCATGCCTTTTTCTGGTTCATCATTTCAGATTGAGACTTAAAATATAACGAGCTCATTTTGTAGGGGTGTTTCTAAAGGCAGATATCTACTTCCTTCTGGTGAAGGATATGGAATACTGGCTTAGACCATGGAATTCCATCTTGGTCATTATGAAGGATTTACTAGCTTGTGAATTGTTTTCACATATTGTATCATGAAAGGTGTGAATATAGAGGAGTCGAGTGGAAGTATTTGAAAGTCATAGGCTTGACTAGAGTAGAGTTTGGGCCTGATTTGCCTTCAATCTCTTATTCAAGACTGAAAGCATTAGGTAGTAGTTATTGCTACAGACAAGGGCTTTATTTTTCTCCATTGCTACGACTAAGCCAAAAAGGTGAAATCCTTTGTTTCCTCTTTTATTTCTCCTTCATCAATTGGCAAATCATCTCTTTCCTTTTGGTTTACAATAAGTGCTTAATTATCCTTAAGAACAAAAAACTAATCCTGTCATTGCTTTTTAACATTATATATGTTAATAAAAGTTCTCCTTGTCAAAAGCAGATAAAATATTAATCATCATACTAAACAGTAAGAAAGCAAATTCATGTAGAAACAAATCCAAACCCCATTAACATAAATCAACCTAACTTTGAAAATTGATGGCTAAAATGCAATCAAACTCATCCACATATGTAACAAACAAAAAAGGGGTACAAATAAGCTAAAAGAAAAGCTCATCTTCCTATAAGTAGGAGTAAAGAAATTAATTCAAACCAAGCTGTTAGAAGTAAACTATGCATTAGAACTTTTAAGTTCTAGCCCTTGTTGCATCTATATTGCATGTCTTTATATGTATATTCGCCCATTAAAAACTATAATTCTTCAAAACTGATTCAAGCATCGATAGGATAAATAAAATCTAAAATAAGATATACCAAATCTCTATACAGATTGATCAAATAGGAGAAAGAAAGCTCTACCCCCTTCAAAATTCGGAAAAAATCCTAAAAAAATTAAGAATGCAATGTCATGAATTTCAAACTGAATGGACTCTTCTTAGTAGATTCCCTATTCAGATGATCTTCCTTTCCTCAATCCTATCTAAATACGCTTTTTTAAAATAAATCGAAGTCTCATCAAATAATCTCCATGCAACATCTAACTCCATCCTTACGGAGACCTCATCATGAAAGATATGAGGGTCACTGGCATGGTGACCAACTTGCCCTTTGTGCCGATGAACCATGACACCTAGTCATGCATGGTTCCGAATGTGATGGAGACCAAAGTGGTGGTGAGCTCGTGCAAGCATGACGACCAGTTTGGAGCCACCGGAGTGAAGCCGATCAAAGGGCATCAAGAAGATCAACTCAAATTCCAGGATGAAGGAGCTCGACATGAACTCAACTCAGCGAAGGAAACATCGTATGCCTCGCCAGGTAGATCATCCCTTGGATGATCGTCACCAGCATGGAGGTCATCAAGATCGACAACACCCTCGGAATGGTAAAAATTCAATCTTTTCTTTTTGTTCTTTACTTCTTAGAGATTTTGTTCATGGAGGCAAGATTACCGAGGGGTGAGTGGATCTGAGCATTGTTGATGTGTTTTGGCATTACAAGGCCGATGTTTAGGGAAATGATAATATCAGGGCAGAAGGTTGAGCACCTAGAGTTGAAGGCATTGGGGAGGCCAAATGCATTGGACAAGACCATCAAGGCAAAGAAGGTGCATCTGCAGATGGTCCTAGCCTCATCGAATAATATTTTGTTTAATTAATATCTAAATTTATTTATTTATCGTATATACTTCATGAATTTTGCTGTCGTTGGGAATCGATCCGACCCAGGCGCCGAGTTGGTGGTGGTCACTAGAGTTTCCGGCTAGTTTAGCGTCCGAATTGGAGGGATCGGATGGGATCACTACACGCCTCCGCGGCAATGCTCTAATGGAGTTAGATGGCGGAGAAACGATTTCGGGCGGCGCTCCAATGCTAGATCCGACCTAAAACAGCAAAAACAAAAAAGTTTACCCTTTGGAGCGTGTCTGGCGGAGGACTCTCCAATGCCTAAATCAAACATAACTCTCAAGGAACAGGAGAAGGCTTGAAAAGTATAGAGAGGCAGCGCAAAAGAGTCAAAAGAGAACTTATCTGGAGGGCCTCCAAAAATGCAATATATAGGCGAAGGCCAGAACTCCTCGCCGAGTAGTTTGGGGGTTATACGCTGGTTGATAAAGCAACAAACTGTGTATCTTGTCCGTAAATCTCTTCTGCAATTTTGGGTAGCAGAATTTGTTTGGCTATCGTATTTGTTAGAAAACAGCTAGCAATACAACCGAGTTGTAGCCTTCTGTGAAAAGAGTTGGAGATGCAGAGAACTCTCCGCATGCCTTTTGGGTGAGCTATGTGGAATGGATTGAATGTTTAGCCCCACAGCTAGGTGGCGAGCTTTCATTGTCAGCACTGATCAGTTCCAAAGAGTATTAAATTTCTATACTAGTGGGTATGTCGTTAGTGCTTAATATTTTTATATTTATTTAATTTTTATCTCCCTCACAACGCTGGGTATTAAACAAAAACTGCATATATTTTTGTAGTACTACTGATAGAAACCTCTCGATCATTATCTAACGTCCCTGAACATTCCACTAATTATTCAGTCCTCGATGCGTTTTAATTTTATACCAAATTTTGCCCAATTCAAAAGGAACAACCAGGCTTAAAAATCATTAAAACTAAAACGAAAACCAATCCCGCGAGTCATGGACCTAATTCTCCAAGATTTACAACAGAGAAAACCACAACCATCAAAAGCAATTCGAAATTTAAATCACAGGAAGAGCTGACCTATCTGCAGAATCTTGCACCACTTCGGCCGCCGAGAATAAGGGATCCGACTCCCATCTGCTGAAACTCTCCGCCATTAAACAATTCGATCAATAAATTATCGATCAAATAGAGCCCATTAAATTGCCCAAGGATCGAAATCCTCCAGATTGGAACGGAGCAAAACCTAAGTAAAACTTGCTGCAAAGGAGGAATTTTTAGGGTTTCGATTAATAAGAAGGAGGAGGAGGAGGAGGAGGAGGGATTAAATTTCAAAATTATATGGCAAAAATATATATTAAAATTGCGAAGGACGAAAGAGACGAAGAGGGAGGAGGGATGGTGAACAATGGGAAGGAAAAGAGAGGGATATTTTTTGTTTTTTTACAAAATTTTAAGTCTGTTAGTTGATGTAGGACCACCGTGAAACTTGCTGTCGAGAGACCACAACCGTCCGTTTTTGATCCGACGGGAAGGTTCATTTACTCTTCATGACATCACGAAATGGTCACTCCGAACCACCACTGATTGGATTTGATTTCGGCTCCGGTCCCCTTCGTTTGACCTATGATTGCACGTTGGAAACCCAATTTGGGCATAACAGCCCAGTAGCGAAAGCCATCTAGTTTTGATGGTTATAAAAAAATACTTCTTAGTTGAAATTTTCAAAAAAAATAAAAAAATAACTTTAACAACTTCTTTTGAGTTTTTTTTTTTTTTTTTTTGGATCTTCTAACTAAAGTGGTGAGATAAAAAAAATCTGATCTTTTTTTATCCCGCTTCTTTCTTTTAGCCATTTGATACGGAATTTCTGTTTCCAGATAATTTCCATCTTTGTTGCAGAATCTAACATGAGAGTTTCTTCCCATCTAGCTTCTCGCAAATAAAACGATTCAATAATATTATAGATACATATATATTATTATAATAATAAATAATAATTATTTTTATTTTATATAAAAATAAAATTTTTATATTTTACAAGAATAAGATATAATAGGTATTTTACACAATTTTTCTAAAAAAATAAATACTCAACTAAATATTAACCACTCTGAAATATACCACTTTTCCATAACCAACCAAAATATGCAAAAAAAAAAAATTTCTAGGCATCATATTTTCAGAAAGGCAAAGTGCTTTTTCGAACCAATAGAATTCTAAATATATATTATATTTCTACAATTACATGAATTCAAATATGATGGTCATATGCATGATATGAGTGTTTATGGCGCTAGATTTTGCCTCTGATAATGGTTTATTACCGTATATGTTAGCACTATTTATTCGAGGATTATATTCATTTGTTGTTCATTTGCAAGATATGCATGCTTGTGGCACTAGCTAGATCCTGCCTGTGCTAATGGTTTATTGTAGTAGATTTTAAAAATATTTATTCAAGGATTATAATCATATGTTCTTAATCCTACGATCCCATTGATAATAATTGTTTACAATAGATTCCAAGACATACTGTTTATTCTAATTTGTAAAGTATGTTTGGTAGATGGTATAAGCATGATAATGCCTTTATTATGTGGTCATGTTTCAAAAACTATTTTTTGACTAGCAAAATAATCTTATGCATTGTGGAATGAGCTCTATATAATTAACCAACTTTGAAACATTGATCTCGAGCCCCCTACAATGTAGTCAGATCTTGGTAAGGAAATAGGACCTTTTGACCCTTTTGGCTGGATACTTGGGATGAGAAAGAAACACAAATTATATCTATGGCTAAGTAGACCATCACAAAAATTTCATTATGATTTAGCTTTTTTTAGTGAAATTCAGATTTAGTATTTTGCAGATTTTTTTTCCAAATAGAAGCTCCACAACTAAAAACTCTCTCTCTCTCTCTCTATAAATATAAATATATATATATATATATGTATGTATGTATGTATGTATGTGTGTGTGTGTGTGTGTATATATATATATGTATATATATGTATGTATATATATGTATGTATATATGTATATGTATATATATGTGTGTGTATATGTATATATATGTGTGTGTATGTGTATGTACATACATATGCATGCGACACACATTGAAATTGACATTAGCCAATGTGGCAGACCGACAAATGAGGGCTCACCGCATGGTTGTAGGGTAACCACTCAAAGCTTACCACGTGGCTGAACTAGAAAACACACTGAATCCTTCACACTTCAAACTCTCCTCCTAGATGGCAACAGCTCGGCCATGTTTGCCAACTATTTCTAAACAAATACGATATATGAGCAATCCACACAATCGAGAAGCATGGGCATGATTTATAGGCATAATAAGCGGGCTATTACCATAATAGCTAATGTATGCGCCCAAACTACTTGGTGACAAGCTTCGGTCCTCACTTATATATCGCATTTTCGAAGGCCCTTCAAATAAATTCTCTTTTGACTCTCTTACATTGCCTCTCTATTATTCTTGAGCCTCCTCTTATTTCTTGAGAATCGTGTTTGACTTAGGCATCAGAGTGTCCCTTATTAGACACACTTCGGTGGGTGAACGTCTTTATTATCATTATTTCAGGTCGGATCCAGCATCAAAACAATGGTCAGAGTGAGATCTCTACCATCCAACGTCAACTTAGAGATGTGCTGTGTTGAAGCCATCGCCATTCAAGCGTGACGGCTACCGGACCATCATTGCGGAAGCATGCAGTGACCCTTAGCCAACCTTTACAATCTGAATGGCGAACGAGCTAAGCTCTCTAACTACCCCATCATCTTGGTGTCTTGGTCAGGTTGATTCCCAGCGACAATAGTATGTATGTATGTATATATGTATTCATGTATTGTGTGTATATAAATAGTTTGTAAAAATGAATTGAGCCATAAAAGAAGATAAAAATAGACATATATAACTAATGCTTTTAGCTAGATTGTATAAGATTCAAATTGTGGGTATTGCTTGTAAAAAGATTGTCAATCTAAACCAAGGTGGGTCAAGGCAACAAAAACGGTACAAAAGGCGGGCAAGCATAATAATTTTTGATTGCAAGTATAAACTAGTATGAATCAAGTTATGGACTAATATGAAACTAGGGTATTTAAAAATTAAATAGGAAGAAATCGTACATGCTTAATACATTTTGATTGTAAGTATAAACAAGTATGAATGAAATTATAAAAAATAAAAATTTAAAACCTTATTTTTTTTATAAAGAATTAGTTGCTTAATTAATATTTTTAGATGGCATGTATGAGGTTCATATCTTCGGGTTTTCTCAACAAAAGATTGTAAGCACAAACTAATATGAATCGTTGTAAACTAGTAAATTAAATAGCAAGAGACATACATATTTATAAGTGTAAGTGTGAACAAGTATCAATGAAATTATAAAATAAAAAAATATGATTTTAATTTATGAACTAGTATGAATCAAGCTATAAAAAAATTAAATAGCGAAAGACATACATACTTAATATTTTTAGATTGTAAATACGAACAAGTATCAATGAAATTATAAAATATAAAAAAATATAAATTGGTGTATCTTAAGTAAATATGAATCAACTTATGAACTAGTACTAGTCAAGCTAAAAAAAATAAATAGGGAAACATGCATACTTAATATTTTTAGATTGTAAATATGAACAGGACTAGAATTGGCTAAAAATATGAACTAGGACTAGAACTCCTAGCTCTACATATAAAGGATGACTTTGCTTTCACGGAATAAAAATAGTCTTATTCTTTAGCTGGCTGGTCTTGTTAAGCATAGAACTGGAAGGATACATGTCACATTAAAGGTTAGTAAGAATATTTCAATTCTCTTATTGAGAGCCAATAGGGTCCTGGTGTTAGAAATATTTTTTTTTCTATGTATCCTAGATTTGCTTGTTATTGACCAAAATCTCCTCTTTTCAAAAAGCATGAAAATTTTATTATATAGCCAGATCTTGGTAAGGAAATTGGCCCTTCCAACCTTTTTGGGCCAGATACTTGGAATGAGAAAGAAAGGCAAGTTATCTCTATAGCTAGGTAGACCATCATCATAAGAATTTTGTTATGACTTAGGTTTTTTTATGGTGAAATTCTGATTTTGCTATTGTATAAAGATAGCAGATCTTTTCAGAATGGAAGCTCTTCAACTACTCCCTCTCTATACATGTATACATGTATGTGTGTATGTATGTATGTATGTATGTGTGTGTGTGTATATATTACAATTAGTAATTAGTCTATCTCAAACGCAAGCAATAACGTAGTTTGTAAACATGAATTGTGGTGTAAAAGAAAATGAGAAACAGTCATATACAATTAATACTTTTAGATAGATTTTATAAGATCCAAATCGTGGGTATTGCTCAAAAAAAAAAGAGGATTGTAAATATAAACCAATATGAGTCAAGGCAATAGAATTGAACAAAAAGCAAGCAGGCATACTTCACAGTTTTAGATTGTAAGTATAAATGAGTGTCAATCAAGTTACAGACTAATATGAATCAAGGTATTTAAAGACTAAATAGAAAGAGACATGCATGCTTAATACTTTCAGATTTTAAGTATAAACAAGCATGAATGAAATTATAAAATTATAAAAGTTAAAAATTATAAAATTTTTATAAGAAATTGAAAAGCGGATATACATAATTAATATGTTTAGATGGGCGTGTAAGGTTCAAATCTTGGGTTTTGCTCAACAAAAGATTGTAAGTATAAACCAAAACGAATGAAGTTATAAACTAGTAAATTAAATAGCAAAAGACAAACATATTTAATATTTTTAGAATGCAAGTATGAATAACTATCAATGAAATTATAAAAATATAAAAGATATGAATTAGTGTAAATTAAGTGAATATGAAGCAAGTTATATGCTAGTATGAATCAAGATTATAAAAATTTAAATGGCAAAAGGCATGCATACTTAATATTTTTAGATTGTAAGCACGAACAAGTAATGAAATTATAAAATATTTAAAAAAATGTAAAGATGTAAATTAAACTAAATATGAATCAAGTTATGAACTATCATGAATTAAGGTATAAAAAATTAAATAGCAAAAGACATACGTACTTAATATTTTTAGACTGTAAGTATGACCAAGTATCAATGAAATTATAGAAGTATTAAAAAAAATATGAATTGGTGTATAAAGCTAAAAAAATGAAGGTTAATTTTGACAGCTGTGGGATTTGAACCCACGCCCTTTCGGACCAGAGCCTAAATCTGGCGCCTTAGACCACTCGGCCAAACTGTCGAAGGTGACAATCGGGTCGAGAAATCTAATTTAATCCGTGAACACCTATAAATTCCACTCGCAGAAAGGTGACGTGCAAGGAATCCACCTTGCCGATACTTTTAATTCTGACCGCGAATGTGGGGAACCATCTTCTTTCTTTAGTTGCCAAGAGAAAAATTGTTATTAAGGAGTGAGATAGTGGCGCCTCCCTATGTTTGTAGCTTTCAGATAACATCCTTTTCTTTTACTTAAATCACTTTTCTCATATTTATTTTATATAGCCTTCTAGAGAGAGAATTTTTTATAAGAGTTTAGTAATTTTTATGAGTACGGGGTCTAATAACGATTAACGAGATGGCGAATCTTGGTTGAACTTCTCCAAATTGATGTTGTCTGTGTTGAAGAGATTAGATTTTGTCATTTGTTGGCTTCAGCAGTACCAATGAGCCGGCCTATTCTCATGGCGAATCCTTAATGATAGCTGCTCTCTCTACTATGGGAACCCAGTATGGTTCAAGTTTCATATGTTTATAGAGGGGCCGATGAGCCTGCTAATGAGTGATTAGTTCTCTGAAGTCTCTTAAGCAATGAGTCTCTAATATTCGTACGGCTCTATCGGGCCGATGTGAAGCTGATGTGTGCTCAGTTTTATATTCTTGCCTTACTAATAATGGGAGAAGATGTGGAAGTTCCGGATTATATCTAAAATTAAAGTTTTTCTTATGAAAGTTACTTTGGCAATAACCAGTTTATACGTCGGGCCATGGCAGGCAAAGGCGGCGCTTTGCTTAAAGATCAACACAATTTTTTTAGGCCAGAGCCTCACCCCTGGCTCAAGGCTCAAGCTTCAAACTTCATAACCTTTATTTTATTTTTTAAAAAATACTAAAAATATTTTAAAAGATTTTAAAAATACTAAATGTGAATAATTAAATATTGCCAAAAATATGGAATATGTCAATTATCCCATCAAGTTTATATATCAATAATAATTATCGATTAAGCATACAAATACATCAAAAATTAACAAATAACAGAATAAAAGTAAAATATCAGGCTGAGCCGATTTTAATTTTCAAGCCCGAGCTCGGCTCATTTATTAAAGGTCTATTGGATATTCTTATAGGATTGAGCTAAAAATTCTATAGGAGTTGAACCTGTTGGTTCATCCGCCTCGCATTTCATGAGAGTATGTCCCAACCTAGCCTACCTAGCCTTTAAGCTGTGGGAAGAAAATAAAAAATTCCCACAAGATTTTAGGTTGGGCGGTATTCAGGGCCGGCTCGGGCCTTAGGCGACTTAGGCGGTCGCCTAAGGCCCCCGACCCACGGAAGGCCCCCATCCCACGGTCCCCACTGCATAGTTTTTTTTTTTTATTTAATCTGTAGCCTTCTGCCTTTTTCATCCGTCTCTAATAGCTAGAGTCGTGGCTGGGCGCTGGCCTGGGCAGTGGGCCATCAGGAAGAAAGGGATTTGGTTGGCTTGATACACGCCTGAAGCCACTCTCATCTTTCATCCCTTCTCTTTTTTGGTTTTGGTCTTGGTTTTCCTTCCCTCACATTACTCCTCACCCAGCCGGGCCATCAGGAAGAAAGGGGGATTGGAAATGGACTTCTTGGAGGGTGGAGATTCTTTTAATTTTCTCCTCTCGGTTTCTTCTTCCCTCTTCCCTCTTGGGTGGTACAGAGAGAAAAGGAGGGAGGGGGTTCAATGGCTGCTGTGTGATGTGGGTACTCACGAAGGGGAGATGGTGGGGTAGTTCTATATACACCCCCCCTATTGCTCAGGACACCCCCCAAAAACCAAAAAGAAAATACCCAAACTAACCTTTAGTGTAATTACCATATTGCCCTTGAAATTTTCTCATACACCCCCCTTCCTCCTCCTCCGTTTCGTTTTGAAAAGAAAAAAAAAAAACACCCCTCAAACCCCCCTTAAACCCCTCCTCCCCCGTTCCCCCTTCTCCCTCTCGTCGTCGGCATTCTCCCGATCTCCGACCACCTCGCCGGCTTCTCCCGGAACCACCTCGCCGGCTTCTCCCGAATTTTTTTTTTCACGGTTCGTGCTCCATTCGGCACTGGATCGCCGAACAAAAGGCTTCTGTTCGGCTGAACAGTGCCGAACAGAAGCCTTCTGTTCGGCAACCCTCAACCGAACAGATCTGTTCGGCTGCACAGTGCCGAACAGAAGGCTTCTGTCCGGCACTGTTCAGCCGAACAGAAGCCTTTTGTTCGGCGATCCAGTGCCGAACGGAGCACGAACCGTGAAAAAAAAAAATTTCGGGAGAAGCCGGCGAGGTGGTTCCGGGAGAAGCCGGCGAGGTGGTCGGAGATCGGGAGAATGCCGGCGACGAGAGGGAGAAGGGGGAACGGGGGGGTTTTGGGCGTTGGCGAGGTGTTTTGGAGGGGAAGAGCGGGGGGGGGGGGGGGGGGTTTGGGGGGTGTAGAGAGCAATTTAGGTGAGGGGGTGGGGAGGGTGGGGGGTAATTTAGGAATTTTTAATTTTTTAGGGGTGTCCTTAGCAAATGGGGGGGTGTAGAGAGTATTTAATTTTTTTTTAATTTTTGGGGGGTGTCCTGAGCAATAGGGGGGGTGTATATAGAACCACCCGAGATGGTGGGATGGGACTTTTATTAATTAGATGGAGTGAATTTCCCATAATGCCCCTACTTTCTTTTATAGGGAGGCCCCTTTTTGGACAAATTCTTTTTTTTACCTTGGCCATGAAGTGCCATGGGATGACCTTTTCCTATTCTGCTCTTGCTTGACGGGGTAAACAGTATTGTCAAGCATTATCTCAGTTATTTAATCAGTTTCATGGCCCTTCTTTTAGGGTAATTATTTTTCTGTGCTCCTATTGAAGAATTATATTAAATTAAAAAGATTTCTTGTCTATTTTTGTTAGATTCATGCATCTTCGTTGAAATAGTATACTTAATAGCTATCTATTTTCATATCATTTTTTAAGTATTTTATATTTATTAAAAAAATATTATTAAAAAAAAGGCCTCATTTATTGGATTCGCCTTAGGCCCCCAAATGTATTGGGCCGCCCCTGGCAGTATTTGGTTGATACAGGGCAATATTTTTACACAGTATTAGATGAAGGTTGGGATGGCAACCTGAATCTCTTCAATAGGTCTATAATGGATGGTGGTTAAAGCCACAATGCTGTGTTGCGTGTTTGGACCCTCAACGGGGAATGATGTTGTTAGCAAACTCACTACTGTCCATTTGGAAAGCTAGAAATTCTAAGGTGTTCGATGGGGCCTGCATACCTGCAACGCTATCAACCCATTTAGGTGTCCATGAACTCCTTTACACGCAATACTTTTGTCTACTGATCAGGTGGTGGCACTTGGATCTGTTGCTCAAGAGCATGAAAGCAGGCTAAGTCTTTGTCAAAGCTTCTTCCACTCATGCTGCTTCAGTTATTCAGACTGTATATCGCTTCCTTAAAGCTTCATTCGGAATGCTGCGCGAGGGATTATGCCACCGCCGTTGGGAGATCTAGGCCCAAACTTTTGTTTGGAAGATATTTTATCGAGATTTGCTATCTCGATACCCAACGCCAGACTGATATCATTCTATTACAATATTTGTTTGGAATATTAGTATTTCATGCAAGTAGGATCAATATAATACCCGTACCGACTGGTACGGCAAACCTCGAACTGTGTTCTTCAGAGCTTTAGCATGTAATCTATTCCGAGTTCTTAGCAGGGTATACCAATAGAGGATGTAACTGAGGTCACTCCTTTTGTTGAGCACCATCAATGCATCAAAGGCCCTTCTTTTGTTTGCAAGATATAAAAACTATGAAAGTAATGTTAATTTGGGCTTAAACCAGGCTTAAATTAGGCTATAATGCAAGCTTGAGCCAAAGTTGATTCAAGCTTCCAGAGTTATTCAGTTCAGACTCCAGAGTAGCTTTTTCTTTTTCTGAAAGGAGACTGCTTCACCCTCATCCACCTACCAAAAGGAACAAGCACAAGCATTGAGGCAAGGTCTCAAATCAATTCATATGGTGTGGGCTTGTGATGACCAGCATTTGCTGATGATAAGAAACTTGATGCAGCACTACGATGGGAGAAGGATGCTGTAACGACAGGTCAGTGTAAACCAGAAGATAGGGGAAAGGAAGAAGAGGAGGAGAGGAAGAGAGGAGAAGGAGAGTTAAAGAGGAGAAAGAACGTAAGGGAGAAAATTTTAATCACTTCATTAAACCCTAATCATGAAAATAGTTCCCTATATATAGGACCCAAATACACAATTTGCATAAAACCTTCTTACACAAAAATAAATCCTAATAAGCCCACAAATAACACAAATAAGCCCTAAAATACAAACAAGCCCAGAAATAAAAATAAAATAAATATGCAAATAAAATGGTGGCCTAGCTGATGTCCCCATCAACTTCTCCTTGGTGGGAAAAAATGGATCCAATCCGAGTTTGACTCAGTCCGAGGGCTCAGGATCATCTGGATGAAGGGCTCTGATGTCTCCATCAAAACTACTTAAATGCGGGATCATTCTTCACATACAAAAACACAATTCCAGCCTACAATAGAATAGAGAACTTGTTCTTTTCTCATACAGAATATCAATTACAAAATCACCGGCAAATCGGGTCCGGTAACAGCCACTGCGATGGCACAGCAGTAGCAACCTTGCACCCTATTAACAGGCAAAAACACTGTTGCTTCCATGATAAAGGATAAAACAATAATGATATTAATCTGTCCCCCATTTCCGGACGACTCTTTCTTTGGCAGACACTTGGGTCTGGTATGTGTTGCTTACCATTTGATCCAGGGGTCCAGATCCAGAAACAGGTGCGACGGCTTTTCCAGTTAGATGTGATGAAATAAAGATGAACCAATTCCTTGCACCTCGCAGTACAAACAGCAGTGAATTGAAGACAACAGCAAACATCACATTGCCCTTTGCTAGCAGGAGATACTGTGAAGAAGAACGAACAGCATCAGCATAAAAAATCCGAAGTTGCAGAAATAGAAGTAGATAATATATCGTCTCGTACCAAGGAAACAATGCCTATGATAGCAAGGATTGCTTGCTGTGCTTCCTCCCAGAAGTGCTCTCCACCAAACCACCCAAACCATCCGCCGCCTCCAAACCAGCCTCCTCGACCTGATGCACCTCCACCACCCTTTTCCTGCCTCTGCTCGATTTCTCTATTCCATTTTTCAAACTCAGTTTTCTTCTCACCAAGCGCACCTTCTAGGGCTTTTCTAGCTTGCTCCTGCAGCCAGGAAAAATGCTCAACAATGAGAAAACCCTGTAAAGTGCCAGGTGAAAGTTTCACGCTGGAAGGAAAATTGAACACCTCACCACCAGATTTTATTTTTATATTTACTTTTTTTGGGCAGCATATTAAGGCCAACGGAATTATGATAGGTCAAATACTGAAAAAGATTCCTCTACACTGCCATTTAAAACATAAATAAAGTTGCTAGATATCTCTATCGACTAGATTCTTAAAACTTCAACAACCATGGCAATGCAGGCAACTCCATGCTTATTTCAACCATGGAGTGAAAACATTATATTGCCCAGATGTTCATTCGGAAGGTCAGGCATGTTATCGCTTCAACTTTATCCTAGATGACTAGAAGAGCATTACAATCACCTTCAACAAAATGTCCAACCCAAAATTTCAGATCTTTTTTCCTAGATGGTCCCTGTCCTTTTTTTAACTGAACAATTTTGCAGACTGTAAATAATAAACCTGGTTGCACTAAATCAGAATGTGCTCATTTATTCCCTTTTACCAGTACACATTCTCAGATTTGATCCTGGAATCTACCAAAAACAAGTATGGAAATTCAAATGCGGCCATGATGCTGAAAATTAGAAGACATCTCAGTAGATAACCTCTAGCAGAATGTTGTATGCAATAACTGCTAGATTTTAAAAAAAGATTAATATCAGTTAACCATATTATCTAAGAGCAACAACTATTATGTTCCAGAGTCCAACTTATATTGTGGTTGAGGTTCTCTGTAAGGGCCTGCAGGCAAAATTTCTGTTGCATGCCTCCCTTTCATTTGAGTCAGAACCTGTCCCACCAGAAGCTTCATGCGCTGCTTCAAACAAGCAGTTAGAACAAACTTAGCAGTTAAGATATCGACAGGGAAAAAGCTTGATCCTTGCTCATTATTATCATGACAACACAATCTACTGCAAAGATAATTGTGAAAGTAGACTTCAACTTACGATGATAAAACATATAGCAAAACATAATGCAGGAATAAATGAAATCAGAGCTATTTAGGTAAAAGAAGAAATGTGGGATTAAAGAAGCATAATGAAAATCACAGTCTAATGCATCAGATTTCATTCTAAATGCATGGAACAGAAGGAACCATTCTACTTGAAATTCTCATGTGTATCAACTCAAATGGGAATGGAACATGTTGAGGGTCTTGGTCAGCAATTGCACCTCAATATTCATTCATTGAGTATTCAAAGAAAGTTTGTCCACCTTTGTAAACTCTCATTTGTATAGCCAATTGTACATCCAAATAATTTCTTTTAGCAATAATTATCCCTTTAAGAAGCCACAACCGGTGTTTCAAGGTTACTAAGCCATTCATTATTCTCACATGTTAAAGAATAAGTGAGAAGAACCTAGGCTTCATATTGTCTGCATCCAGGAGATTGGTTATAGGCCCTTGAACCTCCATTATGAAGAGTTTCCCTAAAGCCACACTTCACCAATAGGAAGTTAAAACTTACATAAAAAGTGAAACACAATAGTTATCTAGAAAGCTTATTGACATGCTGAGGTAAGCTTATGAAGAAGTAAGCTGTCATCAATCTACTAAGCTTAAGGCATTAGATAAGTTTCTGGCTTTGCTCCTACAGCCATACCTCCGCCTCTGAGGTGAGCTTGCAGGATTTCCAAACCATTAGAAGCATACGTGAAATTTGCTTTGAAAAGACTATCAGGTCTATCCAATCGACCGCATTTTGTACTTTAAAAATGAACTCAGACATTTGAACGCAATCACTATTTCAACAAAACAAGGTTATAGCAATCGCATGCTTTCTATATCATGAAGCATCATCTCTCAGGATAAATAAGTGGAGATGCAAACGGTTTGGAGCCCTTAACACGCTATAGAAGCTACTTCAACAAAAGGCTCGCACGTTCGCAATCACCCCACGCATCTATGCCAGCTCTTAGCTTCGACCCAAGTAGTAATCCGGGTCTAGCATATACTCTTCAAAATCAATTTCATGATTGCATTCGTAAACATATCGTTTCCCAACTCTATTTAATAGTGAATCAGATTAGTTCATAATGTTACAAATAGTTTCCTCAAAGTGTTATTGTTACATATGAATGATTGCTTGGTTGTGCAATGAAATTACAAATCCAACTTCGCTAATAATTTTCAAAATCGAGCACAATTTTTCCTCTTATTCATTCCCATTTTACCAAACACCTTGCAATCATTGTTGAAACTCGAGAAATGCAAAGGAACAATAAGAAGAAATTAATCTAAAATTCTTCGAGGACGGGAGAGAGAGAGTGAGAGAGGTAGCTCACTTGCTTGCGGCCGCCCCCAAAGAAGTTGGAGTGGCGGCCCTCGCACTCCAACTCCTTCTGGAGAGCCGCCCATCTAGGGTGAGGGTTTCCGAGGAAGGCATCCCGGGAGCCGTAGAGAGAGATCCGCGTGGAAGATAGCGAGGGGCGGCCGAGGGATTGGTAGGGCGCGTGTACCTTCGTCAGAACCTGCGCCATGGCCCGTACAAAGAGAGCTCCCTCGTTCTATTTTTCTCCGCGGGACTCGGCCTCTTCCTTTATTTTTTTGCTGGAAATACTCGGCCTCCTCCTTTGTCGTTGGGCGTAAGACGGAATTTTAGGTCCGAAATTTCGCGTGGAAATATATGTGCGACGTCCGGTTCTGACGGTCCGATGGTTGATCAGATCGGTGGATTAAGCTTCAGTGGTGGAAACTTCTAAAAGGGGTAAAAGTCATTGACTCGTTCTCATAGATCAGTGGGTCCAACCATACTTGTTTGCATATTGTCATTTTAGAATTTTTATAGGATTATTTTTTTTAAAAAAAATTTTGTCATCTGAATTTTTTTATTATTTTGAAATCCTATATTTTTTTGGTTCGTATATTATTTAAGATTATGCTATAATGAATGAAAATGATCATTCTCTTCTTTTAGCCTTGGTGTGAAGCCTTGAGCTAGACCTAGGTGCGAAGCCTAGTTTTCTTCCTCTCTTCTTTCTCTCCTCTCCTTCTTTTCTCTTTCTTCCTCTTTTTTCCTGTTGTCCTGCATCAACTTTCATATCAAACTTGCGGGGGGACAACCTTTGCTTTGAAGCTGAAAACTCTAATGTTTCTTTAAATCATGGAACAATGTTGCTTCTCAATACTAGTTAAGAGAAAGCGTCATACATGTCATCTTAAATTTACATGTCTGATAAATTTCATGTTCTTTTCCCGCAGTTAATTCTGCTGAAAGTTGCATGGTCTGTGAGCAGGAAGATGGACGTTAATGTTCTTCCAGTGCATACCTTACTCCCTTGGTCGAATTCTAGCAAACTCTACTTAACCTATCCTTGCTGCCAATTATATGATATGTAATTTGTGGGGGATGATGCATTTCTACATAGAAATCCGCATGAAGAAAGTTTCTTATGTTTAATTTAGAGTTAAAATCACATAGAGCACAAATTAAATACTAGCATATTCATATCTGTATTTATTTTATTTGACGAATACAGATATAGATACGAATGCTCGTCAGATACAAAAGTATATTTATTTTAAACGGATACAAATACAAATCGGATACCGAAAATATGGATATAAATATAGATAATTAAATTTATGATCACATAATCAAAAAAATTACTAAATCGATGATAAAACAAATTACTAATATGTTAATATTGTTAGTTATTTTGAATACGATATAAAAATTAAATAAAATTACAAATGAAATCGGATATTCGAATACGGATCGAATAATTGTCCATATCCATATTCTTTTTTCTTGACGAATATGAATACAAATATTGGTCGGATGCTCAAACATCTATCCATATCTAAATAAATTTGAATAAAAAATAAATCCAGATGAATATTTTCCGATCCACTTTTATTCCTAATTTAATCTGCTCTGCTGCATAGTGATTTATTGCGTTCAACGTGCAGGTGGTATCCAACCGAGTAAGGGTGGCAGATGGAAAAGGTCCTTTATGGTCAGATAAGCGCCGGATCTCTGGGATAAAGCAGCTCCCTTGATGCCATCTATTTGTTGTTGTTATTGATAATAACAGTATATTTAATAAAGTCGGCATCATGTACCTATTCATTTTTGTAACAGTTGAGCTCGTTAACACCAAAATTATTTATCCACAATGACGTAAATGGATGAGCGGTCTTGCCTAGTCTTATGCTGTGAATTTTTAAAAGACAGATTGGATCTATGTGATGTCTGAAAAATCAAAGAAAAAAAAAGGTTATGGTTCAGAATCTCCCAATCCCTGATTCTATCCTTAATCCAATCAGATTTTCTGGGACCCATATTCTCTAACATGGATAAAAGTCAGATCAGCCAAACTTCTCACCTTCGAGATATCCTGCAAGATACACCTCATGATCTGATTACCTGCAAGAATTTCTCCCAACTCACTTAATGGTACCTTCACCAAGTTTACATCCTCCTTGGTGCATGTTTTGTACCATAAAAATGTATAGCTCTTGACAGCCACCATGTCATCTATCTGCTATCCTCTAGTAACCTTGCAACCTTCCAACTACCAACCAACCCTTTTCTCTTCCCCCAGAGCCTGAATTCTCACATATCATTTCACCTTATTAAAGCATCTAACAACTCTTGCGACCACTACTTAGGCCAGTAAACGATTCACTCACCTCAGCTGCACGCTTCGACCAAGCAGAAGTATAGACAAGCAGGTACTGGAGTCACAGAGGAGGCTGCCAAACAAGGATTATCCAAATTGATGTAATGTTATGTTTGGGGTGATTACGAATGGACCAAGGGTAGCCCTCCTGCAGAAAGAATTCACAAGCCCTCCTGCTATGTCCACATCAATTCAACCACCCAGTCCCCTTGGCAATCTATAATAAACATTGGACAAAAATCGCACAGCAATAGAGTTCTGGCAAACTACAACATTATAGTATATGGAGATGAAGAATTCATTCACTTTGATCTTCTCAAATCAAAACCAATGAACCGAAATTCATAACAATGCATTCCATCATAAGTTTTAAGAGATACCAAACACCAAAATCTCCTTAAGACCATAAGAAACAAAACTTTGGATTAAAAACTCACAGATGTTGATAACAAGACCTGAACAAACAAAATGATAACCGAGTATTCCCTAGTCACAGATTACCAGCCGAGCTAAAGAACTACTTAGAATACTCGATACGGCTTACCCATGGTGCTCTTTAGGTACAAACACCTCACCTGTAATCATGCAGAGTGGAATGAGAGATGTTAGAAATCTACATGTCAAACTAGCTAAATAAATAATAATCCTTAGAAAAGACAGGCCCAGTAAAAATGAAATATGCACTACATCAATTGTATAAATCCAGACAAGATAAGGTTACAAAATAATAATAAACATGCACAGAACAAATGCTTATAAAAAGCCAAATTGATGAAGAAAATCATAAAGATAGTCATGATAGCTGCAACATCCAGATAGCATACCCTGGGCTACAGATATGAAGGTCTGCACCCTAAGGGAAAATGTTACAGGATCTTGCCGCCATCAAGGCTGGCAGGCTAGTGGTTCATCCATAGAGCCATGCTAGAGTTGAATGTACAAGAAAAAAGCTGTCAGATTTATCCACATCGTGATGTTCAAGAAAAACAGCACTTCTAGTTAGTTTCTTGGTTATCTAATTCAAATTATGGCAAAAGCTTAAACTAAACAACTCTAAAGGACTGTTTGGCACTTCTTTAAAAAGTGCTTTTGCAACATTTAAAGCAAAAAAAAACACTTCTTCGAAATAGTGTTTGGAAATATTATCTTAAAAGTGCTTCTACAAGAACATAAAGTCATGAAAGAACTTTTCGGAGAAGCAAGAAAACCTAGCATCTGGATTCTCCTCTTTGAATAATGTAGAAGCAACATGGCGTCCTAATATTCAACTACCTCTATATCCAGGTGCAGTAAAACATCCTAGAAATTGTAGATCTAGATATTTCTTTAGTCCTTTGAATAAAGTCCTACAGTTTACATAAAGTAGAAACATCAGAAATTCAGAATGTGTACATATGTTTTATATGGCATTAACAAGTTGGTAGATTTTACTGTATCAGGATAGAATGGGTGATATATTAAATCTATTTCAAACAAGAAGTTGAAAAAAAGACATGAAAAAATGTAAACAATCTAGCAGCGTGGAAATCAACAAAGATATGATATGGAGAACCCACATTTTGCCAATTCTTCTTCAACAATGACACAAGAAAGTTGACACTGAGTTGCACATTCTGAAAGATCTGCTTCTCCTCCATTGCACAATTACCCACAGCAACACCCATGCACAAAACTTTCTTGAGCTGAAATTTCACCATTGCTTTTGTCTCATTAACTTTTCCTTCCAGAGATTCCTGATGAGTCACCAATGTGGGAAACTTCCCTGCATGATAAAATGTCAAGAAAAGCACACGAGAAACAAACACAGTGTAAGTTCATAATGCACAGTATGTTAATATACAGAGATCGTAAAATAAAAGGGAAAGGTTAATTACTTTATCCATGCTTCAGGTGGCTAGAGAAATTTGATGCTTAAGATTTACAAGAACTAATGATATTTAACAAATGAATATGTCAAAAGGCATAAAGTTAAAGTTGATATGGTAAGTTATATGATCATAGTCTTTGATACAGCAGTATAGGGGTGCAAATGAATCAAGCTGCTCGCGCAATCAGCTTGTTCGAGCTCAGCTCAACTAGGAAACGAGCTGAGATTAGACGCATTTCAGAGCTTGGCTCATAAATGAGCAAAGCCTGAACATGGGGCTTGTTCAAATACAATGGACAGGCCCAATTCAGCTTGACTAAAGCTTGGCTCGAAGCTTAGACAAGCCGAGCTTGAGCAAGTTTTGTTGAGCCAGTCCAAGTTCGAGACAAGCTCAAGTGGCCTGTTTATAGGCCAAGCCAAGCCCAAGCAGCCTGGTACTCAGCTCGGCTGGGCTCATTTGCAACCCTACAGAGGTAGAATAACCAGGTTCAGTGTGAAGTAAAGATTACTATGTACCAGCACAAGGGAATTGACAACTAATATTAAATAGTACATGAAGTCTGATGCTTCTCATGCCTCCTTTTTTCCATTTCAGCCTGGGATAGGACCAAAGAAAGATTTGCCAATTGAATTTAATATAGTGGTTTCACACCAATTCACTGGCCAGAGTGAGATATGGCCCATCCAACAGATTCTCAAAGAAAAGGATCTATAAATTGGATACAATATTGTACTATATCAATGGCAGTGGTGCCCAAACAACACAATAAGTATGATCCTTTGCTCTCATAGTTTTGGTATAACCAAAAGTTATCTTTCCCATAATTTAGTGTCATAAATTAATCTTCTAAAGGATGTAGCAAATTTGAAGCTCATGAGAATTAGAAAAAAAAGGGTAATATATGTAGCAAATTTGAAGCTCATGAGAATTAGAAAAAAAGGGTAAAATGCATAGTTACTTCCTGTGTGGAATTTATGCAATTTTTAAGCATCAGCATTCAAGGTCAACCGGTGCCAATCTGCTTCCAAGAAAACTCCTAACGTAAGAAATAATTAAAGTGCATGCCTGCTTTATTGAGACCAGGACCAAGAAGACGAGGAATCTGCTTAATGATTGCTTCTGATGCTAGGAAAGCATGGTACTTCTTAGCAAGCTTTTTGACCAGCTTCTTGTTTTTGTTCATCTTTTTTAGTGCTTCAACATCCATATAGTCAAGCCCTATTTTCTCTGCCTGCAGAGGACACAAACAAGAAACAGTACAATATTTGTCATTGTGGCAAACTAAAGTCAATGAAAACATGAGCATCAAGCTATTTTTGCTCTTTGGCACATTGGAATCAACATATATAATGCAGATCCATTTTACAAGTCACAGAGAATGCAGATTAAGTTAGTAAGTCCGGGATAAAATGAGAAAACAAGCTTTACCACTGAGCATAGTTGATAAATGAAGTGAAATACATTAATCAAAATTCAAAGGGGGACAGCTACTTTATAATTATTTCCTTTTAACATCCTGCAATTAATACTTCTATAATTTTATGTATATATGCACTAACATATCTCACCTCCTCAACATGCTGAGCATCACCAAGCATGCAAACCTTCATTTTTGGACGAGGGATATGAGGTAACTTCACAGATCCACTGAAACGCTTGTCCTTTTGGGGGTCATAGTTCTTCAGACCAATCTGCAGCTCAATGGTTTCAGTAAAATTACGCTTCTTCTCCCGAGAAGCATTCGTCAGCTGAGAGATTGCTTCCCTCAAAACGTCGCTCTGCAACTTGCTATAGAATAGTAAAGAGAATAGATAGTCAGATTGAACAATTAATTATTTTCAGCTCAGAAAATTCTGAAATCTAGAATAAGGTCATTGCATAATCACTATGAATTATTGAGGTAATAAACCAATCATACAAGTCTAATTCATTAAATATCATATAATAAAAAAACAAGAGAAATTTTCATAAAACAACAAGGAGAAATACAATGCCGCATGGTTTAGAAAGTAAAGCAATAAAAGAGGGTCCTTGTTGTGGCCCATGAAAAGAGAAATGGGTATACAGTAGTAATACCAAATATTGACAATGGTAAATTATTCACATGCAACAAAGGCTTAAGAACGCGCAATAAGAAGAGCAATGAATAAGATCATGACTCAAGAAAAAGAAATAGATCACTAAACTGCAAGGGACAAAAGCTGTGAAAAAGGTTTTGGAAACTTTTAAGACACAACCAATATCTTTTTAGTGGATACGGATGCAAGAAAAGGGTTCGTACATCCGAGGCTAAAGAGTTAAAAGTATTGATCATCGTAGTTCATTGATGGCATGAGAAATGTAAGACATAATCTACAGAAAAATATTGCATCATCATTTGACCATACATGCAACAAGATGCACTGGTAACATAACTGTTGAAGTTGAGCTCCATAAAATGCCCCAAAAGCAACGAACTTTTGCATTATATCATCATAAAAACACCAAAAATAGAACAGGAACCATTGCGCATGTGATTCTCTACCAGGTAATAATCAAAAAAGAATCCAAATTCCTAGCAAAAGGAAAAAATTCCATCCGATTTAAAAAAAATGTTAAAATTGGCTAAAACCAGTCAATGAACCTAAATAGATCAAAAAAAATACTAAAAACAATGAAGTAAAGAGCTTCTGTTGTGAAAATGAACAAAAGATCGACAAAAAAGACCGCCTTTCATGTTGAAAAAGAGGGTTGAATTACACCATATCAAAATAAACTAAAACCAATCAAGTAAAGAGCTCCTGTTGCGAAAATGATCAAATGTGCGACCAAACACTGTAAGTGATTATGATATACATTAATGGTCAGGTAGAACGTAGCAACAACTTAGAACACACTAAAATCTTGGCATTCATCAAAAGGGAATATATTATTTCAAAAAAAAGCACATTTTTTAAAATACAAAAAATAAAAACAAAAAAACTAAATAATACCTCATTGCTCTGGTGGATTTCTCCTGCTTTCACTTCTACGCTCCTTCCTTCAAACAAAAGCGAACGGATCGTTAAGAGGCTGAAAAAAATCCTCCATCATAAGAATAAATCAACGACCAAAAGAACTTCAAAACACGAATCAATGAAGAAAAATCGCAGTCTTGATACTAAGATCATCAAAGATCCAATCAAAAATAAAAGAACAAAATCGAAGATAAAAAGGATGGGAAGACATCGGATTGGAGGAAAGACTACAACTGTTGGGGCTTCTAAATTCAAGGACGACAAGAAATAAAAGGGATTGGTCGCGATGGGAAGGGAAGGCGGAGGTCAAAATAGCCTTACCAAGAGATCGGCGAGAAGAGAAGAGAAGAGAAGGCGGCGGGAGAAGTGAAGCCCTGGAAATGCGAGACCTCCTCCTCGTTATATATTAGGGTTTGTCCGGAAATCCCAGGAATAGGATTATCCCTCAGAGAGCCGTTTGTGACCATGAGCCTCAATCACGGCCGTTGGATTTGGGTCTCCCGAACGTGATATTGACCGTGTGCGAGCTCATGGTTAGCAAATGGACGGTGGATGATGCGCTGCGCCTGGGTTCAGCAACGAGGTACCCTAAGAGAAGTTTGAACACATATCGACGGTGTGTAATCGCGGCCTCGGTGCTGACTAGGGATGGCAAAATTAGACGCGACCCGTCAATCTGATCTATGTTCGACCCGCCATAAACAGATTTGGGTTTATCCTAAACGGGTTTGGGTCGTAAACAGATTGAACCGTTTGACCTGTTTATTAATTAGGTCGAATACGGGTTTTAGATGTCTGACCTGTTTAACTGTTTAACCCGTTTATAATTTCATGCCCATAGATTTTTTTTTTTTAATTTTGTTTGCTTGCTTGCTTGCTTGCTGGGAGCTTGGGAGGGTGGGACGATCAGCCCGACCACAGTCCACAGAGTCACAGGCGGGGAGACAGAGACGAATGGGCAGCCCTTAGAAAAATCCTTTACCCAATCCCCTCACGGCTCACCCTCACTCCCACAACCCTTCTCCCCCTCCCTCCCTCCCTCCTTCCCATTCTCAAAAATCCAAGAGCATCAAGGAAGAAGAGGTAAGAGGTCCTTTCCTTTTTGTCTTACGTTTAACACTTTTTTTTGTTCCTGTTTGTTGGAGGGCTCGAAGCTCCATCTCCATGACGGAATATCTCTACCACCTCCGAGCCCCACCTCCGCCACAAGCAATGGAAGATCTTCTCCTCCTTAGTCGGCGATCAGCCGATCACCCCCGCCACCCCCTGCCATCCCATCACCATCCTCGGCCCCGACGCCCCCCGCGACGCCCCCGGACGCTGTCGACTTGAAATCGAGCGGCGGCAGGGGCTAGGGTTAGGGCTTCGGGCCCTCCCCTCTCTCCATTCTCCTTCTTCGGCGATGAGAAGGTACAATTTCTTCGTCTTCTTCTATGGGGGGTGGGGGTTTGCGGAAGGATGGGATCATGGGAGGAAGACAGTAGGGCTGGCTGCGACTGCGAGTGAAATTTTGAATAGGTGGTTTTCCACCACAGAGGGATTTGATATTTGGAAGGAAGAGATTAGGGCGCCATTAGGGCCGGCTGTGAGCCTGTGATGCTACCCCAAATTATTTTTTTTATTAATTAAACGGGTCGGGTCGAGTTACCCGTTTAATAAACAGGTCAGATTCAGGTTGTATTTTTCTGACCTGTTTATTAAACAGGTCGGGTTTAGGTCTACAATTTTCTGACTTGATCTACATCTGACCCGACCCGTTTATGTCTGACTCGACCCGATTGCCACCCTTAGTGCTGACGAGAAGTGTTTTGCATGAGTTTTTCTCGAATATCCGAGCGAAGCCTTGCCATCTTAATTATCATAAATTAATAATAATAATAATATGATATTGGATATTAAATAAGAAATGGAATATTTTATTGAAGTTATCAACCAAGGTTTTAAGGAAAGCAACTAGGATGTAAATGAGTTAGATCAAGCTTTCCTAGTCTAATTTAGTACGAATAGATGAAATGGGAAATCTCTAAAAATTATTCAACAAGCTCTAAAAGAAATTCCTTCCAACTAGAAATTCTCCTGAAGCCGTGGACAAAACACCTAGCATAGAGACCCAATCTTGAGTAAAAAAAAAATATTGTGACTTCAGTCTTTTTATTTTGGTCATGACTTAAAGATAAAACTTGTGATTGATCTTGTCGGCAATACATTTCGTTCAAGAGGCATACAGAATTTTTGCTTAAAAATAAAACTAATCCGAATATCAAAATTTAAATAAGTTGACAACCTGAAATAAGAAACATACGTATTCCAAATCTGACCTAACCTAATTGCGGCAACCAATGTAGGATTTGTTAGAAGCCATATATCCACTTACTAAATTATCAAACTTAATTTGAGTTGGTCCTTTGTCTAACCAAAGTTGCTCCAATCATGAATCTTAAAAATACCATTGATAAATACGGTAGATATGTCAACAGAATATAAAACATAATATCATGAGTAACTTACTAAGCAAAGTCAAATTATAATCCCACGTAGTTAAAGGCCAAAACTTGGATGTAATTGGGTTACATCAAGCTTGTCAGGTTCATTGTTGTTATTGTCATAAGTTATTAACAGTGTTAAAAAAAATCATTATATTAGGAGCAATTGTACAAAAACAGTATTTTACAATAGTACAGAAATAAATATATATTTTAAAGAGATATTCGTGCAAATTTAAATTTTTAGAAAAGTATTCATGCACACAAAAAAAACTTAAGATAAAATGATAAAATAGCTAATCATTGATTTTTGGCAATGGACCCTTAGGTCCTTATTAGAGTTAGAACTCAATATTTATACAGATCCTTTTTGACTGCTGGACAACTAAGAAAACAAAAATATCATATATGCTTTATGTTATTACTTGGGAAGGTATGTAGATCCGGTAGAATACAGCACTCTATTGAAATTGAGGGGAGGAGACCAAAAAAAAAAGGAGCGACGGGGTATCCACATCGTATGATCATGGCTCGAGCCCCACTTGAAAATCATTTTAGAACATTGAGACATGAAAATTGTGGATGGTGGCCACACCAATGATTAATATGGACAGCAGTAACCAAAAAGGCCAATCAAAATTTGATATTGATACATAGGCATGAACATTACGATATCAAAACCGCCTACTCCCCAAGAGTTGGGCAAGCTAAGAAAACCAGATCGAAACTATCTGATTTTCAAGTTCTTCGACTCATAACTGGAATACAAATTCTATCGGTCCAAAAGAAATAAGACAGCCAGCAGCATATGCTGTTTGTCCTGGTCAAGTTTTGCATACAGCTGCAGATGCAAAATCAGTGATGCCCATGCTTTTCAACCTTGATTTCAACATTCAAATGAAGAGTCTTAACAAAAAAGAGCATGAGTCTCGACACAAACAAATGCTGTTTAGTGTTTTATTATAGCATAAAAAAGCTTCACAACTGTTGCTACATTCAGAATAATCTCAAAAAATTCAAAGAGCAGCGCCTGAGAATGAAATCATTCTGATTGTCTTTGCCCCAACACTGGAATATCCTCATACTTTTTCTGCAATAAACAGAAAAAAACAAAAATTTTAGAAAAAATAATTTTTTGAGAAAACATAAAGAACAAAGTGAGAAGGACAAATGTGTTCTACAAGTAGAATATCAGGTGGACAACAAATATGACAAATATATGATTCACAAGAACAAGTTTCTAAAGGAATGCCAGCATAGTTACTAGGAATATATTAACTTCAGTAACAAAACTACAAATTAACAGGTCAACCGAAAACACATTGAAGTAATGTTCGCACAATGGTATGGAATAGTTGGACACAGTTTTTTCTTGAATTTTTTTCTTATCAGTGATATAACATGCACAACATGAATTTCACCATCATTTTCTTTCATAAAAGAATTTCACCACATTCTGCAAAACAAGCGAACCTTGAAGGCTAAGCAATAATAAAGTTATAATTAGCTCTTGTAGCAATTTTGCCTTTACAAACAGCCACGAAAACAGAGGATCTTGTTAAATATTTTAATTAACAAGTTATAAATAGCACATCGCTACTATTTATACTCCCATCATTAGTAACTGCACACGTCTTTGATTAGTTCCTGATCTAATCTTTAAGATCAGAGAACCAGAAATATATGATAGCCAGAGGGGGAAGAGTATCTACAAGTGATAGAAAAATCTTTAACCAGATGGGAATCACAGCCATCCCTCTTTCCTTTCACATGCATTGCACATGAACAACACTAGTTTATATCAATAGCTAAGGTAGCATATTATAAGTATCTTGTTCAATTGCACCCACTGCAAAATTCAGAAGTCCGAGTTGATAATGAAAATCCAAATGTTGGACATGGTCTACAAGAACTAAAATGTATATGCACAAAACTCATGAAACCTCTTGCTTACGAATCAAGTCTCCCCAAGTGGCATGATATGATGTGTTATTGAAATGGTAGAATGTTTTCATGACCAGACTGCAATCTTGTTAACCAAATCCCTTTGTAGTCAAACACTCACAGGACGACTCCCTGAATTTCTCTTGATTTCCTCCTAAAACCTTTTCCTAAGGCAAATTTCTCTTTCAGGTTGTTTGGCATGCTGCTAATCGACCTGCATTCCAAGTCCAACTAAGGGGTAGACCAGCCTGCATGTTTGGAGGTCCACAGCTGGACCACAAGTCAAGCTGCAAGGCCTTGCAGCTCAGGCTTTATTTGCCATAACCCGGATGGCAGCCAAGTGAGCTACACAACGAGCTGACACGAATTTTCCTCCCATCCATGAACTTTTCCACCCCTCACATCCCGACTCTGTATGCTCGAGCACACCCTTTCCTCCCATCCATCAACTCCTCAACACCCCCCCCCCCCCCCAGTCCTATTCTTCAATGCACCTGATCTGGGCAGATCCCTTGTCATGCCCTCCTCCCTCGCTGCCAGTGGCTGCCGGAAGAGCCCCGACGCCAACCAGTCCAAGACCTTGACCCAGCCCATTTTCTTCCCAGCCCCTTCTCCATCTTCTAGCTTGGTTGAGTAGCAGGCCCCCTCCTCGTTGTGCCCTCCTCCCAAACTCTCCTCCCTCACTGTCAAAAACTGCCAAACGAGGCCCTGGCACTGACCAATCCAAGGTATCAGTCCTCAGTCCTGATTCTCCTTAGCCCCTTCTCCATCTTCCAACGCAGTAGAGTGGTAAAGCACCACACCCCCCCACCCACCACGACTCCCCCCCCCCCCCCAAATGCCATCCTCCAGATCCCCTCCTCTCTCACTGTTGATGACTGCTTAAAAGGCCCCGGTGCCAACCACTCCAGGACCCCAGCCCCTAGACCCAATCTCTCCACGGCCCATCTTGTCCTCACCCTCTTCCCTCCACTTCATCCTCCTCTCTCCACCCTCCACCACTTCCATTCACTTCCATCTAAAATTGTATTGCAACTCGAGTTGCACTGCTGCTCCATCTACAGGTCCGTTTGGTTGCCTACAATTCAATTGCATGCAATTCAATTATTGGCTACAATTCATTATTTCTCTTTAGTTGTCCGTAACTAAAAACTGCAAATGCAATTACAGCTGCTTGGTTGTTTGATGTGGAAAGAGATATGGTTACCCTATAATTGAGATGGTAAACTTTCCCCATTGAGAAATAGTGAACAGTGCATCATGTTATTTTTCTCATTATAATAGAAGAGTAATATTGCTAATATCAAAGTTCGTCGAACCGGTACCAAGACCCGTACAGGTTCCGGCTTGTTCTGATCAGTTCCGGCCACATCCAATCAGATTTTGTCCCTTAGGGGGCTGAGACCGTTTTCCATTGGAGAACCGACCCGATCAGAGATCGGATCAGCTCGGTTCAGCAATTCTTGGCTAATACCAAGGTTATTTTTATAATTATAAAAGAAAAGTAATATTTCTCCATAAAACAAGATGCTCCCACTATCCCGACCCATCCTAGTGACCATCCCGATCCCGATCGAGCATCCTAGTCTCCCCTTATTTCATTTCTTTGTTTGTTGTTTGTTTCCTTTATTCCTTCTTTCCTTCTTTCTTTCCTTCTTCCTTTCTTTCTTTCCTTTTTCTTCTTTCCTTCCTTTCTTTTTCCTTTTCTTCTTCTTTCCCAATGTGGATGGGTTTTGGAGTCCTGTCCCAAGATGGCCAGAACACTCCCCACTTGTCGTGATTTAAAACATTGGCTATTACATTATCATTGAATTAGAATAAGAATAATTACTATAGTAATCATATGAATATAAGATAATTCGCTATTATAATAACGGACATGTTTTTTATCAATTTTAACTATTACCATGCCATTATATATAGATTATAAATAATAATTATAATGACTATATATTACTATATATTATTTATTGTATGCAATTATAGTCATTATTATACCATTATACATATTATAATACTATAAAAATTATAATGATAAGATAATATCGCAACAATGTTGTAAGATTCTAATAATATTATTATTATCATAACCTTATTATAATATTCTAACGATATTAAATATCATATAGTTTACTACTATTAAAAATGAAACATTATATTATAACATTTTAATTTTATTATAATTATAATAATATTATGATATAATAAAATAATAATAAGATATTATCACAATATAATAATAAATAATATAATATACACTAAATATTATTATAATAATATCACTATTTGTAATAATATTATAATATTAATTCAGTAACATTATTATATTATTATTATTATTATTTTAATTACAAGGATACCATGGAAAAGGAGAAGGGGGACGAATAGAGTGGTGAAGGAACCCCTTCCAAAGGTCTTTCTTAATTACAATATTCCTCAAAATTGCAACCAGTTTAGATGTAGCACCAATTACAGTTTTTGGAGCTTTTTTTTTATAATAGTTGAAATGCAACCCGTAAATGCAAGCAACAAATAGCCCCTAAAATACACTATACGACTCCCGAGGGTAACATGTTTCTTTAGGCATCTAATAAAATTGGAACAGGACCCACCACCCCACCCTGCTCATCTGGTCTTCATTTTTCCTTGCCATATGCATGGCATGTGCAAGATACTAGGACACACACACACAGAGAGAGAGAGAGAGAGAGAGAGAGAGAGAGATCTTGTCGACCTAATCTCAAATTAGATCTAAGCTACTAAATATGACCTACTACCTTTAAAGCTGCTTACAGACAAACAAATTTGAAGATGCCTAGACTATAGTCAAAAACGAGCATTGTGTCGTATTTATTTAAACTATCAATTTTTGACGAGATGATGCATAGGCTAGAGGTCTCCAAGTTAAATGATGTTTAGTCTATAAGCAATTTAGAGATAGCAGATCACATTCAACAGCTCAGATCATTAGTGTTAGACTCCAACCTTCGGATTCACCTGGCCAGATCCAACTTGAAACCTAGTTGACAACTAGATCCTAATTCATCTCTCTCTCTCTCTCTATTTATCTATCTATATATATAGTGGCACTGTATGATGTGCTGATTTTAGAACAACTTGGTGCATTAGATAGGGCCCCGAAAACATGACTTTTGCACATGCATTTTAAGTCTTCTTCATTGCATAGAACATTTTAGACTCCATTTTCCAACAACCAAAGACAAATTTGAATGTGTAGGTGCAATTTCATTAATGAACATAATTTGAATAAACGAGGTCTATGTGCCATTCAGTCATTATCGTTTTTCCAAAGATTTAGCTCTTCCTAGAAAGATGGCTCCAAAACAACAAGAAAATTGTGATGTAGAAGGAAAACACGAAAATCTAATTTCCACTTAAACAAGGTTAGAAACATTATTTGTTCCTTTCAATAAAATGGATAACAGCTGATCACATGGCAATCTACCATTTAAAGATGGAATGAATAGCACAACATTTTGACCAAGACTGTCCTTACTTTTAAGTGAATTGCTCTTTTCTTAACTGCCATTTTACATTTAAAGAACAAAGATACATAATAATGGCACAAATAGTTTTGACAAGGCTTACTGTCTTATCCATTAATAGTTTTGAATTTCATTAATAATGGATACTAGGGGCACGTTTGGTTCGCGGGAAGCATTTTTTCTCCTAGGAATATGATTCTTGGGAAGAAGATTCCTAGAAAGAGAATATCTGGGAATGTACTTTTGGCATGTTTGGTTAAACATGGGAAAGTGACAAATTTTCATAGTGCTTATGTTTGGTTGACCGTCCACTTTTCTAAAAAAGTTGTGTAATTCCTAGTATACCCTTAATAAAAATTAGGCATTTAATGCCTCTTTAATGCTGAAGGGCCTTTTTGGGAAAAAATAAAGATGGAGTGATTTTCGCCTCATGGAAAAGTAACTTTTTCATGTTTCTCATGGAAAAGTCTTTCCCATGAAATGTAGGAATCATATTTCCATGGAAATATAACTTTTCTATCTCTCTCCTTTGAAAACTCCAACCAAACAAGAGGCATCTCATTACTTTCCCGTTGACCACACTTTTCTCCCTTCTTTTCCCGCGAACCAAACGAGCCCTAGAGAAGACTTCATGAACAGACATGTTAGCAATCGACTACTGAGACTACAAAAGCGATCTTCAAGGAGCAAAAATTGCAAAATTACAAGAGAATGGCAACAAAGGGGAAATAGTGAATATAGGCCACCCAAAACATATTGTCAAGCAAATTATTTAGCACGAAGTTATGTCACAGATAAAAAGCAGTTACCTTCAAGCTCCCACACATTCCAACATCTGATAATGTGCATCAGGGAATTTCCTTCATAACAAGTAATTCCCTCTTTTTGTTAGATGCACTATTCTCAACTTAGTTTTTTTTACTATCATTTGAATATCTTGAAAAGGGGACTTAATTCTTTCCCACACGGAGACTTTCATTTGCAATTTGAATTACTTTCCAATTAACAAATATGCTTCAACAAAGATCTAGAAATGAGCTTAAGACAGGAAAGCAGCCATTCAAAAGTGTATCCAAGCACATAGCAATAAACAATGGTTACAGGCACCTTAATCCAATGAGATCTTATTTAGCTTAGTTATTTGGTTTCAAGGCCGAGGTACCACCAACTAAAACCTAACAGCAGAAATCCTTACCGCATTGCACCTGCTAGTATGATCTGTGACATCAGTGTCTTCACAAATCAATTTTTATCCATCCTTATAGAGACTTATAAAAATGTCTGCCACAGTACAGAATGTGGAACTGAACTGAAATGAATCCATGAAATGCCTTCTGCTCAGAATTTCTTACATGTCGAACATGCTAAAGGCATGGACATTCATATCATTGTGCTCTATAATTTTGAGTAGATAATTTCTAGTTTGGAGAGGATGTCATTGTGTTTGATTTCACAACACCAAAAAGAAAAGGATTTGTTTAACATTTTTTGGAACAACTAAAATGGAAAATTTAAAGTGACATTCTTCTAGTATCATTTTGAAACATTTATTTATTTGAAGAAAACTACTACTTAATAATTTTTGCAAAAACTATTGTTTTGGACTTTACTGCACCATTATGCACCAAACGCCATATAGATATGCACAATTAAGCCGTGTAGATGCACATTACAATCGTAAGTGCATATTTGTTACAAAAGTTGCACCCATGACTTATGTTGATGCATGTGTAAAGACATCCTCATAGTAGTCATGGCCGCAAAGTACAATGGTCCATTAACTGATTTCACACAAAAAAAAAATGTACTTTTTTCTGCAAAATACCCTTTTTCTAAAGGTTTGTTAAGAATGGCTACAGTACAAGTTTCCAAGCGAAGTGGTATCTGCTGTTGGTAGAACTTTGGTGGAAATTATGCCCAGAAATTAACAAATCTATGAATGCAAAGCATTTCAAAGTTTTCTTGGAGATTCGTTACTTCCCTCGGGAACACTGACAAGATGATAGAAATTTGAGTACTATAAGCTTCCACTTGGGAACACTGACAAGATGATAGAAACTTGACTATTATAAGCTTTTAAAAGGTTTTTACTGGCAAGGCAAGAAAGAATTAAACTAGCAGATTCTAATTGTTGTTCATGTGATGCAGCTAGTTACAACTGATTTCCTGTCTCTTCGTTGGTCCTCACATGGGCCCTACTTGGCCTCCTAAGGAGATGAAGTAACTAGGCTGACTGTTCCCATGAGAGCAGAGCCATGTTGTTATTTCTTTTGCTTTTTCTACCCCTTGACATTGTTGACAAAGAACATAAGGATTCAATAGCTGGCAAGTTTTTTTTCCTTATCAAGTTTCCTTCATTTTTTTGAAGATATGAATTGTAAACTTCTTTCTTATTACATGAAATCCTGCAAGGACAACTTAACAAGCAGCTGGAGCATTCTGATACTAAAGACAGAGAATGCCAGCTGGGAGATATTTATGCTCTTAAGTCTTAACTTTGAAAAGAAAAAAGTAGTATGGCTTATTTGCTCTCCATCCCCCCCCTCTCTCTCTCTCTGTGTCTTTGTGTGTCTGTCACCCCCGCTCTTCTTTTTCCTTCACATCATCTGTATTACCTTCTAGAAAAAGAGCATCTGATATGCGTTATCCTGTTGCACAGACTACTAATGTTGCAGATACGTGTTTGTCACAGAACTGTGCTTCCCTGCCACGGAGATTTAATCATTACAGCACTTTAAGACCTCCCTTGCTCCTCTCAAATCCCTCAAAACCATCAAAGATTCCATACATCTGCTATAACCCCTAAAATCCCATTGCCTCATTTTTTTTTCCTAATCTCCTCCCTAGATCCTCTTAAATCACTCAAAACTCCAAAGATTCCACATATCAGCTATAACCCTTAAAATCCCAATGCCTCATTTTATATTCTAATATTTCCCAGTATTTGCCAAGATCTTGAAAAGACCTAACATTTATGTGGAGAAACCAGTGGCTGGCAATATGATTTGTCCTCTAAACAGTGCCAGATCATCATACAACTCCCTCTAATGGAACTGATAGTACATATTTGCATTATTCTCTGCTGCACTACTTCTGTTCCCAGGGAGATGAATTGAGTTTCAAAGAATGCAACCCTTCCAATAAGTTGCTACATACATTTATTGCTGCCTTTTAATCTCAAGAGAAGGTATCAAGCTGATTACTCAACAAACTATCAGGCAGCATAGTAGAGAAAAAGAGATAACAGTTTAAAGAAAGGAAGGGAATGAGAGTGAGGACAGGAGTATAAAGTTTGACTCTGAAACCAAACTGATGCAAGACTACTTGAAGATGGTATGTGGTGCATGGGGGAACCTAGTGAAGGATTGAATTAGGTGGAAGCACTGTGAATATGGTTTCAACCAGGTGATTGAGAAACTTGATATCAAAATGGAGCAAAAACCATCTCTATATCACTTGCTAATGGCTAAAAGACTGTGAAGATTGTAATGGAGCACCAATGTCATCTCTTTTTCTATCAACCATAGCAGACAGAATGACTTAACAACTTATTTTGCAATGAATGCAACATATATTATTTTAAGTAGAACATGATTATTTGGCAAGGATGTAATTCACAACAATCAGCTTAATTTTTGCACTTCTACACAAAGCACAGAAATTCATGCTTGTATCCAGGAGGATATGGTAGTAATGATACTTCAAGAACCTTAGGCATAATCTCTAAGACTACGGTCTATGAATCTTTTGAGACCAAAGGAAGTCTCGGTTCATATCAAGAATAGATAGAAAAACAAAAGAAAGCATCTCTGAACTCCAGGATGGATCCTTCTCAACTTGAGGGAGTCTGATGTACCACCAATTTGGAACTAGAAAGCTTATATGAAGAATAAATTTTTGCACAAATCAGACTTAAGCAACCTTAGTCTCATTGGGAAATATCTATCTGAGATTCACAATTTGTGCTCCATGGTTGGCCAAATTCCCATATTTTCAAGGCTAAAACCTGTTGAAACTTCAGTTAAAATTTCATTATAGATTCATTTCAACCTTTGAGGCTATAGGAAATCTTTAGTTAGATCGAGGGTCTGAATTAAATGTTCACTAGGAGTAATAATCTCAAGAATCTATATAACTAGCTAGGAAAAGGGTTACAAGCTGAATTTTTCAAGATTAAGAATTATGAATTATTGAATTTATCATGATGATTTGAATAATTTCACTTCTCAACTCTCTTCTTGTTCTTCTTCAATCTTCTATCTACTATCTCCAGGAGTTCTTCTTCACAAAAATTCTAAGGGTTGCATGCCCATGGCACCAGCAATCTCTTCTCTAATGTCTCCAACATAACACAAATCCTCTCTCAATTTTCAGCAACACAACCAACCATTGATAAAGGACAATCAGACATTCCTTTTTCATATTTTGCCCTTTTCTCTTAGGTATGAAATAAAATATAATCAAATTAGAACAACCTTTGTTTTCCTTTTCCAGACCACAAGGCTTCTTTGCCCCAAACAACTTATCAGCCAGCAAATATCACAGTATATGTTAACACGGAGCCACAGGGTTCATATATCTTAGTATCATTAAGACCCTAAAGACTTCAAGCATAAGTCACTCTTATGGTTCTAGTTAGGAATTTATTACCCGCCAGCAAAATGTTATTGAGACTGATGTAAAAGGAGGATAAAACTAGCCATAACTCTCAAGATTTATTCCAATAGTTGAGGCAGACACTATAAATCATTCTTGCCAATCATCCATTCAAACTTAGGCTTTGCCCCCCTCTTTATTGACTTTTTGAGACAGCTTTAAGCCCCACTTCTACATGGAACACCCTCGAATCTCAGTTGACTCACAAATTACCATCTAAATCAGCCCTCAATCACTTACATGCTACATAGCTATTACCATCTCAATTCCCTACCAGTCAGATGGATACTTATTCCAAAATCAAAATCAGATGGATGCTTCAAATGGTTTTGGGATTAACAGCCAAAAAAAGAATAAGAGATGCTTGATTAGATCTAGGGTAGAGGACAAAAGTTTGGGACTTCTGGGTGATAGGCTCCTATTTTATGACAGAAGTTCAATATGAAGTCGTAAGCATGATGAATCTGATGCAAGTATAGTGGAAAATCCTCCACTGAGTACTCCAGATCGCCATAGTGGATGATAAAATCAACGGACATAATTGGTTTATAGTGGTTGAGGAGTTGGACATGTCCCTTTCGCTGTATTTTGCAAAAGAATCATCTTTCTAATTTATGAAATTTTCATGACAAAGTTACCTTACCTACAGAAAGAATGCATGGAATAAAAAAAAAGGAAAATGCAGATTATGAGCCTAGATATTCATAATAAATCATCGCTGGATAGTTTCAATAAAGAGGTGGCAGAATACTGCCGAGTGGCCAGTCTTAATTAGTCTACAACATGCATGAGGTTCAAGTGTTACCTTTTGGCAACAGATACACACAAGTGGACCAAATGAAAGCCCAAGTCAAGAGAGTTAACATGCATTGCGCTCTCTCTACTTGGAAAGAAAAGTCCGAAATGCAAATCAAGCACAAAGTGAATGTTAGATTCAAAAATCCCATGAAAATTAGGTGTCACGGCTATATATGTAATAAATACATGCAATAATATTTGATCCATACCCCAACATTATTGTAATCCCATAGTTTGTGAAGTCCGTAGTCCACTGCCTGCAGAAAACAAACCAATTCACTAGTCAGACACAAGAAGTAACCAGTGTGTCATTTGATAATAAAGAACAATGTATGCATAATCAAGATAAATCATCTAAAACATGGCCCTGCATGCAAAAGATTGGCTCTTTCCTAAGTAAAGATTAATAAATGAAAAAAAACAGAACTATAGGACTCTTTCATGTGTCAAAGTCACAGGCCTGACATGTTGCAAACCTTATCTAATGTGGCCCATCTGATTCCATTCTTAATCCATAAAGGGAACAAGAGAGATATTTAAGAAATGCAGGTGGTTTATTTTTTGAATAAAATATATTTTTACTATAAAATAATGAAAGGGATATTTTGTCAAGGAATTCGTGGATTCCTCTGCTCCAGACTACATCAAAATTTTCTCGATTGATATTTACCATATTATGTCCACAAAAGCTGATACACACACGCATATGTATAACATAGGCTCTTAAAATCCATGATTGTTAGCTTCATACAAAGCAAGCGATCACAAATAAGATCTCATCTTAAGCTAAATATTGTTGAATCAAAACTAGAACACTGAGAAAACAAAATTATCAAAAAAGGCACAGTGAACAATTTTAAAAAAAATACATGCCTGATTTTTCCAATCAAACTCTTGATTGGTAGAAGAAAACAATCGCGGGTTCTCAATTGAATTGCAGTAACTTCTAAATCATTTTCATGCACAATTTTTTCTAACATGTAAGATCTTTTATAATCTACACGGACACCAGGTCTTACTTTGAAAAGGCAAATCCATGCAAGGCTTATTTTGGAATTAGTGCATCATCACAAATAAGATCTTGCTTTTAAACTACAGAGACACTTGTAAATGTTTCAAAATGAACAGGGACACCGAATGAAATCTTCAATTCTTTTCTATACGATAGATTCGATCAGAATTCATGATAATGGACTGAATAGCAGGTTCTCACTCCATTTTCAGCAGTTAATGTAAATAATTACACGTACAAGAAAAAAATAAATTATTGAGTAATGGAAAACATGAATCAACTCCACATGGCAAGATCCACTTCTTGCATCAGATCCAATCAAGAAAACCCTAAACAAAAGTCAAATAGACTAATTTTATATAGCAAGCTAGATGAACTCTAACGAATACGAATAACTAGCGGATCGACGGGGCGGGCAGGAGCGGATCGGCAAAGTCCCTACCCGTTCTCCGGCGAATGCACCGGCGACGACGAAGGTGACGTAGACGGAGTTCCGGCGCATAAGGACGCGGTAGAGCCCGTCCCAGAGACCCATGGAATGAAGATCGCCTCTCTCTCTCTCTCTCTCTCTCTCTCTCTACGCGCTTCTTCCGAGCACCTCTAGACGTAGGGCGGCTGCCTCGTTCCAAGGGGTCGGCTTTTCTTTGATGATGCCAAAGACTCGATCTGACTCCACTCCAGTATTTGTCACGTGCGGTGCACGTATTTACCTAAGGATTAGCAAAAACGTGCGCTGCATTTCTTAGGTACCTTTGGACCTTTCCATTTTTTTATTTTAACAAACAAAACTTTAAATTTCTTTTTTAAAAAAATTAAAATATAAATATATTTGGTATAATCAATTATTTTTAGATAGAAATATAATAATGATAGTAGAGGCTGTAACCGCAACGATGAAGGCAATAGAGGCTATGGTAGCCTTGGTGGTAGAATAGAGGTAGCAACAATGATAGCAATTGTGCTGCAAAGATAGTGATGATTGAGTGATGATGGTGGCATGGGTGCTAGTGAGGGTACTAGTGGTGTGGTAAAGGCAATGATGTTGATGATTATATGGTGGAGGTGGTGGTAGTGGTGAGGATGGCGGATGTAATGATGATAGTTGCAAGGATGCCAACAATAGTAGTAGTGGCAACAGTGGCAATTGCAGAGCCCTTCTTCCTTTCCTTCTTGTTTAGTATAGGATTTGTTTAGTATAGGATTGAAAGTGCCACACCCCTGACCTGAAATTATAAGTTAGAAGTTATGGCAAATGTCATATACTCAGAAAACTCTCCTCACAAGCATGCAAGGCATCTCAACATGATATCATAAACCAAACAGTAGAATAAATTTAAATAACTAATGTTCAACCTTTAATATAAATAATTAGAACCAAATTTTAATGCTCATAAAACCTACAATATTCAAAAAATCTTACATTAAATTCTAGTAAAATTCTAATCTAAAATAAAGAGACCAAAATTCTACTTATAATTACTCACCTAAAATATATCTACATGCCAGCTTAGTTCTTAAAATCTATAAAAAAAACATAAAATATGAATAATGAGTTAGATAGCGCAAAAAGCAATGAACACTTCATTTAGGTTAATTAGACAATAAATTAAATAATTATTTACATAAAATAAGTATATAAAATTCATTGGTTTAAAACCAAATCTAGATATGCAACATTATTAAAATATTTTGTTCATAATTTTTGATTTTTCAAAACATTAAGTTTATCTCGACAACTATGAGTTATTACCACATTTTTTTCTATGGTAGGGTCGTGATACCGTGCATCTTCTTGCGGCATATCATGCCTTATTTTGCAGCAAAGTCCTTTAGAATTGCGCATCTACTTATGGTATACCGTGCATCTTCTTATGATATAAACCCTTCATGATAAATTAAGTGCCATCGGTTTTCCTCCAATCATGCTGTCACCAATAGAGGCCACCATGGAAGCTAGGGCATGGGTGGAACATTAAAGGAATATTACCTAGGGCATGGCTTAGAGGAAAAAGAGGTGGTGGAGGGGTGAAAGGTGGTTTGGCCATTCGCTTCCCTCCAATTACACCGTCGCTGGGAAAGAAAACCGTAGAAAATAGGACACTAGTGGATTGTTGAACAAAAGGGCATTAGGGAGTAGCTAGGAAAACAAGGCACTATAGGGTAGTCCAATCTTGCTTCGCTCTGGTCATGTCTTCGCCGGGGAGATGTGATCACAGAAGCTATAGGTATGTAGCAATGCATACCTTGATCGTGTGCCTTAATAGGTGAAGGAGAGACGATAGGAGGCACAGGTGGAAACTATGAGAAGAGGGCCCGATGAATATCCGCAAATGGGCAGACGATCAAGAAAGGGATGTCGGAACCATAGAAGGAGTATGGAGAGGTGAAGGGTGGTCCAACCGCCGATTTCTTTCTAGTCGCCATCGTCATGGACAGGCGAATGAGGAAGGACAACTATAACAATGGCTCATTGAAGGGCAGGCGCTAGGGCATAGTTGCAATAGTAGAAAAGGTGAAAGATGTTGAGAAGCTAGGGCACGATGGTTAAAATCAAAGGCCCGCCCTCTTTTCTGTCAAATTTCAAATGCCCGTCCACGTCGAGCCCAATCCTACTTGAGCCCAATATTGATTTGTCAAGCCCAATCCAATCAATTCGGGTCAAAATAACTTAAATTGCTTTAATTAGGACCCTTAGGTTGGTTCAACTTAAAAGATATATGCTTTTAAGTAGGTTGAATTGACACTAATTTTATCCAATTGCATAGCTTATTTGTATGATTATGACTACTCACTTAAAAAAATTATTAGAAGACAATGACTCCATTTAGGCTAGGTTGGAATTCAAGACATTGACCCTAGCTAAAGTAATCTAATTACCATCACAGTTATTATTACGAGAATCTAAGAATAATTTACTAATAAATATTTTAATTTAGTACTATTTTTTTCTATTTCTGTAAATCAAAATAAATTTTAATAGCGACATATAATATTACTAATAACTATGGTATAAAATAAAATTTACTGGATTATGATACTAATAAATTTATTAAGTACATAGATGCTGTTGTTGACATTATAGTAAATATTCTTGTTATACAAAAGAAATTTTATTATAGATATCATAATTATGTTATAATGACTATTTTGAAGTAATTATTGCTTGTTAATATAGATATTTTAGAACTTTGCATATTTATGACAATAAAGAGAGCAAAAAATTTAGAATAGTATAAATACTAATATAAGTAATATCAAATTAGTTATCATTCTTTGCTATATATAAACTAATCAAAAACATAACTATATTACGATATGTATTGCATAATAAATACTTCTTATTATAGTAATAGATATCATGACATTATATCTACTTATATCATACTGAAAGAGACTTTCATTTCCAGTCTACCATTATTTAATATTTAATTTAGGGCAGGAACAAATAGGGAATTTTCTTTTTTTTTTGTTTGACCCGTTACGTTAAAAGATATACTCTGGAATATGAGTCATAGAACAATTCAGGGTTCAAATGGTTATATATAGTATAAATAAGGACTAATCGAATCGAGCTCATCGATTTACCTAGGTTAATTTGTGGCCCAATAGAAAAAAAAAAGACGCATTTGTATATTTTATAATGATAAAACTACCATGTTAATTATAGTATAATATAATAGCACTTTATTCATCACATTTTATGAATTCAAAATTATAATTAGTATACGTAACATACCAATACATTATCAAACATGTTACAATATTATGCAAGTAAAACAACTATTATTGTTTAAAAGCATCCAGAGCAACAGACTTTATCATTCAGCACTAAAGAAATTCAAGGGGCAGGAACACTGAATATAACATTGAGGTCAAAGTTACACAAGGCATCATGCTTATACCAAGAGAGCTGACTTGATCGTGTATGTCATTTTCTATTACCAAGTCATGCGGTGCTGCCATGATCAGTAAAGGATGACCATCCGCATGCTGAGTCTCCCTCAAAATTTAATCAATTAAGTGGAGGAGTCTCCTTCCAGGAGAGCGTGACCAACTCTTGCATATCCGAGGCCCCATCACAGTCCTATATGATTCCAAACTAATTAACTTGGCTGTTTAATAGAATTCAAAGTTGAAAACTATAAAAATAATATAATCATAAAAGGATGGAAACGAAATTTACTATTACCATCATAAGTGATTGATGGGGGGAAAAGTGGGCCCACCAATGCACGTGACTGAGGAACCCAAATCCGACGACGCACGTGATCTCAATAGATATGGTCTCAGCAGCCATGGGCTTGGCGAGCACGAGCTCAACAAGCGCGCCTTGACCGAGCAGAACCTGCTCGACCTCGAGGTTAGAAAGGACCCAGTTAAAACCCACAGTCGACTTCACCAAAAATCAAGCTGATCTCCGAATCGAAACGGCTACCATGTTCTCCATATCCGGGATCGACCCTCACAATCTACGCCACGACAGCTGTCGAATTCAAATCCCTCCATTCTCCACCAAGGGCCAGCTAATTCAAATTTTCAGGCCAATTGAGGTAACGTATTTCAGTTTGAGATCCCCGCCATAACGCATGATAGTGTGTAACTGCCACACCACCTCCTATAAAGAGAAAAATCTCCAGGAAGACGGGGACTCTTCCCCCTCCACGCTTGGGCTTCTCCACTAAAAAACTCTCCAAATCCCTCTTTGACTTAAGCATTAGAGGGCCTTTGCTGGAACCCCTAGCCCAGGCTTTTTGCACGTTCCCTGGAGGTAGCCGTCAGCCGCCACCATCTCCTGGAGACAGCCTTCTACAACTGCCCACGGCGGAAGCTCCTCCCTTTAGTCCGCGATCACCCCTGGGTCCCATTTCCGACTGTTGTAGAAGGCTTTCTCCGGAAGATGGTGGCGGCTGACGGCTAGCTCCGGGGAACCTGTAAAAAGCCTGGGCCGAGGGTTCTGGCAAAGGCCCTCCGATGCTTAAGTTAGAGAGGAATTTGGAGATAGTTTTTTAGTGGAGAAGCACAGGCGTGGAGGGGGAAGAGTCTCCATCTTCTTGGAGTTTTTCCTCTTTATAAGAGGTAGTGTGGCAGTTACACGCTATCGGACGTTATGGCGGGGATTTCGGACTGAAATACATTACCTCAATTGGCCTGGAAATTTGAATTAGCTGACCCTTGGTGGAGAACGGAGGAATTTGAATTTGACAGCTGTCGTGGCGTAGATTGCGGGGGTCGATCCCGGATATGAAGAACGTGGTAGCCGTTTCGATTCGGAGATTAGCTTGATTTTCGATGGAGTCGGCTGTGGATTTTGACTGGGTCCTTTCTAGCCTCGAGGTTGAGCGGGCTTTGCTTGATCAGGGCACGCTCGTTGAGCTCGTGCTCGCCAAGCTCATGGCTGCCGAGATCATATCTATTGAGATCACGTGCGTCGTCGGATTTGGGTTCCTCAGTCACGTGCGTTGGTGGGCCCACTTTTTCCCCATCAGTGATATATTATAACTTGATAATGGTTTAATATGTAGATATTTCACTTGCAGAGGGACCAAGTTGACCAAGGGATTGGATCATCAATCCAAACAAATTTCTATCAAAATATTAAATACTATAAGATATTTGAAATGGCCACATTCTTCATTAAATGAACAAATTACAAATAGGTGCTATAAATACAAAAAAAATCATTTTATTAAGGTGCTGCCATACTTTTCAAGGTGATAGGCCCTTGAGTTCCAGCAATTGAATTTTCCTTCAAGTAATTAATTATTAAAACATTAGATATGAAGGAAATACAAATGAATGCCATAAGTATTAATAAAAATATTGCAACGTTGGTTAAGGTGTTAGGCTTTTGATTAATCCATCCTCAGTTCAAGTCACATCACCTACAGGTAATGTGAAATTTTTGACATCAACCGTTAGATCATGATTCGCACAACTCTTAAAGCATTCTGAACTCCCGCTTTCGTCTCTTGCGCGAAACAACGATGTACATCGCGAAAAAAGCGTGAAAGATACGGACCCGAACCCGGGTAAGATGCTTTAGGTACCGAAGCAATATTGTATACATTTATACACGCCCCTTCGGTGTCACACCCGTACGCTGGACCCTTCCTTCGTCACCATCCCATCGCTATTTATTCCGGCCGAACTCCCTTCTTTCCGGAATTGTTTATTTGGTTGGATCGGCTCCGCTGATCTCGGGCGGCGGGCGGCGCGGAGGCGATGGATTTCTTGGGAGGGAGCCTGGAGCTGAGGGAGAGGCAGAGGCTGGAAGGCCACACCGATCGAGTCTGGAGCCTGGCATGGAATCCGGCGGCCGGAGTCCGTGGGATTCCGGCGATGCTGGCCTCTTGCAGCGGCGACAAGACCGTCAGGATCTGGCAGGAGGGTCCCTCTGGTTCTTGGGATTGCTTGGTTTGATTCCTCCTCTGATTTCTCTTCTTCTTTGATTTGTTATACACACACACACACACACACACACACACACACACACATATATATATGTAGTCTCTCCAAGTCCTTTCCTTGAGAGGAGAAAAGAGAGTTTCTTTTTTTTATCTATATATAATATTCTTTGATCGAGCTTTTAGTAATTAAGCTTTGAAAAAGCCTCTTTATTTTGAGGAGAATTAAAACGAAGAAAATTTTTGTCAATGTTTTTGAGTGAGAAAACCTGTTCGTAGAAATTTTTATCATGTTTCTAAGAATATGTGGGTATCCCATAAATTTCATCTAAAGGAAAAATAATTATAGCTAAGTCGCTGCAATTTACTGGAAGTTAGCTGGGAGTGTTCTAATGCCATTGAGATTGATAACGAGATTGACAGAGTAAAGAGTTGTGTTTTCCACATGTTGAGCATTTGAAATGGAGAAGATATCCAGTAAGAGAAAATTGGGGTTGGAAAAGGTGCCAAATGTGCGAAAGTCTTTTGTTTACATGCTAGCTGCCAAAACCCAAGGAGACCTGTTGGTATAAAAACGAAGGCTTTTCATTCTTATAGTACCGGTTGTCATATATCAATGCTTAGTATGAAATTGGATGTAAAATGTTGAATTGTACCAAGCAGTGTAATTTTCCAAGAAATAAAGCAGCTTTAGCATTATATTTAAGAAATTTGTTCAGATGGCTAAATTATCTATCAAGTTCAGGTAATAAGGAAACTCATTTAAGGTGCAAAAACAAGTGTGGTGCTATATTGCATCATATAAAAATATTTATGAGGGATTGTGTTGCAAAGTTTTTGAGGTGTTCAGGGTGCTGCACTTGTAGAACTGCTATCTTTTCCCTCACATCCATAGTTTTGAAGAAAAAATTGCAAATATTCTAGATCATCAAATAGAAAATAATGAATTTCAAGCATTTAAGGTAACTACTACAAAACGGTGAGAACCAGACTCCATCTGGGCTATTGGTGAGACAGCATTAACTTGAAAATGCAAACTTAAATTATTGCAACCATTGTTGCACGTGTCAGTTGATTCTGGTTGGCACAGACCATGTTGGGCCAAGACTGGCACCCTATACAGATCAACACACCTATTTAACTCTTTTTTTAATGTTTTAATCTAAAAGGATTTCAAATCCCCCTATTTTTTGTTTTTGCATGGTGAGGAACATGCTTCGGCATGGCATGGCATGGCCTCTTCAGACAAGTGATTGGCATGCCCACTAGCACTAACACTAAAATAATGCCGGCAACAAATTTTTGCTATTTCTGACTGCCTCTTTGTTCCAGAAGCAAACAAATTTTCATGTAATAATGTCTGATTTCTGTACAAAAATCATATTTTAGATTTCTTTTTTTTTTTTTAAAACTGTAATGTGATTCCAGATGCATGAGAGGATGATTGCCTTCAGGAGAATTTATCTTGGTTTTTTGATGTTCAAGATGTTCCAGTAACCTTACTATAATGTCCGGGCCCAATACTTTTGAGGCCCAGTTAGGGGTGTTGGGCCAGATTTTTTTAGTGGGCCGTACTGGACCCATGGGTGGCAGCTGGGGAGGGCTGCCACCTCATGCTGAGGGTGAGTTGATAGGGCCCCAGCTGGCTGGCAGAGGGAAGGCTAGCTCTTAGGGGCCCTTGATCATGCAAAATAGGAGCCCACCACCTCTCAGCCTTGCTGGCAGGCTAAGCCCGGCTCGCCTGAGACAAGGGGGCAGCTGGAGGCTCCCGGAGCAAGGGGGAGGAGTGGGGGACCTCTCTACGGGGGTCTCATTTCCTAAGCACGGCCATTTAAACCCTCAGCTTACTGAACTCAAAATTTCTGCACCCTCTCATCCTCTAAGCCCCTCTGGAACACTATTCCAGAGAAGCCGGACCTCTTGGAGCGGAAGGTGGAGACTCAGAAGCCCCAGGAGAGAGAGAGAGGGATTTTGGGAAGGTACTGCTCGGCACAGCCAACCCGAAACCAGGTAAGATCCAGTTTACTTAAGAAAGTGGTTTTAAACTATGAAAGGGGGGAGTCCCCGGAACCTCTGTGGAGTGTTCTCCCCTCTGTTTCAACAGTGAAACAGAGAGGAGAAGACTCCGGCACGGAGGAGGGGACAGTGGCACAGAAGGAAGAGGACTCAGGAGTTGGAAGAAGGGTGAATGGCCGATGGATACCACCCTGGGCTAGACCCACGCTCACAGGCAGGCCATGGGCCGGCCTGAGTACGGTTCCGGCCCGGCCTAGGCCCAATAACCGACCTGGACCGAGCCCAGTTAGGCCCAGTAACCGAGCTGGGCGAGCCCAACTGAGCTCGGCCCAGGCCCAGTGCCATCCGGGCCGAGCCCAACAAGACTCGGCCTATGGGCGTCTAGGGCACCGCAGCCCTGGCCGTGGTTGCCCTAGGCTATCCGGCGCGGCCACAGGACCGCCAGCCCCGGCCGAGCCACCAACTCCTCCCCGGCGAAGAGGTGGTGGCGCCACCGTGAAAGAAAAGCCAGAGAAAGAAGAAAAGAAAGAAAGAAAAATAAAATAAAATAAAAAGTAAAAGCTCACCGGACCCTTGAGGCTTCATCCTCTCCGGGTGTAGTCTGGATCTTGACCTCATCTCCTTCCCCTCTCCGACATCACTTCGGAGAAGAGGAAGGGTCGGCCTTCCGCTGATACTGCTCCGAGGTGGGAACCCGACTCGGCCGGAGGGTCGGGAAAGTCCCACACCGGTCGCCGACAAGAGGAAAGGGAGAAGACGACTAGGGTTCCGGTGGAGAAGAAGGAGAGGGAGAGATCGGAAGGAAGAAGAGGCCGTGGAAGAGAAAGAGGGGAGCGAGAGATGAAGAGGCGAAGCCTCTGGAAGGTCGGAGAAAGACCCCCTTAACGGGTTAGATCCGAATCCGAATTCGCAACCCGTTAAGCCCCCAAAAAAAGAGAGAAAAAGAAAAAGAGAAAAGGAAAAAAAAAGGAAAAAGGAAAAAGGAAAAGGAAAAGAAAAAGAAAAAGAAAAAGAAAAATAAAAAGAAAAAAAAGAAAAAAAAAAGAAAATGGATTTAGCCAAATTTGACTAAACCCGAGCCCAATCAGATTGGGCTAAGTCTGGACGAGCCCAAACTGTAGAATTGAACCAAATCTAGCCCAATTTGAACTGGGTCCGAACACAATTAGGCTGGGTTAGTCCCAGCAGACCCAACTAAGACCCAATTCAAGCCCAATTCAACTGACCAGAGGCCTAATCGGTCACAGGCTGACCCTGGCACAGGCCCAAATGGACCACATTGACCCTAAACCCAAAATTTAACTTGGGATTAAACTTATTGACCAAATTAGAAGGCTCCAACGTGGGTAACTTGGACTTGGGCCAAATCCTTGGAGGGGATCCAAACAAGTAAACACATAATTTAAACTGAGAAATTATGTATTAGACAAACGAAGAATAATGTGATCCCTATGATGTGGTGCAAGGTGATTAAGGATCCGTCACCTAGACTGGTCAAATGTGGGAAAGCGAATTTTGTAAGTAACTTGTCTTAATCTTATTATGGATCATGAATACACTTTCTTACCTAAATTATAAGTGTAAGTAACCCGTCTTAATCTTATTGTAGATCATGCATCATAAGTTATGAAAAAGAATGAGTGTTATTCATGTAATTTAAATTGCGTAAAATGAAAGCAATCTATTCTAATCATCATGGATCATGTATACAAGTGGTATGTTTTAGTCATAGAATTTATGGTTATGCATACATCATGCTTATACAGATTTTAAGATATTATGCATATAAGATGATTGGGATTTCGTTACCATAATTGCACTTAATATAGTAATTATGGTATAAGTATAAAATAAGATGATGAATTGCCTCTAGCTAAGTATACCACTTGCAAGAAGTACTATGTATGAACTCTTAAATGCTACGGGCTGAAAGTAACTGAGCTCGCCCCGCCAGTGGCCGTACAATAACTGAGCTCGCCCCGCCAGTGGCCGATAATGACTCCGCCGTAGCATCGGAGGGTGTAAACCACGGCATGCCGGTGTACGGCCTTACAGTGTATATTTACATGAAGATTTTTGATAACATACATAACATGATTATTGATTCAGTATGAATATTTTATCACGATGAATTGTTAAGTAAGGTGCATGTTAACTTCTCAAACCCTGCATGAACATGTTTAGTACTATACTAGATTCGGTAAGATTATGCAGGATTACTTACTGAGCCGTGTAGCTCATACCATTCTATTGGTATTTTCTTTCAGATCCTCACCACTGATAACAGTTAGAGATGTTCCTATTTTGTATCAGGGCTTCTCTCTTTTGGGGTAAAGCAAATATACTTTTGTATACATAAACTGTATAGAAGCTCTGTGTTTTGTACCACTCAGTGTGTTGTAATAGAACTACTTTAATATATGAAAGTTCGAATGGTTTGACTACCCTATTTACCCATGTATGAGGCTTCGTGCTATTTACCCTATTTTCCAGTCACGGATCCGAGTACGGGGCGTGACACTTACTGTTGCCTGAAATAATTTTAAGTTACAATCAAAAGCTTAAACTTGGATCATGAAGTAAAGGAAAATTATAAGATTGCATGATGAATAAATTTCCATTTAACAATTAAAATGAGCCCACCCCCTGCAATCCTGGTCCCCAGCTCCTTCCTATCATTTAATGGAAAAAGTGGTTCATACATCTTGTGGTCATGCGCAGTTTTCCTTCATCAGTCTTGTTGTAATTAGTTTAGTCGACATGGCATCCCCATTTTATGCATACTTGGACGTGACTATCTATTTCTTAAATTCATGAAATCCAAGAATGCTCGTGATGAACATTCTTAAACAATTCCCCCCCAACTATGTTTTTAACAATTTGTGGCTCTCCACTTGCCAGCAGGTATATGTTTTGGCTGCATATAATATTTGAGTTTGCAATAATTAGATTTGGAAAATTCTTCTAATGCAGGCTGTTTTGGAAGATACTCATACTCGCACAGTCAGATCTTGTGCTTGGTCTCCTAGTGGAAAGTTATTGGCAACAACAAGTTTTGATGCTACTACTGCTGTATGGGAACATGTTGGTGGCGACTTCGAATGTGTTGCTACACTGGAAGTATAAGTCTCATGAGCATGTTTTGTGGTTAAAGCTTTCAAAGTGGTTTTTGCTATTTTTTTGCAATATTAGTTGTTTTTCATATGTTATTTAAATTGGTTCATGATAATAAACATGTATGCATCTGTTATGTATATAGGGTCATGAAAACGAAGTCAAGAGTGTCTCATGGAATACTTCTGGTTCCTTGCTAGCTACATGTGGTCGAGATAAGACTGTTTGGATATGGGAAATGCAACCTGGTAATGAGTTTGAGTGTGTATCAGTGTTGCAAGGTCATACCCAGGATGTCAAGATGGTGCAGTGGCATCCAGTTTTGGATGTTTTGGTTTCTGTCGGCTATGACAATTCAGTGAAGGTATAGCATTGTAGAAATAACGTATTATCTTTTTCAGAAAAAAAAGGAACTGTTTTCAACTTCTAGTTGTTTCTTTATGGCCTGGATGAAGTTAGTAATATGCAGTGTTGTACCAGATATGGGCAGAGGATGGTGACGGTGATGATTGGCATTGTGTGCAAACACTAAATGAAGCTAGCAGGTGTTTAACTTGCCATGTTTTTCTTTTCCTGTCAGTGAAGTCAATTCTTGTTGTTGTATCTGCTAAAGATGGATGACGGTTTTGCAAGTTTTAACTTATCCCACCTGTATTTTTTTTGCTATCATATATTTGCGATAACTAATGTTCCACAACCTTCCTACTTAAAAAGCTGCCTCATAACCCTTTCTTGTAATTCTTTAATCCTGGAGTTGAGCCCTTAGGCTTATATGCTTACTAATTTAGATATTCTGTTTTAATATTTGGTAGTGATAAACATGCTATGCAAAAATTTTTAAGGAAATAAGTAGCACTCCAGTTTTCACAAAGAAAGAAAAGTAAAGAAAACACGCTCTGCTGTGCCAGTATTGGGCACCGTACCGGTTGCCCAGCGGCACGAGTCGGTATGAGCCTGTGCCGTGCCGGGTCGTACCGACATAGTAGAGGAGGTAGGGGAGAGAGCGAATGGGAGAGAAGAAAAGAGTGAGAAGGGGGAGAGAGGGAGGGAGAGAGAAGGAGGCCGGCAGAGAGTGGCGGAGGGCCGGTGGAGGCCGACGCCGGGGCAGGAGGTGAAGGCCGCGGCCGGACCCCTGTTTCACCGGTGCCCGGGCAGGGGGCGGAGGCCATGGTCGGGTCCCTGTTTCGTTCGAAATAGGGGTCCGAGTCGTCCGACCGCTAAAAAATATGACAATTTTTAAGTGAAGCCGATAAATTATTTGCCAGCTTCACTTAAATTTTGTTAAATTTTAAAAAAATATTTATAAAAAATTAAGTGAAATCGGCAATGGGTTTGCCAACTTCAACTTAAAATCTGTAAAAATAAAAGGAGCCCCATCCGGGCCTCTGTTTCGAACAAAACAGGAGACCGGACGCGGAGCCCCGCCTCCGCGTGTTCGAAACAGGGGTCTGGAGGCGGAGCCCCGCCTCCACGTCTCTCTGGCCTTCGCCTCCTCCGTGCGGAGGCTCCCCAACCTCCACCGGCCAGCCCCGGGCCGACCTCTCTTCCTTCCTCTCCCTCTACGTCCCTCCTCTGCTCTCTCTTTTCCTCTTTTTCCTTCTCCCCCTCTAGCGATGGCGTCTCAGTTTGGTTGTTGGAACCGTCCCGGTTCGCTGTCGGTATGGCTCGGGACGCCCCGAACTAGGTGGTTTGAGATGGTTTCGCCGACCATGAAAGGGAAGAAGTAAGCACAATATCACCTAGTTGATCACAAATTCAGGATATGTGAACAACTTAGAAGGCATGTTGTCAAACATGCTAGCGCAATAGTAGTTCCTGTGCTACACAATATTGACGCTAAAGGTTCTGATGAGCGAAGCAAGAAAACATGTCCCCAATATAATCTTCGATTTTGTTAATGTTTCACAGTAGGAAGAAAATTTAATACAAATCCAAAGAATCACAAGCCAATGAGCAGACAACGAGTTGGCTTGATGGAATCCAGCCAAGTGCTGGCAGGCTTCAACAAAGTCTACCTACCACTTATTCTTGTTATTCTATCACAGAAAATCTAATAAGTAATCTATTCTTCTCTCTTGTTCTCTTTCATTAGTCTCTCTTTTTTTCCCAAAGTTTTGCAAATTTACCCAGGAGCTAAGAGCTTTATGAGTTTAATGCTCCACATAAGCAGATGCATGTCATTGAGGCAGTTCATTTTGATGCAGTTGCGATCTTTGTATTTCTTCCATTCAATTAAATATTTATGGTTTAAGTGCTATATATAAGGTAAATAATAAGGTTTCTGAGTCATGAACATTAACAAAAAAATTAAGATAATATACTTGAATTTTTAAAAGAATATAACATGTTGGTTAATGTAATATTTTACCAAAAGTTACCACCGATTCATCTAATTTGCCCCTTTTGACTTGGAATTTCTATTGGCATATATTATGCTTATGTAGGATGTGATATATAATGAGTCACAAAATATTTACCATTACATTGATTTGCATATTTGGATTATGGTGAATTACATGTCCATGTTGTTCAATGAAAACTTATAACTCTTCTTTTCTGTGTATAGAAAATAATCCTTGTAACAGCATTTTAAGATTGTGTGAGATATTGACTTGTTTATGTTTTGTGCTTCTCAGTGGTCATACGTCCACAGTCTGGGCAGTGTCTTTCAGCTCTAATGGAGATAGAATGGTTACCTGCAGGTATATACTCATGTTTGTTGAAACTAGTATATTCATAAGAAAAGATCAATAAAATAATTTATTAATTTTGTAGTGATGATCTGACATTAAAGATATGGGACGCTAGTAGCAGCCCATCTGAGACAAGTGACAATAGCTGTGGATCTTGGTGAGATACATCTTTATCTGACTCCTCAATCATTTTGCATGGTATATGTAATTTTTCTTTGAGGTGTGCAAGTTTCTGAGACATTTTACTGAGAGATTGTTAACACCAATTTTGTTTACATATTATAGTGGCATTCAAGTATTTGCCACCAAGACTTGTCATAACTTAGAGAATGTACTGTATTATCTATCAAGCTTTGTCCCAAATATGAGTTATAGAGAGTCTTGTGTAAAAATATTTCAGTTATTTTTTATCAATAGGGATAACCTTCATTAAAACAAGGGTATACAAATGCGAAGGCTTGCTAGGTTGGTCTAGCGACCAAGAAGAAGAATTTTTCTTGTTCCATCCATTTCTAAAAGATGCGTAGACAATATGATAATTGGGTGTTGACTCTTTGAACTGCTAGTCTTTTTTTCTTAAATTATTTTTTACCAAGCTTTCTCTCAATATTCTACATGGTAATTCTGTGACACCAACACTGTGGTGCCAAATGAGAAGCTTAAATGAAATTTAGAGTCTTATTTTATGCCCTAGCTGCTTTTAGTTATGTTGAAAGCAATCTATCATTGTTAAGACTACTTATAATGCGCGTGCAAGTGCACGTGGTTACTTTCAGAGATTTTAGATATGGAATAAATTTTAAAAAGATTTTAGCATGGATTATAATCATTAGACGCTAATATATATTGCTTATGAAATTGTTTAATATTTTTATGATATATTATGTTCCTATGCTTTTAAGATTTTTGTGGTATATTATGTTCATAATCTAGATATGTTTGAGTTTTGGTATAACCAAATCTTGAATTTTGGTATAACCAAATTTTGAATTTTGTTGATCATTAGGTTCTTATTATGCGTAGGATCATGGAGAATTGGAAATTCCAACTTAAGGATAGTTTTATCTGACTCCTCCATAGAGTCCAGCAATGTTAAGAACCTTTTTGTAATAGTTTAGCGTGGTTTAAACTTCAAACCTCCTAGTGAAAAATCTATCAAAGTTATTATGGGAATGGAAAAGAGATCCGATTAGCGATTGGCTCCACTAAGTGATGATTTATAGATCATTCCATTTATAAAAGACGAAAAAAAAGCTTTGAAGTGACACATCAGTCTTGTCAATTCGATTGAATTGGGTTTAGTAATTCAGGTTTGTTCAAGATATATACAATCATGAAATGAGATATATATAAATCATTTAACATTTATTGGGACTATAAATAAATTTTATTAGCTTACTTTTTTACGAAGTTTGCGAGTCAGAAATTTATAAGTTATCGTTCAATCATGGAGTTATGAATATTTTTTGGAATAATCAACACAAACTGAAGTCCATAAGCCCTATTGATTTTATATGAAATTTGTAATGCAAAATTATTTATAAGTAATTTGCTGTTCAAATGACATATGAATAAATTTTCTCACTCATGAAAAACTCCCCTCTGCTTTTTCCCTCTTCTCTTTTGCCACACTCCTGAGTATGAATCTACATCTTCCCTCCCATTCAGACACCACGCTCCTGTATAATCATCATTTAATATAAAAAGATTAATAGAGTTGGTCATTACTTGGACAAGAATGACTGTCTTTTTCCTATTCATGAAGAAATAAGAAAGAGAAGGTCTTTTTCTCCTTCTATAAGAAAGGTCCTTTTCTCCTTCTATAAGAAAAGGGGACTGTTTTTCAATTGAGTTGGGAAGGACTAATGCATCAAAATCTTTTGTTATATGCAAGAAGGTTAACCAATAACTTTGAAGGTAAACCAATAAAGTATTCGCTTTGTGAAGCCAAACGAGACGTGTTCTGGGTACTTTAAAACTGTAAACTACTATATTAGGTTTTATTTGAAGATTGAGACATTGAAGTCATCGGCAATGTACAAAATTAGAAAATATTTGTGAAGATGAAATGTTTGTTTTTCTCCTTTTTTATTTTTAAAAAAAAGAAAAAGTCACTGAATCAGCCATGTCTAATTTTGAAGACTAAACACATGAATTAACTATATGAGAACACTCTTTGGACACAGGCATCTATCAAGAGATTCCCATTTCTAGATGGGTCTATGCCTTCTCATATTTTATAGTGCAAGCGTTGTTAAGAAAGATAGTCATTCTGTCTACTTCTAAACCTTATAGCATCTTTTTAGTATGCTAAGTAGCATCGGACTACTTAGTAGTGTTCAACCATGAACAGTTACACACTTTGTGTTTATTGGTATGTCAACCAAGACCAGCTAAGCTAAAGTAGGGCATTAATCAATGTTACCCTTATGTTAAAATATGTCATTCTAGGAATCCCATGTAGCTCAAACAAATACTTATCATGTATCAACAGCCATATAGACCCAGTTAGACAATTCATAATTACTATGACGTGCATAGAAAAAAAGTGGGTAAGAAATTATATAGTTGGAAAAGGTCATTGATGTACATTGATCTCCCTTGAAATGTGGGGGTCCATCTCACACTGGTATGTGTAAAATAGCGAGTGAATATGAAATGAACTATGGGATGGAGATCGTGAGGTGTTTAATGCTTACTGGATGCCACAACTGTTTATGGATGAGGCTAGGATGCCCTCAAATATTGTTGAGTTTTAGCTGATGACAATAACTAAAGTTAGTGGTGATATTTGTGAGAAAAGGCACTTAAGAAAATGTATATTGGACTTGCTATTTAATAGGGACATTAAGACTTCTGAGTAATTGGTGACGAAATCCAAACTTGTGTGGTCGTATTTAGGAGATATGACACTCGTTTTTTAAGAGTCTTAGCTAGTGAAAAAAAAATAAAGTTGACAAAGATATTCTGGGAGAAAAACATTTAATAGAAAAAGCCATATAAGAGTTTTGATTTCATAGGGATATTCAAGCATTTGTATTAATCATCGACAAAACCGAAATTTAAACTAATGAACGGTTTGTTTTCTATTTGATGTCAATGGGATGATCTGATTGGAAGCCAAACCTACTTCGATTAAGATAATTCTGGGATAGGGGCATTGCGTAGGTTTAATGAGGGTTTTGAAGAATAATTTTCAAAACATTATAGGAGGCATTTGGTATGGGGTGATCACCCCAAGATCAAGAGAAATGTGGATGGAGGTGACGAGATCACAGCGTTTGGTTGCGCCATGGTGATCTACTCGGCAGCAATCCCAAATCATTTTCACTCCTCAAATCACCGTCCAACCCGGTGATGAGAAATCTGTCCTTGAGGACAGGTATCAAGATCACCCCAGAGCATTGATCTTGGGATAGAATTTGGGAACAAAAATACCATTCAACCCAATGAAAAAAAGATATATCAATGTACCATTAATATATTATATCAATATTATATATTATATTATATATCGATATTACGTATATAGTATTTATGATATGTTATATTATAATTTATTATTAATCATATTATCATCATATTATTGTTCAATTATATTTTTAAACTATAATCGAAATATATTATTGTATTGTATATTTATACTGTGAAATTATTTAATATATTACTTTTATTTACCTTATTTAATCAAAATAAATTTTAGTATTAAAATGATAAGTATTATAATTATTAATTCTATAATAAAAATAATATATTTTTAAAGGATTAATAAATATATTTAATGGAATATAATAATAATTAATATGTTAATAAATATATTATAATATATTTTTATATGATTAATAAGTATTTTTTTTATGAAATATATTAAGGATAGTTTTAATATTATAGGCCAGTGATATTGGATTCCCATGTAATACCAAATAGATTACTTACGGATGCTCGGGGATCTTGAGTCACTGGAACATAGCAATCTGGTGATCTTAGATTATCGGGATCAGATTACCCTAGGATAGAGATCATTAGTGATCTAAGATCACCTCATTGATCCTATTTGGTTCACCAAATGCCACCTAAGGATATTTTGGGATAGGGGTGTCATGAGAATGAGAAAGTTTGCACATCATCATACGCAAACTTATATAATTTTTAGGATTAATAATTGCAAGTCCAAAGAAGCTGAATGGGCCCATTGAATTATTGAGGTCTAATTGGTTGTGGAAAATGAAATGGAAGGATAGGTATCATTATTCCTTGATGTTCCTATGAAATGGTTCTTAAGGTGACTGCACACCCCCCCCCCCCCCCCCAAAAAAAAAAGAAAAAAAAAAACCGCACACTCACTCACATGAAGGTAATCATTTTATTCCTTGAAATCTCATTCCATATTGACTAGAATCAAACAATTCGACAAAAAAAGGTAACATTGTTTGGCAGGGTAACTCAGTATTCCCCCTTTTACTTGGACTTAATCTATAACCTAATGGGAGAAAAAAGTAACAACCATTCAAATTTGGCTACTTACTAGATTGATCCAAATATTGTAAAACAGGAATTGGAGGTGAAAATATGTGGTTTTGAAGGTGACATTTTTTGCAACGTGTTTAAACCAAGTTCATATGATTACTTGCATAATCACATAATGCAGGTTCAGAAAAATCATCAAAAGCAAAAACTTCATAATTTTGGCAAAGTGCAGGAATGGATTCAGAAATACTAGGGAATATGAGAGGTTAAGAGGAGATTATTTAAAGAACATTGCAACAACATGAAGAAATTATTTCAGAATAATTTATGTAATATTCATATCAAGTTGTGAGTTCTTAATGCAAGTTGACAAATTTTGCGTTTTATAGTGAATATTGGGAAACTCAGGGGAGCACCAACGAGGAAAATTTGCGAATAAATCCAAGAAAATTGGCTTTAGGACTTGTATGGTGGAGATACATGCACATTAATATCATCATGTCAGTTGGATGGTTTTTGCAGGCTAAAAAGAACTTTCAATCTCTTTCCCAAATGGACATTTATTGGAAATCACTGGTTTCAGTTTTGTTTTACCTGTTTTTACAAGTCAGTGTCCTTTTAGCATCATCACATAATTGTTTTTCAACATGTTGAGCAGTTGGAGATTGTTGTTGGAGATTTTGATTTGAAGTTATATGAGGTAATGGTGCTCTAATATCGAAGAAAACTTTTTAAAACCCTCTTAGAAAGCTTTCATGAATATTAGGTATCTTGGAGGAGGTAATCAAAGCTGTCTTATGTCTTTGCCGCCTAACTGACAGCCATCTAAACATATATGCACATACATGTAGAGGGTACTAGTATTGGGTGCTGAGGAGGTCGAAGATTCAACTCTACTTGTGCAAATTCATGGATGGACCTTGCAGATCGAGGATTCAGAATGTTGATCTTGAACTATAATATTTAGAATGCCTGAAAGTTTAAAAATATTTATTTATATGTTGGTGGTCTCTTGCCTATATTTGAAGTAAAATGAAAATGGGCAAGACTAATTAAAGTTGCTATGCTGCAATGCATGGTTAGACCAAATTTATGGAATCCAAACTACTGAGTCTTGACCATGATCTAGATATCCTAAAACACATAAAGAACAAAATTCAATTAATTTTGATGCTTCTAAATTACCAAAAAAAAATCATGAATTGTATCATGCTACTGAAATTGTCCATGTTGTGACCACTTTGGTACATAGGCAAGAAATCTTTGAAGCATCAATTTTTAAATATCTTGGCCTTTTATTATTGTAGATTATATTTAATGATGTTGATTTTCAGTTTTCATGTTCCATCATTGGTCTCAGATAGACTAACCCCACCCTCCTTTTCTCTATCTATCTATGTTGTCCCACCACACAGACACACAGCTATTGCAGTCATATAGGTGCTGTTTGTTTCCATAGTAAACCAGAGTAAAGTCCACCTTTGAGCTTTATTCAGGTTAATTCAGCCAAAAACTTTTTGGGCACCTGAATGAAGCCCCAATAATGAGGGGTACTTCTGGGATTTGAGAAGAACCAAAAAGCACCTTCTTCATACTATTTGGTTTTACTAACTAGGTTAAAATTATTTGACTAGAAGGTGTCAAATAGTTTTACTTGGTTAACAAGGAATTAGTTTTACTTGGTGAACAAGGAATAAGGGCCCTTTTGAGTAAAGTTACTTAAATAACCCGTTAAAATTATTTGGGAAACACAGACTGTAGTTTTTTTCTTTATATTATATTGCATATGCATTTGATTTGTGTTTTCCTACATATATGATTAAAGATCTGTCATATCTCTCCAATCATTACTGGGAACCCTGGCTTCACGTGTATGTAAAATAATGCTAAACACTAGCTTGGTTGGATTTATCCAAGCATGTGTCCAAGCTAACACACTTTGCAGTCCATGGTGTGAGGTTTGCCCCTCAAGAACTGGAGAGACATGGAATTCATCGAGGACTTATACTATTATTAAACATTAGATTTATCATTATTTTAGTTTGAAGATTCCATACCAGCTGCAGGATTAGCGTCAACATTCCTTTCTTTCTGTTAATCACATCAAAAAGGCTACCGGAATTCATCATCCCATCCCACCATGTTTTCTTGTATTAAAGATCAGGAGCAAGTATAGTTTTTCTTTGTTCAAGGAATGAAATCTGCTTCCTTTTTGATTGGTAGGCTGCAGTCTAAATGCAATCACTTGGTTTACTGCAGTCCTGTATTTTCTTCTGACCTATCTCAGAAGATGTTCAGGTGTTGAATGCCCTAACTCTAGCATATGCGCCTGAGGAATTACTCTCATTAACATGATGGCAGACATGTATTTTAAATATTCTAAACTGTCATTCAGGCCCAATCTATTTGCTATTACATATTTTATCTGTGATCATCTTTTGTTGTCTGATAAGAATGTTGTTCTGTTCTTTCAGGAGACTTCTCTGTACCATGTCTGGCTATCATGATCGAGCCATATTTTCAGTTAATTGGTCAAGGTATATGCTTCAACATCTTGTGTGTTCCTCTTTTTAACTTTTTTAATGCATGATCTAAGTTGGACAGATTCAATAGTGTTATTCTTGTTCATCTAACTGTTTTAACTTCATACAATTGCACAAAAAGTGTTGCTTGCATGTGGAAATACAAAATCAAATATAAAATTTAATTTTGTGGTCTGTGTTGTTTTAGCCAAAAATAGTGTGAAGCCTGATTGGTACCACCCCTCTCCCTCCCCCACTTCCTCACCCCAACCCCTCTTTTTCTATCTGCCTCATAAGTTAGTACTTTCATAACATGGCCAGGTGTAAATTCTATTGTGAAATTGCCTAAATGTCAAGGCAACAGTTGAGAATAAGGTATACAGGTCCAAGCTGCTGCTCCTTTTTAGTCAAAGGACTGCATTCCCATGACAATTTACTTGCATTATTTTTAAAGATATAAACTTTCTGTGCTCATCATGAGGATTTGCTTGTACTAATGTATACACTTTCTATACTCACTAGACAGCCTAAACAGTGTAGCACATATCAATCTTTTATGCAATAGAGAACAAATTGTAGTTAGGAGATATTAATGCTGGATAAGTTGTTCAAGTGACTTGTGAGATTGCAAATATAGTTATGAAATGAAGATTAGTCAATTTATGATAGCACATCATTTGCGAATTTTGAAACATGATTTTCACTTTGTTCCATTTGTGCATGACAGGGAGGGTGTAATCGCTAGTGGAGCAGCCGATGATGCTATTCGTCTTTTTGTTGAGAGTAAAGACAATTCGGTATTTGGCCATGTTCCTGATGTTCTTTTTACTCATAGGACTGGTTTAGTGTGTCAATTATCTACTATTTTATAGAGTGCTTAGGAGCCTCATCGTGAAATTCTGAGCAAGTTACTAAAGATTAATCTGTCTGTCTGATTCATTTTCCTTCCCTTCTCGTGCTCTTAATTAGTCTCATCAATAATTTAATTATATGCTTACCTACTGATGCCTTCATTTCCCACTAGCATATACTGTCTAAATGCTTTTGTACAAGGTTTATCATTGCTCTGATTACTTTGCTAATATTACTTTTTGAAGGTCATATCTTTTTCCAACACCAATTATTCTTTTATTTTGTTTTCTTTTGTTCTTGTATCCAGGCAATCTTAGGTCACCCTCTAACCCTCTCCTAATCTTTTGAATCCATTAGCAAGCTCTTCTGTTTAACATGGTGTCTTGGATTTTACTGCATGTTCTCACCCTCTCCTTGATGACCTTGACCTGGACTAAAGAGTGGTCATTGAGACTTGTATCTTGGGCCAATGGCATCCATGGCACCTAGGAGTGCTTGTTAAGCATCTCCTAGATTTGAGAGTGCTTATGATAGCTTGTAGAGCCTTGACTGTTTTGGGTGGAAACTTAGTGTATAGCTTGGGATCCAGGATGAAAAGCCACACAGCATAATTTCTCAATATAAAGTGGAGATTCTATTATTCTTTTATATTATTCTTCCAAATTGCACCGATAAAATTTTCTGTCCTGCTTATTGCTTTTGTTATATTTCCCTGACAACTATAAATATTTTCTTGTCTTATCCGCACTCCACAGTGGAAGTGTTGAAGATGCAGTCTGAGTTCTCTGACAGGTTATGTTATTATGCCTCAGGTTGATGTACCATCCTACAAATTATTGCTTAGGAAAGACAAGGCCCATGACATGGATGTAAACTCAGTACAATGGAATCCCAAGGTGAACTACTCTTCCTTTAAGATTGTCCTTTTAATGATATATAGTGATCTTACTGTTTTCCTGTGCTGTTCTCAAAGCTCTCAGCTTCCGTTTTTTTGAGTTGATTGGAAGCTCTATATGTTCTTGTATATTTCAATCTGCAGGAACCTAAAGTGCTGGCCTCAGCTAGTGATGATGGGACAATAAAGATATGGGAACTATTGGAAGTACCCCTATGATAATTTGCTGTATGCAGGCTTATGTCTGATTTCTTTCATTTAATTTATGGGTCTGCAGAGTAGGAGCTGAAATGTCAAGGACATGATAGTCTCATAATGCTCTTGTGAGACTACCGGCATAGCCATTTTATTCATAGTTGTCTTCTTAAATTACTTCTTTGTGACCACCCTCAATCTCGCTTTAAAAGAAAATGTATATACTAACTTGGTGAGATGATAAAAACTTGCTTCAGTGCGCGCACATTGGAGAGAGAGAGAGAGAGAGAGAGAAATCATTGCCAAATATATACTTTTGGAATGGGTAATATCATTTCATACTGCCCATGTTTGGGATTGCTGTCAGTAGTAGAACTTTTGCTATCAGTAATAGAGCTTTTGCTAGTATAGCTTTTAATAAAAAGTTATTTGCTATTTGATCACTATATTTATAAAATGTTGTGGAAAACATCTTTTAATAACCAAATTGAGAAAGTGTTTTTAGTATGACCAAATGGCAATAGAAGACATTGGATTAATATAATATAGTATAGTATAGTATAGACTAGCATGTGCACATTTATGTGTATGCATGAGAGAGAGAGAGAGAGAAAGAGAGAGAGAGAGAGAGAAGGGAAAAGAAATCACAGCGAAACATGTGCTTTTGGAATTTGTAATATTATTCCATACTTTGGTCTATTTGAAATAGTTGACAGTTTTTGCTAGTAGAGTTTTTTAAAACTAGCAGTTTGTTATTTGGTTGCTATTTTCTGAAGTGCTATAGAATTTTAATATTTTTTTATAATCAGATTAAAAAGTGCTCTTAGTATGATAAAATGGCAATAGAAGGTATTGCATTAGTATAGTATAAAATAGTATTATTACATATTAAATATTATTATATAGTATAATATAATATTATACTTAATATAATATAATATTTCGTTATAAAGTAATGTAGCTATTATTATTACTATATATTGATATATTATTATAGTATAATATTATTATAATATATGAATGTGATATTATTATTTTAGTGTAATATTATAATAGTATTATAATATAATATTATTTTCATATTGATATATTATAATGTATTATTAATCTATAATTTATGTATCTTATTTTAATCTAAATATTATAATAAATAATATAATTATCTTTTAAATGGAGATTACCAAGTAATAAAGAATGTTATTATTAAAAACAGAAAATTTTGATTCTAATAACAACATAAAACATTAAAAGCAAGATTCTTAGTTACTCATATAAAATATGAAGTCCAAAGCACAATATGTGTGTTACAAGCACAATTTGATGAAGAAAGATGTCAATTAGTCAAGAAGAGTTATGATCAAGTAGAATATCCATCTTATGGTTACTCATTGTTTTGTTTTGTTGAGTATAAGAGTTCTTTCTATTGTTCATCAATAATATCTAAAGGAAGAAAAGATCCTCCTCATCATCATAATGTTACTCAAAATCTTTATTGGATGATTCATAATGAAGTTGAGTAGCTATGAAAGTGAGCACAATTTGAACTTGTTTATGTTAAAAAAAGTTGGTATTGTACTTAATATTCTTTATCTACTTTTGTAAAATCTAAATGTCTTTTTAATGGTTACTTTTTAGTGGTAAATGTGCATGATTAAAGACTTCATGCATATCTCTTAGTTGGCTTCCACGTGAAAAATCTAGTAGATGATATCTCTTCCCTTTGTATAATCCCATACACTGCATCCAACAAGTAACATTTACCTACACAAATATATATAAATTAGTATTTTACACTTAGACGTTAAAGTTAAAATGTAAATTGTTATAATAATATATTTTATTAAAATGTATGTCTCTAGATGGATGTGGAAATTTAAGCTATTTTCTATGTATAATCACGAGAAAATGCATGTATCATGAGCAATACCCTTCCATCAATCCACACAAAAGTGATGCATTTCAAATCATAATAAGCCATACATTTCGCATAGGAATATCTTTTTAGCCAATATATGGTATTTGTTTGGACGGAGAAATCTTTATCAACACATGGTACCATCAAATGCTCCAATATAATTTTTAAAATAAAGCTACCAACGACTGCCGTTATGGATTTTACTTGGAATATTTTTAAACTTCTTGTCAATTAGACTAATAATATCTTTGGATATTTTTAAGAGAACATTTAAGATACGAGTAACATGCTTATAAACTGTTTATCCTGAATGTTGATTTTTTTTATATCATCCTATTTCCAAACCCATATCTGAGAAATATGAAAAACATGACCACCAAATCCTTAATAGCAAAGCTTCTAGAAGCTTTCATACCATATTTGTCTTTCAATTCATTGCACAAATTAACAAGCATATCTTTCTATTCTAATTTGTTGTTGATATCTATGAATTACCTTAGAATCTAACACAAACCTATATCTAGTCTGAGAGATCCTACAAGGTTCCTTGTCAATATGATTTGTATAATAATCAATAGTCATACCAGCAGTTGTAGTCACTAATGCATAAAAATCACCATCATCAACAATCTCTATTTTTTTTGTAAAAAGTGTAACCTGGCCCCTAATGGGACCAATAAATTATAAGGATGCTGGGTCTGAATATGCTCAGGATATCTTTTAAACTTGAAGCATGCGCAGATTACATTGCAGAGTATTATACAACGCCGATGGTTGTTGTCAAGAGATATATGGCTATTAAACAAAATGGCCTTATGTGCTATATATGGTGCGCCACTCTTGATAGTTATTTATCTCTTAATAGCAGCCATTGAGCACTATATAGTACTTTACGGTGCAATCCACGTGCCAAAGAGGATCCTAGGCCTTAAACTTGTCACCTAAAGAAAATATATATAACATCAGCACCAAAAACTAATGATAGGGCAGCAATGTCCATGATTAGATTTCGCTATGCGGCTATGTACCTAACATTCTTGTGAAGATTGGAGACATCAAATTTGAGAAGCAAACCCTATCTAAACGAAGATAATAAATCTCCATTCACTTAGATAATTAATTAAGTTTTAATGCATATAAACCCTAGATCTAAAACAATCTTTCACACACCAAATGACCTATTCTCGGTTCTATAACACCCTAGATTTAAAACAAATCACCCAAAGACTGCAAAGAGAGGGCCACAGTGTCACAGATTCATCTATAACCATACAATACAGTAGAAGAGAACCGAAAAGATGGAAGAACCTTTGAGATCCTACTTCTTTCTTTGGCTCATCCCCCTTCTTGCTATCAAGACGGTGGCAAGGACTCCCTTCTCCTAGCATTAGTGTTTCTGCCTGCCTTATAAAGGGACACAGGTGTTATTACAATATTGCTCATGGGTATTTTGGTCATTGTGATTTTTTTGCTAAATGGAGCTACTTCTAAATATTTTTTTACAGAAAAAACTTGAAAGCTTTTCTTATTTTTTTTATCGAACATCACTATACCGCCTAAAATTGCTTTTCATTCTTCAAAAAGCATTTTCTAGTCTTCTAAAAGCATTCCCAAATATGCCTTCATCGTTGAATATAACATAAAATGTGTGTTAACAAATAGTGGAACTAGATAGGGTATTTGCCTGCAATGGCTATCGATGATCGCCAAAATCTAGGCTTGTGGTTGAAGTGTCACTATTAGTTGATAGAATTTGGTGGAAAGTTGGCGATCTTGTTCTTCATGTTGAATCAAGATGGCTTGCCCTCCTTTCTGAACGTCTCGGGACGCCAATTTCTTCCAACCATCCTTCTTTGAAAGCATGGAACCCGAAGACACGGCAAGCTGAATGTTTTTTGCAAAGCTGAGGCTTGATGTATAATGACTGAAACAACTGTCAAGATTAGAAAGTTCGTTAACAGTACAAAGATTTTGTTAATAATTGCCATGATCAGGTAAGAATTTTCAAGCTTTATATATATTTTGAGTGCAAATAACTCATCATCAAGCCATGTTAATTAACATTCCATTGGTTTGATCTCATGATGACAGAAAAGAAAATAAAGAAGAATGGACATAATATGGAGGAACTCTGAGACTTTCCATTCAACAGCAAATCTCTGCTTTTGACCAAAGCTAAACGGGGGCTGATGCTACTCCCCTGGGGACAAACGAGCTACTGAAGCCGGGTCAATTCTATGCAGCGAGGGAACCCAGGGGAGGACAAACGCCCCCAAACCGCGTTTTGGAAACGGGTTAGAGGGGATTTTATCCCCGCTTTATCCCGGTTAACTTCAAAGGCTTCAGGTGTTGGCTGGAATAACTTTACCTCGAACTTTTGGTTAACTCCCTGGACAAAACTAGGCGGAGTTTTAGGGATTAAGTGGAGCGTTTAACCCGCATTAATTCTGCATCCAAACACTTAAGCAGGATAATCACAATTATTGCATAGAATAGCCCAATCATAACCCCATTTTTACCATAGCAGCAAACAAAGTTCCCAACTGCTGATGTAAATTAAAACACGGGGGATAAAGTTCGATTATCCCCGTTATGCCCATCCTGCTTCCGAACGGGCGCCTAGAATACCAGTAAAGTTCCCATTGTATCTTGGTACGGAATTTTGCCTCCCCTACGTTTTCACTAAATCAACTATTACACAAAGAACTAGTTTAGTTCGCAAAAAAAAAAAAAAATACTAATTTTTTTTTTCTAAAAAGCTGATGCCTGATTATATAATGTCTAGAAAGTAATTTTTAACCATAGAAAAATAGCATATTTCAGAATGGCTTCTGTTTAGTTAAGTATCTATTTTTTTTAAATATATATATAAAATATTTGAAAATCATATTTTATTCTATCTAAATATTTAAGAATATTTTTGAAAAAAAAAATTTTAATTCTCAGCCGATAGAAATTGGACTTTTGCATATCCCAAAGAAAATTTTCTTTCCCATAAAATATAAAAATTTTATTTCTATAAAAATACTATTTTCTTATTTTTGGTTTTGAAAACTGCAACCAAATATAAGATTTTTTTTTATTTTTTTATTAAACATAATTTCCGTCCTCCACTTCTCGCGAACCAAACGAGTCCAAAAGAAAACTTATAATATCCCACCCCAACCCCCCAAAACCTCCCACCCCTCCCCAAACCCCAACCAAAAAAAAATTTCTTACAAAAAAAAACTATTTCTTTCTCTCTTTTTTTTTTCAAGATAATTAACTCTGATGGCCATAGGATTCTTTCTATAAATACATGTTATTTTTGTAAACTGAATCAAGAAGTTAAGAGCCTGCTTTGCATTATTGTTATTTTCCTTTCTTCATCTCTGCATATTCATAAAAAAATCAAATGGAAATTGGCGTTGACGATAGCATTTGCACAAAACTGCAACTATGTCCTTGCTTTTATTTTGAACGCAATAAAAATTTGCTATCAAAACCCTTACAGATTTCACATACAATTAAAAGAAAACAAAAGGGCCCAGCCTGGGACAACAACCGGATCCACTACAAACAGCTCATATTCAACCTTCTAATTTGTATAATAACAGAAATGCATACAATTGCAGCACTAAGAGCAGTGTATTCAAATGGTTTTAACAATTTAAAACCAACTGGATCCACTACAAACAGCTCATATTCAACCTTCTAATTTGTATAATAACAGAAATGCATACAATTGCAGCACTAAGAGCAGTGTATTCAAATGGTTTTAACAATTTAAAACCAACTGGATCCACTACAAACAGCTCATATTCAACCTTCTAATTTGTATAATAACAGAAATGCATACAATTGCAGCACTAAGAGCAGTGTATTACAATTTTAAAACTCAACAGAGAATACCAATCTAACTTAGGTCCTAAGGTCTTTCTCATCAAAGTAGATAAAGCATATAACCTTCCACTTAGACTAGAAATGGCTTGATCTGCACAAGTGACAAGAAATCCAGCACAATCAGCACATAGTTGATGGAAACCATTGCTTTTGCTCCCTCTGCAGGTTTATCTTCTTTTTTTCTCCCCCAACTTATTGAAAAAGTCTGCTTCTAGTTACGTAGGGCTATGAAACCCTTCGTGGATGCATCATGTAACTTAGCATGGTCTGAAATAAGCATATGAAGATCATATCTTTAAGAATAACAGAAGTGCTTTGTCTCTCAATGCTAATTTCCACGTAAAACAAAGATTAAGAAAACACCATCTAATATCCCCTGAGGGTTGTTTGATAATCTTTAGAAACAGAGAACATAATCATCACCATCCATCTATCTGTTACCAAAAACACCAGCAAGCTGCATTAAAATCAAAAGATGTTTGGACTTCTACATCGAAGCAGAAAAAAGATGCAGAATATATAATTTGGGGTAGGAACAGCCTCTTCGGTAAACCATTCCAAATCCACTATTTCACAAGAGCTGTCATCTCCTTCAGTTAAAGCTTTTGTTGTTCAAACTATTCTACCAAACCCCTCCCCCTAACCCTGTAACTCTAATGTCACTGTAACTCCTTCCCACTTATCTGTTGTTCCCTACTCTATTCCCTGTACCCCCTTCTTTCCTATGGGTTAGGCATCCCTAACACTCTTTCCTCAAAAGTAAAAAAAACAAAAAAGGAAACTTTTGTCTAGCCCATAGTCTGCTGTGCTGGAACCAGGGCCTAAACTGGTTGCCCGGTAGCACGAGTCGATACGCCCCGATACCGCTCCGTGCCGGGTCCAAATTGACACAGTAGAGAAGGCGGGAGAGAAGGAGAATGAGAGAGAGAAGAGGGAGAGAGAGGGAGTGAGAAAGAGGGTGGTAGAGGCCGGCGAAGAGACAGTGGAGGCCGGGGAGCACGCAAAGGGCTACGAAGGAGGGGCACTGCCTTTGGTCCCTTATTTCATTCGAAATAGGAGCCTCGGAGGGAGCCCCTTTTTTGCAATTTTTAAGTAAAGTCGAAAAAAAATTTGGAAATTTTTAAGTGAAGTCGGTAAGCCATTTGCCGACTTCACTTAAAAATCGTAAAGTTAAAAGGAGGCCCCCTCCGGGGCTCCTGTTTCGAATGAAACAGGGGACTGGAAGTGGAGCCCCTCCTCCACGTGCTCGTCAGCCTCCGCTCTTCCTTCTTTTCCCTCTCCCTTTCCCTCTCCTTCGCTCCCCTGCTTGCTCTCTCTCTTTTCCTCTCTTTCCTTCTTCTCGCCCTCCGTCGATTTTTATTTCATTTCGGTTGCCGGAAGCGTCTCGATTTGCTGCCGGTACGACTCGGTACTCTCCGAACCACCCGGTTCGGGACGGTTCCGCCGACCATGGTCTAGCTATTAGTCACCTATTTAGAGTTGCCCTTAGAGAAGGTTCTACAAAGTCCAGAGAGATGTTACAAGTATTTGAGCCTGTTATGATGCAGAAGAAAGCAAATGTCTAGACTGATGTTTTGTTATTGGATCCATTCCTATGGTGGTAGGGAGAGAGATCACTGCAAAGAACAATACCCAATTCCATTATGTCGATAATAGGATGTGTTACCATGAAAAATTGTTCGCGATGACATAGTTCAAACAGATTCGAACCCAGTGTTATTACTTTTCTCGTTATTCTGACAGATGATAACAATATCAAGAACACATGCATCACATACATTGGATAACCTCTATATTTCTGTTTGAGTTGGGGATCATGGCACCTTCTTTCCATGTTATTTGTTATTAATTTTGAGCAAAACAAAATCATCCTATACTAAGATACAGATGTATCATTTTTTATAAATAAAAGTAAATGGCAATGAAGGTTTACCAAGGAAGCACAAACTGTTCATTAATAAGCAGAATGATGGAATGAACAAGTCCACACATGCACTAATGGAACGTGTTTCATTCAATTAATTAAGTTTTGATAAGAGAAATGGGGGTACGCAAAGAAAAATAATTAACATATACTCAATATATAGAAGCAAGTGAAGCTAATGAAGGCACAAGAACTTTTGAACGTCCATAAGGAGCGACATAGGAAGCCAGAAAAAGCATAAAGTGAAAATAATATATACATATACATCACAAGCATGAACCTGTCAAGCTCTTGGATAACGCGAACGCCCTTTCTTTCTTAGAAACTCAGGGATCTCCACCATACTCCCTTCAGTAAGAGAAGATGATGGGCGTCTGTTTATGCCAAGGCTATCTCCACTCAGCTGGGCTCCCTTCATTTTCCAACATCAGAAAGCTAACTCAGATGAAATATAGTAGGACTAATGTCAGAATTTGCATGATAAACATAGCCAAGGGGCTTACCTGAAAAGACCGGCCTTCGGTCTCCTCCTGGCGTTTAAATCCAGTAGCAATCAAAGTTATGCTAACCTGAACAGAAAGCATCAAAATCAAAGGCTTGCCAACTTAATGTTTGTTCTGATTTGAATTTAGTTGCTTGGAAGTAAAGCACAGAAGTTCATACGGTAGCTCATCAGAGGTAAAATTATTACTAGATCTCTTTGATTGTGGATAAAATCGACACATAAAGAGGGATTTAACTACATCAAGCTTGCATTAGAGGTTCTTTGCACTATTGAACTGCCAGATTACATTGCTGAAATTTCAACTTACTTGACCACTGAGTGACTGGTCAATAACGGCTCCAAATATTAAATTTGCAGCTGGATCGACAAGGTCATAAATCACTTCTGCCGCAGCATTCACCTTAAGAAATTAAACAAATCAAGAGTAAAGAAACACATCCATCAAAACTGTGAGCAAATTGAATAAAAAACCACATGTACATATGTTAATATTTTGGTAATTATGCGAAAAAGCACCTACAATTGCGGAAACAAAACTTTTTGTAGATTCCAGAAATAGCATTCTTTACTCCACATGGATATTGGAAAGCAATGATGGCTTATTACAGAAACTTCTCTGTTTCTGGCATCTCATAACCATGGCATGTATTCATCTTGGGATAGCAAGGCTGCAAGAGCAATCAAAAGAAACAACTACAACACTTGCCTTCTAGCCTTCTAGAGGAACATAAATGCCCATTCCTTATTATGGTGATTATAACAAGCTTATCATTATTGTCCAGCCCCTAGAAAGCCTTGCTTATCTTATTGTAGTCATCATAACACTCTTGCTTGGGCTTCTATGGTGAAGTAAAGAAGAAAAACAAAGCGCACACATGCATGCATGCATGGCATGCACAAGTGCACTGTGCATGCAGGCATATGTGTGTCTAAGCAAGCATGCACACAAGCACAAAGGAGGGGGAGCAACACAAGGCAAACAATCTTAATGGTGACTGGTCCATGTACCAGTCACACAATAGGCATACGATACCTCTTTGCCCTGATGATATTTTCTTGCCGAGATGTAGGTGGTTGGGGTTTTTTTTTTGTGTTGTCTGTCTTCTTGCATGCTTCTTTGCAGTTCCCCATTTTCATGTCTATATTTCCTTGAAGACATCAAGCCATATTTAATGATTTTGTATTTTGTTTTGGTTTTACCCTCTGCAATCATTTTGGCTTGTCCCCATTTTCAAGGAAGCAGCAGCCTGCTACTCTATTTGCTGAATAAAGGACATACCAACAATCTCTCATTAGTTAGCTTATTGACAATCAAGAAATAATCATATGAACACATTATGATTCATAGACATAACAGAACTTCAATTCTTCACCGATAGAGAAAAGAGGTGAATATTGCAGTATGCTAATAATAAAAGTTGCATAGATGAAAGATTTTAGTACCATATTTTAAATCTGAACTTAGGAAGTATTGATTCCCTATAGAAAAATAAATGCATGAATTGGTACTTGAAAATACCAGTCCAACTTACAAACAGAAAGTTGATGCATCTAAGTTTCCAGACAAGCATATCTATCCTTCAATGACGATTGCTTACTTATGATACATTATCTTGAAAATGTACTTATTAAACAAGTCAGGCAGTTGACTAATTTACTAATGCTAGGTCAGTGGCACGTGGAGATGCTCTATCAACAACATTGCATCAACATCATAAATCATTTTTGTCTATACTTTCTGACCTTATGAGAACCAAATCCAGTGTCCTTGCTGCTAGGACAAAAACAGCAAGAATTACTACAAATATGCATCACATATTATCAAATGCTAAAGCAATACGAGGATCAAATAGACATTACAGAGGTCTTACTGCACCATGTGATATATTTACTGCTAAACAGGGTATAATCAAATGCTATAGAGAATATCTAATGGTATATAAGTAGCAGATACTTCCTACCTCATACAGTGTCAGATCATTTCCTCCAGTAATATTCCATACAATTCCTGTTGCCCTTTCAATACCGATATCTAGTAATGGTGAGTGAATGGCATTTAATGCAGCATCCCTTGCCCTTGTTTTACCTGCAAATGATGCCAGAAGACCCCAAAGAAACAGTCATATAGAAGGCAACATAATTTTGGAAAAATTCACCAAACTAAAATTCAGATAATTACAGAGAGTTATCAGGTATGTCCTTAAAACATCCAAGTCATATTGCAAAGCATCTAAGTAAATTAAATGACGTGCATGGATAAAATAGAGTGAAGTAATTTTTTTTTTATCTTCAGAAAGCATCAAAAATAATAACCAGAAAATATCCTTTCTTGCATGTATTTTTGTTAAAAAAATCATATATGTTGATTATTGGAAAGCAATTAACATACACAGACACATCAAAAAATATTGTATTTCCATTTTAAAAAAGGCTAAGAAAGGTCAAGGAAATAAATTGTCATATCTGTTTACCTACAATCCACTCCAGTAGATCTCTATCTCAATTCAAATTTTAAGTTCTTCAACTACATGTGTCAATCACATTCCCAATCTTAAAGATGTTATTGTCGTATGTTATTTATATATACATGGCTACACAGTTATTATTATGGTTTATGTTATTTAGCCCATTATAATGTTTATGCAAATATTCAATACAGTTTCAATCTTCTAGTAATGTTGTTTCATCATCATGATTTTTTTGCATATCCTTTTTCTACTATGCCTCTTCAAGAGAGGAAAAAGTGACTGCAGAAACAGATAACTGTTAAAAACCTTAGTGAAATAATCACATATTGCATTGTGATGGAACCTCATCCTACCAACATCACATCCATCATAATATATACAAAAAGACAAGCATAACGCATGAAAGAAAAGGAAATACAAAACATTTACCTAGATTAATCCATGTGTTCTAAGAAAAACAAGGATCTTTATAAAGCTCAAAAGAACCTTACTTGGCTCAAAAGTTGCTTAAATTATTATTTAGTAATGTGAGCAAATTCAAACGTATTTGCAATAAAAGACAATCTATCAGTGCTAGCAGATGTCCTCTCCACATAACTCCAGCTAAGACCTAAATATCATTAGATATGCCAAAAATATGACAACCTGCCTTCAAAATTTAAACTTTTGACAGCTGACGTCATTTCCCACGGAAAATACTAAGACACGAGTGAGCACATAAACCACACTTGTCTCTTGATAGGAGAGAAAAGTATATAGAAGAAAACTCCTAAATTGTTCCTCAACAAAACAATATATCACAAGCAGCTATAGATAAGGATCAAAGTATTGGTACCAATGTTGGTACCAGTTTTTTCCAAGAACATAACTGTACTAACCCATACCATACCAACTCTTGGGATGATAGCGTGTACTGTTATCATACAACTTAATACTTATAAATGGCTTCTATTAACTGCTAGGACTTCTCTTTGTTAATTTGTGCTGCATGGGCTGCTATTGCCATGCAAGGAGTTACCTCCTTCCACTACTACTATATTCTGGTTGGTGCTAGCACTCCAATGTTTTGCATAAGGCTGCAAATAGGTCAGGTTGACCCGTGATCCGACCCGACCCAACCCGCTTAGACCCGACCCAACCCGACCTGAATTTTTAGACCCGTGAGGCCAGGTCGGGTCCTAAAATTGGACCCGTTTTATTTTTCATATCGGGTCTGGGTTTACTGAATCTCGACCCAACTCGGACCTGACCCGACCCATTTTTTTTGGTCAATTGTGGATCGTTTATCCAACGACTCGACCTGACCCGATCCGACCCGAACCCGAATTACACGTTTAGACCCGCAACCTACAGACCCACCACCCACAGTCTACGAAATTTCTAAAAAAATAAGATAAAAATAGAAAAGTAAAAAGAGGTGGGAGGAGTGGTACAACCTCCCCCACTCCCCATGGCGGAATGTCATGTCGCCCTTAATGATGATGGGATGCCTCCCCACTCCCCACCCTCTCTTTGCCTTCCCTTCTCCTCCCCCCTCTCTCTCTTTGGTCCTCCTCGTCGTCGCTCGATCCCTCCCTTGTTGGCGGTTGATGGCGAAGTAAAGGTCGAGGGCGGATAGTGTGTCGCAAAGATGATGACCCCCATCTTCCTCGTTGAAGCCAAACCCCACCTCGATGGAACCCATAAGTTTGTCCCAATCCTTGTCCGTCGGGCTCCTAACCCTCGCGCTCAGCCTCCCGCCATCACGGTTGATAGGTGACGACTCCTTGTCCCCTTCGCCTTCCATCATCCGCCTGCGGCGCAGGATCTGCCACCTTCGCTTCTCCCACTTGGCCTCCCTCCTCGTCTCCCGCATCGACTGCTTCTTCATTAGTAGCTTCTTCTATCCGCCGCCGCCGCCGCCCATGCTGCTCGCCGTCCCCCACGTTACTGGGGGCTCCTCGGTCACCACCACTTCTTCCTCCTCTACCTCGCTCTCTGACGACGACAATGAGGAGATGATCTGGTGCTCCCTAATGTTGATCTTCATCTTTTTTTAAAAAAAAATAATATTTTTTCTCTTCTGCTTTCGTAGGGCAATGAAGACTAAATGGTTGGAAAGGCGGGAAAGGCAGAGACTCCTAGTCCGCTCTACTCCTCCGATTAAGGAAGCATGGGGCGGCAACCACGCGCGATGACGACGACCGCAACGGGGGGCGAGCTCGAGAAGACTCCTGGATTGGAGATTGGTGAAGAGGACCGGAGGGGAAGGGTTTTCTTGAAGGGAGGACGGGGGGTAGTCTTGATTTGGTCAGCGAGAAGGATTTAAGGGGGCGGGTAAGGCGGGGGAGAGGCTAATAATAAAGAAATGTGGCAGATCCGACCCAATCCGGACCCGGACCCGACCCCGACCCGGATCCAAATTTTTTGGGTCGGGTCCGGGTTATACATGGACCCGACCCGATCCAACCCGAATGACCCATTGGATAAAAAATTGTAGCCGTGGACCCGACCAGACCCGATTTTCAATTGGGTTGAGTCTGGGTCCAAAATTAGGACCCGAACAAGAAACCGGATCGGGTCGAGGTCATTCAAGACCTGACTCGACCTATTTGCACCCCTAGTTTTGCATGGTGGTAAGATAAATGCCACTACTCAATTTTGACACTTGTCCTTACTAGTTTACGCCATATAGACAACTACTGGTATCAAGGTATGCTGAACCGACCGGAACCAGTCGGTTCAACCTGTACCAAACTGGTGCCGACAGGCACTAGTACAGTACAACCTATAAAAACGGTGCAGTCTGTACCAAATCGGTGCCGACAGGCACCGGTACAGTACAACCTATAAAAACGGTTCCGACCCAGTTTGGGTCGGAATCGATTGGTTTCGTACTTGTACCGGTGCGAACCCAGTGCGCCCACGCGCGGGGAAGAGCGCCTACGCGGCTGGAGCCCACGTGGGCCACTAAATGCCACAGAGCATTTAACGCGTCCGCACGGACGCGGGTTTTTTTTTTTGGGGGGGGGGGGGGGAAATTGTGCGCGAATGCGCGAACCGCGCTGCGGCCGATTCCCCAGCAGGAAATCGCTCCCACGCACAGTTCCCCGCGCGGGGTAGCGCGCCCACGCGGGCTGCCAGCCCCCGTGGGCCATTTAATGCCATTTGACGCATCCGCGGACGCGTTGTTTTTTTTTTCTTTTTTCTTTTTGACGTCCGTATGCGCGGTCATGGATGCGCGAGTCTCCGGTTCGGTACCGGTTGGAACCGGTACCGAACTGATGCCGGTGCTCACCGGTACGCCGGTAAGGTCGGTCCGGCGAACCTTGACTGGTATGCATGGCAGTTACCTCCCTCTCGCTGCTATATTCTAGGTAGTGCTACCACTCCCACGTTCTGAATAGTGGTAACCGCTGCATAGCCATTTTCTGGGTTCCGCTCCACTAAAAACCTCAGCCTAAGCTGCTAGCTCTTGACCCCTTGGTTTATACCCTAAGTAATCAATTTGCACCGTGGTGTTTTGGCCTACACCACTAGTGATTCGGCTTGAATTTTTAGTATTTCAACTTGCTTCTCAATACTTGATCTAAAGTTGGTATCCTTGTAGTATTGCTCGGCTTGCTGACCATGTACTTTTGACCTGCTAACCAAGTACAACTTTGGCTTGCTGGCCGAGTACAACTTGACTTGCTAACTAAGTACAACTTTGGCATATTGAATGAGTACTTCGATCTACTGACCGAGTTCTCAATCTGTACCTTGATACTTGATTGAAGGTTGATATCATTCTAGATTCTTTTATTTGGCCTACACAAGATGTCTCTTTTAAAGACCTACTACTACTATTACTACTACTTAGTTTGTACTACTGAGGCTTGTTGTTAATTGGTATATGGATCGTAGTCATCATTTTGGATGTGGTGTAAATATTGGGCCTTAAAGAAATAAAAAAAATTGCTTGACCCGATCGACCAGCCATACCAGCCTTGGTACCAGTCGGCATTGATCAGAATGTCCAATATGTCCCATTTTCGCTTTTTTTCATTACCTGACACCCATCTCAATGCTATTGGATGGCCAGTATGTCCATTTTATTTTTTTGCATTGGAATCATATTGTATAGATCAAGATATGCTGAACCGGCCGAAACCGATCGGTTCAGCCTGTACCGAACCGGTGCCGACGGGCACCGGTACGGTACAGCATATAAAAACGGTTCCGACCCAAACTGGGTCGGAATCGATTGCCGGTTCGCACCGGTACCGGCTTGTACCGGCGTGAACCGGGCCGGTTCGCACCGGTCCAAGCCACTCTTTCCCCGCGCGTGGGCGCGCGGGGAAGAGCGCCCGCGCGTAGGGCAGCGCGCCCCGTGCGCGGAGAAGAGCGCCCACGCGGATGGAGCCCGCGTGGGCCTCTTAATGCCACAGACTGGCATTTAAAGCCACTCTGTGGCATTTAACGCGTCCGCGTGTCCGCACGGACGTATTTTTTTTGGGAAACGCGCGCGGATGCGCGAGCGGAGAACATGCACCCGCGCGCGATTCCCCACGCAGGAACCGCGCCCGCATGCGATTCCCCAGCAGGGAATCGCTCTCGAGCGCAGTTCCCCATGCAGGGCACCGTGCCCACGCGGGCTGCCAGCCCGCGTGGGGGCATTAAATGCCACAGAGCCGGTTCCAAGCCGGTACTGAACCAGAACCGTACCGGTGCCGGTGCTCACCGGTACGCCGGTACGATCGGTCCGGCGAACCTTGGTATAGATTGTACCATCCTGTTTCAACAGTATCTATATCCATGGCTGTAAAACCTTTCAAGATAATTCTATTCTGTTTGCAAGCTCATGTGAAATCATAAATCAGTATGTGACGCCTATTCTAGTTGTTCAAGGTAAACTAGATGAATTGGGCAACATTCAGAACAGAATTGGGAGGCTTGATCCAAGGTTAAAATGTAATCACCAATATTCTGTGGTTCATAGAAAAACATGGTTTCTCAGCATTACCTGTAGCAGTTCCTATACCCATTAGAGATGAACCTGCATCAGCCATGATTGCTCGAACATCAGCAAAATCAACATTGACCAAACCAGGAACCTGCAATTAATAAAACATATCAAACAGACACCATCATATGTTAACTTCAAGTTACTTTGTATAGTCAGATAAAAGAAAGCTAACTAAAATAAACTCTTTGCAGATTGTTTATTTGTTGGAAAGACATCAGTTACCAGAAGTGAGAGCGGGTGCAGAAGATGCAGGTAAGCAAGGCAGGTCTCTCAAAAAAAAATTAGAATATGGAATACTAAGGAAGGAGGTACAGAGACAAATTTCCGAAGAGATTTGGAAAGAAGCAGCACATCAAAGATGGATGTTTCCTGCTAATAAGGGTGAGACCTTAAAAGCCAACAGTAGAATGAGAGGAAGAGAAAACAGGATGGAAGGACAGCAGCTTTTACAGTGATTGGGTTTAAATGACATTGTGGAAGCAGGAATGTTGTTTGAGGATTTGACTAGTGTATCAATTGTGACATGTTTCTTAAAATTATCAAAACTGAATAATTTAGAATAGCTTAAAGTGAAAGAAGTAAAATGAATAATGATCATAGAGCGCAAGATTCACAGAAATTGATCAACAATTCAACAAAAATAAATTGTAGAACACAAAAATCAATAAATGTAAAGGTTGTAAAAACTATTTTAGATTTTGATTATGCAAGCTGGTTCTTTTCATTATTAGCTGGTTCTTGCAAAACTAATTTATTTATATCAGTTTGAAGTTAAACCTAAAGTTAAATGAAAGGTGACTATCAATAACTAATCAGGAGAAAGGAAAACATGGAATAGTTGGGTTAATATGGCATGTTAAATATCATTTTCGTTCAAAAACTTTCTGTTTTCTAACATCTGATATTAAATAAAAAATCTTGAACATTAGAACTTACTTGGTGCTTGTGCATATGAAAGAAGTAAAAGAAGCATGATGCAGTGAATTGACATTCACTTATATAAACTTATAAGTGTACCAATACAGTAACTGATTATTATGTCCACAGGTTTAGAGGAAAAGAAAGCAAATTGTGACACCAATAGGAGTTTCGTACTAGCTACAACATTCAAACATTCAGAATTATTCTTGAATAGAGAAGAACTGATGCACATGAGGGGTTAGATCATGGTTTCCATGCAAATCCACTCTAAAACTAATTCATAGAGTAGGTATTTTCGATGCAGGTCTTACTGTAATCATAGAAAGGGATTGCTAAAAATCTCTTACCGTGATGATATCAGAAATGCCACGTACACCTTGTCGAAGAATATCATCAGCCAAGTTAAATGCTTCTGTCACAGGAGTATTTGGTGAAACAGCAGTCAACAACTTGTCATTTGGGATGACAATAAGGGTGTCAACATTGTTTCTCAAAGATGCAATTCCTTCCTGTGCCTGAACTGCTCGTTTCCGCCCTTCAAATGAAAATGGAGTTGTCACAATACCTACTGTCAAGATGCCCATTGACTTTGCAATCCCTGCAATTACAGGAGCACCACCAGTTCCAGTGCCCCCACCCATTCCAGCCTGCATATAAAATTTCATATATAAATCCACTATATGAGCAGATAGCTCCTTACTGATATGCTTCCTAGAGTACAGCATTTATGGCATCACCATCTACAAGCATAAGTGTGGAATGATATATTATGGTTTCCAAAAGATAGATTTGCTGGGCAGGATGATTGGAGGCTCATCATCCTTTTACAACAGTGATACACACATCCACATAGCAAAATGGAGAGATGTTGAGAGAAGAAGCAAACGGGATGGAGAAGGAGAGATAAAAAAGACAAGGAAAAAAGGAAATTTAGCTATTTTATAAATCAAATCACAATGAATTTGAAAGAAATCAATGTAGTTGGTTATCCCTTAGAAAAAACAAATAGTGGCAAATGTGTACAACGTTAAAACCCTCTCGCCCACTCCCAAAACTGCATTTCTCTCTCTGTTGGAGGTGTTTATTAATAATGAATGATTCTATATGATGCCAGATAAAGAGAGGAAAAAACACCAAATATTGACAGGTATTAACAAATTAATGCTGCATTACATAATAAATGACCCACATCAGTATAAACTAGTGCTAACATTTAATCTGCACTACATAATAATTACAACCAATCTGTCAATTTGATTCATCAAGTCAACTGCTCATGTGCATGGCAGTGCAGTAGAATGTCATTTTGCATTCATTTTTATTCCATTATGTAAAGCTAACAAATTACAGTTGCATATGTCTGTTGCAATGCCTAACTATGAATTGAGCATTTATGATAAAAGTTGTCACACTCCGAACCCGTCTTCTGGGTCGGCCGCGTGACATGGCTGCATACTCTCTAGGGCAAGGCCCCAAAGAATATGTAACGCCTAAAGTTCATCACAACCTCAACATAACTGAAAAATAATGATCGTTATTCATAATGAAATATTACATATTATCAAATAATAAAATTTGTACAATTTATAAAATTCAATCATCCAACTGGTATCAATGATGCTTTATCTATTCATCCTTTCACCCATGATCCTAACTATAGCCAAGCAGCCAAGCATTGAGCATCCTATACCTTTGAAAAAGAAAGGAAAAAGGTGGTGTGAGCTTTACAACCCAGTAAGAATCTCCCACACTTACACCAATATAGATAAAGTAAATTTAAAATAAAGATTATCAACAAACCATAACAAAATGTAGGCAAAAATCATAAAACTTCAAACTAACTATTCAACATAGCTCAAATAAATCCATATAGATATGCACACATAAATATACGTCATCAAATATATATCTCATTCAAAAAAATATTTCAAATGTATAATCAATCTAAAACTTTTGTTCAACAGTGGTTTCATATATCTTATCTTCTCTTACCATCTAGATTTTCAATCAATAATTATCTTTCCAATTTGGACTATCTATGATCATGCTTCGGCCTGTGGCGGCAAATCATAATATCTACGCTTCGGCCCGTGGTGGCAAAGCAAAATCTCACAATTCGGCCCATGACTAGCAAATCCATAATACCCACGCTTTGGCCTATGGAGGCAAACCAAAATATCACGATTCAACCCATGACTTCTTTGAGAGCTGCGGCCCTTCTTTAGTCGCCCACATAGAAGAACTTACTGTACTGCTCTCCCTGTGGCCTGGATTCGAAATTTCTCTGGCTTGACTTTAGGAGATTTCCTCTTTTGTACAAGAAAGGTCAGGTCAGGAAGAGCAGCAAGAGCAAAGGCCGATGATAATGCGAGGATTGGTCGATCTTCCCCAGTTTTTTTGGGGGGCCAGGTCCAGCCCGAAGCTCTTTCTACCTACATTCATTAAACCGAGCGAGGTAGGAAGAACTAGAATCTTCCACCTCTGGAAAGCGCCTACACCTAATGGCTTAAGCCGCTGTTCCCATTTCCTCGCTGACCCATCATGCGAAGTTTCATGGCACTTTGATTATCGCAATCTAATTTTGATGGTCCAACAATCATTCCCATTTTTTTTAGGTGGACCGTCTGCTATCGGGACAGCCAGCCCAGTCGGCATCGGAGAATGCAAAGAAGGTGGTTTTCGGTCCCGGAGTGCTGGTTAGGATCGGCCGAGTGGTCAAATACCCAGCTAGTGGGACCAGTTTATGGACCAGTTTATGGTCGAGAAGGGAATGCGATGACCTCCTTTTTATTTTAGGATTTGATGATGTTGAAGTCTCCCATGAAAACCCATGGAGACTGGCAATACTAACATGACTAGTCCAAATCCTCTTTCTTAACAATCAAACTATTCAATTTTATCCCTGCCAAACAAAATATAATTTTATATTATATTTCTTGCCAAATTCAAAACAAACAGCATCATAATCAAAACAACCAACATCATCAATATTTCTTAATGAATGTAACGACCTACTCCTATATAAGACAGATCATAGATATTTGTAATTGATCATATATCATATCAGGAAGGAACAATATTATTTCATTGCTACAAATATAGATTCATGGCTACAAATATGGATTATTGAAAAAAATAAGATATGTTATTTGGATATTTCTCTTCAACTCCAAAGTATTGTATTTCCTAATTGAATGGAGGTATTGTACTTCCATGGCACCCGTTTTTCCAATTATGAAGCATGGCTAAGTGATCCTACTCATATTGGACCCAGTGCCCAAGTAGTTTGGCCAATAGGAGGTCAAGAAATATTGAATGGTCATGTGGGCGGGGGTTTCCGAGGAATACAAATAACCTCTAGTTTTTTTTAGATTTGGCGAGCATCTAGAATAACTAGTGAATTACAACTCTATTGTACCGCAATTGGTGCATTGGTCTTTGCATCGTTAATGCTTTTTGCCGGTTGGTTCCATTATCACAAAGCTACCCCAAAATTGGCTTGGTTCCAAGATGTAGAATCTATGTTGAATCACCACTTAGCGGGGTTACTAGGACTTGGGTCTCTCTCTTGGGCGGGACACCAAATCCATGTATCTTTACCGATTGACTAATTTCTCGATGCTGGAGTTGATCCTAAAGAGATACCACTTCCACATGAATTTATCTTGAATCGGGACCTGTTGGCTCAACTGTATCCCAGTTTTGCCAAGGGGGCAACCCCTCTTTTCATCTTGAATTAGTCAAAATACGCAGAATTCCTGAGTTTTCGTGGAGGATTAGATCCAATAATAGGGGGCCTATGGCTGAGCGATATTGCACACCATCATTTAGCTATTGCTATTCTTTTTTTGATTGTTGGTCATATGTACAGGACCAACTGGGGCATCAATCATGGCCTTCAAGACATTTTAGAGGCTCATAAAGGTCCTTTTACAGGCCAAAGCCATAAGGGCCTATATGAAATCCTAACAACGTCATGGCATGCTCAATTATCTCTTAACCTGGCTATGTTAGATTTTTAACCATTGTTGTAGCTCACCATATGTATTCCATACCCTTCTATCCATACCTAGCTATTGATTATGGTACACAACTTTCATTGTTCACACATCACATGTGGATCGGCGGATTTCTCATAGTTGGTGCTGTTGCACATGCAGTCATTTTTATGGTAAGAGACTATGATCCAACTACTCGATACAACGATCTATTAGATCATGTCCTTAAGCACCGCGATGCAATTATATCACATCTTAACTGGGCATATATATTTCTAGATTTTTCATAGTTTTGGCTTGTATATTTATAATGATACCATGAGCGCTTTAAGGCGGCCTCAAAATATGTTTTCAGATACCACTATACAATTACAATCCATCTTTTCTCAATGGGTACAAAACATTCATGCTTTAGCACCTAGGTAGTAACTCCTGGTGCAACAACAAGTATCAGTTTGACTAGGGGGTGGTGAGTTAGTAGCAGTAGGCAGCAAAGTAACTTTGTTATCTATTCCATTAGGAACCACAGATTTTTTGGTCCACATTCATGCATTTACGATCCATGTGATTGTATTGATACTACTGAAGGGTGTTCTATTTGCTTGCAGTTCTCACTTGATACCTGATAAAGCAAATCTTAGTTTTTGTTTCCCTTGTGATGGACCTGCAAAAGGGGGGATATGTCAAGTATCCGCCTGGGATCATGTCTTCCAAGGTATATTCTGGATGTACAATGCAATTTCGGTAGTCCTTTTCCATTTCATTTGAAAATGCAGTCGGATGTTTGGGGTACTATAAGTGATCAAGGGGTGGTAACTCATATCACAGAGTTCCATTACTATTAACGGGTGGCTCTGAGATTTCTTATAGGCACAGACATCTCAGATAATTTAGTCTTTTGGTTCTTCATTATCCGCATATGGTCTTTTTTCCTTAGGTGCTCATTTTATCTAGGCTTTCAGTTTAACGTTTCTATTCAATAGCCGTAGTTATTGGCAAGAACTCATTGAATCAATCATTTCGACTCATAACAAATTAAAATTTGCTCCTGCTACTCAGCCTAGAGCCTCGAGCATTGTACAAGGACGTGCTGTAGGAGTAACCCATTACCTTCTAGATGGAATTGCCACAACATGGGCATTCTTCTTAGCAAGAATTATTACAATAGGATAATGGCTTGGAGGATTTGAAAGGCATTATGGCATTAAGATTTTCGAGGTTTAACCTCGGCTTAGCTCAGGACCCCATTATCTATCGTATTTGGTTTCGTATTACTACCGCACGACTTTGAGAGTCATGATGATATTATTGAGGAACGTATTTATCAGAACATTTTTGCTTCTCATTTTGGGTAGTTTGCAATAATCTTTCTGTGGACGTCCGAAAATCTATTTCATATAGCTTGGCAAGAAATTGAGTCATGAATACAGGACCCTTTACATGTAAGACCTATTGCTCATGCAATTTGGGATCCTCATTTTGGTCAACTAGCTGTAAAAGCCTTTACTCAAGGGGGTGCTATCGCCCAGTGAATATCACTTATTCCGATGTTTATCAGTGGTGGTATACAATCGAATTGTGCACCAATGAGGATCTTTATACGGGAGCTCTTTTTCTATTATTTCTTTGTACTCTATCCTTAATAGCAGGTTGGTACATCTACAAGCCAAATGGAAAGCAAATTATTCATGGTTCAAAAATACCGAATCTCGTCTCAATCATCATTTGTCAGGACTTTTCAGAGTAAGTTCCTTGGCTTAGGCAGGACATTTAGTTCATATCGCTATGCCCGAATCTAATAGAGAGTACGTCAGATGGAATAATTTCTTATGCGTATTACTGTATCCTCAAGGGTTGGGACCACTTTTTACGAGTCAGTAAAATCTTTATGCTCAAACTCCTGATTTGAGTTGTCATTTATTTGGTACTTCCCAAGAAGCCGGAACTGCATATCCAAAGAAGGTTTTCCCGTGTACCAAAAAAAAAGAAGGTTTTTTGGTATGCTCATCACAGAATATTTCTACAATGTTGGAAGGACCTACTCCTATCTCCTATATACAATAAAGAAACATATATTTATATATTCATATCTGCAATCAATTGACAATCATACTTCAAACGATGCAAAACCAAAATCATTGATATATGTTATAAAATACATATATCCATATAGGATATTATGTGCAAGAATTCTTACCTATGGCGATAACAAACTTAAATGAATACCGACCCACTGCTCAATCTATGTACTGGGGGCAAGGTGTCCTACTCAACACTTTCTTGCCCAGATGGTTGCTCACCTACAAAGCTAGATATCAATATTGGAATAATCATAAACGACCATGAATAGTGGAAGATTATGGAAACACATGGCAGATGGTCGTAACAATGTCGGTCTGAGACTGCTCCTAGGGCTGCATAACGTCGGCCCTAAACCACTCCTAGGATCAATTGTCAACCTAGGTTTATCTAGATATCTGGACCCTCCATTGGTCCATAAGATATCTAAAGAGAGAAAGTGGGAAAGCAAAGAGAGAAAGTGTGAGGGAGAGAGAGAAAGAGAAAAGATAAACATGACATACTGGATCCATATTCTTCTTCTTCTTTCCTTTTTCTTAGGAGCCTCATAAACTCTTCAAAATATTGAAAGAAAGGAATAGGGATAGTGGCTAGATGGCGGTGATAGGTGGCGGCTTGAGAAATAGCGACCAAGGCGACATCAGTCGACTGTAAATAGCCAACAGTGGTGGTCGACAAACAAGAAAGAAACAAATCTCAACCCAAAGAAACAAAAATAGGACATGACGTCTGTTGTGGCTCAACCCACTCACCGGTGGTTGAAGTTCCACCATGCAAGTTCTGGCGTCCCACCATGAGGACCAATGAGGCTTGGTTGGAGGTCTGGGAAGGACCACTATTGTCAAGTAACTGGGAAAGAATAGGTGGAGCTGAAGAAAAAAAAGTTGAATTGGTTAAATCCCAGTGAATTTCACAGTGAGATCTAGGTCGATAACTGGTGTACAAGGAAAGGATGGGAGGAGGAAGGGTGTCGGTGAAGTGGGAGGTGGCAATGCCTCATCTCCATCGATGATGCGGCTGTGTCAAGGTGCGATCGATTTTTTTTCTCGAGCGATGAGTTCTGATGCATCAAGAGGGTAGGGGTGAAGCTTCATAGAGACGGTCCCTAGCCTCCTCTTGGGACTCCAACTCCCTTCGGGAGTCCGTGAGGGAGAGGAGACTCCTATCAGGAGTCTGCTACATTTAGGGCATGGGTGGGGGTTGGGTGTTTCATTGTTCTAGTAGAACCGAGCCTCACGTCCCCTCCCCCCTCCTCCTTTAGAAAATTCCATCCTCGAAATTAACTTACCTAAGAATTTCTAACGTTGAGCATACTTAACACATATCTCATCCTTGAGCTCCAAAGTAGCCTCCTTAACTAGGAAAACCAAATCAAATCCTCTATCATAACACCTTCTAAATTAGAGTTAATATTTTTGGCTAGGTTCAAAGTGACTTAACCCAACATACTTTCGTTGCGCAACTCTGATCCAACTCATCAAAATTCTCTAGGTTTGCTAAATAATTTTCGATCAAAATACTAGTCTACACTAGAATTGTCAAGGCCCAAAATTTATCAAACCTTACTGACTATAACTTGAGATACAAATTGTCCAACCCTTCTATACTTATCGTACGTCAAACCCTATGGATCATTTTTGTCACAATTTCTAGTCATCTTAAACCTAAGCTTTGATACCTTGCAACACCTGAAAGTTCATCACAACCTCAACAAAACTGAAAAATAATGATCATAATTCATAACAAAATATTCTATATTATCAAATAACAAATCTTGTACAATTTACAAAATTCAATCATCCGACCAGTATTAGTGATGATTTACCTATTCATCCTTTCATCTGTGATCTCAACCATAGCCAAACATTGATCATTTTGTAATTTTGAAAAGGAAAGGGAAGAGATAGTTTGAGTTTTATAGTCTAGAAAGAATCCCCCGCACTCACACCAATATAGATAAAGTAAATTTAAAATAAAGATTATCTATAAACTATATTAAAATGCAGGAAAAAAATCATAAAACCTCATGCCGACTATTCAGCATAGCTCAAATAAATCCATATAGAAATGCACACATAAATGTATGTCATCAAATATGCATCTCATTCAGAAAAATATATCAAATATATCATCAATCTAAAACTTTTGCTCACAGTGGTTTCATATGTCTTATCTTCCATTACCGTCCAGATTTTCGATCAATAATTATCTTTCCGACTTGGCCTATCCACGATCATGTTTTGTCCTATGACTGGCAAACCATAATCCCATGCTTTAGCCTATGGCGGCAAATCATAATATTCATGCTTCGGTCCGTGGTGGCAAACCAAAATATCATGATTTGGCCCACAACTGGCAAATCCATAATACTCACACGTCGGCCCATGACTGGCAATGCATAACATGACTAGTCCAAATCTTTTTTCTCAACAATCAAATTATTCAATTTCATCCGTGCCAAAGCAAATATAATTTCATATTATGTTTCTTGCCAAATTTAAACAACTAGCATCATATTCAAAACAACCAACATCATCAATATCCTATACATGTATACAATAAAGAAACAAATGTTTATATATTCAGATCTACAATCAATCAACAATCATACCACACAAAACCAAAATCAATATACGCTACAGAATACATATATCCATATAGGTGATTATGTGCAAGAATTCTTATCGATACTTTCTGCAATGGACGGAACTCCTCTTTCTATCGGAGGCGGTGGAAGCGGTGTCGGCCCTTCGAACTGACCGCTTCCCGATCTCAACCTCCCCCCGGCTGCTGAGCCGGAGCCTGCCTCTTCTTCAGAGCTGCTTATCAAAATTTGAGAAAAAAATGAGCAGTAGATGACTTTCAAAGAGAACAAAGAAGCCATATCATCGAATCTCACCGCCAAGATGCTCCCCGTAAATCTTGACTTTGTCGGGTTCCGGGGCTATAGCCTCTTTTTCTTTATTGAAATTTTTTTTTCTTTCTCTCCCCTACGGACAAAGAATGGAGTCCAATAGCTAAAGGGATGACTGGTCTAATCATTTATCGGGAAAAATTGAACTACCGACGACAAACTCAAATGAATAGCAACCCACTCCTCAATCTACGTACTCAGGGGCAAGGTGTCCTACTCTGCCCAGATGGTTGCTTACCTACAGAGCCAATCTTAATATTAAAATAATCATAAACGGCTATAAACACAGGAAGATTATGGAAAGACAGAGCGGATGGTCGTAACAAGGTCAGTCCAAGACTGCCCCTAGGGCCGCATAACATCGGCCCTAGAGCCCTCCTAGGATCAATGGTCAACATAGATTTACCTAGATATCTGGACCCTCCACTGATCCATAAGATATCTAAAGGGAGAAAGAAAGCAGAGAAAGAATGGAGAAGAGAGAGAAAGATAAACAGGATACATAAGACATGTAGTCTTCTTCTTCATTTCTTTTTTTTTATTTTTTTGGCAAAAGGAGCTTTATGGCCTTCTCAAAATAGAGAAAGAAAGGAACAAGGCCAGTGGCTAGATGGCGGTGATGGGTGGCAGTTTGAGAAGAAGTGGCCAAGGCGACATCAGTCGATTGTGAATGAATGACAATGGCTGCTGGCAAAACAAGAAAGACACAAATCTCAACCCAAAGAAACAAAAATAGGACACGACGTCCGTCGTGGCTCAAGCCACTCACCGGTGGCTGAAGCTCCACCATGTAAGATCCGGCTTTCCATCATGAGGATCAACAAGGCTTGGTCGGAGGTTTGGCAAGGACTGCTATTATTAAGTAACCAGAAAAGAATAGAGGGAGCTGACGGAGGGGAAGCTGAATTAGTTAAATCCCAGTGAATTTCATAGTGAGATCTAGGTCGATAACTGGTATACAAGGCAAAGACGGGAGGAGGAAGGGTGCCAGTGAAGTGGGAGGTGGCAATGCCTCATCTCCACTGATGATGTGGTTGTGTCAAGGTGCGATCGATTTCTTTTTTTTCTAGGCTATGAGTGCTGACTCATCAGGGGGCTGGGAGTGAAGCTTTATGCAGACGAAGGCTAGGAAACCCTAGCCTCCTCTTGGGACTTTGATTACCTTTCGGAGTCTGTGAGGGAGAGGAGACTCCTATCAGGCGTCTGCCACAATTAAGGCCCAGGTGGGGGTTGGGTGTTCCACCGTTCTAGGCCGGTCCAATAAGAGTCGAGCCTCAGAAGAGTCCCACTAAGATTGATATGGCGGATCATATCAATCTCCTTATTTTTTTGGTACAAATATAAATCTCCATTTTTTGTGGAGGAATAAGATAACGGTTGATAGAAAGAAGTGAAGGGCTAAGGTCGTGGTAATGGACTAGAAAAGTCCAAATTAATTTTCATAATTCTCCAAAGTCTGATTTGGATGTTGGATATGCTGTAATATTTTCTCTTATTTTTTTAATGAAAGTAGTTTAGGTTTGACCTAACCCCTCTCAAAAAAAAAAAAGATCAATAAATATATCAAAATTGATGCACAATTTGTTTCTTTTATCAAATAACTTACGTTCCATAGAACTTTGAAGGTTACCCATAAATGCTTCATCTCAATGTTCAAGGGAATGTCTAATCCCCTCAACCAATTGGTCCAATTCACATGAATATTGGCAATAGCAAGCTATGAGAATAAATCCTAGGGAAAGTTGAAATAAAATGTTCAGTAGGAACATACAAGATCATCTAAGATGAAGACAGGGAGGAAGCTTAAAAACTCGGAATATGTGTTGTATTATGAAAAATAAAAATTAGCAGTAAACAGACGGTGGAAATATAAAAAACACAATAGTGTAAATCTTAAGACATGGATCAAATGCGTTAGAAGTTCAAATAACACGTCATCTTCATTTTTCTAAAACACAACAAAGTAATAGAAAGTGTTGTACTAAGCATCAAGCATAACAACAACAACACTCACGTAATCTAGATTCATGAATTAAGATGGTTTTCCAAATTAATATATTGAAAGGAAAACATCTCATAGAAATGAGCATTATTTTTCCAATACCAGCAGTAACATATTATGAATTTACCGTTATAAAGACCATGTCAGCACTGGAAACCGCCTCCTCTATTGACTCTTTGCTCTCCTTGGCAGCATTCATCCCAATATCTGGGTTCCCACCGGCACCAAGACCTCTAGTCAGCTCGTGACCAATTTGCAAGCGATTTTCTGGATAGACAGGAGACATCCTCATTGCTTGAACATCTGTATTGACAATCCAGAACTCCACACCTTTCATGGAACTCTCAATCATTCTATTAACAGCATTGGATCCCCCACCACCCACACCAATAACCTTTATCTTGGCCTCTTTATAATTATCGGGCAGTGAAGATTCCCTCAAGCTTTCAGTTACATTGCTGCCCAACTTGTCCTTCTTCGAATCAATGATCTTGTCAGTCGTCTCTCCTCGGAGCATGGAAACTTCAGGGTGCAGATGCAAAAAGGGATCTTTATTGTGGTATGAACCAATGTTATGGGAATTCGAGTTTGCCGAACATCTAACCCAAGAACATGAAACAGCCCTTTGACCTGAAACATAAAAACCATTCCTTTCATTCAAAAAAATGTTGAATGAGCTACATCTGCCTGACCCGTCCACTGTCAAACTCCTCCTCCCAAGAATCGCTGAAACACCAACCGGACATCGACCATCAAAAGGTGCCAGGCACCATACATTCGCCGCCATTACAATCCAAAGACAAGATTTTTAGCAACTGGTATGATTAGAAGTACCGAAGAGCTTCAAAAACCCAAATGCCCAAGTGCTTGCAGTTCCATCACATACTTCCTTCCATCATCTCTCACTGAAACCACCGATCAGAAAACACTCAATAATCAGACAATAGCAATAACACCTTGAAAATCAACTAATAGTAACTGGGAAACCTTTCGAACGTCCAAGTATTAAAATTTTAAAAAAAAAATCCAAACAAATACGACATCAATCTACCAGAGCAAAGTTTTCACATTTGATGGACCTGAAATATAAATAAAGCCAATAAGACAATAGACAAATCCATCAAAAAAAACAAAAAAAACAGAATCAAAAGACTAAACGGTGATCTGGAACAATAAAAAACAACCAAGCAATCGAAGGAATGTATTTTAAAGGAATTACTAAAAAAGCCAAGCAAAAGAACTCTATACCCCATTCAAACGGATTTCTCCACCAATGCCGATAAAATTGTCCAACCAAAGGCATAGACCAAACTCATTGGAACACATAAAAGGGGGAAAAAAATCAAAAAGGAAAAGAAGGGAAAGGACAAAAGGAAAAAGACAAAGGCACCTGCCAGATTTTTGTAAGGCCACAGGTAACGGAGAAAGAGCGCGCGAGAGGGGAGGCTTTTGGTGTGGACTCCAACGAAAGGGAGGAACGGAACCGGCTCTTATCGTCGAGGGGTTTAAGCGATTGGTCGGGCTCTAAAACCACAGGTTTCAGTTCGGGGGCAGAATGCGACGCCGGGCGAGGACTTGGTTTTCCTCTTTGCTGTTTTAGATCCGGGTTTGGGGGGAGGCTATTCTGGGAAATTCCGGATCAGGTATAATTCCAATAGTACATGAGCTACGTGACGTCTGATTAGGCATAGATGGCTGTGATGGCAGCAGTGGTCTCCATAGTCGTTTAATTCGTTTTAAATGCACACTTGGTCCCACTTCTCAGACGACAGACGACACTTGGATTGCAGGGATTGGATGAGGGGAATGGATATCGATTTCTGGGCACGTGTTAGGGCTGATGATGCCGTCCTTGTGTAAATATCGCCAAACCGCTGCTTCCATTATTTGATATGCAAGGAAAATACCCCTGCGATGCAGGGGAAGGTTAATACGCACAGAATATTAACAAAAATAAAATATAAAGATATAAATTTTATATTTTAAATGTAAAGTATTGAATTGGAGAATATTTCTTACCAAATATATTATACACAGAAATAAGTTGCACTATATGTAACAATAAATAGTGGTTAAATTTTAACAAGTTAGAAGGTGCATTGAATATAAATCAATATGAAATTTTAGACTCATAAATTATCGTATGGGTAAAAAATCAAGATTTAGATTTTAAGGTGTGCCTCAAGATTGTGTTTAGTGTATTTTCTTTTTTCGGGTTAAAATCCTTCATAATATATGCACTTTATATTCGAATCCTCATTAAAATAAAAGAAAGAAGGCGGAAAAGAAAGAAAGGGTGGAAGAAGAAAGAGATAGTTATGAAGGTTATTAAGACCTAAAACTATGGTTATTTAAGAGTTTAGTTTTATTTAAAATCATTTTTTCCTCTATTGTTATTAACCTCGCCAGGCATCTAGTATGCCCAGCAATTCCTAATCACCACCCACTCTCAGCGCGGGCTAGTGGCATTGCCGTATGTGGAGTATGTGAAGTGGTTGATCCGATAGTACCTGGTGGCATTGGTCGAGTCCTTCCCCTCCCTCCACCTGCAATGATGGTGGCACGGTGAACCTCCTCCAGGCGAATGATACCATCCTCATTGTGTACCAGGGCGTCGTCTACAACATCCTCACCATAATCTGGCTCTTTGAGCCCTATCTCCACTTTTCGGCCGTTATATTCCTTGCACATACCCGTCACTAGGGGTGCCAATTGGTCATGTCGAAATGAGTCATAAGTGACCCCGATTCAACCCGGTTTTTTGTTTAGATCCTAATTTTAGACCCAGACCCAACCCAATAGAAAATCAGGTTGGATCGGTTCGGGTCCACGGCTACAATTTTTAACCCAACAGATCATTTGGGTTGGGTGGGGTCTATATATAACCTGGACCCAACCCAAAAAATTTGGGTCTAGTTCAGGTCTAACTCGAATCATGCCGGTGCATTCAATGATGATGAAAAGAAAAGCAAAGAATGTCATCTTACAATAGTTGTGGATATATGAGGATAACATATAATGAGTAAATTCAGAAGAACCATGGCTTTCTTGAGGTTCTTGTGGGTTAATTGAGATAGGTCTTACATACCACAGGATCCTTCCAATGATCTAAAATATAGTAGCGTCATGTATTTTCTTTTAAAAAAATAAATACATCAGAAGAACAGAGGAAGATAGTGGTAACTTGGTCTCACATTCACCACCAAGCAATAAATGTAGCTTTTTAGTGCAATGGATGGATAGATGGCAGGGGGATCTGATTGTTTGTCCAATCAATCACACTCGGTGGGAATTAAAGTTAAATATTGTGAGGCCCGTGCGGGCGTGTGTTTAGTCCCACATCGGTTATTCGCTGGGTAGATCTTGGGTACTTATACAGGATCAAAGAACCCAAATAATAACTTCCGGCTAGCCATTTTGGATGAGATCCTGGGTTGTTACAAATGGTATCAGAGCGGACCCAGCCCATAACTTATGTGGACTAGGAGACACTGCAGCACGGATCCATTGGGGTTGACCACGGACCGATCGTGGTGTTTGTGATTAGATTTGAATGGATTTGAACCCTTAGCCTGACGAGGACGTCAGGGCTTGAACGGGGGGAGTATGTGAGGCCCGTGCGGGCGTGTGTTTAGTCCCACATCGGTTATTCGCTGGGTAGATCTTGGGTATTTATACAGGATCAAAGAACCCAAATAATACCTTCCGGCTAGTCATTTTGGGTGAGGTCCTGGGTTGTTACAAATATTGCGATCATTTTCAAGAAAACAACCAACTGAATACCACATTTGAAGTCCTTAACTCATCCTCTTCCATGTGGAGGGTGGCAAGATAGGTTAGAGGGTAGTTACTTGCTGCTAGACCAGCGAGATTAGCGTCCAAAAACCCACCACCTTGCAGTAGGGCCTCTCACTATTTCCACCCAGTCTTTGTCTATAAAGGAAGATACATAGAACCGCTGAATCGCTGTGGATCTGTGGGCCCAAAATGGATAATTCGGATTCTGGTTGTGTTGGATCGGATCATTGGGTAAACAATCCAAAATTGACCAAAAAAATAATGGGTTGAGTCTAGTCAAGATTCAGTAAACCCAAACCCAAATCAAAAAATGGAAATGGTCCCATTTGAGACCCCGACCCGGCCCCACGGTTCCTTAAAAATGAGTCGGATCGAATCTAAACGAGTTGGGTCGGGTCGGGTCATGGGTCAACCCGACCCATTTGCAGCCTTACCTGTGACATGGTCGTCAAGCCTGATTACCTCAATGTCAACCACTCTGGCTCCATCATTGTTCCCTATCTCCAATCTTGGGTTTTCCCCTCCTCCAACCTCGTTGATCTCGTCTTCTCCCTCTCCCACCTTTTTGACCTCGATCCCTCCACCCTCTACACCTGCTATAGTTCCAATAATTCCACTACCCCTAATCCTAAACTGAATCCCTCCTTTTTCCATCACCCCTCCCCATCCCCAATAGAAGTAAATGTTTAATCGAAAAAATTGCATATAAAAATTTTGCTCCCTCTCCCACCTCTTCAGCCTCAATCTCCTCCTTCTACTCCCGGCCAAACCACAATAATCCGACTACCCCTAACCCTAATCCCTCCTCTTCCTATCAACCCTACTCTTCCCCAATAGAAGTTAATATTTAATCAAAAAATTGTATTTAAAAAATAGGAATAATCAAAGAAAAATACTAAACTCCTTGCTAATGGATTTTCTTAAGTTTGAAGAGTCCATATAAAATACTTACTCCTTAGACATCTTTTTCTAAAATATTTTTTCATGAAGTCTTCTTATTTTTCTTAGGTTATTACCAATTATGCATTTGACTATTGTTTTGTCTGCATCTCTCTTTCCCATCTTCCTTCCAGGGGGCAAATGAGTCTTGCTGCAGCATCCTATACTGGAGGCCCATCAAGATGGATAGATCCAGACCGGCTATCATGGCTGATAGCTCCTAGCTGTAAAATAGACCCCAAAAAACTATCAGTCGATTTGGGAAAGCTCATGAACTTACATCTGTTGGAATATTTCAAAATTCCAATTCTACCCTTTTTTGTCTTTTCTTATTCTGCATTGTACTTTCTTTAGTCCCACATTGGAAAGAGATAAAACTCAAAAGGTTTTTATATAGTATTCAACCTTTTAACTTGGTGAAGCAAAGAAAGTAAGTAGCACATGCGCGCACGAGCCTAATGGAGGTCCAAGCCAAAATTGGCGAATCCGATCCGGAAATGTTTAACCGGGCGTGTCGCACTCGATCATCGCGCGCAGGGGGAACCCCCCCTCTCTCTCTCTGTGTTTTCTGTATTTCCGAGAGCCTCCGAGGGGCGCGATCTATTCTTAAGGACAGTGAAATCACGCCTCAATTGATAAGTTCTTCCTTCTTTCATCTATTATTTTTATAACAACATCTTCTCCTCTTTGCCTCCAATTCGCGTTCCACTTTGAATGCCACATTGCGAATTGAAGCTGGGACTGCTTTGCATGGTCTGATATCTTTTGATCTAGTATTTGCAAAATGATGCCTCATCTGAGTTATGCCACCCACAAACTCATCTTGGCAATATTTACGTCGAACCGTCCACCTCTCCTGCACCATATGCTCCCACTGCACATCTTTACTCCTTGGCATTATTCACTGCAAAAGATATCAATCAACATATGCAGACAAAAGGAATCAAAATCATAAAAGAAAAAATAAAAACAACACAAAAGAAGGCAACAACAACTAAACTGAAACAACAACTGCAACACAACTATTGAAGTTGGAAGAGAATGGGATTGAGAAATGGACAGAGCTCAAGAGGAAAATGAGAGTGAATCTGGAAACAGAGACTTGTATTTTGTTGTTCTCACAATGCCCTGTTTAAATAGTTACAAGAGCAACAAACTTGCTCAGAATCTGTTTCTGCTAAAAAAAAACGGTTATAACTAATTAAACTGTTAATCCTCAACTAAAGCAGCTTATCCATACTAACAGAAATTTGTTTGTGCCAGATCAGTTTCAGCTTGCTGTTTTAACACTTCCTCTTAAGATGGAGTGTGTATATCATGCACACTCATCTTGGATAGTAATGAATGAAACAAATGACCACTAACTACTTTAGTAAAAATGTCAGCTAGCTGATTATGAGAAGATACATGTAAAGTATATAGAATTCCTTCTCGAATTTTGTCTCTGACAAGATGGCAATCCAACTCTATGTGCTTTGTTCTTTCATGAAAAACTGGGTTGGCAGCAATATGTAGAGCGACCAGATTATCACAAAACAAGATTGCTGGCCTATCATGTTTTACTTCCAGATCTGCAAGTAAGTATAACAGCTATTGAATTTCACAAGTGGCTGAAGCCATTGCTCTATATTCTGCTTCAGCCGATGACCTTGATATTGTGTTTTGTTTCTTAGATTTTCAAGACACCAATGCATCCCCCAAAAATGCACAATGCCCTATTATTGACCTCCTTGTATCTGGGTAACTAGCCCAATCTGAATCTGAGAATACTTTTAGATGAAGATCATTGGATGCTAAAAGAAAATCCCTTGTGATGGTATGCCTTTAATATATCTAAGAGTTATGTGAGCTACATCCAAGTGAGGCTGCCTTAGTTAATCCAAAAACTGACTTAATACTTGAACAACAAATGACAAGTTAGATCTAGTGATGGTGAGATGAAACTAATCGTTTATATGCTAATAGATCTTCTAACAGTTCTCCAGAAAATATGTTAAGCTTCATGTTCCGCTCTTGTTGCCCAAAAAACAACCCCAGAGAAAGAAAGGAAGGGGGGGGGAGGGGGTTGAATTGGGTTCTAGTTAAAATTGGATTCTTTAAATTTTATCTAATACGGTTAATGAAAGCTTTTTTGATTTTAAGCAAATGTAATTGAGTAGTCTATAAGAAAACAGTAAAAAAGTAAAGCAAGATAGATCACAACACAAACACAAGATTTTTATAGTGGTTCAGAGTCAACCCTTGCTCCTACATCCACTTCCTAAGCTTCTCTTGGAAGTTCACTATAATCTTAAGATTACAGCCCAGTTGTTTTACAAGCTTACAACCCAACTTGTTGTTTTTGCAGGATCATAACGAACCTAGTCGATTTTTCCGGCTCACCGACTAAAACCTCTCCATTTATTTTCTCGGGCTCACAAATAACCTAGTTGGTTTTACGAGCTCACCAGCAAACCTTAACCCCTTAATTCAGTCCCCTAATTAAATCAAGTAACAAATAACAAAGAAATAAGTTTTAAATATTACAAGCTTCTAGATAAGCAGATATAGCAATATAAACAAAATATAAAGAAAGAAGCCCTCAAATAGATTTTGCCGATAGAAAACTTTGCTTCTCCTTTACTGGATCCTCTCTTGAATGCGCTTGTAATTGAGGATCACTTCAATAAGCCTTTAATGTAGACCTAACCACGGTTCCGGAACCGTCGGTTTCGGTTATGGAACCGCCGGTTCCGGTTCCACAAAAATCTAGAACTTTAACCGAAATCGAAAATAGTCGGTTCGGTTCCAGTTCTAGAACCGCCGATTCCGGTTCCGATTCCAGACGGTTCCGGTTCTAGAACCGCCGGTTCCGATTCCGGTTCTAGATGGTTCCGGTTCTAGGCGGTTCCGGTTCCGATTTTAAACGGTTCCGATTCCGATTTTTCAACATAAATTATAATTTTTTTAAAAAAAAATAGATTGTGTAATTAATTTGGAAAAAAATTTAAATACACATAGATTGTGTAATTAATGCAAAATGATATTTAGTTACATTAAATAAATTTGGAACTACTTTATTTTATTATAAATGGAAAAAAAAAGAAAAAAATAGGCTTGAACTTAATTAAAATTAAGCTGCCTACGTATCCTCTTGGGGTTTAGAGGAATCAAAGCCCTCGTAGTTCACTTACCTTCATGGTTGAGCAATTAACCCCCTTACCTCAATGATCAATCACTATCATTGCTGCCGGCTGTAGACGATCCGCTAGTTTCAATATCAAATAAGTCTTCACTATCCTCAAATGTGTTCACTTGTAATCTACGTTCTGCCTTTCTCCAATCGTCAACACATGCTTGGGCTTCCAAGTTATTCGGCCTTAAACAAGATCGTCGCTCATCTAAGATTTGACCTCCAGCACTAAATGTTTGCTCAACAGCAACGGTTGAGCATGTGCAAGCTAAAATCTCCTTAGCAATTGCCGAGAAACCTGAGAATTGGTTTGAATGCTCCTTCCACCACTTTAATATTGGAAATTGTTGATCTAAAATGCTATCACCAAACTCAAAAGAAGTGGTTAGATAATAATCAAGTTCCACACTAGAATTTGATGAACTCCTCGGGCGCTTTTGGCGTTGCAAAATCATTTGCTGTGCAACGCTAAGATTTGCAACATCTCCAATGCCTCCAATATTACTGCATTGTTGAAGGGTGACATTTTTACCATATTTTGCATTGTACTCATTGTATAAATTAATAATATTATTTTTAACCATAAAAATAATATTTAAAACATCAATATCTTCTTCAAAAGGACCTAAACAACTATAATATGCATTTAGATAATCTGTCAACCATCTAATTTACTACGTGGATCAAAAATAGATGCAACAAGATTCAGAGGTGGAATATTTTTATAATAATTAAGCCATTTCACTTTCATCGCAGAAATAGGAGCTTGCAAATCATTATCTTGCTCAAAAGTTTTAATAGCATCAGCAATATTAACACATTCTAAAACTAGTAAATGAGCATTAGGATAATAAATACTATATTAATTATTAGTAGCATCATTAAAACTTTTAAAACGGCCATAATTTTTTTGCAAACATCCCACTCCTGGAAAAATAAAACCACACTAGAAATATTATTTACAATAAAAGTACATAATAATTTTTTGTAAGAAAAAGTTTCATTTAAAAGTTCATACATGGAATTCCAACGATTTGGAACATCTTTAAACAATTTTTTTGGCCTCATATTATGAAGCCGACAAAAAGAAAACCACTCCTTCATAATTTGTGGACGAAACCATATATACTCTAACGCATTTTTAATTGGCTGAAGATACTGACCAAGGGATTTTAAAGCATCTTGAAATTTAAAACATGACATGCACATCGTATATGAAAATATTTACCACCAAATGAGGGTTTACAAAGTTTTTCAAGATGAGGAATTGAAGCAGTATTTGATGATGCATTATCATAAGAAATTGAAAATACTTTATAAACTAAATTATACTTGTCCAAAATATATTTTATTAGTTTCCAAATATTTTCAGCAGTGTATCTTTCGTCAAAACCTCTAAAAGCAATAAGTCTTTTTTGCATTTGCCTTTCATCATCGATCCAATGACATGTGATACCCATGTATGAATGGACTTGCCAATGATCACTCCATATATCAGAACACAAAGAAACATTTCCATTAAAAGATGACAGCTCTGGAAGAATCGGCTCGTGAACAGTTGGAGTCGACTCGAGCACTGTGCCTTGAAAACTTACTTTCTAACTTTTCTATAAGAGTCGGCTCTGGAAGAGTCGACTCGAGCACTATGCCTTAAAAATCACTTCTCTGTCTTTCCTGTAAGAGTCGATTGTAAACAGTTGGAGTACACTCGCGCTCTGCACTTGAAAAAAAACTGCTCTCTGTTTTTACTATAAGAGTCGACTCGCCTCATCTGGGAGTCGGCTCAAGGAAGTGCCAGACAATAACCATATGTGAGAGTCGACTCGTGAATTTTGGGAGTCAACTCGAGTGCAAGGCAAATACTTTAATGGTTCCAAACATAAGTAAAGTTCAACTTGAATTTCCTGAACCATATTCTAAGGCATTCTTACAAGTTTGAAAGTATTTTACCTGTAACACTCACTTGAATTCATTAGTACAATATGAAATATACTCAAGTGTTTTGGGCTCATCAAAATCAAATAAGGAATCAATAATCACTCAGCAGCTCTATTAGGGTTTTGGCTACTCTTGCACCAGTGAAACCAATATCCTCAAGTATTTGCAATGCAAATTTTGTTTGGCAGACTGATATACCTTTTGTAGACCTTGCTACTTCTAAGCCCAAACAAAATTTCAAAGCTCCTAAGTCTTTAATTTTGAATTGATGATTAAGTGCAGACTTGAGAACATTTATTTCTTCTAAATCATTTTCAGCGAGTATAATATCATCAACATATACTAAAAGAGCAATAAATGAATTAGCTCTTGATATGGTAAACAATGTATAATCTGCTTTAGACTGCTTGAAACCTTGTTGAATTAAAAAATCAGAGAACTTAGCAAATCATTGCCATGATGCTTGCTTCAAACCATACAAGGATTTATTTAATTTACAAACCACTTGTGTTGATGAAGACTTTCCCTTGCTGCCAAATCCAGGAGGCATTTTCATATAAATCTCTTCATTTAAGTCACCATGTAAAAATGCACTATTAACATCAAGTTGTTGCAAGTGCTAATTTCGGGCTACAGCTACTACCAACAAAGTTCTAACAGAAGTAAGTTTAGCTACTGGAGAGAGGGTGTCAAAGTAATCAAACCCTTCTTTTTGAGTGTAACATTTAGCAACTAAATGAGCCTTCAATCTTTCTAGAGTACCATCTGATTTAAGCTTTTTCTTGTAAACCTATTTGTAATCTATGAGATGTTTTCGGTTGGTAAAGTCTCGCCACCAGTGATGGCACACCCAATTTACCATACCTGACTAGCTGGCAAACCACCTCCCAAATGGACACTACCTCTGTCGCCTCACCTCCCCTAGGTAAAATCCCAGATGAGCTGCTCAACCGACCTCAATGACGCTACAGGGGGAATGGCGTTAGACAAAAGATATATCGAAATGGAACTAAGCACTGACCACGCCAAGGTAACCCTACCCATCATAGAGAGTGCATGCATCTGCCACCCCTCCATCCTGTCTAATATTGAGCTCCAGAGAGGAATAGTCCCCTCTGCGCAACCATCGTCTCAGAATCAGAACACCCAAATATCTCAGTGTACCCTTCTGCTCGTCTACTTCCAAAATCTCCATAATCTCGGCCTTGACATGAGTCTTGGTCTTCGGGCTGAAAAAGATTGTAAATTTGGCCTGATTGATCCGTTGGCCGGAAGCAATATAATATGCCCAAAGGATCCTTCTAATCACATGGGCGGTCTGCCAGGTCGCCCCTGACAACAATAAACAATCATTGTCAAATAGCAAATGGGACATCGGAATAGCTCCCTGCACTAGCCTGTAAGCCTCTAGGATCTGCAAATCCACGGCATGCCGAAGAACTCTGGATAGTGCATCTGCACAAATAATGAAGAGCAATGGGGACAAAGGGCATCCCTGGTGGAGCCCAACAGATGAAACAAAAGAATGGGAGGGCGTATCGTTTACCAAAATGGCAAAGGAGGGCCCCCTCACGCAGCCCCTAATCCATCTGATCCATGTCTCGTGGAAGTCGAAGCTCTGTAGAGAATGTCAAATAAAATCCCAGTACATCTTATCATATACTCTCTCCATGTCAAGCTTGACCCTCATAAGACATCTCCTCATCGGGGCCCTGTTGAGATCAAACATAAACTGCTGGGCAATTAGGATGTTATTTGATATGCTTCTCCCCCTATAAAAGCTCCCTGCTCTGGACTAATGATCTTGGGTAACATATCCCTCAATCTGATTGCCAAGATCTTCACCGTGACCTTGTACAATGTGTAGCATAGACTGATCGGCCGGAAGTGGCCAGGCTCAGTAGCATCCTGTCGCTTGGGGAACAAAGTAACAAAAGTCCTTTGCCACTCCGGAGACATCGAAGCTGTACTGAAAAATTGCTGGATGACCTCAATCACATCCTGTTCAACTATTGATCAGTACCTGCGAAAAAACACCGATGGGAAGCAATCCGGCCCGGGTGCCTTATCTCCGGCTAGGGACCACACCGCCTTCTGAATCTCCCTCCCTGACACTGGCCTAATGAATACTGATGTATCCTCATCTGAAACTCTCTCTGAAGGCATGGGTAGGTTAATCAGAGTCGTACTCCCCATCTACTCAGTCCATCTAGCCCTGAAGAACTGCTCCAGCACCCTGCGAAATTTGTCCGGGTCCTCTGTGATCTATCCATCCTCTCTCCTAATAGTTCTGATCCTATTCTGCTGTCTCCTGATTAGTGTCTGCTCTAGTGAAAGAACTTTGATATATCCATGTTACCTATTACTGAGCGCACATTAGTGGAAACCCCAGCTTGTGGCGCGCCGCTATCTCCGCACGTGCGGCCGTCTCGAACCAGTAAAGAGAGGGGAGAGTTAAAAAAAAAATCAGAAATAAAAAAATATTTTTTTAAAGAAAAAAAGAGAAAATAAAGAGGAAGAGGAGGATGAAGACGACCATCCAAAAACGTCTTCGCCGCTGCTTGACCTTTTCTCCTCTTCTTCTCCGCTGCAGCCGCTTTTTATCAAGGATAAAAAAAAAAAAATAAAGCTACCGTAAATTATCATCAAACTTCTCGGCTGGTGGCATCGATCTTTCTTCCTTGCTCTTGGTCGATACCCTGAATTCGACGCGAGAAGGTAGAGTCCTTGATCGATATGTTAGATTGGAGTAGATCCACTTATTCTTTAACAATTTTAATTTAATTGTTACCGTGCATAGATTAGATCCTCTCGTTTTTTTTTCTCTGATAACTTTTAAATTTTTTGATCTCCTCTGGAGGAACTCGGCTGCCGGATTTCGATTTGTTGTAATGTTTGACGCCCAATCTTTGTTTTCATAATTCTTTTTCCAAGACGGAGATCTGTCTATTGGATTCATCCGACGCTCTTGGACATATGAATACGTGAAGAACTCTCGGATGTTAGGTTCTTGTAGTTTGAAAATTTCTATTTTTTTGGCGAGATTGATTGCTTTTTATGATGAATTCGTGGATCCGGATTTTGTTATAACCTATTAGGATCCTCAAGGTTTCATCAATATTTCGAAACTCTGATCTCGGATTTTTTGCTTTTATTGGACATTGGGAATGAATGTGGACCTCCCTGTGGTAATGTTTGGGTTATTGAATCTTCTAAAATTCCAGTGAAGCTTTCTGAATAGGAGATGGCAGGTACGACACTCAAAAGATTTGGAATTTATGTTGATTGAACGTTACTTCTGTCTGAAACTAGGAATTTGCGAGAACTGTGCGATGCTTGTATTCATTGCCTGCCTTCTGTTATTACATGAAATTTTTCAAAACCTAGATTGTTTTGATGTTCTACTTAGAATTTTTACTATTCTATCCCCGCTATATTAACTTGATTCGTATAATTGGTCATGGTTTAAATCCTTCTTGTTAGCTGCTACAGGAAAGAAAAATGCTTGGTCTAAATTGCTTCTGGATCTTACATGTTTTGCATTGGCTGCTGTATGTACAAGTAGGCAGCTTTGGAGTTTATAAAATGGAATCAATTCTAGAAGGCTAGTGCTTCCCATTTTCTATTGGGAACTTTTTGTTATATATGGAGAACCTCCCTGTGGAAGTCATTGGTAATATTCTTTCCCATCTTGGAACTGCTCGGGATGTCGTTGTTGCCTCTGCAACTTGCCGAAAATGGAGAGAAGCCTGTAGGAAACACCTCCACACCCTATCTTTCAACTCTGATGACTGGCCTCGTGATCTCACCACTAGGCAGTTGGAGATTCTCATAACACAGACTATATTCCAGACTATGGGTTTGCAGTGCCTTTCAATCCATATGGATAGTGCCCATGAGTTCTCGGCAGCTCCTGTGATCGCTTGGCTTATGTATACTAGAGAAACCTTACGGAGTCTATCATATAATGTCCGTACGACTCCAAATGTAAACATTTTGGAGAAATGTGGCCGGCAGAAGCTGGAGATGTTGGATTTGGACCACAATACTATTACTGGGGTTGAGCCAAGTTACCAGAGATTTACTTGTCTCAAATCCCTTTCCTTGAGACATGTTAGTATCTCAGCTTTGGATCTCAGCCTATTGCTTGCTGCCTGCCCAAAAATAGAGTCTTTAACACTTGATACACTAGAGATTGTAACATCTGATTCACAATCTACAATGGAATTGAGCAGTCAAACACTGAAGAGTATTTATGCAAAATCCATAGGCGTGGATAAGATAGTACTGGAAGCAGATAATCTTGAAAATTTGCACTTAAATGCATTAAACCTTGATCTTTTTGAGCTGATTGGAAAGGGTACCCTGAAACATCTCAAGATTGATGATGTCAGCGTCACTCATTTGGATATTGGTGAGAACACAGATCATCTGGAGGTTGTAGATGTTGGCAATTTTACAATTGTGTGGCCTAAATTCTACCATATGATATCTAGATCATCAAAATTGAGAAGACTCCGGCTTTGGGGCGTGGTGTTTGATGATGAGGATGAGATTGTCGATTCAGAAACTATTGCTGTTTCCTTTCCATTGCTCAGACATCTTTCATTAAGTTATGAATTAAGGGATGGATTGCTCCATTATGGTCTGCCTGGTTCATCACAATTAGAGAATGTGTCGGTATTGGAACTGGGATGGACGGTAATAAGTGAGCACTTTGGACATTGGGTTTTTGGGATGATTGAAAAATGCCCAAACCTTAAGAAGTTAGTCATCCATGGTACTCTTTCTGAGGCCAAAACTCGTGAAGAACGCCAGATGTTGGCCAATTTTACCTCATTCATTGTTCATCTCATGAGGAAATATGTAGATGTTGATGTGCAGTTTGAATATGAATGAGATTCCAAAGGTGATTTGATCAGAGTTCACATCGTAATTTATCTCAGCCTTTGTAACCATTACATCAACTTCAGGTACAGTTTCAGCATTTTGTGTAAAATCTGCCCCGCTCTTTTTGTCTTGCCATCATATTGTTGGCTTAAGCTGATGTAACTTACCTGTTAGGGGTGTTTTTTTTTGTCAACTTGATTTTTAGTACGATATTTTGTTTCTAGTTCTTCTAACATCGTGGCAACAATGCACGCTTTACAATTTGTTGTCACAATCATTATTTTGCATTTTTTTTTCATTTCACAAACCTCTTCAACTATCTTGGTCCTTTCCTTTTTCGTGTCTATGGTTACTGTAAGTGTAAGATATGATGATAGACTATGAAGAATTAAACTCTCTATTGATATGGAATGTTTATCCAATTCTTTCCTGTTCAAATTCTTGCAGACATTAAATCATGTGGAATCATTTTCCACTATATTATTCGTGTGCTCAGATAATCAATTAACGTTTTGCAGTTAAACTTTCATTTTGTATTCATATCTGTTTATGGATCCACTCGATGCTGTCCATTTAACTAGAAGCATGCAAATGTAATTTTTTATTTTACAGAAATTGATATATGAACCTGAGTGTCTCACTCTCCCTTCGTTTCCCTTTTATGCATTGTTTAATTAAGCTAATAGTTTAATTTCAGGGTGAAGTTATGCTTTGTGCATGTGGAGGTGGGGACTTGGGGTAGTACACATATGGTCCAGTGTTAGTCATCACAAATTACAAAACTTCTCTTACTGTTAATTTGCTCAAATATATGACATCTATATTCAAGGCATAACCAGACATTTAGATTGACAAGAATTTGGTTATGAGCAAATTTTGACGCTTCAAAGAAAATGATTAGAAATGTCATGATGGAACTTTGAGATCAAGTGTAATTATGTAACAAATGCAACATCTCAGAGAAATGATTCTCGTCATTAGTGTACCACATCTTGCCTGGACTAGAAAAAATATCAGTACATCTGAAACTTAGAGGGAATAAACAGATGCTCAAATGGATGCTTATAACTTAAAAGTCATGTGGGAATGCTCGGGTGGCAAGTCTTACTGGTAGTAGACAAAAGCAATCAGGCTTATAGACAAATTCATATATTCCTATATCAATGCTCCATCTATATTTGTGGAAGGATATATTGCACTACCGATCACATCAATACTAAACAATATTAGACTTCCAGAGTCAAAAGCACCGGTAGTCTTTGAAAGCCCTTCACAATCGTTCCAAATCTTATAAATACTCATGGAGTTGCCTTTCTTTGTAACCTCTGTCAGAAAATCTTTGCATTCAGATAGCATCCATACCTATCTAATCTCTTCAGAGGACTTATTCTCTGTTTGTTCATATTCATTTGTTAATCAAATAAAAAACATCAATTTAAAGTAAACCAATGCATCTAGCAAGAGGAACTACCCTGCCTTCACATACTAGTGCATTATTTTCAGCTTACTGATATTCTGTCAATGCCTCTTGGTGATGGACATTAAACCATTGATTTTCTTTTTTTCTTTCTTTTTTTGGTAGTAGACCCAAATATATTGTAGGGGAATTTGTCCCCTGTCATCTTATGAAATCTTCACTAATAAGATAAATCGTATACTCTTCTGTCATTATGCCAACGAACTTGTGAAGTCATTGATTTATTACATGTCACTGACATAATCATGAATCACAAGTGACAAACTTAAGGTTGGATATTGCTCATTGTTAACATTTCACATTATTAGAGTTTTATACGTAATTTTTACATGCTTAGTTTTTCTACTCCAAGTCTAGGTTGGAAATATAATTAAGCCAATATCACCAGCCTTATAACTCATTTTTTAAGCACAGTGAAAACCTAATGAAGAGAAGAGGAAATATGTCTTATCATGGACCTCTTTCCTTCCGAATTTTTTTTTAAATGGCTTTATTTTTGACTTGTCTTTTGAAGTGTCGGTGGTGCAATGGAATTATGATTTTGACATATTAGCCCCCTTTTCCAACCTAATCATAAATTAGTCCCCCTATTCTTATAAAAAGACATTTAGATCCTTCTGTTTTTGTGAATAGGACAAAACAGTCTTTGCCACCCAACTAGTAACTAACTTTGCTATACTCTTTATATTAAATTATGATTATAAAATTAATCTATTCTTTTACGATTAATTTAGATAAGGAGAGTGGGGATGTGGATCACCCAAGGAATTTCTATGATAATGGTAAGACAGTTTTTTTTTCTTTTTGATGGAAATGGTAAGACGGGTTAAATTCAAATATTTTTCCCTTTAAGATAATCAAGTTAATGGTATTAGTAAGCAGCTAGACAATATCATTCACAATAAAAGGTCCTAAATATATTTATTAGAAAAGGGGACTAACTCGGTATTTGGTTGGGAAAGGATAGTTAACACATCAAAATCATTCAACAACTTCACTGAAGTTTAGGAGTTTTAGGCAAAAAGGTAAAAATTCTCATACAAAAAGAAAAGTGGAAGAACAAGCAGCCAAGTTATTTCACTATATGTGTCATGGTTTTTTACCTTGGGTAGTTTTGGCAGCTTTAGGCTGGAGTTAATATTTTATTCAGGTGAAATTCATAAAGTATACCGTTTTTTTGTACCGTTAACACTTATATTGTTTATTTATTGAACTATTATTGTTTGAAATTCATTACCTTTAGCTGTCATGAAGCTTTCTGATTCCTATTGTCTTCAAGTCTTTTTCCATCGTAAAACTCACAAATATATTGAACTAGAGCATTTCTTTCTCATATCTTTGAGGTGAAGTAGCTATCAGTTTATTGTATGAAGTTATGGAATGAACTAAATATTAAACATTAAATCTTTGACAAGATATTTTTAACAATTTCAAGAACAATGATAAGCCTCTAGAATTCAAGACCCACAATGTTGAGTTTGATCTATTCCTTTAAAATGGGTGGAAGTTAAAAATCATATATATTTTGGAGGTCTTCAATGTACACCTCAAGTGAGTACAATAATGAACGGTACTAATTCTCGTAGTGTGCCAAAATATTTGATAGGGCACATAAATCAAAGATCCACTTTTTTGCTCATGATCTACATATATGAAAACATGAGTATTTTGAGTTCAATCTGTTTTGATGATTAGATCATAGCAAAACATGGTACCATCCTATTAAAACCATTCACCTTTTCATCTATTTGATGCTTAAAGATTACCAAAACATATGATTTTGAGTTTCTAGATATTTTTTTTATACTGTAGATCAAGGTCCGCCGTACCGGTCCGGATCGGCGTACCGGTGGCCGGCCGGACCGGTACGGTACCGGTCCGGACCGGTACCGTACCGGTCCGGACCACTTTCTTTCCCATCAAAAAAAAAAAAAAAACCACAGCGAGGCACTGTGGTTCTCCCCCCCCCAAAAAAAAAACACCGTACCGGTGCGAACCGGCCGGTTCGCACCGGTACGAGGCCGGTACCGGCCGGTTCACAGAAGAAAACCGGAAATACCGGTTTTCATCTGTGTCCGGTACCGGTCAGGGACCGGACCGGTACGTACCGGCCCGTACCGGCCGGTACGGACCGGTACGGCATTCCTTGCTGTAGATCATGTTCAATGGTTTGGATTTTTAATTTGGATGCTCCATCATTGACTTTGAATTCTTAAATCTTTTGTCAGAGATGTAACATTTAGTGTGTGGTCCAACTCGTATGGTTATTTTATTAAAAAGAAGATGTTATGACTATGCATGATTTTGCTCCATTAAATTATCGTAATAGGGCCCCGTTAGAGGACTTAATGCGTTAAAGTTACATTTATCATCTATAAGTAAACATTCCCTCTTTAACATCAAGAAAAAGAAAGGAACACAACCCAAAATTGATACTATACAGCCCATGTACTCAAGAAAACAAAGAAATTACCTAAATGTGCTATTAAATACTAAAATTATAAATTAAACAGAATTTATGTCTTATTTCAGTCATTTTTGGTTCGAAAACTGAAACTGCAGAAACTGATTGAAGCTACTGGCATTAATTAATCAAGTTTTGGGGGTAAGTTTTTGCTCAGTTTAAAGCCAAATCGCTCCATTTTGTCTAAAATGGATTTGTTTCAGCTGAAACATCAGACCTTATATCTTAACAAATTTAAGGTATCCCATTAATCATACAAGAAAAGTTAAATATGTAATTTTGGTCGGAAATCTTCCTAAATATCTCCTTGAATTAGATCTAGTAGTACATGAGGGAAGCTGCAATCAACTCGGCCATTTAGTTCACCAAAAGCAAGCATACATTTTATTCCTTCTTTGACTTTATACCTGTACTGTGCACTAATTTCCAATTACAAAGTCACCCAAGATAAATCTGTAGTTTTTTTTTTTTGCTGAAAGATAAATCTGTAGTTTGTCTTGCATTTTCTTGAGCTTGGCAAGGCCATGACATAATCTTACAGTCCATGGGTTTATTATCTTTTCTTCCCCTGTTTCTTACAGGGGTTAGGATAATATGAATAAAATCTTTTGCTGCTCCTTTAGTCTTTAGTATTGTCAAGGGTTGCTTATCACTTCCTCTTTCAAGAAATCAATGATTTGCAGGACTATGTAATCGGTATTTCTCTCCATTTGTTCATTAGTTGCTCTCCTCTGTTTTCTTTGCACTGAAATCTTTGGTAATCTAGTACTTATCAAATGCAGATAACCAATCATCATACAATCCCATATATTTTACTTGGACTTCTTTATTTCTTATGAACTTCTTCAAGTAGTTAACCAGTTTTTGTAAATCCTCTTGCACGTTTGAAGACAAGACCTGCAACCCGGCTTTTATTATTTTCATATGATTTTCTCGTTCCCATGAGCACATTTGTAGAATAATATGATTTTGTAAGTTTTTCTTTTCAAGGCATGAGTCTCTATATTTATGGTGCCCATTGATTTCATTATTCGGAGACATGTTATTCCAATTAAAGTTAAACATTAACATCATAGGAGCTTTGTGATTGGAATCCACCAAAAAGGGGACATTGTTCAAAGTCATTTTTGGAAATGCACCAATAATAGCCCAAAGGTACAAATTTTCCCTATTTGATGGCACAATTGATGTTATATCTTAATTATATCGTCCATCATTAGACTGGAAGTAGCAAATGAGAAGATTTCTTTTAGTGGAGATAGGAATAAAGGTGAAAATGAGAACATAGAAGAAATATTAGGTTGTCTTTATTTTTGCTCCTAGTCCCTCTCTCTGTCTGCGTGGTAAACAATAATTTGTCTTCTTTGAGATAAAACGAACCTAACCTGGTGGCAGCTTAAGAAGATCAAACCAAACCATGATGTGCAGTGCCCACATCTTATTTGCCTTAAATATCTGAAAATAGCTGCTGTGTCTCCAATGATGCAGTTGAAGTTAATAAAGGAAGATCTCATGTTGATTCAAAAGGTTCACAAGGTTTCCTTATATGGAGAAGTTAGATGAAGTTCTAGGAATCAGCAAAGTCCATTATATAGGATCTATAGGATGGAATGAAGAAATCCCCTTAATGGGACTTCATGTTTGGCAATCAGGAAGTACAGAGGAGGGTATAAGTTGTAGCTTGGAACAGGTCATGTAATCCCCAACAAGAGGATATGCGGGCAGGAGTCCTAGGTGGCAGCATTTCTTGCTTGAGGTGACTGGTGTGTTTGTAAGCTGGATAATCAATGCTGTTCTCCTATAGAATTTTCTTTTAATAAGTTACGTGCTTTAGATTAGATGAATAGACCCTTAAAATTTTATAAGGACCTCAGAGGTTAACTAAAATTTCAATTCCTTAAGAAACTTGACTAAACTTCAGTTAGTCCATGTGGAATGTGTAATATATGCACCTTGCTAACAGGGTTATGAACTGAGCATTGAATAGAACTAGTCTTCCTGGTTATGGCTATGTCGTCACCTCCTGAGAAGTTTTTCTTGATTTACTATGATTTTTGTCAATCTTCTACAAATATAGAGGTGCAACTTTATGACTATCCTACATTTGTTGAGCTATTGGAAACTGTGACTTTATAGTAGCAATTAAAACCAATTCTTGAAGATCTGGTTTTAGCTTTTATTCAACTGGAGATTGATAGTTGGGTCAAAAGGATCATGCTCCCCACAATAAGTTTAATGCATTTCAGGAGATAAATGGACATACCAAGATCCTATAAGTGCTTGAAGATCAACTCCGTAATAAGGACTTGTTTGATGAGGTTATCTTGGCTCCTATAATGGAAACTTTGAGGGTGTCTGTACCCCTCGAGTTCTGCACCACCATGGTCTCAATTCCATTTGGCTCCACCAATCTTTCTATTTTGCGTTATTACCTACTGTGAACCTACCCTGTTTTTTTCCCTAGGAGTCTGTCTTTTCCTTCTAGTGCCAGCAATCTCACAAAGTTGTGGACCTTGGATGGGATTCTGCCCATTCACCTGCTTCTAATGTGCAGTGCATGTATAATCATCAAGTTATTGTTAATTGAAGCTGAGTGAAGATGGCTCATGATTCTAAAGCCACAGTTTGGGTTGTTTGAGGAGGTCAAAAAAGGAATTGTAGGACAGTTTTTGTATATTGTCGAACAATTAGTCTAAGCAAGTTGAAAGAAGGTAGATGAGTGTGTTTGTGACTAGGTGGTTGAGACAATGAAATAGATATAGATAATGATACATATCCCAGCAGGTGCCAAAAAATGTGCCCAGTATAGTTTTGGACCGCTGGGGGTAAAATGGGCGTTAAAGCCCCAAATGAACCACCTATCCCCTGTGTATCATACTGAAACGTGGTTGGCAGCTCACTATGGGTACACAGTGGGGCAAGCATAGCAGTAGTCATAGGTAATTGGCCTAGTGTAAAGTAGAAAATTTGTTCTAATTTAACTTCAGAATTCCTCAAAAGGTTTTACAATATAGCATGCTTTGATGTTAAAAATAAACATGGACCTTTGGTTTCTCCAATTATCATTGACTTTAGAGTTGGTGTTTTATGTTTACCTCATATTTATATGTTTTTTGAGCTCTTCCCTTGGATTCTCTTATTTAATTTATATGTTACAAGGGAAAAGCCTAGCATGTTCCCTTGCATTGCTCCCTTACCTTTTCCTTTTCTATTTCCTGTTACTCAGTCTTGATCTTGTTGTTCTTGGAGAAAGATCATTGTTATGTTTCTGTTGAGACTAGAGTACCAAGCAGGGCTGGATAGTATTTGTACCACGGAAATCACTTATTTTCACATATATCGTGGGTTTGCTATGAGTTTTTTTTTTTTTTTTTTTTTTTGTGAGAGTTGAAATATGGAGACAGCAGTTTTTTTTAATTTATTGTTTTGTTATTTTCTTGGAAGTTCTACTCTGATGGCACATCTGAAACTATATAATAGATGTGTTCTTTTAAATAACGTATGTGATAGATGTGTTCTACTCTAATGGCCCTAAATTGCAGCAGAATGGAGGAAAATGATTCATGTAGCTGATTCCAACTAGTTTGGGATTAAGGCTTAGTTGAGTTGTAGAATGTATGAAAATCAGCTCTTTCAGCACTTTCCAACTTGTATTATTGTAGAGACAAAGTTCAGATACCTGAAGTCTAACCATTATTTACAACATGAAAGGACATGTCTATATTACTTGAAACCTCCTTTTTTTTTCTTCTTATTTCATCAAATCCAGCTTTTTACCCTGCAAAGTATTTGACAGATATGCGGCCATTTTTTTGGAAAAAGCTTACCATCTCACTGAATTGACAACATTACATCATTTGTTAATGCTGGTTTTATATTGAAAACATCCTTCTGCTAATTCACAAGGCACAAGAGATGTTTGTTTTTCATTATGTCAGTAACCTTTTTCTTTCTACTAATTCCCAAGGTGCAGAGGTTCTCTTGACAATGATATGAGCTTCTGTTTCACCCGAATTTCTTTTCTGCATTTGGTTGACCGGTTTCAAAGTAAAGCAGTTCTTATCCTCAGCAGGAATCTTAGCTCTCTGACTCAGATCTGGGCAACTAGAAAATAATTCTTTAACAACACAAATTGCAAGGAGCCTAGCCAAATTGTAATTCACGTCAGATTTCTCTCGTCAAAACCTCTTGAGGGCCTCTTGTTTAAAGAATATCTTTTTAAGGTTTTATGATATATAGTTGTTCAGATCCTTGATAGTTGGTGTAGAATTGCCTTGCTGTTGCCGGGGCCTACTAAACCAATTTTTGGTTTGTCCTACTCTTTGGCATTTTGAATGATTCATACTGAGTTCTGCATTTTTAGTATGTTATCTAGTCCTTGAATTTCATATTGAAAGTTGGTTAATGACAATTTGCTTATTCCTCTGCAGATGTGTGATATTAGCATTTGGTCACTCGCATATCCGCCAATGCTCTCAGTGCCGGTATTGTGTTCTTCAATGCAGTGCATCTACGGTGGGAACAATCTAGCTTCCACATATGTGGCTGAAGAATTGTATACTATTTACATAAGCTTAAGGTTGAGGAAAGAAAAGTACTAACCGGATCATTTTCTCGGATGGGATGCTTGCATCGCCTGCTGCTACTGCCAGAGTCTCTAAAGTTGTTGCATTCATTAAGTCTCTTGGAGGCGTCCCAAGAAATGAACAGAAACTGCCCCTCATCTGAAATGTCATATTGCACAAGAATTTGCTTTCTCTATCGCCACATCTATTTTAGTTGGTCTTTGATGTATTTCATATAAACTAATGGAGGTGGGCTTGCTGGTTATCATCTCGAGTTATTGCAGATGCAAGTCAGAGGATAGAGCACTTGAATCGACAATTTTTTCCCATTTTCTTTTGCAATATCTTCTCTCATGTTCCCTTTCAGTGCCACTAACTTCATTAACAATTCAAATAATGCAGCAGCAGTCCCTTGGAAATAATCATTAGTTTCTGAAGTCAGAGCTAAGTATAATAATTAATATTTGTAAGAAACAACAATCTATTATATACCTCCAGATCAAGAGGCCTAATAATTTGTGCATCACTAACTGTTTTGAGGCCGGTTGGATAAGTCAATGACTTCTTTTAAAGAGGATTCCAGAGTGATTCAGACCCTTTATGATCGACTACAAAACTGGATATTAAGTTGACAAGTAGATTTTTAATCTAACAACCTGATGTGCTTCATTTGCATGTGACTTTGTGAATCCAAAAGGATTACCTGATCGCTGTTTCTGATGACAGAATCCAAATTTCAACCATGAATAATTAGCACAAACAAGTTAAAAATACAGAGAAAGATGACATCACGCGAAGCTTAAGCAATCACCATGTCATGTGTTGTGTTGTAGATTACCTAATATGTGCATTCTTGTTTGAGGCCGAAAGGAATAGTTGATGGTACCTTTAGATCTATGTGGTAGTAGATTGACATACGCTTTCCATCTCTTTTGAAATGACCTTTCTTATACAGGGATTTGTTGGTAAAAGTCATTATTTGGTTAATGATCAATACACAAGCCACACCTAATATTGGATGGGGAACTACCTCTACTGAAGCTTCTGTTTGGGGAGATGGAATTTCTGGTGTGTTCCTGGTTTTAGGTATTTGACATGGCATGGATGTTGACCCATGAACCAAGGGATAAATATAATATCAAACAATGAAACAAATCCATTTCAGGGGCAGGATTTATATTCCAAGTGGCCTTGCTTGTGGGCTAATTCTGGTAGTGATTGTTTTGGTTGGAATGCGCATGGAAAGGGACAACTAATGTTCAGCATAGAGAAAAGGACCATGATAGAGTTCCCCATCTTTTTTCTTTTTTTTTTTTCTCAAGCTTAGGGGCTTGTCTTTTAACTATTGAATGCTGGTTTTGTTAAGTACTTCATCTCAAGTGGCCCAACAAGGAGCCAATGAGAGAGCACAGTTGGTTACAAAAGAGTGGAGAGGGAGTCAGAGCAAGTCGCTTCCTGCCAAAGGCCCACCATCTCTCTTTCTCCCTCTCCCTCTCCCTCTCCCTCTTCCCGCATGCTTTTGAGAGTTGTCTGCAAGGACAAGATCTTCTCTGCTGTACTACGGATAAACTCCAGGGGTGATATTATTGCTAGAGACAAGAACACAAAAGTTTAACAAGAGCAATGGATAGAGACCCATGAATGGTCAAGGTCCATCAGATGATTCAGTGATATAGCTTCTAAAATCCATAGGCCATATTTGTAGAAAGTTATGGTCCTTCTCATATATCTGCCTCACATTTACACAGAAGGCTCCTGTTGTTCTCGAGAAAGCTAAATATAACATGGTATACTCCATAGCTCGTATCTCTCACTATCCTCCTTTCAGACTATGAAAACTCTCTCTCTCGCTCTCCCTCTGTCTGATGGTTTTGTCGTTCTTACCTCTGTTGGCCACTGCAGAAAGGAAGAAGCATGGATGAAGGGCTGTTGGAGAACACGAAGTTGAAGGATTAAATTATGGACCATCGCTGAAGCAAGTCAGGCATGGTGCAAGGGGGAGAAGAGCCCGGGATGATGGGAAATCATAGAGTTGGTGAAACCAGCCTTTCTAATTCCGGACCTTCAAATCAGGCTCCAACTTATGGAATCCATGGCACCAAGGCTGCTGCCGCCAATTTCTTGTACAGTTCCTCAATTCTATTCTTCATGAGCATATAAGTCTAGAAAGAAAAAAATATTACGTCTCAAGTCCTTTATGAGATTTTATGCACTGATTCTAGATCACTACATGAATTTGTTCTTTTTTAGTGACTGTTTTTAAATGGGTTTAGCACATCTTTCCTCCTGTCTCATATCCTATTTTTCTAATTCTTCAGTGGGCTCCTTATTTGTGCTATCTACTGCTTTTAACCTTCCTTTTACCTTTATAACGACCAATATGCTATATCCTCAGCCTTTAGTTGGATTACTCAACTTCCCATTAAACTCATAAAGTTTTTGCCTAATCCATGAACTGGTTCCTCTTTAATTCACCTCCAGCTTAACCCTCCTCTTCTTTCTTCTCCTCCTACTTATCTAATATCAAACTAGAAAACTGCTCGCTAAAATGGATTTTGGTTGCTTGATCAGTGATCATGGGCGAACTGGTTACTTTGGGGAGCTGGAAGAGGCTCTCATGCAGGGAGTTGATGGCATTAGAAGCGACGGAGGTGGAAAGGGTAGGCCTTTCTGTGTTCTTCCCTTCTTTGGTGACCTTGTTCATCTCGCACACGGATTACACCATAACAGGCTCTGCCTTTTTCCACCATAGCGATAAAATGAAGCTGGAGAACTTAAAATGGTGTGACCCCCCATACTCGGAACCCCACCAACCCAAACTTTATGTTAAGTGTTGTTTTGTTTAACTTTCCTGCATCCCTTGCATAGGGAAAGAATAAGTTCCATGCTGGAAAACTGAGTCACTGACACCTTGGCCTTTATTTCTTTCTGATACTTGGAGCTCTCACCATCCTGCACTCACTCTGTGTACAGATTATTTCACAACGAGACTCCCCACACTTGAGATCTTCCCCTCCTGGCCAATGAGATTCCAGCAGAACCCCAGAGTAAGGTCTTTCCCTTTGACTTGGTTTTTTGGCATAGAATAGTAGAATTATAAAAAGGGGAGGGTGGGGATGCGTTGCTTCCCCCATTCAGGCTTTATGGTGCCTTGTTGTTTATTGCCAACAGGGGAATTCACAGTCAGCAGGGAGCACTGATTCAGGCTCAGCTCAGGTCACAATATCTCAGCTGGAATCAGAGTCTCCAGTTAGCAGGAAGGCCTTCTCAGAGAAGTCAGCTGAGCAGCAGCAGCAGCAGCAAGGGATGATGGCTAGTGATGCCTCCAGGGCAGGAGCAACACCAAATTATCAGCATGGAGCCCAAGAGAAGGTACTGTTTAATTGTTCTCTTCCACTTTATTGTTACTGATCCAAATCCCAAGAACTTATACAAGAAAAAGTTGGGGCGATTTAGGTCTCCCCAAGCCCAAGAACTCAGCTCCCAAATCTCAAGACCCAGAACCACACCATATGCCTGGCCAGAAACCAACAAATCCACCAACAGTCTATTGTCCACACAGATCCCAAGGAAGGAGAGAGAGGGAGGGAGAGAGAGAACAGCCAGTGATGTGTCAGCTACGATCTTTGGCCTTCTTAGATTAGACCTTTGATACTCAGCAGCTCGAAAGACTATGTATGAGTTCTGACATGGCCTGGTTCACGGTTTCTACTGTTTCATTTGTTTTTTACCTCCTCACAGAATCATAAGTTTCACTGCCCAATGCCAATTATGGAGGTTCTATTTTTTAAAAACTATGGGTAATAATGATGAAGCTGGTGACGGTTTTATTAGATATACAGTCTATCAACTGCTGTCCTTATGATCTTTTTTTTTAAGCTGGCTTTGCGAGTTCCTCCTTGTTCACCAAAGAGTCATGATCTGAGCTACCCCACACACACACACACACAGAGCTCAAAAGGAAGGATGTAGAGCATCCACCTCCACCGAAAACATGCTATTATTCTTGTTCTGCTGGACTAGAAACTTGCAGTCACTGTGGACACATGCCAATCCCTTTGCAACTTTTTGTAACTTGATGCCCCTCCACTGTTACGTTCTTTTCTATTCTTCCATCAGATTTTGTGAATATTGGAGGATATGTCTTTTGACTTCTTTTTTAAACTACCAGTTGTTATATTTTATGTCACAGAAGAGGATGGGTGGTTCAACTACAGGGAAAGATACCAAGATGCTTGATGCTAAGGTTCTCTCTCTCTCTCTCTCTCTCTCTCTCTCTCTCTCTCTTCATCTCCCACTGTGTATGTGGTCATGCATGTATGTCTGCATGCATTGCATGGATCTACATGGGATCAGATCGTTCCTCTTATGATTGAACCAAAAAGAAATTAAAAAAACTTGAACAAAGAACTCACTCCTTTGACATCTGTCCACATCCAACAGCAAATGCGACTTTTAGAAATGAATTCAGGTAGAGCTCCTAGATACTTGATTCAAACAGCTGTCACTCATCGAAACCCTTGGAACAAAATATTCATTCTATTGCACTAGGACCTAATCCTTAGCTGCATGGCTGCATGTAGGGTCCTTATATCCATCTATGAATGAGAAATTAGGATATAGCTAATATCCATCATTTTCTTTGCCATTTCCTCTTTTTTTATTCCCACAACTTTTTAGACCTTGAGGCGCTTAGCTCAAAATAGAGAAGCAGCAAGGAAGAGCCGACTAAGAAAAAAGGTGAGTCTGATAAAATTTTTTGCTATAACCTGTTGAAAGCTTTAGAGAAATGGTTTGGACCGATGTACGACCCCTCCCTTCTTTTCAACAGGCATATGTGCAGCAGCTAGAGTCTAGCAGAATTAGGCTTCAGCAATTGGAACAAGAACTCCAGAGAGCAAGATCACAGGTAGTAAAAGCACTGTTATTTTTGTTCTTCCATAAATCTATAGCTTCTTCTTAGTTTTCTATCTGAAACATATATTGAATCCACTTCCATTGGTTGGTGTTTAGGGTCTGTTCTTGGGAGGAGGCAGTGCAAGTGGAGATCTCAGCTCTGGTAACAAGCAAATTCCCCTTCCTCCTCTGGCTTTTGGACACTGGCATTGGAAACACAAGATTACTTTCCTTTCCTTCAACCCTTCCTGTTGATAAAAATAGATGTGTTGCAGGTGCAGCAATGTTCGACATGGAGTACGCCCGATGGTTGGATGATAACAGCAAGCATATGTCTGAGCTCCGAGGTGGATTGCAGGCTCACCTGCCGGACGGCAATCTTGCCGTCATCGTCGACGAGTGCATTGCTCACTACGACGAGCTCTTCCGGTTGAAAGGCGTCGCAGCAAAATCCGACGTCTTCCACCTCTTGACCGGCATGTGGGCAACACCTGCAGAACGGTGTTTCCTGTGGATGGGTGGATTCAAACCCTCCGAGCTTCTCAAGGTCTGCAACCTCATCCTCTTCTTTCTTAATTTTCCTCAAATTTCTCAATGCCAGCAACCTGTTTCATCTTCAATTGGACACCCATCACTTTGTGTCTTCCAGTTATCTGATCTTTCTGCGAGTCATCTGTGAATCAGTTTTCGATGGGCAGCTCACTGGTTAACGCAGCAGACAGCCAAAAATATTGCAGCTCAAAATTCAGTACTTGAGCTATAATTGGTAATGTATTAACCGGTCGACCAGTTATATCTCCTTGTTATGGCTAGGACATAAGTGTGGATACATTGCGAGGCACGGCGAGTCCACTTCGAGGGATTAGAGATATTTTAACTCAAGTTTTGCCATCTCCGTACTGAACTGTATACCGGTGCCGTACCTTCCGTATTGGATACCGGTACCGAACCAGTATGGTATAAGATGTTCCATACTGTTTGCTTTGGACCGGTAAGATTACCTTACTTTAACTAATGCAACAAAATCGACCCGGTGGTGCACGACGACATACAAATTTTTGCATTGTAGCTGCTCCGTCATCCCCGACAGATGCATTGTATTGAGCAATTTGCTAGTAGGAGCGGCATGTATTAGAGTAGCACTCAGATGTAACTAATTTTATCAAAAAACTAGAGCTGATTTAGTCCTGGTTCCATTGCATTATCTTCAATTATCAGCTGTTAAATATGTTCATTTTATTCTTTCTACTTGAATTTAGTGTCCAATAGAGGATAAATATTATTTTTCACTAGAACATAACAGGATAATGACTCGTTTAACCTGTTTAATTGTCGATGAATTTGATCAGATACTGATGCCTCAGCTGGACCCATTGACGGAGCAGCAACTAATGGGGATATGCAACCTTCAGCAATCATCGCAGCAGGCAGAGGAAGCCCTTTGGCAGGGTCTCGAGCAGCTCCACCAGTCCTTGGCGGACACAGTTGCAGGTGGATCTCTCAGCGACGGTGCCGACATCACAAATTACATGGGTCACATGGCCATTGCATTAGGAAAGCTTGCCAACCTTGAAGGATTCATCCAGCAGGTCTTTTTTTTTTTTCTTCCTCTCCCTTTTCATGCAGTCCTCATATCATGCATGATTTTGATACTATAAGATGCATGGCATGGCTTGATGGTTGGCCCACAAATAGTAGTTTATGATCAACAAGATTAATTATTATGAAGTCCAGCATAATTCTAGAAATTTTGCAAGGTTTTGATGAAAGCTAAGTTTATTAATATATTTTGGAAACATTGGGTGGTGATGCATTCAGTCATCTTGAGGATTGATAGTTTAATACTTTCCTAACAGTCAGATCATGTACAAGTACTTGGAGGCCTAGTTCTCTCAATTCTTCTCTTTCCATCTAATCAATGACCCTGATAAAGATCATGATCTTTTAAAAATGTCTTTGAGGAGCCTGAATCTTTCTGCTGGTGGCATTGCTGTAATAAGTTGACAAGGAAGCCATAGAAAAAGGTAGGAAGAGTATCCTTAACCCCACACCTCACAATCTGGATAAAGTCAAGGAAGAATATTTGATTTGTTTTTTTTCACTTAAGGGGGTCCCTGCATCTATTATATATTCCTTTGTCCTTTCTTCTGCTAATGCTAACCTTTCCCTCCTTTATCCTTTAGTGTTTTTTGGGTACTTCCAACAGACACAAGCATCAAAGCTATTTGGTTCATTTAATATCTTTTTATGCCTTAGAAAAGTAGTAAGGGTTGCAATCCATGAATTGTAGCAAGAAAAGGACACCAATTACCTAACCCTCATATCCATGGATAAGACCAGTAATCTATAATTACACACCAATACATTTTGTGTTTTTCATTGATATCTGATTATAGTTTTTCTGAAACTTTTATAACTTTTGTTAACTAGATATTTTAGGATGGGTACATGTCACTAGAGAATTTCACTCTTACAAAAACATAAAAAGACTTTGTCAATCGAAGATACAAACTGAAAGTAAACAAGAAGAAACCTGCATAAATACCAGAAAAATAACTCGTTCTAGGTTGTTATTTAACACATTATCAGATTCTAACTCTTTTTTCCCCCCTCCGTGCTAATAAGTAATTTTGCGTTGCAATCATGGTCTATTTCTATTATACATTGATAGAACCTATACTTAAAAATGCAATTTGCGCTTCAAAAAGTTATCTTCATAATATCAGATTTATTTACATTGATTCATCAATAGGCGGACAATTTGAGACAACAGACCATACACCAGATGCGCCGGATCTTAACAATTCGACAAGCAGCAAGATGTTTTCTAGCAATTGGAGAGTATTATAGCCGCCTGCGTGCTCTCAGCTCCTTCTGGTCTTCTCGCCCTCAAGAGTAAGCTTGCTTCACATCTCTCACTATCTTCATTGCAAGATCTCGTACGGCAACTAATATGTCGGCCGAGGGATGGTAATAAGATGCAAGTACCCCAAGATAATTTGATAGGTGTTGTCAACTATGCTATAGCCCAATTGTGATAACCCCTTCTCTAAATGGAGGAGGTTCTGAGAACAAAAATTGAGAGATGTTTGTTTCCCAAGAATTAGACACAAATCTACTGGCTGGGTTTCCCTCCTTTTGCTGGGGAAGGATCAAATAGATAAAGAAGTTGCATATGACTTTCTTCTATAAATTAAGAAAAGAGTTGGTGCTATAATTCACCTACTTGATGAACCAGAGTGAACCACTGCCCTCACCAACAGATACAGAAGGCTGAAGAAAGACTCTCCCATGATTCACATGTTCACTTCGAATTCACTTAACAAAGTATGGTTTAATCAAACGGTCTTCACTAGTACTACCATGATAGTGTTCTTATGTCTATACGAAACCTTTTCGATCGACAGGTGAATCTAGCTTTTGCAATGACTCTTACCTTATAGTTTGTTTGTACTGGATACATGCAATCTAATTAGGATGCTCTATTTTATTATTCCCTTGTTCATCTTGGCATGATAATTTTAACTTAGCTATCGTATGTGCCTTTGCATAACAGGAACTTGATCCCGAACGAGAGTGTTTGCCCTACGACGACAGACCTGCAAATAGTTCATCATCCGATTCACCATCATTTTTCTGCCTTCTGACTGATTCATTGAGAAGATGGTAGAGTTGTCCAAATCCAGTGTTATAAAACTCCTGCCTACCTTTATTTGGAGAAAGTGAGAGTGGGTTTATCCAACCATTCAAAGAGGTCCCTAGTCATGTGGCTCATGAGGAGGATGAAGGGTTTTAGGAGCAAAGAGAGAAAAACGAAGACAAAAAAGTTGGCAGGAAAGACATGACATGGAGTATAATATTACTAATGTGTATAATATAAACATATATATATATATATATATATATATGGTTCAGTATGAAATATTCTGCATTATATTATTTACAAGTTGCATTGGATAAGGACAAGTTAGAACGGTTATGAGTTCAATTGATGCGCCTTTATGTAGGTGTAGTTGCAACGAATTCCCCTACTTTCTGAAATGGAAAATGCTTTATAGACCCCTTAGTTTTTGACAAATTATGAGGGGTAAAATAGGTAATAAAACTCTTTATGAACTTTCTACACTTATATGGTGTACAACAAATCTCCTTTGGCACTCATTCTAGGTATACTGAGTGGTAAGCCAAATAGTAATTTTAAAATTTACAAATATACTTTTTTTTTCCTTAGTGCCATGGTTTTAAATAACAGTATTATAATCACTGTAGAAATTGTTATAATAGTTTTGGCAACCTTATTTATGTTAATGAGGTTGATGATATGAAAAATATAAAGGTTATTATTCTTTTTCGAGTAAAATGGATGCATTATCCAATCTCTGAGGAAATACAACCGCTAGATTCAGTATATATAATATCTAAAAGCTGGGTTAGAGCTATCGATCTAGAGTTCCATAATATTATCCCTGTATGATTAGGGACATATGTCACAACTCAGTCATTTGCTTCTAGGAAAATATGTGTTGTTTCAAACGAATGAAAAGAGGCAATCAAACACTAGCAGTCTTGTATCAAAGGATGAGACTGAGATTTTAAAGATTGCGAGGCTGATAACCATCTAATCACTATTGAGGAATCTCCCTGCGAAGCTCTCAAGATATCGATGGAATGTGTCAAATTGCATGCAATTCAGTTGTTGCAACTTCGGCATCAAAGATTCTAACTCTATCTGCAGCTATGAAAAGACCTGTAGAACTTCTGATAACAAAACCCGAACAACTATAAGCACCTCTATTCTGGATGCCGGCATCAAAGTTAATCTTATTTTTAGCATACCCTTAAATTTTCATTTATGATGGACCATTATAACACAAATAATGAATGCTATCTTTCTTATATATTCCTTTCAACAACATAATATGGTTTTACATTTCAATTTTTCTCTCAAATTTCCTCCAAAAGTGAATGTATAGTTCATCTAATAAAACATGAACAAAATAATACCATTATTATCCATTATTTTCTATTAACATATTATTATAATAGCTGTTATTTCAATCATTGTTTTAACTTTTAATATAAACATTCAGACAATTACTTTAAGATAAATAACATAATTATAACTGTTACAACAGTCAATAACAGGTTCAGTGGGGCTCATAATAATGTGATTACACACTATTAAAAACTATCCTCAATGCAATAAGGTAGTTGCTTGATTTAGGTGTTGCCACATGGTATTCATCTATATATATATATATAGTACATGAATTCTTGCATAATTATGTGATTGGCATTTTAAAATACCTAAAAATTAATAAAAATTATAAGCATAAATAAATTAAGTAAAAATACAAATAATTTAAAAAATGAAAAAAAAGAAGCAACTGTTATGCATGAATTACAACTAAATTTAAAAAATGTCTATTTTTTTTTTGCCGGAAGAAAGGAAAGAGAGGGGTGAGGAGGATCTCACCCGCGTAGCAACCCTCACTGAGCCCCCTTTCCGCCGAAGAATATTCAATATGGGCGGACAAGTTTTACTCATACCCTCTCCACCCGCAGGGGAGCCCCACTAACGTGGCAGCCCCTTCCACGTGTGAGTACATCATACCAGCACCACCTAAGTACCGGCAGACCAGATGGCGACTCCACTGGGCAAACCAGATGGGGGGCATCCGGTCTCCGCATTTAATCGACGCCCGCACGTTTCGAATCTGGGCCACTCCGATGGAATCTGAGCTCCATTCCAACCGTGCTACCACCACGGTGGTAAAAAAAAAATGTCTATTCAACAAAAAGTTTGAAGTAGCCAATAACTACTAATCTTCATAAAGACAGCAAGTCATACTTGTTCTTCAAAAAATAATTTATTTATTAGATAAAAGGCAATCATCACCTCAATGCTATATGAGTGCGTCCCAGTTTCAAGCGGACAAATGCAAGCGTATGCCACCCCCCCCCCCCCCCCCCCCCCCCGTTTTTTTTTTTTTGCTTAAGAAGCGTATGCCCCCTTCGCTGCATCCAGAGATAAAGCAAAAAAAAAAAAGGGCCGCATCCCCAGATGCAGACCCTAACATAGTCTTCAAGGGTACAATAACCTCTCGTTCTATCAACAAATCATAGGTTAATAATATTACAATTATTATAATAACAAAACAATTATTATAATAATAAAATATTATTACAATATCACCATTCTTATTATAATAATATATTATGTTATATTATATTTTATCTTATAATATAACATAATTTTATAAGATAACATATAATATATATATATGAATATATTATATTATATTAATATAATAATATTATAATAATTATATAGATGATAATATGATAGTGATATAATAATATCAAGGGAGGTGATCTTACTCCGCCAATCACATTCTATATTAAGCTTTCCGAATGCATGAATTACATATGCAGTTTCTAGATGCAAGCAAACCAGGACACTTGCAAATACAAATGCATTATTCTAGTTATAGTTGCATATAGAATTGGAGGTACCTAGAAATACAAACAACCAAGTAACTCCTTCATTAAGTTTGATCTGGCTAGCTAGATGACCAATGTACGAGATATGCATACATACATACATACATATATATGTATGTATGTATGTATATGTATATGTATATCCCTGTGGGGAACAGAGACCCATGAACTGAATTAGGGTAAGTGGCAGAAGTCAAATACACCTTGCTAACTATTTACCCATAGTGAAAGATCTATCTCGGCTCCAAAAAATTTTCAGTTTTGTATATTTCTCTTCATTAAGAAGGCAACAAGCGCCATAATAAAGTTTGGCAGAAATACAGAAAGGGGGAGCAGCTGTTGAAGCATAAGAGTAGTGATGGCAGCAGCTGCTGCAGCAGAATATTGCAAATATCTCATTCCAATTGTAGAGTTGTTTCCACAAAACTTCAAAAGAGAAAACAAGTTGATTTGGCTTTTTTCAATCGTAGATATAATTGTGAGGGTAGTATAAACAGTGAGAGGTTGGTTCTGAACAACCATTTGGTCTTTGTCTCAAAAGGTTTCTTATTTTATATTACCAGGTCCAATCTTCCTGCAGCAATGGACAAATAGAATGACCACCACTGCCGACACAGTATCCACAGTTGCAACACAGAATACGTTATTAGCAACCAAGCAAAAGTTGATAATTATAAAGAACAAGATTTTAAATTCTAATAAGATGGGATGCATTCTGCCCGTCCTATCCTATTCCTGTGAGAAAATAGGACTAGGATGGAGTTGGGATTCCAAAACCCATCCACATGAGGAGAAAAGAAGAAAAAGAAAAGAAAGAAAGGAAGAAAAAAATTAAGAAAAGAAAAAGAAAAAAAGGAAGGGAGAAGAGAGGAGAAGAAAAGAAGGAAAAAAGAAAGAAAGGAAAGGACAAGAAAAAGAAAGAAAAAGAAAAATGAATGAAAGAAAGTAGAAGAAAAAGAAAGGAAGAAAAAAAATACAAAAAGGAAGGAAGGAAAGGAGAGAGATGTGGAGGGTACTGAGGCACCGGATTGAGACTGCCACTAGGATGGGATAGGACAGCAGGCATCTTTAAAACTTTGATAAAGAAACCATCTATATTTTAGTAACTGAAGAGATGCATTTGAATTACATAATTCTCCAGTGGTGGGAATGTACAATTAGGATGTGGATTATTGGTTTTTACATCTGTGTAATACAGTCAAAAATGGGAAAAATATGGAAAGAAATCTGTGAACATACATAGACAATGGAAGAGAATCTCTTGGGAGTGGGTGAATAAGTCCACACCCCACTACAAACAGATCTGAACTAGCATTTGAAAGATTTATTACACCTAATCTACATGAAGCTGAAAGAACTAATATAAAAAGATCGAGGCTAAAAGAGTGGGGACAAAAAATAAAAATAAAAATGAACCCTATGCTGTCATGACCATTCAATATAATGAGGCCTGCTGGTTCATATCCTTTGTATATAATAATTTTCTATGAACAGTTTATCTCTAGAAAGATTCTTTCAACATTCACGAGAAAATTTTATGAAGCACTCATGCAATCATCATTGTCCTTGCTGCAATGTGTCGATGAGTATAGCAGGCAAAGCCAAGATACACAATGATGTATTAAAATAAGCACAATTAGGGTCAGCCAATGATTCTATTAACACAGCATAAGTTTGTCTATCTTCGATAGCAAACAGCATGACATAAGCTTTTAGAAGCTTCCATAAGATTTGTTATGAAGTAGAAAACTTCTGGAATGTCCACAGTTTAAACTTTCATTCCCAGTAATAATTGATGGATGCGCAGATAAGGAAAAAAAGGAATATGCTAAATTAATCGAGCATCAAAATATATAAGGAAGAACAATAATTTGAGGGTTTCTCTCATTGTATTCAATCTGTGAATTATATATAAATGCTAAAATACTGATGTTGGGAAGCCCTGTATTGCAAGCTTGAGTTCATTATTCTCTAGAATAATCAGAAAGAATGACAGAACTCACTTCCAATTCTCTGTCTTTTTGATGATATCCGATGTTTTGACCATTCTTCCAAGCTTCTGCGATGAAGAGCATTCAATCGGATAAAAGGACGCTTTTCTCGAATCATCTTTTCAGCACTTTTCCAATCCTCAGCCAAATCAAAAGCAACTAGAAGCGCACAGATGATGCATACACTCCTCCCATGGCCTGTTGCATGTTCAATGGTCCATCAGCTTATAATGACAAAAATTGAAATCTATTAATGGTTTCTCAGCACATTTCAGTGGCCATACTGATACATCAGTTATTAAATTGACACACAGCAATTGCGTCAGATGGTGCCCCCAGTAAGATAAAAAAAAACAAAACTACTATATCCGGTGCATTACTGTATTAAAATATTACAAAGTATCATCATCTTCTAGCACTTTGTTAAAAGATCAATGGAAACACTTATTTTTTCATTAAACTACTAAATGACGCATTGTTTTCATCCATCAATGCCCTCTCTAAATTCATCAAAGGTTGATTGTGAAGGGAAAAAAATAAATGATCAATTATGTAACTGTATACTTGAACACCATAATTTGACAAGCTCATGATTAAACATATTGCGAAAATAAAATCAACTAATCATTAGAACAGAAAACCTCAATATGTATAGAGTTTAGTCAACTTAATTCTTCAACAAAATGAGGAAACAGAAAATAACGACTGCACCTCATGAAGTGGGTTTACAACGACAGAAATGTGTCCAAAAAAGTCAATGATGTTTTTTGTAAAACGGAGTCAACTATGACTATAGGTTTCATTGCATAATGAAGTACAGAAGGCTTATACATTTTTGTGATAATTGCATATAAATAAATTTGTATATCTATCGTTCAAAACATAAATTTGTATATCTATAATAGCTAGGTAGCTGAAAAAACATGCAAGATGAGCAGTAGTATATAGGCATGCGAATACAGTTAAAAATGTAATCAAGACCTCATTTTTATCTTCATGTGGGTAAGATTCCACGCTTCTAAATATTAAAAAAAATTAGATTCATCACAGCAAAAAAAAAAAAAAAAAATCATATTATATCCACGAGTTAGAGCAAATATGAAAAAAAAAATCATATTACATCCACGAGTTAGAGCAAATATGAAGCTGAGGCACCACCGTAGTAAATTTGACTTATAAACAAGAAACAGATATGACATAAATTTGCTGTAAATTTTCTAATATGAAGAATGCTTCTGAAACATTTACTAAATGTCTGCACATAGTGTTGAAATCTTAAGAATCAAATTATATCATTTCCTTAATAGGAAACCAGGTTAACAAACTTCACTTTGCTTATTGATAATGAAGTTGCTTTATTTATAAAATAAGAAATAGAATATGGAAATAATGAGCAAATATTGGAGTTCTTTGTAGTTAAGAACAGGTAACTGAACGATAGGACAAGAGAATTTATACAAACACAGGTACATCTTGAAAAATATATTTTACTAATATTTAGGATGAATATATTTTTCTTAGCATAGTAAACATGTATAGAAGTATAAGATCATCTAAAAGACAAACTATATATTGCTTAAAGACTTAAAGTGACACACAACAATATATTGTCAAACACATGTATTTTATCAGAAAATATTGGACCATGAGATCTTCCAAAAGAGTATGTGTTTGATTGCTTACCAATATATGGTTATTAATGATCCCTTTTTGAAACATGTTTTGATTAGATAAATCCTATTCATTTTTAAAAGGTTTCAGTTAGCAATTGGAACAGAAATACTGCTTTGGATAGAGAATATGTGATCAAAAAGTAGATAGGATGATAATCTGCTTAAGTAGTTGAAATGAGCCAGTTGGTAGCAGGTTCCACAATGAGAGCATATCTTAAACTATGGTTTGGCATCTACAATGTCATGATAGTCTTGCACAAAGAATAATACCTCCTAAGAGTACAAGAAGAATTGAAACCAAGGCATCTCAACATTTCCACTTCTTTTGTACACTAACTTTACACAAATAAAGGACATGTTGGGAAAGCCACAATATAGAGAACCCAGAGTCATGTAATAATTTATTTAAGATGAAAATTCAGGCCATGATAGGATACTTGGGTAGTGGAACTCTTGAAGGGAAAATATAACTAAAGGGACAGGATTTTCATTTTAATTTATTTATAAAACTTGCAACCATGCTCTCCTAGGAGAATTGCCCATTTCTCACAGTCAACTAAGATTTGTATACCCCATTGCAAAAGGCTTTAGAAGCTGGCTACACATGGCTGAGGGTTTTGCAGCTTTATATAGAAGACAAACAGGTGTTTGCCATCGCTGCTCTTTTGAGAAGATTGAAAGAAACAATTTAAAATTGAAGAGTATAACAAAGAACAACAGCCACTTTAAGAGAAGATTAGGACTATGCCAGAACATATCACAAAAGAGAAAAGTAACTTAAAGCCCTCTGTGTGGTTGTCTTGAAACAATAATATTCCCTACTACAACTGAAGACAATAAAATGGCTTCTGACTACAACCAAAGACATTTTGGATATAAAGTTATGCCAGACACTTTTGGCATTTAGATTTAGCTTCTAAAGCCCTTTCCAAATTTCTTGAGACCAACTCAGTTAACAGTCATGGAGCCAACAGGCATCTATTTTCTTTATACATGTATATACATAGAGTGAGAAAATATAAAGTCATGGTTGGAAACCTAGAGAATTGATGGAGATTTCATGGATCAAGAATAGATAACAAAATAAGAAACAATTTGGGAGAGTGCTAATGAAGTTCAAGGGTGAACTGGTAAGAGTTTTGAAATCCCTACACATGGTGGTTGTTTCTGAAGCTTATTCCATACAGTTGCTTATCACAGAATTTGATTGTTGCAACATGAACACTATTTGTTTAGGTAAATATACAAACAAAAAGTAAAGTAATCATTGCCAGGAACTTTGCATGTTCACTGCAAAATACAGATTAAAAGAAATAACATATACGTTAAAAAATACTAAATGTTATGCAAAGTACATGAATCATAATATAAAGATCCCTGCAAATCACAAAGTGTGTCAAACCTTATAGATCTAAGCCATTAACACCACCTGTGCTCATCATATAATATGACCATGTTATATAAAGGTCGATGGCATTGTGCAATATGATATGCTAGAATAACTTGCATGAAAGGGATAGAGAAAAGAAATAGAAAGTCCAATTTAAATAGATACAAATGCCAGCTTGGAGCACAACAAAAATCCAGCATCCCAACAAGTTACTCATGTCTATCTCTCTCTCTCGCCCCCGGCCCAGAACAACAAAAATCCAGCATCCCAACAAGTTACTCATGTCCCCCCCCCCCCAAACAAGCTATATCCATGTCTTCAATATAGTGTTATCCTAACCAACAAGCAGTACCCCCCTAAAAAATTCAGTCTTATGGATCAAACTAGGATTATCATAGTTTGAAAATGTGTTACAATTGGCTCTCAACTTGATCTTAACCCTCCAAAAGTCATGCTGAATTACCTAATAAAGGCTTACATTGAAATACTTGGAGGGTCATAAGATCTTTCCTATTTCTTATACAATATTGGCTCAGGAAATTGGGGCCAAGATCCCCCTCAACTTGAAAAGAATCATAAATAAGGTCAAAAAAGGAGAGGTTTGATATAGGAAAAACTGCCTTCATCAATAATTTATTTTACTTTTCTACTTCTGCGAAGTCATGTTTCAAAATAAAAAAAAGGTCAAAATTGAATGTGCATAATTAAAAACAACACAATACTGACATTCATCTAGAACAATCTTTTTGATGTGAAGTTCCATATCACTGATCACAGGAGTAAAGAAAGGTCTGCACATATGTTGCATGATTGCAGACATGCGTAGGTGCAACTAAGCAATTATGTGTGCCCGTGCTTGCTAGTACTTAGGATAAGAATGATATTTACCTTTGGATTTTGTAGCATATAAGAGGTACGAAAAAGCTAAAATTAAGAAAAAGAAAACCATAAGGCAAGTAACAAGGAAACTAATGTTTCAATCTTATCCTAAGAAGGCGCTTCCCAAAGATCCTACCATTATATCTAATAATGTTGTGTAAAATTTTTAGATCCTATAATCTACTATCTCATATCTAACAAATGAGGAAAACTTTGCTCCTTGCAAATAGGTATTATCTTGTCCGAAAGCATCATTGGACCATGAAAAGATCAATTATATGAGACATTATTCTCTTCTTAATCTGCTTGATTCTTTCTATCAAGAAGCATTTTGCCCCTCCTTGTACTACCTGAAAATTAAAGGAGTATGTATGATAGCCATATGTTTGATATTTCAGGTTTTGATCAATATTGTAAAGATAATATAAAATCAACTTCAATTGAAATATACAATATCAAAATGTCATCTGTTTACTTGTTTATGTAATTACATTTTTCCTTTACATTTTGAGGAAAATGCAGCATGTCTTTCACAAATATCATTCCAAAACCAATGGAATGAATGTCCAATTGGGAATTATTTATACAAGATAATGAATGCTAAATTTATAGCAAACAACAATCAAGCTTTCAGTGTATAAAGAAATTTAAACATGATAAGAGTAAGGAGTTGATGCATATCACATATATGTGTGTGTGTGCATGTGTGTGCGTGTGTGCATGCATATACATATGTGTGTGTGTATATACATATATATGTAATATAATATAATATAATACAAAAGAGAACTCACCGAATGCACAGTGGACAAATACAGGTTTCTTTAAAGCCCGCTTTCTGCATGCCCACCGAACTGCAGATTCAATTTGTGATGGCTGAGGGGCCCTTGTATCCCAAATACCAATGCACAGATATTCATTCTGTGAGAGCACGGAGCTTCTTGGTAATTCACATGTGCAATCAATTACTGCAGGCTCACCTGGGGGCACATGATCCAATGAAAATGGCCAGGCTCCAACATATAAACCTTCAGAAATCTTGCTATATGCTGGTTCCCTGCTCTTCAATCTCCTCAAGAACACAAATATCCGGGCAAAAGCCAGAAAAGGCCCAAATATGAGCATCGACCAAAGAGGGAAACTCCCATCAGAGTTCTTGCCCAAAAGCAGGGGAAGATTGACTGCTGGAAGGGATGCAATAGCAACTAAATAATCAACCAAAGAGGCATGTAGAAGGGGTATAAGAATCACTTTCACACCAGACTCTTTGAGGAAATAAAATGCCAACAGTGAAACAGTTGCCTTCACTCCCATTATTGCAGATATACCCATAATTTTCTTCTTCCAACAACAATTCTTTCCTACTTTCTACCTGAAATCAAACAAAACCAAAGAGCTAAACAGTTAGAAGACCTCAGAAAACAGAGTTCCACCGCCGCTGCTGTGATAATAACAACAATTCTAAATATCGATATTGGCTCCAAAGTTCAATAAAAAAGAAACAAATCCCAGTAATATTTGTTTAAGATTCTTCTCCTCTACAGATACTTAAAGAACATGGAATGATAATGAACCACGACTAGTTTAACATGAAGAATGTAACCAGCATAAACTATTAAACCAAGTTCCAACAAATTTCACTTTACAATTCTTTTCAACGAACATCACAAGAGAGAAAAAGCATAGAATGATTAAGCTAACCTTGCAGCATAGTCAGAAAATCAATCCTTCTGCACTTCCAGATATACATTTAAGTTGATATTAACAAACTCTATCTTTTTGGGCTACATACGGGAACTGTTAGTGACCACAGCAAGCAACTTTTGAATTAAAGAAAAAAAAAGGAACTGCCTTTCATTCCTGAAAGCATGTTCATTTATAGTTTCTCCAGTCCCGGATGAATAAAAATTGGAAAAAATAGCTTCTTTTCTTACGAAAATAGGGCAAATGACATTTGTTCATCGACAACACCATATCCATAACAACATCGAACAAAATAAAATCTATTCGAGTTCCTCCAAATATCTTTAATAAATCGAAACATGAAAAGTAAAGCCCCGTGAAAGCTGTTGAAGCGTGATAAAAATTGCTCCATAACCGCAAAAATAAAAAGGAAACTGCAGAAAGGAATTGAACTGAATAGGGTTTCCCTAGATCGTACGACACAGAATCTGGGACCGTTTCGCCTTCACAAAATCACGTTTTAGAAGCTGTGCCAGAGATGGAAGCCGGGAAAACAAGACGAAGAAGTTGAGAGAAACGACGGGATATCTGGAGAGACCTTCGGGAGAGAGACGACGGCGAGCTTGACCCGTACTCGAGCTACTTTGGGAATCTCCGATGGACTTCAGCACACGGCGAGCCCCCTTTACCAGCATCCGTTCTTTTAAAACGAGAGAGCCGTGTGGACCAAATTGTTCCAGACTTCAGGAGGCAGGAAAGGATTTTTTTTATTGGGTTTTTTTTCTTCATAAAATCCTTCTAAATATTAAAATTTATATGAATATCTCTCTAAAATTAATATTTACATATATATTCTTATAAAATACTTATTTTATATGTATACCCTCCATTTTTCTTTTATCTTGCATACATGCCCATCCCATCAACTCCGTTAAGAAATTAGCGATTTAAAAGTAAAAATAACTGAAATACCCTTAATAGGTAATTGTACAAAAAGAAATATTTGATAAGGATATATATGCAAATAATACTTATGAGGATATTCATGCAATTTTACATATTTATGAGGGTTTATATAAAAAAATCTAATTTTATTTTTTCTATTTCAATATATTTTAGTTTTCAGTGGGATCTGTTAACTTGTTCCCACTTTAGAACTAAAAAGATACTTTTATAATTTTAATTAATTTTTAATTTAATAAATATAATTTTGGCTAATTACATTAGTTGAATCTTTATGTCAAAAGTATTCATACAAAAATAGTGTTTTGTGAGGCAAGCAAGTAAATATTAATTTAGAGGGCATTCGTGCAAATTTTAATATTTAGAAGGGTATTTATGCAAAAAGATAAGAATTTTTTTTTTGCATGTATATCCTCCAAATATATGAAATTGCATGAATACTATTCAAAATTACTATTTTTATGTATACCTTTATAAACATTTCTTTTTGCATGTTTACCCATTGATGGTATTTTTGTCATTTTAATTTTAAACCGCTAACTTCTTAACGGCGTTAGATGGTACGGATATATATATATAAAATAAATATTTGATGAGTGTTTATATACAAATATCAATTTTGGAAGGGTATTCACGTAAATTTTAATATTTAGAAAGGTATGTATGCAAGAAACTCTTTTTTATTTGTATCTCTTTATAAATCTGAAATTATATATACATACATACATACATACATACATACATCTATATATATATATCATAAATTTGTTTTTCTCATATATATGTTTATAAATTATTTTCTTTTGCTTTATTGAGTTAAAAATATATGCACAAAAAAATAAGTTATAAAGATATACATGTAATATTAAATTTTTATAAAAATATACATGTAAAAGAATAATTTATAAAGGTATAAATATAAATAGTAAATTTATGATAGAACATATTTAATTTCAAATATTTATAAGGAAATACATTAAAAAAATAAAACAAAATTATATTTAGCTAGTGCATTGCACATGATATATGGCATCTCTTAATTATATTTGTATATGAGCTTGGCACTAATGGTTCTATATTTGATCCGCTAGCATAGCATTGGGAAAGGAATGAAGATGAGACTTCTTCCCTGCCTTAAAAAGTGAATCGAGCAATCAACCCTGAGGTGGCTCGGTAAGGAAAGAAAGGTCAATCATCAGGGACGACTTCTTTGTCGGCAAAAATGGATTGGGGGGGACCACATTGGTGATTTTGGGTACTCTTTTTGTGTGTGTGTGTGTGTGTGTGTGTGTGTGTGTGTGTGTGTGTGTGTGTGTGTATATAAAAAATTACAGCCCATGCCTACTTTTTTTTTTTTTTTTTTTTTGACTAATAAGTCGTTCTACTTTAGAAGTCTCAAATTGACCCATAGGGTTACCCTGTTCCTTATCCAAAGTATCCCTTCCATCCATCTCATTAAACCATTTTGCCCCCCATTAGTTATCCTTCCAACATTTTTAGAGGAACATTGATTGGTAGGTTAGAGATGCTAGAAATTGAGAAATTTTGCTAAGGAGAAAGGCTATATTTCAATTTTGAGCTTAATTGGAGTTTATTTGACCCTATTTCAATATATATATATATATATATATATATATCATATATAGGTCCAATTGATTGACATGTATGAAATTTAGTCAATATGAGCATAAAGTCATATAATTGGATCTGTGAGTCAATAAATGGGATAGAAAGAAGATGAAATTGATAGATAATTTAAAAAAAAGATCAAGTTAGTGTACGAGCTAGATTCGGTAAATCGAGTTAGTTGATTCAAGTTAATTTGTTGGAATTAGTAAGAATTTTGCACAGTTGAGCTAATAATTGATCAATTCGAGGTGGAATTAGATAAAAGAGTATGTGAATCTAGTTTGGAATGAAGTGAGATGTGAAAAATTAGGTTAGAATAGATGAATTAGAGTTTGTAATTGGGAACAATAGACCAATTGATGTAATTAGCTTTGTTTGGGTTCAATTAAATATATAATTGATAAAATAAAGGTAGGATAGAGTAGACATCGACCCATTCAGTACTAATTGAAGAAAGAAGAGTGGTTTAGTGTGATAGAAATCCACCAAAACTAAGTAATTTTAGATTTAAAAGCATGATCACCTATTGATTTTAGAACTATTAACTTGGGATAGGATGATCACGAACTTTTACGCTTGTGTGATTGGAAAAAAAATCTTTCAACATATTTATTTATCTTGGAGGGAGTTAGGGCAGAAAGACTCATCGTGCTCTGTCTTCCATCCTCTCTTACTCATTCCTTCACCTCCTCTTTCTAATCCTGGCCTATCCTGTTGAAAGTTTTCAAAATAGATCTTAAATGGAAAAAATACAAGTTGGAAAAGGATTCATTTGATTTCTAAGCTCATCCAATAAAAATAAAAAATCTACAAGTTGCGAAGATGTGAAAGGAAAACTGTCTTAAAACGATCTTGACCATGCAAGTTTATAGGATCGATATAGATCCTTGCAATGTCATTTGGCGGCTAAACCCATTATTCTAATCAACCAGCCTGCCTAATTTGCCTCGCCGATCTCAGAGATCACCTGACGAATTTCTAGACAGAGAGGAAGCCAGTTGTTATATCATATCCGTACATCAGATCAGCATTCCATATGAACGGTTTGAATGGAACAAAAACCTACCTCGCTGTTCAATACATTATAGCAGATCCGCAACTATTGCCATAAATAGGCCGCATTCGCTCCCTCCCAATTTCAAATCTCAATACAAGGGAACCTTGGGCGATGGCGATGGCGATGGCGATGGCGCGCGCGTGCCTTCTTCCTTCTCGCTCTCGGTTCTTCCCTTGCCATCTCTCTCTCCACCACCCCTATAGGGTTCCCAAACTAGGGTTTCTACCCCATACCCCTTCTCGGCTCGGAATCGCCAACTCACCCCGTTCCTCGAGTATCCGATGCTCTGTTCCCGTAGAGGATTCTTTGGAACGACTCGTGGGTAAGCTCGAAAACTCGATCTTGATTCAAAGGGTTAGCAGCTTTCTTGGAATAGGCGATCTTGGGTACTTGAAGAAATAGGATTTGGTTTCTTGACTCTTTCACTAAGTTAGGCGATCTTTGGTTTTCTTAATGATGAAGAATCCAGTATTTGTGACTGTAGTCTAATTGTCTTCCATCTGAAATTGTTTCTATTGTTAAGATTGGTTTGATTGAAAGTTTTATTGTGGGATATTTTGCTGTGATTTTGATCTAATTTCCGAGACTATTGATGTGGTATCGTTTTGGAGCGATATATGGTTGTGCTTTATTAACGTCTATTATTTGGTTTTCACTTCACTGCAATGTATTGAAGGTGATGGAATTGTGCATCTTGTAATGCTGATTGAATGTTCTTGATGGCTTTGGAATGGTCAAACTGTGGTTATCATTAGGAGAAGCGTGTGTTAGTGATCATGGTTGTGTTTTTTGCGTTACATCTTGTTCTATTCTATTGCTCTGTCTTTCTAACAAGGTAAAAGAATCGAGAACAAGAAAATCAGATTTACTTAATCGGAAATGGTTCCTCTAGTAATCTTATGTAATGTGCTATGTTGTAGAAATGGTTCTCGGAATTCTTACAATCCTGTTCATGTGGTGAAATTTTCTTTCAAGGTATGTCCTCATCCTTGATTCTGCTGTTAAGTTTATGAACAGCAGTGTTAAGCCAGTGGAAGGTTGAGTTGCTGCACTGGGTTTTAATCATGCAATGGATGGACTAGTTATGATAATGCCAATAAAGAATCAGTTGTGGAGAACTAAATATAATTTGGCACTTCGGCCTATATGATTTCATTGCAAATTAGTTTTCAAGATTCTGTTTAAAGAGTTTTGATAGAACCAGCTTGCTTGTAATTTTCTTAGCCTCATTATGGATGGTGGTACAAATGTATGTATTGCTGCTTTGACAGTTTCTTTGCAGGCCTGGGAACTTGGCATGGATTCCGATGTACTGTTGTTTCTGATGGATCAAGAGTCATGTCCTGAAGAAACAATTGTGCAACTTAACTTTGGGGACCACTTGTGGACGCTAGTTGAACTGGTGAAGTGACTGGTTTTTCCATTTTCCTTCGATTACACAAAAAATGTTTTAGCTCCTTATGCTAATATCTGTTTTTTTGCAGACTATCTTGATTCTCTTATGATCTTCGCATGTACTATTTATGGCGATCCTTTGTGTTGTTTGCTAATAATTTACACGAACTTCTATGTATAACATGCATACCTATGCTTAAAATTGTATGTTGATGAATATTTCTTCCAGTTTACCTTCATTATTTTCAGGTGATAGAGCCATCACTGTAGCATAATTTGTGTTATTATGTTCCTAAGTGAAAAAGGAATCATTCTAGAAGCAGATCGTTTTTGTGGATATTAGGCCGTAATATGTTGTTATTAGTGCCAGCAAAAAGCACTTCCTTGGCAGTGAAGACTTGGGATAGTTACTGGTGATACCCTGTTGAGCATATTTATATGATTTGTTTGCTTTCTATTTTCTTATTTTTTCAGCACAACTGTCAACTGGGTGATGACTAGATAATTTTTCTGTGTAACAGTTCTGCTGTGGCTTGTTAGTTACAACGTATGCACTCGCAATAGAGTAATTATATCTCTGGGTTTGTGTTTCTGCAGTTGGAGGCTCTAGGAAGACTTGGCTGGGATGTGCTTAAGGGAACTGTGACAACCGAGGAGGCTTCTAGTTTGCAAACAAAAGTTTTAATTACACAACCGTGAGTAATCATTTCCGTATTTGAACAACATTTTGTATTTCAATCTGATGATTTTTTTCTTAGCCTATATCAAACAAAAGAGCAGCTTGAAAGTTGGAACCTCTACACTTTTGTAGAATATTAACAAACCTTCCCCCACAACTACTTTTACGCCACCCCAGTGGCTGCCTCAAGCTTTCAATAGATAATGATGTGAGCTTATGAGCTCTATTCACCATTATTCATTATGTACATGGATTTAGCTAGCATAGGACAAGCACTGTGATTGAATACCACAAATTTACTGGGGCGACCATAATATACTCCCCGGCTCAGGCAAGCTGCTGACAGTGAGATTTCTCATTCTTCTTGTTAAAAAGATGAAGTTACATAGCTGAATTACCATACCCAAGATATGAACCACAAATCCACAGTAACACTTTTGGAGTGCACACAGCTTATGGTAACAATCATGCATGCTGGAGAATGTCAATTAAGATCAATCTTGAAAGAATTTGTTTATAGGATGTCTTGAATACTACGAGATTTCTTTGGTCAGCCGTTTAACAGTATCATATTACCTGCTATATGATGGAAGTTAGTGTATTCTTTAACGTATAGAGCTGTCATTGAGACTACAGGGCTGACTAAAGCATTCCTTTCCATTTTATGATTGGATGCACAGCATCCATTTCATATCATATGCTGTAATTGATATTAAAAAATATATTTGTGTAACACCTTAGGAATCACTTTAATCAACAACTTCAAGGGCATAAAGTTGAGGATTATGATGTGTTAGAAGAAGCTGGGTTGGTCATTTACAACTGCCTTCTCAAGGATCATCCAGTATGATACATTTTTACTTGTGCCCCTTTTCAACTTTTTCTGTTTTTTAGTGATTCATTCACTATATTTAAGATTTCCCTGCAGGAGTTTATTCATATCACGGAGAAGTTGGATTTAGGTGAAAATTTTTCAGTAAGATATTCCAAGCTCTGCAGGCCAGCAGAAGTCCACTTCTGAATGTAGAATATGCTCTTTATATTGTTCTAGATTTGGTTATTAGGATGCATGGGTCTGTACAGCTGTGCTAAATTTCAAATTAATACAGTTCATATATAGTACATTCTACCAGTGTCCTAGCTACTGTTAGTAATAGAAAACTTAGGAATATTTTCTTTACTATAAGAAAATAAAAAACACAACCATGTGAGCATGCATAGAATGAAACTTAAGCTTCTTTTTTTTTTTTAACTCAATCAAAGTTTATCAAGAGGAATTGAGCTCAAAGCATTAGTAGGAAAAAAGGCTTTCTATCAAAGTTTGTTCACAGAAAAGTGGAGGATATAATAAATAACTGCATGCTATTTTATCATTATTTGCTGATTTCAGTAGATCTACTAGTCCCCTATGGACACTACTCTAACTAATGCTTTATAGATGGGGCTTTCTTTTGAATGTAAAGATTTCTGATGCACTGCCATTACCACAGTTATTAAAAATTTGCTTCTAGTGTATTCTTTCTTCAATTCTCTTGTTATATCTAAAGGCTGAAACGCTATGGAAATGTCCCATTAATTTTGATTATATGCTTATAGTAAGTGTGATTTAACTGGGAAGTAGTTATCAAATTAATCTCCTGGGCATCAACCTCCAGCCATGCATAATATAAGCAAGTTTAAGACTATTCGGTGTTTTAGTGAAGGAGTAGATCGGTCAGTTTGTTATTGTTATGAAACTGGTACTGTTGCCAACATAGTGTAACACAAACTGGTGGAATGGAAATGGAAAATAAACTAGCCCTTGGAGCCTGTATGATTACATTTAACTGGGTGCATTGGTCGACCAGTTACGGTAAGTGAGTGAGTCACTCCATTTTGGTTTGATGTAGTTTACTAGCTATGATGTAATTGAACCTACCAAAACTCTTCCAGTTGCAGTAACTTGTCCATGACCCCAATGTTGCAAGAACCAGTTATTTGTGCAGCTAAACAGCTTTATATAGCTGCAGTTGCTGTGATAATGCTATACAGGATTCTTGCTACATGCTAATGGTATTTAACTGTAACAAAAACCAGCGATTGATGAAACTCTCATGATCTATTTACTGTTTAGCTCTTATTTTCTATCATGTCGGGCTGCAAACAACCCTGTTTCGAGACCTTAGGCTCTGAAATGCTTGGTCAAACTAGATTTTGTCATTTTTTAGAAACTTTGATGTCATGCCCCCGACCTTAGTATTATATTTCGAGGGCATGAGGCATTTCACCTGTCATTGAATCAATATAACCTGAAAATCATATACTTCATATATAGGCAATAGTAATTATTAGAATCAGTAAACTACTAAATTGACATATCACATCAAGTCAAACATACCATCCTAAGTCATAGCCAAGAATTTGTTTCCAAAATTATAACTCAACTTTCAGTAACTAAGTATGTATACATAACTTTGAGCTGCACTTTAATATACACTACTCATCAAAACCAAACATACTGACTAGCAAGGCGGCCTTGCCTCTAATAACACTTTCTTAAAATGCTGATACTTGCCCAAGTCTCGGTCTGTAGATCTGAAAGATATAAGTGAAGATTATAAGCTTCACAACTTAGTAGCTAATCCACTAATGATGTTCACATAATGAATCGATACATGGAATCAAAATAAGATAGATTATCTAAGTCTCATGATCCTACCATGATCCGGGAGGATCACCAGACTCAGTATGGACTACTTTGACCACTACGAGTGTTCAGAAGAATCACCAAACTCGATGTAGATTATTTTAGTCACTACGAATATTCAAGAAGATCCCTAAATTTGATCTGGATCACTTTGGCCACTATGAGTATTTAACGAGATCACTAAATTTGATCTAAATCACTTTAGCTACTATGAGTATTTAATAGGATCATTAAAGTCGATGTGGATCAGTTTGGCCACTACGAATATCCAAGAGGATCACCAGCCCGATGTAGACCACTTTGGCCATTATGGATATCCAAGAGGATCACCAAACTCGATGTAGATCATTTTGGCCACTATGAGTATTTAGGAAGATCACTAGATTCGATATGGACCATTTTGACCACTGCGAGTGGGGTTGAACAGGGTTCAGGAGCGAGATCCGCCGCATTGAGAAGCCAAGTCGCATGTTAAACTTTTGAAAGCCATAACTTGATCATACGATGCCCAATTGAGATAATCTTTTCTTTTGAAATTAGGTATCTTTTGAAGATCTACAAGTAGTAGGTTGAATTAGGATGAAATTATATCGTTTAGACTTCAAAACGGGCTGGTCAAATTGAAAATTTTCTTTTCGGGCAATACTTTGACCAGGCATAGATCTCTATTTGAGAAGAATCAGGTACAGCGACAGAAGGCAGAGTCGATGTGAAAGTCAAGATCTATCTTTCTAAGAATTTTAGCTTTTTCTAGAATATTTCTAATATAGATATCTATTTTAGAAAAAAAGTCCTACTAGGTTTAGAAAGAGGAATCCGATCTAAATTATGTTAGGGCGACCTCATATTATAAATAGAGGCTATATACCTCGTTGTTTTTAATGATTAATGAAAGAAAAAAGGACTTAAGCCCTACTTTCGAAATTTTTCTATCCTCTTATAGTTATCTTCCGAGAGATTCGAGTTGAGCAGGTTGAAGAAAATCTTTCTTCTCCCCGATCGGATCAAGTTGGTGTCAGAGCCATGCTCTTATCTAGTGGAATTCTAACTTGATCTGATCAGATCAAGTTGGTATTAGAGCTCTAATCCTCAACATCTATGGGAGCCTTAGTGCATGGTCCAGATGCACAAGTAGTACAAGCAGTCAGAAGAAGGGCTATCCGTGCTTCAAAGACAAAGACGAGTATGGCTGTTAGGTTTTTCTTGATGGATGATTAGACAAAGAGATATTTTATACAACTAGAGGAGAAGATTACCTAACTCATCGATATCATGTCTCGATTAGTGACGCCTTCAACATGAGCACCAGCAACTCTATCTTTGAGGAAAACCAAGTGGTTCAGCTGCGAGGCAGGAAAGCAAGCATTTTTCCATCTTCAGTTTTTATTTAGTAGGAGCTAAATCTCCTAAACAAGAGGAGCTTTGATCTAGAAGGATCACCAGAATTGATTTGGACCACTTTGGCCACTACGAGTATTCAAAAGAATCACCAAACTCGATATGGATCACTTTAGTCACTAAGAAAATCACCAAACTCGATCTGTATCACTTTGGCCACTTTAAATATTTGTTGCCGAACGGATGAGAAAAATGTTCCAGCAAAAGATTTTTCTTTTTCGTTCTCTTGTGTATACTGTCTTGTAGGGGGAGGGGGGAATCGGTCCTTGTTTTACTTCTTTATTATAAGCACTGTTTGTTCATGGTCGCTTTTTCTAAAAATACATTAGTAGGTTCTCTATTGATTCTTAGTCATTAACTTATCATAATCAAATTTTTATTTTTAATTTTTTTTTCTTTGACCTTATTTTTTACCATCATCATCGTTGTTTTGTTATATAGCTTTTACCTCACTTTAATAAAATTTTCGTGCTTTTTCATGTTTTATGTTGCAGGCTCTGTGTTAGACTAAATATGTAAAATATTAATTTTTAATTGGATGTGTTTCCAATTTGTGACGGTTTTTATGACTCAATGGCCTATTATAGTCTTGAAGGTTTGAAGGCTCTTCCTATCAGGACCATTGAGCTGATTTTTTTGTTGACAGCTTGGTGCTGATGTATGTGTACATGTTAAAGACGATGGAACAAAGCGAAGGCTTGATGCTTTGTGTTTCATATTTTTTCCTATTATGTATCATTGTATACTGTTCTGCATTACTGTATAGGTTGCTTTAGATTCGAGCACACTTTTCTTTCAGAAATATCCATGATGAAAAAGAGCTGCAAAAATTACGATGTCAAATCAGATGTCAGTTTTACATCATTGTTCAAAAAATTGATTCATAGGCCATCTAATAGCCGGCAGTCAGGCTTTCAGGTCTGGGGTACTATTCCTATGGTAGCATTATCACTATCTTACTAGTTCATAGTGGTAGACTTGTCAAACATCGTTGCTGCATCCAACATCTATCTGATTGCCACCATGTTACTGATTTCAAATATATAGAATACTAGGGGCTCCCCAACCTTTTGCAATTAATCCATAGTATGTTTATCGATACCAATGAATATGATTGAGGAAAGAAAAAAAATAAAGTTAAAATTATAAACTGCATCGCTATTTTTCTTACTGCGATCAGTTAGGTGTCATTGAGTTTTATTGTAGAATATGCAGTTTTAGCTTGGTTAGGTAAATTCCCTACATATTTTTGTGCTTTGTAAACCATATGAATACAACTTACAGACATCACTATACTCCGTGCAACTCTTTAATGATACCTTCAGAGTGAATTTGGAAAGGGCTCAGCATGTGTTTGCCAATTTTGTACCAGCATGCTGACAATAGAGACTGCTGTTCGACCTGGACTGCTGCTGGGCATCATCAAGAATTTGTTTCATCTAAATATTAACGTGGAATTGGCTGAGTTTTACAACTACGTATGTCTGCATTTATTTTCTCAATAACTGGCCGTCTCTTGCCCTCCAATTTTCTTGCCCAAATGTGATAATACGCGTCATATATGACAGGAATCATTTGCCAAGGGTAAATTCCACGTCAGCTGGAATGGCGCAGCACTGGACGACTTCCATACTCGGGTAATTATATTCTTTTCTCTAAGCGTCATTCTTTCAGCACTTGCTGTTGTCATTCTGGATCCTGCAGTAGTCTCATAAAATGATCGCCTCAAGCATAGTGTCAATTTATCACCTCAAGCATAAAATTGCATGGGTTACATTGGACTGTTTTCAGAAATAATTACCCTAAAAATGCTGATATCCATCATTTTTTCACACTATTTAGTGTCCGAAGACAGTCATCTAGCTCTGCTTGTATGATTGGATTTAGTCTACAGTTCGTCATGTTATCACCTGCTTTTGTTGGGACTCAAATGTGAAGCAGCATCAAGGTCTCCATCTTCCAGCTGTTATATGTCCGTAGCATTTACGTTTGCATTGTTTAAATATTTCAGGCCCGGATACACTGTTTGGAAAGCCTTCTTTAAGACAGCCATATATACTCCGTCAATGTACAGAACCGACAGCTGCCACAGTTCCCCCTTCACGACAGCTGCCCCAGTTCCCTGCTCTGTTCGAGCTTCTTCGCCCGTTTCCTGGAGAAACTACGTGGACCGACAGATTACAGGTTTGTCGTCTGATTGCGTGATCTCCAAATGAGCTCTGGATCTTTCATTTCTGAAGGGTGTTAGATACGTCTAAATTTCTCTGAGGTTCTTGAGTTAGTGTACCAACCAGGTGCCAGCAATTAGCTTTATCAACTTACCATTGCAGTCATACGGGATTTGAAGATGGAAACTATAATTTTAAGATGGGATAGTAGGGGTGCAATCGAGCCTGAGCCAAGTACCAAGCTGCTTGGTCTCGGCCCAGGTTTTAAGTAAGTTGTTCGAGCTTGGCTTAGGCTAAACTTTGAGCTGAATATTTGAACAATCTCCATGTTCAGGCCCGGGACTCAAACGTGTCCGAGCTCAGCTCAGTTTCCCAGTGGAGCGGAGCTCAAACGAGCTGATAACATGAGCAGATAGAAGAGTTGATTAATCTTATCTTCTCGTTACTTCTGGATGATAAGAAGAGAGCGATCGACAAGTATACCAGGAATAAGTCTATTAAATTCCTAAATTTCCTGACAGAGTTAGCTGCTAAGGTCCGTAATCCACGACTTCAGTCCTCTTTTCAGCGCAGGCATCGATACCAAGCACAATAATATTGTACTCACAAATGCACAGAACACAAGAACATGTTGGCACTTCTTTATTTCACATTGTTTTCCGGGCAGACCTTTGTACAGCAGAGCAGCCAACCAAATTCTCTATGTATCAGGATAGCTATCACCGAGGGATTCAACAAAAGGGCCTACTAACAAAAAAGCAGGAACCATGGGAAGGAGCTAAGCAATGAGATGGGTTCGCTCCCAGCGCCCTGCTCCTCATAACAGAGCTAAAACAAAACGAAAGACTACTACTACATGACGCATGGCAGGTGAGGGCTAGGGTCGTTGCTGAGATCCCATTACCACTGGCTACTGTTGCAGCGCCTCAGCGTCAGGATAGTCTTCTGGGCGTTCACGCGTGCACGTTCGGCCATGGCCTCCATCAGCTAGAAAGCAAAGGCCACAAACAAACAAATAGTGAGCTTCAATCTTCAAATTCTGGCATGTTATATAGTTCGAGAACGTGCAAGCTCATAAGAAAAAGAAAGCAGTGTGATTACTGCCGCGACTGGCGAGCGAGGAGAATATATATACGTACCAGTTGCTTCTTCAATGCCAGAATTTTCTTCTGTCAATCCAGAAAAAAAGATCCGTAACATTTTATTAGCGAAGGAAGGCAATGGAAGAGTAACTTTGTATGCGACGAATTTGCAACGGGCCTTACCTCCTCTTCCTTCAGGCGGGCATTCTCTTCTTTCAACTGGTTCAGCTCCGCCTCGAGCTCTACTGTATATGCCTGCATGTTTTTCCCACGGAGCTGTCTTAGAGAGGATTAAGTCGTCGAAAACCACACCAAAGAATAGGTTTTACCACTTTTCTCTGAGCCAATGACGGGTTGGGCTTTCATATCAGTCGTAAGTGCGTGCGAGGATTTGGATCTAATGTCAAATTAAAACCTAACATAATGATGTCGAAGGCCCAACCCCTTCGCCCGATCCCCTGTACGCAGGAAAGCACCAGAATTCCCGTGGCCCATCCAAAAGGTGCCACGTCGAGAAATACTAGTTTTGGAAACAAATACAGCGCGCTTCATCGTAAAGTATTAAACTAACGGATAGTCGCTATCAAAAAGCCCAGGAAAGCAGCTGAGATTACGTCTTTGATGAAAACAGAATCCTCCATGAGAACCATCCCGACGTTAAAAGACTCTTGCTCTCCCTCTCCCTGTCGTTTTCTCTCTCGGGCATAAAAAACTTTCTTGCACGGTGAATGCAAGAACATATGATGAGGAGTGCACTTAGAAAAGATTGAGCATCTTTGCCAACCCCCAAAAGGCCGAGAAAGCAACAAAGATTTGTGCTCTGTATCCAATCGCAGAATTTATAATACCTGTTGCGGGGTCGGAACCCCGACACCAGCCCGCACACCGGACGAGCAGGAAAAGCATCCGCGTCCTCCTCGAGGTATTGTCCGCTCTGGGATTGCCGCTTCGGGTCTGCGGGAGGTCGCCCAGGGAGGTCGCCCAGGGCCGGAGCCCAATGACAGTCCCGGGGTCCCGGGGGACCCCCCTGCCGGCGCGGAGGTCCGCGGAGGTACTATCCCTACCCTCACGGTTTTGTCCTACAAAAGAGCCCTCGGTGAGAAGAGGTGTTTGCACCCCCCATTTAAGGCACAGACTTTTCCGCTGATTATCCGATGTGGGACTAAACTGGAACCCATCCCACAACAATACCCATCCCCAATGTTGTCGTCTACGTAATTCCCTCACCCCCGTCACCCCCGCGTCCACTTCTGGGTGGAAACAAGCACTGCTCAGTTCTCATCCAACGCGAATAAGAAGATCAAAGACTAATTTGATGTAAAATCCTGAACTTTTCATCTTCAGCACTCTTGCATGCTAATTCCTATAGATGTTGGAATGGTACCGAGGCGAATATAGTAGCATGCACGCGTACCTGCTTTCGGGCGCGGGATCTGGCCGCAGACTCGCGGTTCTTGATCATCCTCCGCTGCCGCCGCTCCACCACCTTCTCCACTGTCCCGTCCAGCGCCCTCTTCCTCCCTCCCTTCCCACCTCCGCCTCCCTCTGCCGCATCGGAGTTGTCCACCTGCCCTCCCCCCGCCCCCTCCGAGGATCCCGGGCTCGCCGGCGACCCCCCAACCGCCGCTCCACCACCGTACCCGTTCCCAACCATCCCCCCGAACCCATTCCTCAACGCGTAGCTTGGCCCACCACCATCGCCGACGACCTGGTACATCCTATTTGCGGCGGCGACCTGGTGGTCCCCGTACGCCTGCACCCCCACCACGTGCCCGAACACCGGCGCCCCCTCCGGCCCCACCATCTGGTACCCCGCCGGCATCCCGTACTGCGTCGCCGGCGGAACCGGCGCCGCGTGGGGTGACGGGGCGCTCCCGCGCTGGTAGCCCTCCTTCACGATCCCGGCCTTGACGAGGAAGTCCTCGAGCGTTATCTCCCCGAAGGTCCGCTTCCGATGGGCGACGCCGTTGCTCTGCGGCTGCTGTTGCTGCTGTGACGGCGGCGGCGCCCCGTCGACGTTCTGGCGGCGGGCGTTCTGGTCTCGGTGGATGTCCTCCCACACCTCGTCCACCGTCTTCCTGCACAGCGGCGGAGGGATGGTGATCGATCCCTGCCGCTGCAGCGGCGCCGCCGCGGGCATCCCCCCTCCGCCGATGTGCGGTTGCTTCTGCGCGTGGGCGTTCGCGATCTGGCCCTCCTCGACGTTCCAGATGTTGGTGAGGAACTCGTCCATGTTCATGGAGCCAAAGGCCTTTCCGGGCTCGCACACCGTGTTCTGGATCTCATCGAGGGTGAGGGAGTATATGGAGGACTGCCTCATAAGAGGGAACTCTAGGTCCATCTCCCTCTCCTCCTTCCCTTCTTCCGGTCGCCGCTCCGACGTCACCTCCGTCTCCTCCGATGTCACGTTCCTGCTCTCCGACGCCGACGCCGACGCCATCGATCAATTAATCCTCTATCCCTTTCGCTCCTTTTGCTTTCCTCCGCCTGACAAGAACTTCCACTTTAGAGAAGAGTCGAGTCAAGAGAGACAGAGAGCGAGAGGAGGGGTGCAAAAAGACAAACAAAAAAAAAACCGTATAAAAGTTAGCTTCATAAAGAAAAAGAGGCGAAGAAAAGGAGGAAAGAACAGCACAGAAGAGACGCGAAGAGATGAGGATGACCCTGCCCTCTCTCTTTTCCGTCCTAAAACTTTCGCGTCTCAATATTCGGACAAATTTCCGGGTCTCGTCTCTAGACTTGAGCCATCGTACCGAACTCGCCAACGAACGATTCTTTCCGTGAGTACGAGTACTGATTAAAAAATTGCTCCCTACCCTAGTAATTAAGGAGGACACAAAGTTAGGTACGTTCTCATTAATGGAGGAGGTGGGCCTCTTGACTAAATAAAACGAATAGTGCTGAGACCTCGGGGACGAAGGATTACGTTTGGGTCAAAATGTTCCTGCGGAACTGCTAAGGTTAAACTTTCGTGAAATGGGAACATAGCTCAGATTCAGCTGAGCTTAAGAATTTTACACAAACAGTTGGAAATGAAGTTTATATTACTCCGAGGATGGTAAGTCAGGAGGATGATAGCCTCCATTGATCGAGCTATAACTTTTTAATTCTTTTTACTGATCCTTTAACATCTGCTTCAAATTTCAAAGTTTTTTTTAAGTCCTCGTAAGTGCAAGCAACAGCAATATGGACAATATTATAATTATAGACAATTTCTATGTAAATGTATGCATAATTAAAAATGAAATACTAGCAATGAACCGATCAAGGTAGGAATAGGATGGGATATTAAGCTTCCCGAAACTGGGATATCTTGCCTTTGCCATCCGCATTTTGACTGCGCCTGCATAAGACAAAAACCAGCAGTCATATGGACCAAAATCCATAACTTCGCCACAGAGTACACGTTGTGCTGACGGCAGGCTGAAGTCAAATTCCGGACTAGTCTCAAAGCATTCAAGGCTGATTTGATTTATGAAACAAAATTTACCTCATCCAAATATTTTTTTTAAAAATAATTTTAAAAACATAAAAAATAATAATTTCATAGTCACCTATATTTAGTTGAATAGCTATTTTTCTGAAAAATTATATAAAATATCTATTATAGCTATATTAAATTAAAAAAATTATCTATAAATTTTGATGGTTTAAAAATACTTTAAAAAAAATCCCAATTAAAAAAAATAGCTTTATTATGATCCCCATAACCTTTTTATATAAAATATAAAAATCTTATTTTTATGTAAATGCTATTTTTCTATATTCCTTCAGTTGAGAACCACAACTAAAAGATTTTTTTTTTTTGTTGTTTTTATTATACTTTTTTTTTTTGCAAACCAAACAAATTCTTAAATTTTTTGCAAATCTATTAATAATTCAACTATAGTAAAAAAAAATTAATAATTTACCTCTATGTTATTGTCAACTCCTTCACATTATTTTTCCTAATCAAATATCTCCGGATTCTTCTTTCTCCTGCTTTAGGACAGTGGATTGGACACGGCCCACATTTGTGCCAGAGTTTCCTAACAAGGAAAGAAGCGTGACCGAGAAAAAGAGAGAGGCTCTTTCCACTTTCAGCTAAGAAGACTTGGGGGCAGTGCTCCTGGTTCCGAATAAAACGCTGCCCTCGCGGACTTACTTGGAAAAAACACACACATCCTTTCGTTTATTTAGCATGGAAACAGAACGAAACATTATTCCCAAATCTACCTTCGATTACTTTGATAAACTCTGCAATTTGGACGCAGAGACACGCAAAACAAATGCATAATCTAATCGGACAAACTCAGTAAAATAAAAGTAAAAGAGCAAACGAAACCATATATTTCCAAAACTACCACCTCAAAACTTAGAAAATAAGCTAACAAAGCGAAGGAAACGCCATAATCTGTATATTTACAGAGAATTCTAAAGCATAAACCGGAGATTAAAAAAGGAATAGAGAGAAACGAGTTCTCAAGTACCTGATAAGAGAGCAGCTTATAAATTTCCCAAATTTCCAAGACAAAGAGAAGATCTGAAGAGTAGTAGATCTAGATCGCATGCAATCGCTCCAATCCACTGAAATGAAAAATATTAATCCAGTAATGAATGAACATTCCTAAAATAAGGAGACGGAAAGAGAGAGATATATATCTCCAGGCAGAGCTTTCTCCTTATGAAAGGAATACTCACCCCCTCTCCCTGCTCTTCTTCCGTCCCTCGCTTTATCTCTCGTTTTTTTTTCTCAGTCTCTCTCTCTCTCTCTCTCTCGAGCCCGCTACCGCCATCGTTATCCCCGGGAGCGGGCCCACCGGGCCGAAACCAGCTCGAGTAAATGAGTTGCAATCCGCGGCGCGGGCGAGCGTGTCCGTTTAAGCGACACGTAGGAGACACGCGCCGCGATGAGGAGCCGAGCTCGCGCACGTTCCAAGCACGTGCGCTACCCCCCGCTGGGACCCCAACATATATCTCCGTATATATTCGTAGACCGAAATACCCCTCGAGTTGGATATTGTACTGCGGACGCCGTCAAGCGTACGAATGGGAGTACGGCTGAGAAGACGTGAAATTACTAATAAACCCCTGGAGTTGATTAAAAAATTTGTCTTTCATGCTTTTCTACTGCTTTGTTGAAATGTCTTTCTACAGCTTTTATCCTAACGAGGACCCGTGTGCCTGTAGGAGGACGAGTAGAATATCCACAGGCAAATTGAGAAGGCGAACTTATATGGATGGTAATCGATCAGATAATTTATTGGGATCGATTTTCTTATCTGAATAAATATGTAAATATATAAAAATATTTTGAGCATCCAACTAATATTCGTATCTATATATGTATCCAAATCTATCAAAGAAAAATAGATATAAACATGGATATATAACTTCCCAATTCGTTTTATTTTTAACTTTATTTAATTTTATATAATATTCATGAATTTTCAAAAAAAAATAAATAATTATGCTATTAATTTGATTTATTATCTGCTTAATAATATCTTTTATCTATCGTCATAAAATTTAATTATCTGGCTTATATCTGTCTTTATATACATATATTCGGTATCTGATTTGTATCCGTATTCTTAAAACAAATATAGATATGAATTTGTATATGACTAATATCAATGTCCGTATATGTATTCGTCAAATTAAACAAATATCGATATGAATATATTAGTATACTATTCGATTTCAACCCTATGAACGAGGCATTCTTACATCGCTTTCCAGGTAGGTGAGAAGTTGGGCCATGTCTCATTAACATGACAAAGTTACATGCTATGTTTCGAGCATCAGGGGGTACGATGATTTTTTTTAAGGTAAAAAAGGGTAGACTAAATCATGCACCATAGATACATCCATAAAAATAAAAAAGAAAGTATTTAATAATGGGTTATTTGCATGTATACCCTCCAAAATATATAAAATTATATGAATATTCTCGTAAAATTGCTATTTGTATACATACCCTCATAAAATACTTATTTTGCATGGATACCCTTTTTCTTTTTTTTATACATATATATGAATATTCTCGTAAATTTGCTATTTGTATACCATACATATATGCACCCATTTCAAGTTTACATGCATTGCAAAGCAAATCCAAATCAACTGGAGATTTAGGATAACATAAATTCATAGTCCACCTAGGACCTAATACATTAATTACTTGTAGTAATAACTTATAATCATCATTGTGTATTGTTAATTATGATTTATGTATGGTTGTTAATCAACTCTTATGTAGAGGAGATTGTGTTCATACGAGACGTATAATGTCCAATTGTTGTTATTTTCTTGCAAATCATGGCCTGCATTCGCTTATTTTGATCCTGTTTGACACGCAAAACCTAATAGATCAATGAAATATATCATAAACCTAATGCAACCCAATCCAAATGGAAATAAATTAGGCTTGGGCTCAATTTTTTTTTGACTCTTTTCAAATATAGGTTGGTTTTTGGGGTGTGCCAGTCCCAAATCCAATGAACTTGCTTGTAGCCTTAATCTTCAATATTAAGACTTTAGTTTTAGGAAATGGTTGATGTTAATAGTTTTGATATTCTTGCATGAAAGATGTCATGTTTTTCAATTTTAGATTATTAATTAATCGCCTGATTTTTACATATTGTTGTTCATTTAGCTTCGAATAAATTCACATAGAATTGAAAAATTGATGAACAACATGACATCAATTTCTAACCCTAGATTTTTATGAATACTAATAGAAAGCCATATTAGCAATCTCTAACCCTAGATTTTGACTCCTTTTCCACCACATTCTGACCAATAACAATGATTGAGGATTAATATGCACCAGCTACATGACGGTGTTTGGAATAAGGCATCGACTAAAGGTTCTCAAACTAAAGTACCCAGGTAGGATGAAGTAGTAGCTTAGATGCTAAAACTTTGACATCCTTGAGTCCCATTAGAAGAATGGACCGAATGAGCTGAGGAATGGCTCGATAGACACACACACACACAGACACACACTACATGATGACTGAATGGGAGAAGTGTCACGAGCAAGGACTTATTGTGACAAGCTTGAGGCTAATCAGGTATGATGACCTATAGAGTTTTGTCTGTTGGTCTAGCTAAGGGATCATGTTGTAGTACATAACATGCATAATTACCTGAATGTGGGAAGTTGAGAGTAGTTGGATTCACCCATAGGAACCACCTGAAAGACATGGAGGCCAGACTTGGATAATTGTTGATAGTAGAAGTGGATCATATTATATGAATACTAGAATGTAATTCTAAAGAAGAACCTTTGGCTAATCAAATACTTATCAGTTATTTTTATTTATCTTTATTTCCTTTCCTTTAGCTGGTTTACCCTTGCCCTATAATTCTTATCCTAGATTTGCAGCTTTAATTTGGCTACCTCGACCTGCTCCTTCGAGAACTTGAAGCTCAAGTTGGTAGGACTCACTATCTCTTTCTGGCTTTAGATGTCTGTGGGATGCCAATTTGATTGCACAGCCCAGCTAGAGAGACCGATTCTCTTCCTCTTGAGATAGAAAAGAGCAACAATGGACTCTATTTGCTTTTAAGATGAGATAAGATTGCTTGAGACACAATTAAATGAGGGGTCTTCTTCTGGAAGGAGATACTGTAATGGTTAAAGATCTTGTGTTGGATATTGCCACATATGGAAATAAGTAGATTGATATCTTTCATTTGGACTATCATTGTTTAGACATGGTATTTGCAAATGTTTTGTTCTTGAAAAAGATGGCAAAGCAATATAAAATGCATCTAGTTTAATGATATTTAACATATAAAAATATACATAAAACGTTGATAGAAAATAATTCTCTCATGTAAACTAACAAACCCTATTAGTTAAAAGGTCAATGCAATAAAGTTAAAATAAAATAAGATAGAATCAACATATTTTTTGCATGTGGAATATGCAATTGTTTAGTATATTAGTATTACTTGCATGTGGAAAAACCAAACAGATGTCTAAAAACACTTCTCAGTCAAAAAAATCTTGAGAGACACATTGCAACTCATAATGTTTATAATCGCTCATGATTTTCAATAGTCCAGGATTGTGTTACCTTTTTTCTAAAAAAAAATATAGGAGACACTTTGTAAAACTTATGGTGAAGCCTCTAAATGCACCAAGAAAGTGAACTCTAGCAGAGGATCCCATACTCTTCTCTCTATGGGCCTATGTTGACCTCGATAGGAGGTCTTGGACTGACAATGTCGTGTCCACCCATCGTGTCAGTCTCTACCTTGTACTTTGCTTATAACTGGATTACATCATTGCAACCCTCATCTTGATGTCTTTATCCTAATCGTGATGCCTCTCGAGCTGGTTGATTTCCACCCAAAATAGATCAATCTTGGATGTCAGCTACTAGGCCAATCTTATCCTTTTGTCTCTCTCTTTCTCTTGTTTTTTTTCACCATTGATCCTATTTTATAATTTTCTCTGATTATTGGTTTTTATTACATAGGCATGCAGTTGTCTGGACAAGAAGTCCAGCAAGGTGTCTTACACTCTGTTTCTTAAATTAAGGTAAAGCCCTAACCTTTTTGCTTATTTAATTTTGGTAACCGGTATGGTTCAAGGTAGGAATTAGAATTAGAAACTGGGGTTAAAAATATTTTGAGCATCAAAATTTAGAACTAGAAATTTAGTAGATAATATAATTAAATTAACATTGTATATGATTAGTGATATGTCGGTTTTCTAATTATTTCAATTCTTGATTTCAAATTATTGGATATGTTAACTCTTGAGCTGATAAGCACTTTTTTTCAATTTTTGCAGTAGGTAGAGGTAAAGATTCCCATGCATGATCATATATATATATATATATATATATATATATATATATATATATATATATATATATATATATATATATATATATATATATATATATATATATATATATATATATATATATATATATATATATGTTTATTTATATATGTGCATTTATATATCAATGATTTTGGGTTTCGATAGAAGGTGAAACTATTTTGCATGGAATATGTTACTAGATTATGCTTTTGTTTGTCAAGCATGAAATTGAGTCTTATGTAACTAGATAGTTGGGTGGGGTGTTTTAACTAACCACATTTATCATTTTTTTCGTCATAGGCTGGAAATGTGGCATTATTATTGTCTTGTCATATGCTTGAAATGTGGCACTATGCCATGGTTAGTCCAAAACAAAATAGTTAATTATTGTGGGATCCAAATCATGCTAATAAGAAAATGGTAGATATGTTATCTAAAATCACTATTGAATAAAGTTGTTATTTCGACGTTATACAGCATGCCACTTTTGAATATAATGGCTATTTTAATGATTTATCATATACATATATACTGGTCTATTTGAGTAGTATTTATAGGTGCTGGGTATTTGGTATGCAAATTCATGATTTTTGCATTTATTTAGGTATTGATTATTTTGCTAATTTTTATCTTTAGATTATTTATTTTTATGTATGTGAGAAATTCTTATCGAGCCATTAGCTCATACCATTTTGTCACTTTTCTTTTCATAACTATAGGATGTTTAGTACTTTGCTATGGTTTAGGATTACTGGTGAGAGAACGAATTGTTAAAGTGGCAATAATACTAATCAAATAGCTGAATTTATAATTGGACAACTCTTGTTACTTGTTATGATAGAATTATTTTATCTTGTTTTGAATAAAGGTTCACATTGTTAAGTAATGATGTTTAATCTATAGGCCTTACATATTTTCTTAGATCTTGCCCTAGAAAATGCGTAGCCTTGTCAGATGTCCAGCTCGAGTGGTGGGTCTGATGGGCAAAAGAAATAGTATCAGAGCATAGGTTTTAGATCATTAGGGTTGAAACAAGGTAGTTGTAAATGGGGTAGAATTTAGGGCATGATGGGATGTTTTATATTTGCTTCTTTAAGAAGTTTAGAATTTGCTTGTATTCAAGATTGTTTGATTTAACTAAAAATTTTATGCGAATATTCTATCATATGCGCATTAGTTGTTAAGATCTAGTTGGCTTTGCATTACATTTATTTAAATGCACCCATGATCTTACTATAGACTCTATATATCATGACCAAAATATCCTCATGATTATAATTTCCATAACATGTAGTCGCAACCAATTTCATGACTTTAGAGTCATTTCACTTCAACTTGAATCATTGATTTCGATCCTTAACTGCAAATAGTAAAATTGCACTGTCTTGGCTCCTATATATGATCTTAAATCTTGAGTCTAGTATGACAAACATTTTGAAAACTAGGAGCATGTTGCAACCTAAAAACTCACTATCACCTGATTCTTATACTAATTTTGATTCCAATTGCTATTCTCCCCGGAGTATAAGTTCATTTTGAATTTAAAAACAATCATTTCCTTATCTTCTTGGTATATAAGTAATATTTTGGTTGGAAATTATTTAGTAACCTAGAGAATTTGGTGAGTTTACATTAGCGTTGCGTAGTGGAAGTGTGGTGGGTCGAGCCATTACTTCTGATTCAGATAGGGATATGATGGATGACTTGTTTGTTTTTCTACGAGAGGATGCTTTTATTAATTTAGAGAAGGAGAGAGTTAGAATTTCAAGTAGGAGATCAAATTTTTATAAAAGTTTTAGATTTGTGAGTCATGACAAACTAAGCCCTACATATATATGTTCATTTAAAATTTTGGATAGGGTTGGAGAAGTAGACATGATATGTTTTATATGTCAATGTTGAGGAAGTATATGCTAGACTCTAGCCATGTAGCGAACTGAGAGCCGTTATGGCTTTATGAGGCTTTAACTGTATCCTCTTCTTTTTCTCTTGGAGATTCCCTTGCAATGTCATGGCTTCAATCTTGCTAAACTCAAGGCATCAACTCTCCAATTCTCTAGTTTTCCCTCTCCCTTGTTTCAGACCTTCGATCTAGCTTTTCCCCTTCGACTGAGCCCTCTCGAAGCTCCCATGATCTGATGCCGGAGCTCAGCTGCTTGCAAACGAGCTAAGGCTAGCTCAAGTCGACATCGAGTCACTTCACTCCCTTACTTTGCCTTATCCTCTGGTTCTTCCATCTTTTTATTTTTAATGTTCATCGGCTGCCCACTATCACCCATCATACCATCGGCTTCCAAAGCAAAGCCCTCCATCCTCCCGCTTCCTCTCCTTCTTTTCCACCTTCAATTAAATCCTATGAAGGCTCTGTTTCTCACTCTTTCTCTCCCCCCCCTTTTTTTTTCTCTCTCACTCTCTCTTCCTCTCTGTTTCTCTCTCTATATGCTTCAGTGGACCCCAGCAAAGGCGAAACGGTTCCGTACTCTCTTTTTCTACGAGCTTAAGCTGACCTCTGTAGAGGATCCCGAACTAATATTGCCGTGATCATCCAGGTCCCCATCCTATACTTGGCTAGAGACAACCCTTGCTATGTTGTCTTTATCCTGATTGAACTCTCACCTCTCTATTTGACCAATTTTCATCCGGATTAGACTGATCCAAGTTGCTAGACGCTGCTACCTGGTTGGCTTTGTCCTTCCCTCTCTCATATTTTCACCATTTCACTAATTATTTTTTTCGATTCTAGTGGGGTGCAATCGTTCGGACAAGAAGTCTAGTAAGGGGTTTTATACTGTCCGATCCTTAAATTGAGGTAAGATACTAATCATTTCATTTTTTTGATTTTGGTAATTAGTATGGTCTAGGATAGGATGGAAAAATCTAGGGTTAGAAATAGTTTGAGCATCAAAACTTAGAATTAGAAAATTAGTAAATTATTAATTAAATTAATATCATGAATATGGTTGGCCTTAAGTGAGTTGGCTTTTTGATAATATCAATTATTGATTTTTCAAATTAATTGGATATGTTAGGTGTACTCTTGGGCTCATAATCATTTGACTTGGATTTCCCCATGCATGTTCATCTATATATATATATATATATGTATTATGTATCGATGATTTTGGATTTTGATGGAAGGTAATACTCGTTTCTTTTGAGTTTTGCATGGAATAAACTATTAAGCCATACTTTTATTTGGTGAGCATAAAATTGAGTTTTGTATTACAGAATGGTTGGGTATGGTGTTTTGGACTAGCCATGTATATCTTGCCTCTTAATTGGTTGGAAATATGGCATTATCATTGCCCCATCACAAGCTACAAATATGACATTATTGTTTCTCATCACAGGCTAGAAATATGGTATTATTATTACTCTATTACAGTTGGAAATGCGGCACTATTATTGCCCTATCTTGGGCCGGAAATATAGCTATGGTTAGCCCAAAGCTAGAAAGTTTAATTGCTGTCGGATTTGAATCGTGCTAATCAAAAATGGAAAATAAGCTATTTGAAGCTATTGTTGAATAAAACAGTTATTTTGATGATATATGATATATTATTTTTGAATAGAACAGTTGTTTTGATGATGTATAGTAGTGTATGTGCGTGTTTGTGTTTGTGTGTGTGTGTATATATATATGCCAGTGAATGTGTATATATCTATGTACCTATGTATGCATGTATTTCGCTCTATTTGAGCGATAACTATAAGTGCTGGATACTTAATATGTCAATTCATGATTTTGCATTTATTTTTGTAATAAATATTTTGCTAATTTCTATCTTTAGATTATTTATGTTGGGGTGTGGGGGGGATTTACTGAGTTGTTAACTCATACAAATTGTTGCTTTTTTTTTTTTTTTTTTTTTTTAAGTTGTAGGATGCGTATTAGTGGTCAGCTATGGTTTAGGATTGCTGGTTATAGGAGGAATGATTAGAGCGTTAGTGATACCATCAAATAACTAAATTTGTAAATAGATATTTTTATTACTTCATAATGATGGAATTATCTTATCTTGTTTCGAATTAAGATTCACACTGTTCAGTAATGATTAGATTAGATTGTATTTAATCTATTAGCCTTGCATATTCTCTTTAGATCATTTTCTAGCAAATGCATGGCCATGACACGTGCCCATCTCAGGTAGTGGGCTTGGGGTATGTCAATTAAGTTCTAAGGGAGGGTGTAATGGTTACAAAATCAGATCCCAAAGCACTCAAATCACAACTCATACAAACGGAGGGTTAAGACCAAAAATTTCGGAAGCAACCGAGGTATTTTAGGGCCTCCCCCTCCTGCAAGGAATATCATGAAGGGAAGCTCATCTACCATTTCATCCAGATTTATTGATAATTGAGTAGCTTTTAGGTTCATATATTGCTTTTAAATTAACTTTTCAGAGTTAATAAACGGCGGGATGTTGTTTACATGAACAGTACACGCTACAGTTACATGGATGTGGCCTCTTAGGAGTTGTAATGCAAGTTAAATAGGTTGTCAGCTAATGGGATTTTTTGAGGGGATTTTTAGAACATTGCCAGTTATAAGTCCTAATGATGGTTAAATGGAGAATCGGCTGGTGGGATTTTTAGGGATTTGTCTTCAAATCGAAAAGGCTTTAAAGAAAGCCGCGCGGCTGGCCACCTTAAGATCAGGTAAACTGGCTTTGAGTAAGAGGCGACCAGGTTCAGCCAGTTCCTCCCTCTAAAATTTCATTTTTCCTCTGGTCTAATATATTCGATTTGTTTTTGTTCATTGTAAACTAAATCCTGCTGTGATTTCTGGACGCTCGAACTGTTATTATGATATGTTCCAGCAACCATATATCATAATTTCTCCATCTTCAAATGCATGTTCTGTTAACCAGATTACTGATATGTGGTTTTACTCAAATCTGCAGCAGTCTTCAGTTAGTATTTTCTTGTTGATTGCCTCGTCAACATTAAATACGAATTGTAAGATCACTTTGGTATGCATAACTTCCCTTTAATCTTATATCACATTAGATTTGCATAATATGAATTTAGGATTCTTCTGAGATTTGTTCTTGTCAACATTGGAACCTTCCTCATAACCGAAATAATTTCATACTAGGTCTGTGTTACCATTATTGAATCTTTGCCTATTAAACAGATCTGTTTCACCTCTTTATTTGCTCAAATTCTCCAGATCTTGCAATTTCTTTCCTAATTTTAAAAATCCAGAATGCAGGCATAAAAGTCATTAGAAACCCTAGGATGTCCTTGTCATTTGGGTCCTCCAAGCATTGCAGGCCATCCTTGTTTGGTCCCTCCAGCATTGGTATAAAAGTGGGTTTAAGTAGTCTGCATGGATAAACCAATGACCATTTTGATTTGCAAACATGATGCCAGTAAATCCTTGTGTTCTAGCAGAAATCCAGCCCAAAAATCCAGTGTTGAAATCCTAGTATGTATCTTTCTCGTGTCTAAGGTTGTTCATCAATGTTCTCTACAGTGTTGTTTGTAAGAGCGGGGGTACCATGCAATTCAGAATTTGAAGGCTACAATAGTATAACATTCTTCACGGTCAATAATATTGACAATTTTTTAGCTTAAGACTTAGAACTTGCACTATAAATTGCTAACTTTCCTAGTTTTAGTAGTAGATAATGTCAACTGTCAAAATGGCAATGCAGTTGAAGTAATTCTAGGAACAGGGGGCTTCTCTCCCTGTATTTCCTGGTTGTAGTAATAGTAGATGATTTTGAATATTAAATTGGCATTGCAATAATAGATAATGTTAATCATCAAAATGGCAACACAGTTGAAGTAATTCTAAGTAACAGTGGGATTCTCCATGTATTTCCTGGTTGCAGTAATAGTAGATGATTTTGAATATTATAATGGCATTACAGTTGAAGAAGTTCTAGTAAAAGGGGGGTTCCTCCCCAAGAAGAAGTGCTTTAAGTATTTTGTCACCCCAACCGTCGATTGATGCAAATAGATGCCCACCTTTTGGATTCTCGTGATATCGTATCCATGGAAGCCTTTGTGCAATATAGCGCTGTAACTCCACTGGGACGATCCTATCTTCATAGCCTTGCCAGATGTCGACATTGCCTTCATTTTTGTGAAAGGGATTGCTTATTTTCATTGGATCAAACTCCCAGTTGCAGAATAAAACCATGATGTCCCTATGGAGAGACTCAAAGACACTCTGCTGTGCTGCTTTGTTCTGTAACTGAAATCAGTAACATTGAAATGTTATTACTTGAACGTTTTTTCAATAGTTACAAGATTGCCACAATGACGTACTAATATGGTTGTTCAAAATTATACCTTGGCATGGTCTAGAATCTAAACTTGATGGTAGGAAAAGTTAGTCCAAGCAAGCTAACAATGACTTCTAACATAGTAATGATTCTCATGAATTTGAAGTTGAGGCTGTAAACCAGTAAAAGTATGTGTGAAGGCCCGGTCTGGTCGGTCCACTTGATTGACCAAACCCAACTGCGGCCCAGCTCAGCTGGACCACGTGCGCTGCATGAGCGAAGGCAACGGAAGACTCCTAGAGGGAGTTTTCCTCCTCTCCGACGACTTCGGGAAGAAGCTAGAGTCCTAGGGTTACCGGTACCCTAGGGCTCTCTATAAATATGACCCCCAACCCCCTCTATGGTCCTCCACCACAAGCACCGTGCCTCCTCTTCTCTTCTCTCTCCTTGTTTTTTTAAGGTTTTCTCTCACTGTGGCTACCGAAAATTGAGGCCGGAGAAGCTTGTCGGAGCCAAGGCTCTGAGAGAGACTTTCAGAACTAATTAGATTTGTCGGTAACGTAACCTCTTTTGTAGATTTATAAGCAAATTATAAACTATTTTTCTAAATCAAATTGTTTATGGTTTACCAATTTGATGGATAGTATTTTAATTATTGAATATATTTTTTCTGAAATATTAAGAGATTCATAATCTAATGTATTGATTTTGATATGGATTATGTCTGATTGATTTTGATATAGCATGATTCTATGAATCTTTTGATTTGGAACATGACATATATTATCGAAAAAAAAAAGTTTTGATTTAAGAATAATTTAGGTTTACAACGAGACTATATTTTGATACCCTGCCAGTGGCGGTTGTACGTTGGTATTTCAATACACTGCTAGTGGAGATGGTATGATGGCATTTCGATTTTCTGCCAGTGGGAGTTATACGGTAGCATTTCAATACCCTGTCAGTGGGGTTATACATTGGCATTTCGATACCCTGCTAATGGGGGTTATTTGCAGTAGCACTTTGGCTATTTTTGTGCTCATTATTTGGCCTAGCCATAGGGTATAAATGTGGTTCTGGTTCATGGCTGACGAGATGAACTTGATGTTTTGAAAGAGACTGAATTTATGATCGGATTTGATTTGCAAGTATGATGTTTTCATCTTGCTGCATATCTGGATCGGATTTTGAATTGATGCACTTCCATATACTTATTTGCAGTATCCTATTATTATTTATTTTATTTTTTGATTTATTTAGTTAAAGTGTTCATTGCTTACTGGGCTGTCTAGCTCATTATTCGATATCTTACTATTTTTATAGATTCAAAGAGGTAGCTTGACCTAGGGTTGAGTTATGGGAGAGCGACTGGAGACAGAAATTTTGGCATCTTTAGTTTATATCAGAGTTTTATTAAAGTTTGATGCAAGACATTAGAATATCATTGGCTACATGAGACATTTAATTGTGATTTAGTTATTTAAATTAAATTTGAATGTTAATTATTCAAATTTATTCCGCTGTCTGTTGCTTGTTTATGACATCATGTTGAGATGTCTTGCATGCTTGTGGGAAGAGTTTCCTATAAGCATGTGACAATTGATGCGACCCCTGGCTTGTGATCTCGGGCCGAGGGCGTGACAATATGATTGCTTTTAGATTTCTATTTACTAGAGCATATGATTTAGGCTATTTTAATCTTTTTGTTTTGGGTATTTGTATTTCTTATCAGACAAGCAAAGGCATGTAACATACCGGCTAGCTTTGATAGGCATTTTCAAAATTTGTGCTCTAGTTAAACATTCACTGAAATATGAGATGTCAGCAGTTATCCTTGGTCCTCCTTTTCCCTTGCTACATTGTTACTCTTATTACAAGTGTCATGCTAAAGATGGCTATTTAACTTTCTCTGCTTTATTAGTTATTGCTGCAATTATATTAGCTTACAGTTTCGTTCTTATTTTTGCTATGTTTTGGATAATGGTTCTTTGTTTACTTTTAGAAAAAATTACGTTCAGTCGAATAAGTTTTCCAAATTGGAGGAGAATTATTTCTATAAAAAATTATAAGACAAATGTATGTTGAATGTTATGCATATGAAGCATAGATATCAAGAAGCTAAGGGAGGATGTGAAGTACTATCTTCAGAGTATAGGTTATGTAGAAATCTTAGAGAAATGATTTTGCTTTGAGGTAGCATCAAGTCTGATCTCTAACTGAGAAAATTGATCGTATTTGTTTAAAGCAAGGTTTCAAGTGTTTGGTTTTAGATGGCTGGGACATACCTTGCTAGGCCAATACTGGTACCCAGCATCTATTAATTTATTTTAAAATATTTTCATATAAAAATGGTATTCATTCTTTAAGTTTTTTAATTCAAAACAGAGCATCTTGTGTGGTAGCATGGCACAGCATGGCATGCTCACACAGTCTTACCATAGAGATTGTGACTACTGGAGCACTGAGAGAGGATGCATGGGCAATATCATATTTGTACATAGCGTGGTAACACATACAAGCATCATCTTTGGAGTGATTGAAGCATGTAAAATATATTTACCTAAAAAACAGAACAAAGGTATGCACAAGTATCTTCATGTCAAAGGATTTTTTATTTGTGACTTGGTTGCAAAGACTTTCATGATAAGTTACATTAAGGTACGCCGTACTAGCTCGAACCGGGCGGTATGGGGCATACCGTACCGGTTCGGTACTGGTATCTGATACGGATGGTATACCGATACTCGGTATGTCAAAAAAATCATGTACCATACCGTACCGACACTGTGCTAGTGTGGCACCGGTACAGAATCCGGTACCGAGACGGCGAACCTTGAGTTACATATCTAAGTCTTACAATTTAATATTTTTCACAACAATTTTTAATATGCATAAAATGTTATACTATTTTCGACTTTTTGGTCTATTTGTTAGCTTGCATTTTGTACCTTAATAGTTTGACACCTAGTTCCTTTATGTAGCTTCCTTTATCCTTCAGAAACTTCCATAATCTTGTGCATTGTGAACTATGATAGAATTGACATGAAATGATGGTTATAAGAATGCCATTGACTGATTGTTTAAATCATTGATCTAATTAGTTATAACATATGATGGTAAAGCAACTTATTTTACAAAGCATTGGAACCAACAAAAATCTATAGATATGGCAATGAGCAGCAAGTTAATGGTGACATTAAGATACTTGGTCTATAAATTTCAACTCCTTATGCCTGAATAACAATAACATATTTCTACTATGTCTTGTTCTTTAGTCTCAGAGATAGTTACTATTACTAGCATGGTATGCTGTACTGGCCGGTACGGGCCGATACAAACAGGTTCGGGCAGGGACTGGTACCGGATCAGCGTGGGATCCGGTACCGGAAGCTTTTCATTGAAAAACCAGCCGGTATGACTGCCGTATCGGTACGGGACTGGTACGAGATCGGTGCAAACCGATACGGGATCGGTACGTGCCGGTCCGGGCTACCACCGGTATGCTGACCGGTACCGATACGGCGGACCTTGGTTACTAGTATGTCAACGAACTTTCTATTGATAGTATTCAGAATTTATAATAGCTAAAACATGGATCCTATTGACTAGATAAAAGAATTTAAATCACTCCTTTAGACTCTAATATTCTCAAAAGAGTAAGGATCCAGCACGATAAGGTCTTTCAATACAAAATACGTGAATTTCCTTGTCTACCCTGTATTCTCATGTCATTACTATTTCATTTCACACGAGTTTTAAACTTGCCACCAAATATCTTCTCTTAAGAAAATTTTCCATATTATTTATCTCTTTCCAATATTAGTTTTAATCTTCTTTTTTTTTTTTGGATAAAAGCGGCATTTCATATAGTTCTAACTTGAGTACATCCAGCCATATCAAAAGAAAGTAAAGCGTACAGGGTAGGAGGAATATCTCCTACAGATGTCCATATGACCTCCCCGGAATGCCGGGCAACAATAGAGGCAACCCAGTCTGCTGCTTTGTTTGCCTCCCGAAAAACATGTAACGCTCGGAAATCACTTGACTCCTGCGCCAATCTTCGAATCTCACGGATGAGAGGATGACCATCACCATATCTGTCCGCTCCCCGAATCCACTCGATCACACAGAGGAATCCCCCTCAAGGCATATATGCTCAGCACAAAGTACCCGCCTCGCATAGGATATCCCCTTCCAGGCTCCCGCAGCTCCGCACCGACTGCAGTGAGTCCCGGCGCACGGCGGCCACCAGCTGCTACCAAACCACCCAGATGGTCTCTGATGACAAAGCCAACTCCTCCAGACACCCCGTCCAACGACATACTACCATCGAAGTTCACTTTGAGATGACCAAGGGGTGGGGGTACCCAAGAAACTAGGGCGAACCTGGGCGTTGTGACAGCGGAAAGAGTACCCCAGATGTCCCTGGCCATCTCAGAAGAAGACCTAACGGTAGTAGTGGTAACCTTCCTGGCAAGACGCATAGCTCTGTCCACCACCACCCTCGGGGGTAACCGTCTGCCCTCAAAGATACCAGCATTCCTGTCCAACCAGATAGAATGAGCCAAATAAGCCCACCGGATCCCGGCCTCAACCGTACTGGGCCTCCGCATGGAAACTCTCAACCAATGAATCCAATCCTGTGTTGACTCGACTGAATGGGGCAACAAAGATGGTGATCGGCTCCAGATTCCCCTAGCTCTGGGGCACTGCAGGATAACATGATCAATCGTCTCCACAGTCTCCGTGCACTCCTCACAACACTGAGTGATCCTCACCCCTCGCCGTGCTAACACGCTCCTGGTTGGTAGGCAGCCCCATGCCACCTTCCATATGAAGAGCGCGACACGCGGGTGAATCCGCATCCTCCAAATCCATCCTCCCTCTATCTGTCGGGCTGGCTCTCGGCTCAACAACATAGAGATGTCCCTGACTCGCACCTGCGATCGCCCTGTCGGCATCCAGACTAGTCTATCCGACCCCACCCGGGCAGGAATAGGTAGAGCCAGGATCATCTCTGCCAACTGCTCCCCAAAAGTCTTCCTAATCAACTCAACCCTCCAACGCCCCCCTCCGGGCTCCATCAAATCTCTGACCCTGAGACCGACTAACCTCGACGTATCCACCATGATCGGGAGTCTACTCATAGGCTGCTCCGTCACCCAGCGATCCTCTAACACATCAATGGATCGCCCATCACCAATAGCCCATCTAATCGCGGGAAGCACCAACCCTGCTCTAGCGCAAATCTCCCTCCAGATCGGTGAATGGCGACGCCCCGCACGGGCCCCGGGCACCATATCGCCATACTTGGCCCTCATCAGTGAGGACCACATGCCATCAGGCTCTAACACAACTCTAGCAGCGTGCCGTGCCGCTAGGACCTCCCGTCTCGCCACCAAGGACTGCACCCCAAGCCACCAAATCTCGTCGGCTGACATACCACCTCCCATGCCATGAGAGGGATGCCCCTTCCACCTCCGTTCCTCCCCCAAATAAAGTTTCTGAAGATCTGCTCAATATTCCTCACTTAGAATCCTTTAGTAATGAACACTTAGAGGGTAGGCCTTAATGCAATGGTAAGATTGCTCTATTGTGACCTGCATAGAAACAACCTCTCCGTACCATACATCTGACCTTCTCCAGACACCATAGTGATGAGAGCCTCATCCATTGGGATGCTCTTTTTTTTAACGAACACTTACTGCGGCTATTGCATATCCTTCTTACATCTAAATGTTAATCCTTCATATATTTGTGAGGATGATAGTGGTATTTTGATGATTAATACAATAATCAAGAGTATGTTACAAGTTAATTCGATACATCATTTATAAGTCTGTTACTCTCAGTACATTAGTATAATAAGATAAAGATGCATTTCATTGTTTATATGGATGAATCTAATCTTAAGTTGCAGCAAAGTATGGATTGAGTCGACCCCAAGGTTGATTGAGTCGACCCCGGCACATCAAGAAAGCATCTGGCACACTTCTGCAAAAATGGCACGGATGAACAGTAGTTGGGTCGACCCAAGCAAAGAATGAGTCGACCCAAACCTCAAGCCTCAAGAAAACAGTTCTCTGGAAACACTGAGAGGGTCGACGCAAATGAAACTTGAGTCGACCCAAACTTGAGTTGACCCTAAGTTAACATGAGTCGACCCAAAGGCAATGACATTCAAAAATAGGTTCTCTGGAAACCCTGAGAGGGTCGACCCAAGTGGAAGTTGAGTCGACCCAACTGAACCTTGAGTCGACCCAAAAAGATGTTGAGTCGACCCAAGTGAAGGAATGCTGAAATGCAAGGTTCTGTGGTTCTGAGAGGGTCGACCCTAGCAAAGGTTGAGTCGACCCAAGTGAAAGTTGGGTCGACCCCAGTAAAAGTTGAGTCGACCCAAGCACGGACAGAAGCATAACGGCTAGTTCTGCAGAAGTACTTTTTGACCTTCCAACAGTGAGTAACGGCTAGTTTTTGAATTCTAACCATTGGGGCTTGTCCAATGGATGAAGGAAACTATTTAAAGTGACACTATTCATCAGAGAAAACATCATTTTGCAAAATATCAAAGATTACACAAGAAAGACAAGTGCCCTAATCTTCTTCATCCAAGTGCTTCATTCAAGAGTGAAAAAAAGTGGTTGAGCAGATTCCAAGAGACATTAAGAGCTCCATCCACCCTTGAAGAGTGAAGCATTCTTGACAAAGAAGAGAGAAGTCTCATCAAGCGATAACTATTCTCTAAACTCTTTTTTGTAGATTATAATTGTTATATTTGCTCATCTAGGAGCTTAAACTTTCTTCCTTCTTTTATTAATCACCTTGTAAAGGTTTGTTGGTGAGCCCGCAAAACCAATGGAGTAGGTTTATTGGTGAACCCGTAAAACCAATTGTAAAGGTTCGTTGGTGAGCCCGTAAAATCAACATAGGTTCGTTGGTGAGCCCGTAAAACCAACATAGGTTGTTGGTGAACCCGTAAAACCAATTGTGAAGGTTCGTTGGTGAGCCCGTAAAACCAACATAGGTTTTTGGTGATCCCGGAAAACCAAAGTGTAAAGGTTTTTGGATTGTGAGCCCGGAAAACAATCCAACTGTAATTCGCGGGATTATAGTGAATTTCCAAGGGGTCGCTTGGGGAGTGGACGTAGGTGCTTGGGAGAGCACCGAACCACTATACTTCTTATGTGTTTGTATTGTGCTTTGTTATATTTCACTAACTCATCAATTGACATAAGTAAGATAGTAAAAATTAAGAGAAACCAATTCACCCCCCCTATTAGATTACTTCTAACTTTTGCATGTTTCATGGATTTCAAATTGTATCAAATGGATGTAAAAAGTGCATTCTTAAACGGTTTTATAGAGGAAGAAGTATATGTAGAGCAACCTCCTGGTTTTGAGAATCATGAATTGCCAAATCATGTGTTTAGACTACATAAGGCATTATATGGATTGAAGCAAGCACCTAGGGCTTGGTATGATCGATTAAGCAAATTTCTACTAAATAATGACTTCAGTAGAGGAAATGTAGATAAAACACTTTTTCTCAAAAGAAAAGACGAAAATCTGCTAGTGGTATAAATATATGTAGATGACATAATCTTTGGTGCCACAAATGATAATCTTTGCAAAGAGTTTGCTAATTTAATGCACGGAGAATTCGAGATGAGTTTGATGGGAGAACTAAGTTTCTTTCTCGGATTACAAATCAAACAAACTAAAGAAGGTATCTTCATTCATCAAACTAAGTATACAAAGGAAATATTAAAGAAGTTTGGGAATGAAAATCACAAGGGAGTAGGCACTCCAATGAATCATACTAGTAAGCTAGACAAAGATGAGAAAGGAAAGAGTATTGATATTAAGCTTTATAGAGGATTAATTGGATCCTTGCTCTACCTTACTGCTAGTAGACCAGACATCGTGTTTAGTGTAGGAATATGTGCTAGATACCAATCAGATCCTAAGGAGTCACATTTAAGTGCTGTTAAAAGAATCCTTAGATATTTAAGAGGAACTACAAACATAGGATTATGGTACTCAAGAGACTCCTGTCTAGATTTGCTTGCCTACTCAGATGCTGATTTTGCTGGATGCAAATTAGATAGGAAGAGCACTAGTGGAACATGTCAATTTTTAGGAAATAACTTAGTATCATGGTTTAGCAAAAAGCAGAATTCAGTAGCACTGTCGACGACTAAAGCTGAATATATAGCTGCCGGCAGTTGTTGTGCTCAAGTACTGTGGCTTAAGCAACAACTAGAGGACTATGGAGTTAAACTAGATATCATTCCCATAAAGTGTGATAATACTAGTGCCATCAATCTTACTAAAAATCCGGTTTAGCACTCTAAAGCCAAACACATTGAAATAAGATATCATTTTATTAGAGATCATGTGCAAAATGGAAACATATGTATTGAGCATGTATGTACTGAGAAACAATTAGCTGACATATTCACAAAATCTTTGAGTGAAGATAGATTTTGCACGCTTAGGAGAGAATTAGGCATATGTGATCCTTTTTATTGAGGAGATATAAAAGGGAGCAAGCAGTCTCATGATACACTCCTCCCATTTCTAAAAACCCATGAAACATTAGTCAAACTTGTTATCTATAGATTCCTTACTTATGTATCATTGTTCCAGTAAAAATTTGTAAGGATTGGAAGAAAGAAAAATTTTTAAAAGGAAAAAAGGGAGAGAGAAAAATTTCTGAACTTGGGTCGACCCAACCCAGAATAGGGTCGACCCAACGTTGAGTCGACCCAAGAAAAATCTAGGGTCGACCCAACGACGGGATCTCACTGTTAAAAGGGGGACCCGTGAGCCATCTAGGGCACTGTTTTCACTTTGTCCTCTTCCGAAAACCCTATTCCCCACTCTCAAATCTCCCCCAATCATCTCCAAACAGTAGATTACATCAAGATCTTGAAGAAATGGGACCCAAAAGAGCCGTAGCCAAGCGATCCGGGAGAGTTTCACGGATCACCCGTGCGGATAGGGCTGCTACAGAGCCGTCTACAGTATCTCCACAAGGTGAGACACGTGTAGAGCCTCCTCCTCCTCCCTCCCCTTCAGTCCAACTTGCAAAATTTGCGGGGAGAATTATCACGGGGAGAAGGATCCACTCCGAGTTTTTGGATCAAGAAGGGTTCCGTTTGGGAGAATGGATCCGAAGGCAAGGATGGGAGTATCTTTGCTCCCTAGATGTGGTGATCGACCCAGGATTAGTCCATGAGTTCTATGCCTTCCTCAAAACTAGAATGGGAGAGCTTATATCTGAAGTTCGAGGAGTTAGGGTTAGAGTTTCCGAAGAGAGTTTGAGTGAGTTGCTTCATTTCCCCTGCGAAGGAGCAACTCCAGAAAAGCCCGAAAACAAACTGAAAGCCTTGCAGTTGATTCTTGAGAATGAAGACTTCGATTATTCTGAAAATGTAATAGCAAGCTCTCTTTCAGCTGAAATGAGGTTGTTGCACAACTTCATAGGTCGGATTTTATTTCTGAAGAGCGGAAGATTTGATCTCATTTCTGAGCGAGATCTGGTTGTTATGGAGCACATTATTCAGGGTATTCCCCTGAATCTCCCGGCTATGATACTGAGGCAGATGAGAAAGGTTATATGCAACTCCAGAGTCTCCCTGCCTTATGGTATGATACTCACCCTGATCTTCCGACAGCATGATATATCTGTAGAGGGAGAGATCTCCAGGCATCTACTTTTCACTGACACATACACTGCACGATCCCTTATTCGCATGGGTTATGAGAAGGTGAACGGGCAGTGGGTATGTGCTGGAGCGGGGATTCAGGATGATGCACCAGAGATTGGAGACCCTATCCCTGAGGATGAGGAGCCTACGGATCATCCTACAGCACCTTCAGAGGCTGGACCTTCGTCATCTGTTCCTGCGGGAGACAAATGAGTTTTGGAGTAGGATGACTGAGCTTATGTCAGCTCAGGCGAGGACTATCACTGATAGACTGACGAGCAGACTGGATATTATGACTGCTGAGATCAGTGATCTTAGAGAGCAGATAGGAGCTCTACGGAGAGAGAGAGAGGTTCATGGACCATCTGTGCCACAGGCAGCTGAGTTAGAGATTTCGGCACAGAGTCATCCAGCTCACTGAGCTCCACGCCAGACTCAGTCCCATCAGGCTCGACCTCCCCTCGCCACTTATGCTAGAAGGATGAGGACTAGATTACAGCCATTAGATACCCCCTAGGCTGATATTAGCATTCTGATTAGAGCCTAGGATATGTATCTAGTTCTCATATATATTTTGTGTTGATCATGTACTTTGAACTTTGATTGAGGAACATTGTATTTGTTTTGTTTTGGCATTATTGTACTATAATGTTCCATTTTGATCAATGAAACTGAAATGTTTGTTAATTATTGTGTTTATTCCCATGCACCTATTTGATGATAACAAAAAGGGGGAGAAGCAAGGAAAGAGAAATAAGTTGAGCAAGGAAAGAGAAATAAGTTGACAAACAAGTTGAAAATTATAATAGGAAAGCATATACATTTAAGGAGGAGCAATTTGTAACAATGAAAATGTTAAAGTCTAAAATTTAAATCGAATTTCAGAATTTGGCACATACCTTTCACACCTCGATACATAATCTGAAACTCATACTTTATCTCAAATTTTTGAAGTTTCATCTTTAATGAAATATAAAAGAAAGGGGGAGTAATTCAAAAGGTCAAATTGGAAACATTTGGATGAAATAGGGGGAGAGTTCACTCTCAAATTTGAAAAGCTGAAATTCAGCAACTTGAGCCCTTTTAAAACTAATTTTAAGATAAGTATCAATAGGCTCATACTCTATATTTTGTAATCATCAAAAAATGGGAGATTGAGGATGATAGTGGTATTTTGATGATTAATACAATAATCAAGAGTATGTTACAAGTTAATTCGATACATCATTTATAAGTCTGTTACTCTCAGTACATTAGTATAATAAGATAAAGATGCATTTCATTGTTTATATGGATGAATCTAACCTTAAGTTGCAGCAAAGTGTGGATTGAGTCGACCCCAAGGTTGATTGAGTCGACCCCGGCACATCAAGAAAGCATCTGGCACACTTCTGCAAAAATGACACGGATGAACAGTAGTTGGGTCGACCCAAGCAAAGAATGAGTCGACCCAAACCTCAAGCCTCTCAAGCCTCAAGAAAACAGTTCTCTGGAAACACTGAGAGGGTCGACCCAAATGAAACTTGAGTCGACCCTAAGTTAACATGAGTCGACCCAAAGGCAATGACATTCAAAAATAGGTTCTCTGGAAACCCTGAGAGGGTCGACCCAAGTGGAAGTTGAGTCGACCCAATTGAACCTTGAGTCGACCCAAAAAGATGTTGAGTCGACCCAAGTGAAGGAAGGCTGAAATGCAAGGTTCTGTGGTTCTGAGAGGGTCGACCCTAGCAAAGGTTGAGTCGACCCAAGTGACAGTTGGGTCGACCCCAGTAAAAGTTGAGTCGACCCAAGCACGGGCAGAAGCATAACGGCTAGTTCTGCAGAAGTACTTTTTGACCTTCCAACAGTGAGTAACGGCTAGTTTTTGAATTCTAACCATTGGGGCTTGTCCAATGGATGAAGGAAACTATTTAAAGTGACACTATTCATCAGAGAAAACATCATTTTGCAAAATATCAAAGATTACACAAGAAAGACAAGTGCCCTAATCTTCTTCATCCAAGTGCTTCATTCAAGAGTGAAAAGAAAGTGGTTGAGCAGATTCCAAGAGACATTAAGAGCTCCATCTACCCTTGAAGAGTGAATCATTCTTGACAAAGAAGAGAGAAGTCTCATCAAGCGATAACTATTCTCTAAACTCTTCTTTGTAGATTATAATTGTTATATTTGCTCATCTAGGAGCTTAAACTTTCTTCCTTCTTTTATTAATCACCTTGTAAAGGTTTGTTGGTGAGCCCGCAAAACCAACGGAGTAGGTTTATTGGTGAACCCGTAAAACCAATTGTAAAGGTTCGTTGGTGAGCCCGTAAAACCAACATAGGTTCGTTGGTGAGCCCGTAAAACCAACATAGGTTGTTGGTAAGCCCGTAAAACCAACGTAGGTTGTTGGTGAACCCGTAAAACCAATTGTGAAGGTTCGTTGGTGAGTCCGTAAAACCAACATAGGTTTTTGGTGATCCCGGAAAACCAAAGTGTAAAGGTTTTTGGATTGTGAGCCCGGAAAATAATCCAACTGTAATCCGCGGGATTATAGTTAATTTCCAAGGGGTCGCTTGGGAAGTGGACGTAGGTGCTTGGGAGAGCACCAAACCACTATACTTCTTGTGTGTTTGTATTGTGCTTTGTTATATTTCACTAACTCATCAATTGACATAAGTAAGATAGTAAAAATTAAGAGAAACCAATTCACCCCCCCTCTTGGCTTGTCACCTTGGGCAACAATTTGGTCACCCATTCCCATGAAAATCTTTAGTTTGTTTTTTTCGTCTCTGATTTAGGACAAATTTTTTAATTGTATTGCTTTTCTTGGAATTATAATTTTTATCCTGGAATTATAATTTTTTATCATCTCTTGAACCCCTTAGATTTCTATGTTTTTTGCTTACCTTTGTCACATCATTCATGATTTCTATCAAATCATCATCATCCTATTACAAACCTTTTCTAGTTAAAATTGGGCAACTGTAGAGCATAAATCCTAAGTTAAGATAGACTCCAAAGTGTCCAAGCATTTGAATACTCATTTGTCAACCTGATGTCAACCCTCTAAGACTTGGTGCTGCACGAGTTCATGGTCTGGGCAGCTTTAGACAAGAGAGGGGCCTACTGTTATTTCTGTATAGTAACTAGAAAAACCTTGTAATTCATTCATGCGCTTGGATGTGATGTCCATTATGCAACATTAAGTTCATGAGTAAGATACTAATAATCTTAAGTTCTTAGGATAATCTGCTTTTTACTACTAGTTCTTACTAAAATGTTTGTTGACCGTGCAAGTTAGCATTTGCCTTGCTAGGGAAGTATTGCAGCTAGCACGAGTTGGCATGGCATCTATTTAACTTTTTTAATTAAAATTATTTATTATTTGTTATTTCTTATTATCATTGTTGCCCAAGGAGACAACCCAAGAGGAAGGGGTGAATTGGGTTTGGATTAATTATTGACAAATTAAAACTTGATTAGTAAATAATTAAATTTAATGCAGGCAGGTTAATTAAGCTACTTGACGAGGAGATTGGAAGAGACAAATACCCAATGCAAACACAAGAAAATTTTATAGTGGTTCGGAGCCAACCCTTGCTCCTACGTCCACTCACCAAGCTTCACTTGGGAGTTCACTATAATTCCTTGGATTACAGCCGGTTGTTTTACAAGATCACAACCCAACTTGTTGTTTTCGCGAGATCACAACGAACTCGGTCGGTTTTCACAGGCTCACTGACTAGAACCACCCGATTGTTTTTCTGGGATTACAATCAAACCCTTACACCGTTGGTTTTAACCTTGGGTCACCAACAAACCTTACAACCCTTGATTCAATCCCCTGATTGAACCAAGTAAGAAAAACAGTTTGGGAAAAGATACAAGGAAAGCTTCTGAAAAAGCAAATATGAATCAATATGAATAGAGTAAAGTTAGAAGCCCTCAAACAGATTTCGGAAGAGGAAGAAAGGGCTTCTCGAACTTTGAGTCTCCTCTTTGAGTGCACTGAAGATTTGATGTCAGAAGAAGAGCCTTGAATGCGAAAGAAAAACTTCTAGGAATGAATTGAATGCGTTTCTTCCTTCTTTTGCTTGTCTTTTCTCTCAATGGACTCTTGGTAGTTGGAAATGCCTTAATGCATAGTGGAGTAACTCTTTTGTTGTCTACTACTGTTAACTCTGGCTATTTAAACAGTCCCTTTTGAAAAATAGCCGTTAGACACTGATTTGTAGCCGTTCTGCACAGTCTGCACCTCCTGACAATGTATCCGTTGGGGTTGGAGTCGACTCGCTCGATCTGGAGTCGACTCATGCTTTACTGAAGACGACTCACCCACTGTTCAGGATTTGAATTACAGTGCCGTTCCAACCTGGAGTCGACTCGGTCCAAGCTTGGAGTCGATTTGCCAAGATCTGGAGATGACTCGGCATTTTGAAAACGGCTCGTTCTCAGGATTCCAGAGATCTATTTTTCTGCATTTCTCTCTCGAGTTGACTCGGATCCTCTTGGAGTCGACTCGGCTCTCAGAGCCCGAAAAATCGATCCTCTGTCTATTGATCTGAGCTGCCTCGGAGTCGACTCGCACTTTGTTGGGGTCGACTCGGCTGACTTGGGGTCAACTCTGGAATTCTCGGAGTCGACTCGTTCACAGGGTCACTGAGTTTGGTTCTCTGCCTTTCAGTCCGCTTTCCTCTGAGAGTCGACTCTGGCACGATTAGGAGTCGACTCGCCAAACGTTGGAGTCGACTCGCATCCTTCTGGAGTTGACTCGGTAACAAGGTCTAGAAAATACCTCTCTATCTTTCTGTCTGTTACTCATTGGAGTCGACTCGGATCTGTAGAGAGTCGACTCGTCAAGCATCAGAGTCGACTTGAAGCCTTCTGGAGTCGGCTCGCTGACAGGGTCTGAAAACCATCTTTCTGTCTTTCTTTCTGTTCTCAGTCGTAGTCGACTCGTAGAGTATCGGAGTCAACTCGAGCTGGTGCCAGAAACTCTAAACCATTTAGAGTCGACTCGTAATCTTCCGAAGTCGACTCGAGAATCAGCCCTTGGTTCAAATAGGGTTCAATACTTGTCCAACTTATTTTGAACCAAAGCTTGAGGCACTTAATTGAAAATATACAAATATATGCCTGAAATACTAGATTGAATTCATTAGTATAATATAAGATATACTCAAATGCTTTGAGCTCATCAAAATCAAATAGAGGTTTAATCAATCACTCCACAATCATGTAGTAGTAGTACAGGTTCAGCAGGTGACCAACAAAACCGGCGTCAATACTCAAAACTTTGGCCACTTACAGATACACCTATACATGATCTCCATTGGAAATTATTAAGCCGATGGATAAATTGAGTTGGATCCCAAGAGGTTGCATAAGTGCCTACTTGACACAAATAAGGTATTTTATTTCTTAATATCCTATAAAAGAGGATACTTTCTAACAACCAAGCATGGAAGACTTGCCCGATACGTATTACAATTTTTCATGCCAAACTTTGGACCTTGTTGTTAGCTTTCTTTAGAGTCAATACCTATTTCTACCTCCTCACATGGGTCCTGAGATTTGTATTTTATGATTTCCTTCTGTTTGAGTTTTTTTCTTGAATAACATTCCATCAATGTCTTCTAAGGTAATTGCAGCATGTGAACATTTACCTCTTTCTATCAAATATGTTTCATTCGTGCTGCTCATAGATTTGTCATGACACCTAATTCCACAGCCATAAAGTATGTAGGGATAAACCCTTTCAGACTATCTTTCACTTTGCTTGGATGGTTGTACACATGGAAAATCTTATTGTACGTGCATGTTTGCCTTGGTAACAATTTGGCACTTCTTCTAGAACAGAAATGGACTTGTTACTTTCTATGTGTGAACTTAGAAGTCAATATCTTCTGATAAGTTTATGAGTTCATCAGTTTTGGCTGCTATATTGTGCAAAGATCAACCTCTAAGTGCTAGAAATTTAGAACCACCTACATTTCTAATAATTGTCATAACGGTTATTATTATTCTGATTCTGAACTTGCTAGCAAGGTTATGTCGTTGTACCAGATGGAATTTTCATTGCTTATTTAGTGCAGATGAAGTCAAATCAGCATAAATTATCTTGTTTCTGATCATTTCGTACTCATCTTTTGCTACATACAGGATATTTCTTTATCTTTGTTGTATTCTCATAGCCTTTAGTGTGGGCTGTCCAGTGATTTGATTCTACTATTCAGTCACTTTTTACTCCCCTGTTTGGGAAATCATTCATTTTAATTCTAAAGATAAAGTTTCAGTTTTTGTTGAAAATGTTTAAAGTTGGTTGATTGGTTAAACTAATCCAAGAGGATTTCCACCTGCCATGGACCGATTTGGCCACTTCAGATAGGTCTGATGGGTTCTAGGTGCAAGATTCACCACATCTATAACTAGATTATGCAGCCAATTTTCAGAGGTCATAACTTCGTGATACGGTGTCTGATTTTTGTGCTTTTCTTAATTTTGAAATCGGTATCATTTTAAGGCCTACGAGGGTGATACAGCCTCCAAGGAGGTTTGCTGCATTCTACTAACCTGGGGATATGGCATTATTTTGGGCCTCGAAACAGGCCAGTCCAAGTAAAATACTAGTCTTTCCTTTTCCATTAAGACTGTGACTAGCACATCTTTCAATGGCAGAGAAATTAGGCATTATAATGGAAGTAAAGGTTGATGGAATAGTCAAGATCTAGTGCTAGGATAATTTTAGTATCCACCTGATTTCTCTACTAGTTATTTAATATTTTACAAAGTTCTAATATCTTTTAACTAGAAGAGGAATATGACCTAGATTCAGGACTTGGACCTCACTAGTGTAAATAAAAGGCATTGCAATGGATTTTGGTATTCAATTAATGAAAGCAAAAAGGGTCCAAAGCACTACTTTGAGTTTTTAATTTTTATTATTTTTTGTTGTGAGAGGTCCGGGTTTAGTAGATGGAAGGATTTTTTTCCTTCTCTCTCCGATCAGACTATAAACTTTATTTTTGAGGGATTTTTACTTTATTTTTTGAGGGGTGTTTCTGACTTTATAATCTCCACATCTTATCCACCAAACATATTTTTCAATGATTTCAACTGATTACGTCCTACATTACAGTTTACTTCAGATATTTGATTGCCTCTTGATAGTACAATTTTCCCTAAGGGGATTGTCCTATAAAGTACATACAAAGGTATGCAGATATGTACACACATATGTACATTTATAGATTTCATTGTTTCCTTCCTAGTTTTGTCTTTCTAATGGTTAGAAATGGCTTTGCCTACAAATTCTTCCAAGTCGGTGTTTGAGTATGTTGTGACTTGTGAGGTTTCAAACAAAGATTTATAGTACAGGTCCATACAAGCCAACTGAGTATGGCCTGCAATTGGTACCATACCAACACAAGTTTCGTATCCTCATTTTCTGCTATGCTGGCATCAAGAGGCATGCTATTTGTGGTCTTGCTATCTTACTGTATTGGTAAGGTGCTGGTGCAGGTATTTTAAACCTTGGTAATAGCTGCTGTTATAATGTTGTAATGGCCGGCATAATAGTTTAGGAGGCTTTCTGTTCTAATTGTTATGATGACTGTTATTTCTAATAATGGTCATAACGGTTATTATTATTCTGATTCTGAACTTGCTAGCATGGTTATGTCCTTGTAACAGATGGAATCTTCATTGCTTATTTAGCGCAGACGAAGTCAAATCAGCATGATTTATCTTGTTGCTGATCATTTCGTACTCATCTTTTGCTACATACAGGATATTTCTTTATCTTTCATGTATTCTCATAGCCTTTAGTGTGGGTTGTTTGGTGATTTTATTCTACTATTCAGTCACTTTTTACTCCCCTGTTTGTGAAATCATTCATTCAAATTCTAAAGATAAAGTTTCAGTTTTTGTTGAAAATGTTTAAAGTTGGTAGATGGGTTAAACTAATCCCAGAGGATCTCCACCTGCCATGGACCAATTTGGCCACTTGAGATAGGTCTGATGGGTTCTAGGTGCAAGATTCACCACATCTATAACTAGATTATGCAGCCAATTTTCAGAGGCCATAACTTTGTGATATGGTGTCTGATTTTTATGCTTTTCTTAATTTTGACATTGGTATCATTTTAAGACCTACGAGGGTGATACAGCCTCCAAGGAGGTTTGCTGCATTCTACTAATGTGGGGATATGGCATTGTTTTGGGCCTCGAAACAGGCCAGTCCAAGGAAAATCCTAATCTTTCCTTTTCCATTAAGATTGTGACTAGCACATCTTTCAATGGCAGAGAAATTAGGCATTATAATGGAAGTCAAGGTTGATGGAAAAGTCAAGATCTAGCGCTAGGATAATTTTAGCATCCACCTGATTTCTCTACTAGTTATTTACTATTTTACAAAAGTTCTAATATCTTTTAACTAGAAGAGGAATATGACCTAGATTCAGGACTCGGACCTCACTAGTGTAAATGAAAGGCATTGCAATGGATTTTGGTATTCAATTAATGAAAGCAAAATGGGTCCAAAACGCTACTTTGAATTTTTAATTATTATTATTTTTTTTGTGAGAGGTCCAGGTTGAGTAGATGGAAGGATTTTCTTCCTTCTCCCTCCGATCAGACTATAAACTTTATTTTTGCGGGATTTTTACTTTATTTTTTGAGGGGTGTTTCTGACTTTATAATCTCGACATCTTATCCACCAAACATATTTTTCAATCATTTCAACTTGATTACGTCCTACTATACAGTTTGCTTCAGATATTTGATCACCTCTTGATAGTACAATTTTCTGTAAGGGGATTGTCCTATAAGTACATGCATAGGTATGCTGATATGTACACACACATGTACATTTATAGATTTCATTTTTTTCTTCCTCGTATCGTCTTTCTAATGGTTAGAAATGGCTTTGCCTACAAATTCTTCCAAGTCAGTGTTTGAGTATGTTGTGACTTGTGAGGTTTCAACAAAGATTTATAGTACAGGTCCATACAAGCCAAACTGAGTATGCCCTGCAATTGGTACCATACCAACATAAGTTTGGTATCCTCATTTTCTGTTATGCTTGCGTCAAGAGGCATGCTATTTGTGGTCATGCTATCTTGCTGTATGGGTAAGGTGTTGGTGCAGGTATTTTAAACCTTGGTAATAGTTGCTATTATAATGTTGTAATGGCCGATATAATAGTTTAGGAGGCTTCTGTTCTAATTGTTATGATGACTGTTATTTCTAATAATTGTCATAACGGTTAATATTATTCTGATTCTGAACTTGCTAGCATGGTTATGTCCTTGTACCAGATGGAATCTTCATTGCTTATTTAGTGCAGATGAAGTCAAATCAGCATGATTTATCTTGTTGCTGATCATTTCGTACTCATCTTTTGCTACATACAGGATATTTCTTTATCTGCAAATCTGTTCCCATGACCTTCATCAAGTCTTATCAGGCCTTACTATTCTTTATCTTTGCAGCCAAATTCAAGCCCCTTTTCCTCCAAAACCTCCTCCATCTATACTGTGTGCTACACCAGGGTCATACCATCATGGACAATATTCCACCCTTTTTCCCTTGTCTAAAAGCAAATACTTAACCTCATTTCTTATTTATTTGCTTACTTCTTTCCATGACCTTTTCCCCTCTAGTTTTAAACACAATGAAGCATTTTCATCTATGCAAGGCTAGTTTATATTCCTACACCATCTTCTTAGATTGAAACCCTAACCTTTCTAGTTGTTGTTCTGTCTTCTTTCTTCCAAATTTTTAATGAAATCCTGGTGGTATAGCTTGATAATTGAGCACTCCAAAGCAACCATGCAACATATTTCTGGATCCTTTAGATACTACGTTTAGTCTTCATAGATGAGTCCTACTTAGACGCGTTTCGTGAAAATTGTGATTCTACCATGTATGTTTGGAAGTCTCACCTTGAACACTACCGAGACCGACTGCCATATCTTAATTCTTATCATTCCTTTTAGTTGATTTTCCAAACACCAATGGCAACTTCCATGGAAAAGTATGTGAACATGCTTTATTGTATCCGAGCTGGTGAGTTTGAGACCTCATGTCATTGAGCAAACTGCAGAAGTCAGAAATGGGTTTGGCTGCAACTTAATATTGGATAGGTAACTGGTCTGTATTTCTAATTCTGATTATGTTTAACCTTCTTCCTTTCATATATCTAGCTTTGTTTAGTTTCCAAATCCTTTTTGACATCCAACTACTCGACCAGCTTGAGTATAGATATGGTGATGACTAGTCTTAAGTGTTATGTCTCGCAGAGCTGCAGCTTGAATAACGGTAATACCTCAAGGAACCTCTTCAGCTAATCCTTTTTTCCCCCCCTCTTTCTTTCTTTCTTTGTTTTTTTTCAATAACTTGTGTAAACATATGTGAAAACAAGAAGGGGCATAAGCAACCTAGACAAACAGGTAATATAAAATAGTCTAAAGGCTATATCTGAGGAACATACCCCGAGTATCTCAGCATGTGCTTTCATCTTCTGCATGATTTCCATATCCTGTGGGGTAAATAATTCAGGATGTCCTTGAATAACTGCTGAAGTGGGGAGCCACTTCTGGGACATCCACCCATATAGAAGGGAAGGAAAATGGTGTGCGATCCAGAATGTTCTCTGATCCTGCACGAACAACTTCTTGTAGGCCATTCTTGATAGATTGGCAGGAAAAGAAGGCCACCAGTAGTTGACGGCCGGTGCAACTAGTGCTACTCCTGCCAACCTGCTAGCATTCAGCATATTTGTAACTACAACTACTTAGTTTCATTTTCAGGCAAAATTTTTTGAAAAATCTTTCAGGATGAACTGGATAAACAATCCTCTTATCTCGATTAACTTCGAAAAATATGATCGCATCACTGAAGGAACAGAGCTGAGAGTAGAATGTTAATAGTAGTTTACCTGTGCGGTATGTAGTTGAGGCAACTCCAGGCAGGATAACCACCCATGGAGGCTCCTATCACGTAGAATTTTGATCCAAGCTCTAACTGATCAGCAAGCTCTTGAATGTCCATAGCTTCACTTTTTACTGTGCGCTTTGGGTTTGGATCACTCTCGCCATACCCTGCTCGGTCAAATGATAAGAAGTAGACTCCTAATTCATCTACAAGCTCCTGAAACAACAAGTCATAACACCATCAAAATCTAGTCTTATCCATCATATATTAACATCGATTACTGTTATAATTTTCTGTTTGTTTTACTTGAGATGCTGGAAACTCAGGGTCTTTGGATGAGCCAAAGCCATGGACAAGTATGACTTTGTACTTGGCCTTTTCCTTGGTGATTCCTGCTTCTTTGTAGGCCAGGTACCTTCCATCTCTGAGCTTAATCCTTGGGGAGGTGACAGGAGGACCATTTGGAGCGCCACAAATTCTTGGAGGGGGTGGTTGGATTGCCTGGTAAGCCCATCCAAGCAGAACTACTAGCAAGACTGCTGCTGCTGCAGTAAGCATCCCTGTACCGATGCCAAAGATTCAAACATCAGAACTCATGCATTCTAGGCCACACTATATTAACATGACAGTGGCAAGTTTAGTCTAAGAACAAAATGAGATAGGAAAGAACCTCAAGACCTGGATTTCTTTTACACCATCCGTAGATAGGAGTTGAGAGAGTTCGTGGGAAGACTCTTTAAAGAACTTTGGCAGCAGTGGTTGGATTGGATCAGTGTGCGTTGAAAGGTAGGTTAAAGTGGACAGGATGGGTGAATAGAGCTTACTGAAGCAAAACTACCTCTTCTGGAATATACTGTTTGCTTGCTGTGATTAGCAGCTCTTATGTATTGATGATGTGTCCATTATAGACATGGCAGGATTTTCTACAATTGGTCAGTTCACATTCTTTGATTCTCTTCTGCTACAAGGTATGTTCAGCAACATTTTTCACCAAAGTAAGAAAATTGTTAACGCACTAATGAATAGTATGCGTAATTTTATTTTGCTAGAATCCTTTGTTGTGTGAAGGCGGTGGATAAATAACATCATGAATTAAAAGAAATCAGGAAGGGAATTCTGTGGCTGCATAAAGGACCACTAGGAATGTTGTGCTTTACGGGATAAGGAACTAAAATCGACAAGTTCAAGTCTGAATTTAAGAAACTCTGGAACAATCCTAGATGGAACTTGTGGAATAGTCTTCCACGGTCTGCTTAACCTTAGCCTGCTTGTGCCTTTGTTCTTTTAATCTTTCTCTTTATTTATTTTTGTCAGGAACATTTGATTTGTATCTATTTTTTATGTTTGCATATCATGTAGGTGCATTGTTATTGATATTCTCCAGGGAAGGTTCGACAGCCCTGCAACGTCCAATTATATAAGCAGCAAGTACCATAGGTTTTCTTGTAAAAACCTTTTCCTAATGGTCAATTTGATTGGGCAATCAAGATTAACACAGCCCCAGAACTCTTTTGATCGCCCTCATCCTTGAAGAGGTAAGCATCACAATAATTGATTCTCCTACTATGACTGCAGCTGAACAGTGACTTGAATAAGACCAATTTGGCTCATATTATACAACATTACCATCCCAAGAGGTCTTTACAGTGTCTGGTCACATTTGCTTATCAATTAAGGTGCATGTAGGGTCATGGGTTAATCAGGGCGCCATCAATGGAATGACAGCTGTTTTGATGAACAATGATGAGTCTGGACCAGCATGGTCTGCTTAGTTTTAGAAAAAGAATCATAATTCAAAAGTTACAGTATTGCCAAAATTGTTGAATTGAGTGCCATGAAGATCATAATGTCAGAGAGTGCTACCAGACCAAGACTGGTTTTGTTGACATGATAGACCACTAAAACATTGTAAAGTCTGATCAAATCTTCGGATCGACTAAAGTGTGTCCATAAACTATACTGGTCTTTGCAAGGCTGTTAACGGGCGTTGGTAAAGCACTTTCATGGCTCTGGTCCAGTTTTATTCATTTTCAGACCGAGAGATCACTGCACAGGTATTTTACGGGTGAATTGTTTTTTTTTTTTATTGAATTTTACAGGTGAATTGTTGAATTACATGGCAGCAATATCACATTGTCGCATGAATTATTCGTATACATATGGCTTGATCTTAAGATGTTTTCATTTTGAATCTGTATTCCACTTAACCTTGTAAAACTCATCAAGCAAGCAGTGCATTTGATTGCGATCAGGGTTCAATGGAACGATACACTTGGTTAATTTTAAAGGGAAATGTGGAATTCAGTGTAGTGGCCACGGTAAGAAAGCTAAGCAGGGTCACCAGTCACTGCTGGCTCGGAGCTACCGGACAAAATCGCCTTCAGAATAGCATTGCTTGCTCATACTGCTTGCAAATGGGAACATACGGACAGCAATTCAAGCTTGTGATGGTGAACCCAGTGAAAGCTTTTGTCATATCCTTGACACCATCCTACGTGTGACCTGAATCCTTATCTGTGTATGGGCTGTCAAGATCGAAATGATCAAATTCCACCTCCCAAGAGCAACGATAATGTCATGTTGGACAGTCTCATCTCTCCTCGCTGCCTTTTCTATGCCTGTCGAACAAGTCAAATCAATCATCAGAAATTTTGTTTGCATTGCTTGTCATGGTATATTCACAGGCAGATGAAACAAAGTTGTGAACATATCATGCTTGGGACTATTCAGCTCTCTTAGAAGGGATTCTCAGGGATTTCTTGGAGGAAAACTTTTATAATTCGACAACTCTTTTATCCCCTGTGAAACGCCAATGCATGCATGATGCATCTCAAACAAGGAAAAATATTCTGGACCAGGGACAAAGGAACCCTGTGAACATGTATCAAGTATGGTGCAACCTTTTGGTGTATAGAAGTTTAACTTATATGGTACTTGACCACAAAGTCACAGTTCTTTGGCATAACGTGGAACCCTTCTCAAACAAATTTGGTTGCTGAATGGAAAACAGATGATAAAATTGCAATCAACCTTTATTCCATCAAAAAGTATAGCAGCTTTCTGTAAAGCTTTTTTTCTTAACAACGTTTCAGTCATTTGATTAGCAGCAGCGCCTTTACATTTCAACCAAGGCGGCGTTACAGCAGAACCCCACCAATTTGTTGACTGTTATGATGGTAGTAACGGATATTATTTGACTCAAAATTTGTTATTTTGTTTTTTCAATGTTAAAACAATCAATTTTTAATGTAACACCGAAACTATCAGATGATGACTGAAGATAATGATTTTCTTCACTGCTCAGTTGATATGAAAATATCATTTGGTACAGATTGCACGATCTCTTTTGGATGAAATTGATTTAACAAATTTGAATTTTGGAAATAAATAATATTTGATTTATAGAAAATGATATAAAGAAAAAAAAGAGCCACCATTGCCAACTGCTTTCTCCTCAGCTTGTTGTCATTGATACATCCATGGAAGAGGTCCTAGGTTCAAATACAGGTCCAGAAAAATATTGACTGTTTCATTTTTGATATCAAATAAGGATGTGCAAGATTGATTTGGCCTAGGATCTCGATCATTGGCCCAGGATCTTAAAATTTTATATATTAAATATCATTTTTACTCTTTAATTGCAGCACAAAGTATATTAGAGAGCTTGTAAGAAAAAAAAACAAATAAAGAAATATATTGAAGTTATTGATATTTTAAATATTTTAAATAAAATGATTATAGAAAATCATAAAAAAATAAAATGAATTTATTCATTTTTCATTTTATCAAAAGGAAATGACTACTATTTTATGAAAATAAATAATAATTAAAACAAGAAATATCATAACATATTTCAAATTTTATAATGTGAATAAACCATTAATAACTATAATAAATCTTAATTTACTAAAGTAGATTATTGTTATAGTGGATAGGTGGTTCTTAGATAATTGATGATCACTAGTTCTAAAATTGTTTACACTACATCTTAATAATTTAGAAAGTAGCTATAAGCAAGTGCCATATGGATCAATTTGGGCAAAGTCAAGACATGCGAAAGTCATATGACCTTTGTTGGCCTTAATGGAGTGCGGCTATGATAAGCTCTATTTGGTAGTTAATATGAAGTAGATCCTGATGGTTATGTAGTAGTAGGAAAGCTAGTGGGTCAGTTACCAAAACCACAATGAATAAGGGCCAGATGTGGATGGCAATCATCACAATGGATAGTTTTTTTTTTTAATATAATTAAGTGGAACTTGACTTTGTAAAAGATCCTTCAACAATCAATTCAATATATCTTTTTATTTTATCTTAGTTTTACTTTCATAGTAGCTCTACTATAAAAGTAATTATAACTTAAATTTCTACCTTAGACCAGTACTATATCCTTATCGTAGCTCAGCGCTAAACCCCACCATAGACTGACACTATATCCCTATCCAATTCTTCTCCTTCGAATAATGGTACGACAATGGTAAAAGTCTTTGAAGATCAAGACACCTATATCTATGCTACACTTTATCCTCCTTTTAATCCTCATCATCATCTTTTTGATTGATCAAACACCGGTGGCACATTCGTGCACACTAACCTTGTTGCCACTGAGATTCGAAGCCTTTCTTTGCTAACCAAGTTTTCTGGGATTTCGAGTTCCTTAGTGCTCACCCGGATGGGATGGAAAAAGTGCAAACAAAAATATTTTTCAGATAATTTTTTACCCGTATAATATTTTCCACACACTAAATATATCCTTGACACTACATTCGTCGACACTTGTCCGACATTTTTAAAAATAATAGGAATTTATTGGGCGACATTTATTGAATATTTCTTGGTATTTTTGAACTATCGGAGATTCTATGATTTCTTGTAGTAGATCGTCATATAGATAATCAAGACCCGTATCCTAACCCCAATGTTTACCAAAGCATTGCTTGTGGCTTGCAATACTGAACTTCTACAAGATCAGGTCATGCATGTGTTAATTATGTATGCCAAGTCATGTATGCTATGACTGCTAGATTATTTCATCTAGTGAAGCATATACTTTGCTATGTTTAATGGACTCTTGATTTAGTTTTTCTTTATATTCTCTATAATTCAACATTAGATTTGTATGCATTTTCGGATGCCGGTTGTGCTGGCTATCCTCTTAGTCATCGCTCTATAAACAATTATTGTTTTTTTAGGTGCAAATGTATCTCCTATAGTGCGAAGGAGTAGAATATTGCTTTATGTTCTAATATTCAGGTTGAATATTGGCATCTTTTTATATCGGCAGGGTTCATTCTCATTCTCCAGTCCAAAAAGTGAGGTTGCTAAGTTATTTTCCAATGAAAAGCATGTACTTTTGAAATGGCAAAAATATTTACCTAACTGGGAGATGGGTAAATTGATTTTCCATCAGCTAGGTAAAGTGGTCCTATTTTTCGTTCCTAAAATCCTCGCTCTTATGTTGATACATTAACAAACCCTAACCTCTCAATTGCTCTCCTTATCTATAATGAACCTTAGCCCAGGCAGTGCCGCTGCAATCGCCAACCAATTTTTGGTCAAAAGATCGGTGGATTCTAGTCAGCAATTTATATTACTCACTTAAATCTTCTTCTTTTTCTTTTAATTAGTGAGTTTTACTTTTTTTTTTTTTTCTAGGGGATTATGCCTTTCTTTCATGTTATCTTCTACCCCTAAACTATAACTATGAATTTCTAACTCCATCATACTAGCATAGCCTTTGCAAACAAGCTAAGAAGGAAATAACTCGTTCATTCCCCTTGGTTGGGGGCTTTTCCAAGTGGAGACACAATCCAACGGTGTAAGGAGACGAAGCTCTGAACCAAGTAAATATAGGGATGTTACACCTCTCTTCCCCCTCTCTTCCCTCTCTTCTTCTTATTTTACATTTTCTAAGCCTTATGTCATCTCCCTCAAAACCCACGAGCCCTATTCTACCCATAGGACCTCTTCTCTTTGAGGTTTGGTCGGTTTTTCTTTAGGCCCTTCTCGACCATGAACCTATATCTAGATTCCTCCAACCTTTTCCCTTACTTACTCCACACTTTCTGCCTAGCCTTTTTAGGTAAATTCCTAGCTCATTACGATACAAGCTGGAAAAGTTTATGATTATCGCTTGGGAAAGCAAGCTCAACCTCAAGGAGAAGATAGATAAAAGGTGGGTACAAGGTCGCAATTATCAATGTACAAAGTCCCCAATAAAAGTGTCCAACATTGTTAATAGAACCATGGTCGGCTAGCTCTTTATGGATAGGAATAAGAACCATTTTGTGCATGGGTGGCCTTGAGGTTGAGGAATAAGTTGTATGCTATGTCTTGCACAAGATACATTCTTTTATAAAGTTTAGTATTTCATTTGCCTTTCTATTTCTTCTAGATCATTCATATCCTATATTAGAACACTATTTTTTCCTTGAAGTTATCTGCAACTATTTTTTCTTTAAAACCAAATCATAGATCTAAATAATTTCAAAAATTCCTCTCAGAACCTAAGATTTTTTCCTTTCTATTTCTCCTGAAATCTCCGGTGACCGTAAGCCGAGACCGTTGGACGCGAAGAAGAAGGAGAAAAGAACCGGTGGTGGTCTAGTAGTAGTGATCAGTAAAACCTCTTGATGGTGAAGCAAAAGAGACTGGGTCTTTAAATAGCCATTAGAGGCTAGATTTTATAGCACTTATAAGAAATCGAGATGGAGAAGAAGTCCGTCTCATATTCCAAGTCGAATAGGGCTCTAATCTTATTTTTTTTTTCATCTCCTACTCCAAATCGAACATCTATCTTCTTTTTTTTTTTTTTTCTGTTTCTTACTCCAACTTTTACACCTGGGTTGATCAAGTGTACTAAGCTCAGTTACTTATTAGCTGGGCTGGGTGTTACACAATAGCTTTTGTAATTGTATAAATTCAATATATTAAAGACTTATGCCCTATGAACAGAGGTTAGTTTTTCCTCTTCTGCATGGTCATTGGCTGGTGATTTTCTCACATGGTAATGTGGTATGTGTTATAGATGAATATGATGATTCTTTAATTTTCAACACATTTATGGCTAGTATTAGTTGAAGGGCTGCTTGGTGGATTGTGTTTTGGGCATGCTTGTCATATGAGAAACTAAGAACTTCTCATCTAATATGATATGATTAAGTGGTAAAATGGTAAGTACAAATGAATGACCACTTTAATTTACAAGCGCGATGCCTTTAAATGATAATCGACTTCCACTTCCAAACATCTAGTACTTGAATCCTAATAGATGTTTATGTCATATAAATAATTTTTCATGATGTCCTCCCTGTAGTAGGGTACGGAAGAGCAGTTGTGTTTCTGCAATTCAGGAGTTGCAGACCATAAGAATAAAATTATTCTGCATACCCTATAATATTATTTTTCCCCGTACTTTCTAAGCAAAGAGTTGAGACCTGAAATGCCGTTTTAGTCAGTTTCTGGCTATAGTAGCAAGTGACGTTAAATATTCAAATGGCTTTGTAGTTTAAGTAGCTCTAAATTTACAGAAAAGTAGTTGTACCTTGCAATTCAGAACTTGGAGGCTAAAGAAATTTTCTCTGCATGCATGTGATATAATGTTGCACTGCTTATTTTCTTAGGATTGTGAACACCACAATTATTATATGGCCTGTTTCCCATACTGGAGTGCTAGGTGATGCCAAGTACTCAGAAGTAATTCTAAGTAGCAGTGAACTCTTCTCCAAGTACAAGTGCCTTGAGCATTGCATCACCCCAACCATCCATATACAATAACGTGTGCCCACATTTTGGATGCTCATGATATCGTATCCAAGGAAGCTTCTGTGCAACATAACGTTGTAACTCCACCTGGACTTGCCTATCTTCATACCCTTGCCAAAGGTAGACAGTGCCCTCGTTGTTTGGAAAAGGATTTCTCATTTTCATGGGGTCAAACTCCCAATTGCTGAATAGAACCATGATGTCCCGATGGAGAGACTCAAAGATGCTTTGTTGCTGCGCCTTGTTCTGAAATTTGCATATAAAAATAACATTGGAGTATCATTACCAGAACTACATGCAGTGCTTATAAAACTTTATGAAACTGTACCACCATGATATACTATAATACTAACTTGGATTGTTTGAATAATTTTTCTTGAGGTATTCTGGTATCTCATCAAAATCTTGGGAACATCTTTATATTTATAAAATGCTAATTCAAGCGGGCATAGAATGATTTTTAACTGATCGCCGATTCTTCCTGGCATTTGAATTTGAAGCTGTAATCCAGTATGTTATGGATTTCTTTAGATAATTAGTTTGATCGAAACATTAAAAAAATTATAATTAAATAGAAATAGAGAAACTTAATTCTTGTTATGATATATTTCTTATTCTGTTTACTACAGCACACAATTTGGCCTAGTTAAATCCTATTGCTAATCCATATGTGATATGCAGCATACCAACCATTTATATTAGCCATTCTTTAAATTTACTCATTTGGTAAGAGGCCAATGGAACAAGAGATCTGATTTTCCTTTTTTGCCAAGGAACAAGAGACATCATCTCATTTTGGACTCTTGATGGTTATCCTGAGTTGTTAGTTTCCTTGCTTTATGTCAATATCTTTTCTTATACATGCCACATCATAACTAAATGACTACGTTCTCTTTTTGATAACAGTGATGACTGCAAAATTAAGTTTAGCATATGAGTAGCAGTTCAATTCTTTGTTTTAGATTTCCATTTTGAGTCCTATTGTTACTGCTTAAAAAGATCTAGTTTCGATTAGTTTGCTCACTTACTTGATTATTGTTAAAACGGTATACTGAGGAAAGTAAAGTTGTAAATATTAAACTAATAGATCTTATACATATTCAAAGTGATCCTAGATGTACCAAATACCAATTTTAGACTAACATGCAAAAAAAAAAAAACAGAGTACTGATTTTGTCTCAAAATTCAAAGGTTTTCCCATCGCCTACCATTATTCATTGGCAACCCCTTTTTTTAAAAAAAAATCAAATTTCTCTAATCTCATATTTCACAAATATTTTATTGTCTAATGTACCTTATCTCATCCATAATTCTAAATCTCATTTTCTCATCTTTTAGCTAGCTTGTAAGTTCTGAACTACTTGGCATTCCAACGCATTATATTGTTCATGAAAGACTGACAGTTGTTTTCCATTTGCAATTTTTTTCAGTGTACATATCTTTCAAAGTCTTCAATCAATTTTTTTCTTGAAAAGAAAACTTTAAATTTGACTGGTCAATTTTAGGGACCAAATGCAGAATTTCGGTCTGTTTCAACTTTTTAGAAGATTGATCGTACATTGTAGATTTCAAAAAGTTATCTAATTTAAAATATCATTTGAATCGGGCATCATATGACAAAATTATAGTCTTCAAAAGTTTAACATACAATTTGGCCTTTCAATATGGCAGATCTTGCTCCTGGATATTTCCCAACCTATTTATAGTAGTCAAAGTGGTCAACATCGAGTGTGGTGTTCCTTTTTGTCAGAGCTCGCTTGTTTAGGGGCTTTAGCTTTTATAAATTAAAACTATAGATGGGCAAACATCTACTTCCCTATCTCATGGATAAATTACTTAGCTTTGCTTGGAGATGGGTTCCATCCATACTCTTCTTTGCTCCCGAATCTTAGCAAACCACTTAACCTATTTTTGCATCTAGATTTTGCAATAGGGATGCTTCTTGTTGTCCTTCCTCATTGACAATGACGACCACTTCCCCTCAATCTCAATCAACTAGTAGGTGGAACCAAGGAACGAAAGCATGATTTCTTATGAGTGGTATTAGCTTTTCATATCACCATCCACATTAACTTATTGCAGGCATTAACTTCATTTGGGCAGCAGTTGCAAGATCCATATTTTCTTATATTCTGGAGGTGTTTATCATGAATGTCTTTCCATCCTTTGCAAAATGATACTTTTTTGGCCATCTATAAAAGACTGCATCTTGATCCCATAGGTATGAGCTTCTAAGGATGAATTGGCATATATCCAAAGAAACTACTTTGCAAGTTACCTCATCTATGTACCTTTTAGTTATTCCAATTTGGAAGGTAAATTACTTAGTGATCTGTAACTCAATATCTTTCTGAATCCACCCAATGGTATAGGGACACATGTGAGGCTTCATCTGCAACCCTAGCTTCTAAACCAATCTTTTAGAGATAATTTTATTTGGATCCTAGAATTTGTAATAGCCTAAATGATGCTCTGTTTCATCTGGATCTTCGAGTAGAAGAGTTTCTCTTGCATCTTTAGGTCTGCCTTAGTTGTTATCTTGAGTTTCCTCACATCAAACTCAATTTTGAATCTGCTTGCTCAAGCTCAAGCAGCTCGTCAACCTCTATCCCATTGACGACCTTCCTTTTCTTGTTGGAATCCTCATCCTTCGACTTCTTCCTCTACGATTGTAACTCAGGATGAAGCTTTCGATACTTCTTGGTATGCCTTTTGATTCTGCAGTGGCCACAATGATTTTTTACGTCATGTTGACCTACTTCTTACTCTCCTGCTCTTTGTGGCCTGATTTTCCATCATCTTCTTTAAACTTATCGCCATTGTCCTTCGTCAAACCAATCCACATGGCCTTCACATTAGCTTCATCAATGTCTTCAGCTTTGAAGAGCTTTAGCTCCTTTCGGATGCTCTTATAGAGACCTCCAACGTACTTCATGAAGACCACATGATCATCGATGGAGATTTCAAGTGAGATGGCTTGTTTGTGGAACTCGGAGGTGTAATCATGTATAGTTCGATCATACTTCTACCATAGGTACTGCCATTTGATTCAATAATCATCCTCATAGGTGAGTGGGTATTATTGCTTCTTGATTAATTTCTTGAATTTTCTCCACATCTAAGAGAGATGTCATCATTCCTCATATATAAGAATACCATCAGATAAGGGCATGCTTGAAAAGCTTGAGATGGGTAAAAGCTACCTTCTAGATTCTAATATAGCCATAGATCGTGAAGTAGGTTTCTAACTAGTCTAACTAGTTATCCAACTTCTCTACATCGATAGCTCATTATATTCATGGATCTCAATTCGAGCTTCATTTTTAAAAGGTAGAAGACAAGGATTATGAGTGCCCGTAGGTTGCTTATCCTCTTGCTAAATAGTAGTTTATCATCTCTAGATATGGAAGACAACTTCGCTATAAGAGTTGCTGGTGCTTGTGTTAAAGGCATTGTCAATTGAGATATGATCTTAGTTAGTTGGACAATCTTTTTCTCTAGTTGTGTGAGATATTTCTTTATAAAGGAAATTAGAAATTTGCTCAAATTGTACCAATTCTTGCATTTAGTGTGTGTGAGGATCCGTGCGGGCGTGTGTTTAGTCCCACATCGGTTATTCGCTGGGTAGATCTTGGGTACTTATACAGGATCAAGGAACCCAAATAATACCTTCCGGCTAGCCATTTTGGGTGAGGTCCTGGGTTGTTACAAATGGTATCAGAGCGGATCCGGCCCATAACCTATGTGGACTAGGGGACACTGCAGCACGGATCCATTGGGGCTGACCACGGACCAATCGTGGTGTTTGTGATTTGATTTGAATAGATATGAACCTTTAGCCTGACGAGGACGTCAGGGCTTGAATGGAGGAGTATGTGAGGATCCGTGCGGGCATATGTTTAGTCCCACATCGGTTATTCGCTGGGTAGATCTTGGGTACTTATACAGGATCAAGGAACCCAAATAATACCTTCCGGCTAGCCATTTTGGGTGAGGTCCTGTGTTGTTACAGTGTGTGCCTCGTTATGTTGGAGGGAACCAAAATAGACCTTAATACTGGCTAAAAAATTGGTCTTTCTTGATCCTATTTTATTAGCTACCAAATATTTATTGACTGTATAACACTAAAAGAGGCTTTAGTTTAGTTTTACTTTTAAACTAAACTACTCATATAAAGGTTTGCCCTCTCAATACCGAATTCTGTATCGGTACTATATTAGTATTGCATTGGTATGGTAATATAGAATCTTTTCAGTATACCGAATGTCGGTGCGCCATCTATACCAAATACTGTACCAAACTGATATGGTACGGTACGATTTGTACTGCCTAGTTTGGGCTGGTACAGTGAACCTATCGGTCAAGAAACCAGAATTCTCATTGATTAATCTGCTTTCATGCCTTCTCTTCTTTTTTTCCTTCTTTATCCTTCTTATTTCTGTAGTTTAAAATGATTCGGAGGAAATAGTGAGATAAGAATCCTTTAAAATATGAAACATTCCGAAGCCTATCTGTGAAGGACCTTACCCGAGGTGACCTAACTTTTTTGGGCCTCTTGTGCATGTTCTCCTTGTCCTGAGGGGACAACAGATCAGGATGCCTCTCAACAGCAGCTGCAGTAGGGAACCATTTCTGGGACATCCAGGCATACATCAGGGAAGGAACATAGTGTGCAATCCAGATAGTCCTTTGGTCCTGCACCAACAACCTTTTATAGGCCTTTTTTACCAGGTCGGCAGGAAAAGAAGGCCACCAGTAGTTGACAGGCGGTGCAACAAGTCCTGCTCCTGCTAATCTGCAAGTACTGAAACTATTTGTAAAGGAAAAAGTTTGATAGAGTACTCCAGTGCAATTTTTCGCCTGAATCTTTTGAGATGAACTGGAGCTAACTCGGATACAAGTTTTCAGAAACATGACTACATTGAAGGAATAGAGCATGAGAGTGGGATGTTTATAGAGAGATTACCTGTGTGGTATGTAGTTGAGGCAACTCCAGACAGGGTAACCACCCATGGAACCTCCAAGCACATAGAACCTCGATCCAAGTTCTAACTGATCAGCGAGTTCTTCAATGTCCATAGCTTCACTCTTTACCATGCGTTTGGGGTTTGGATCACTTTCCCCATAGCCCGCTCTGTCAAACTGTAGGAAGTAGATCCCCAGTTCATTCACAAGATCCTGAAACCAACATTTTATAATACCATTGAAACCTAGTCCCACACATCCATCATGTATCAACATAGAAATCTGCTGCAATTTTCTGTTTTTCTTACTTGACTGAAAGGGTATTCATATTCTTTGGAGCTGCCAAAGCCATGGATGATGATGACTTTATACTTCGCCTCGTCTTTGGGGGTTCCAGATTCTTTGTAGGCCAGGTACCTTCCATCTCTGAGCCTAATTCTTGGAGAGGTGACAGGAGGACCGTTTGGAGTGCCGCAGATTCTTGGACGGGGAGGTTGGATGGCCTGGTAAATCCATCCAAAGAGAGCTACCACCAAAACTGCTGCTATCGCAGTAAGCATCCCTGTGACAATGATAAAGATTCCAACATCAGAGCTCATTGTTCCTACTATCAACATGACAATGGTATTTGGTTTGTAGAACATACTGAGGCACAAAGAAAGATGACCTTTCCCTGGAGAAAAGCACAGAAAGTACCTGCAGTGCCTCTCTAGAGCTAGGTTTCTTCCACAATATTCTCCAGAGGCAGGAACTGGGGGAGTTGGTGATCTTTAAATGAATCTGGTTCAGCTTGTTGGTTTGGTTAGCAGCATTTGCTGAAATGTGTCCAAGTGGAAGGCTTGGGTGGATAGTGTTCTCTGAAACAAGCAGCTGGCCTCCTGGAATTAAACCTTTTGTCCGTTAAAGGGGATTAATACGACCCACGCATGGATAGCGTGTCCATGGAGGACTTGGCATGGTTCGTTCGCATCCTTATTAAAAAGTAATAATAGAAAAACGAGTAATGCTAGGGGCCCCAAGTTATGAGCACACGAAGAGTTCTTCCACCACGTAGCAAATGGAGATCATTAAAAGTTTGCGGATTTATCTATTACCATACGCAAGGTGATTGATTATTAAATTATCAAATCAATGTTTATGAGTCCGATAATTTTCTTTTCTACACAAAATGGGCGCCCCAAAGCATTTACCTAGGGAAACTAAATTACCTTATTATTCTGTATCAGCACACAACTCAATTCTTTTATTGAAGCATCATTATAGATGATAAAATCTTCACCACTGGAAGAAAGGATAAGGATAGGGGCTGACACTAAATGTTCCTTAAGTTTCTTGAAGCTCTGTTCATATTTATTTGACCACTCAAACTTAACTAGTTTACGAGTTAGTTGAGTTAAAGGTGCAGCAATTAAGAAAAAATCCTCAACAAACCATCTATAATATCGAGTTAGGCCCAAGAAACTGTGAATCTCAGATACAATGTTCAGCTTGTTCCAATTCACCACCAAATTTACCATGCAGGGAATCCAGAGCGCAACAAACGCTGCACACCTGTATGGCGAGCCATACAGACATGCAACGCTATAGATTATATCAAAGCAATATTAATTTCTAAAAATTTATTTAATCAGTTACTAGAGTTTCAAAGTGCCATAAGCCAACATATACTAACTATTAAGATAAATCAAATTAATTACTCTAACTAATCTCATTAAAGCGTCACCAAATGAAGGTATCTTAAAAAAATCTAATACACTCCTCAGTCTCATGCGATAATGCATCTCGATCTAAGAAATAGAGAAAACATGATGGTGAGCTACACTAGCCCAGTAAGCAACATAATATCTGTGACAAAAAACTACTATTATTAACCATCTGTGACGACGGTGTCCAAATATCACTATTCTAATCATCGGTGGAGTGAAATCTAAACCAATTTCTCACAGATTACAAGTCGACAAGGCCAACAGAAAATCTCTATTGGCGGGGCCAGATCATATCTATGCTGAGAATATATACATACAAGAATAGATTTTTCATAATTTGTCCGATCACATTTTCTAAATTTTATAATATGTAATATAATTTTTAAAATGATTATTAACATTGCTCATCCATTTAACTAAGTACAAATTATATATCAAAATTTATTCAACTAATAATTATTTTACCAAATAACTTGAAAAACGCACTTTGACATATTAGGTTACTTATATCTTTTCGCTTTAAATCCCATTTTAGACAAACGGGTCAGATATGCCTGCTTAATATTATTAAAATATTATAAATTTTAACATCATTCTAGAAGTCAAAATTAAATATTTCTGGAGAGCGGACTCATTCCCCCAGAGCAATTCGGTTAGGTAATTGTGCCTGACTGCCTAGGTCAGTCCAAGTAAGGAGGATTCAATAGTGAAGACCAACGATGGTCAAATTTAGATGGGGTTGAAGTAATGAGCTGATCTACCACCCAAGTATCGAGGCGATGCACGGCACCCACCAAGGGATCAAGTTGGATCTAAGCAAAATGGAAGCAAGGACTTTGAACTAAGATTCCTAGGTTTGGCTTAGAGAGAGAAGGAGGCTTGAAGAAAGAATCTCAGTCCAAATCTTGGTCTAATCCTGACCACGGGCCCAGTTTGAGTGGTTCCGGTCGACTATTAGGAGCAAAGTCTAGATATACTTGGTTAAGGAGAGTCGGAGAGTATTTTTTTTTTCTCTTGGCTTAAGATAGGGTTGACACATCCCAACAGAGGTCCTTCATCCCATTAAGAAAACAAGGAGGAAGGGGAAAGAGAAGGAAGAGAGGAAGGATAGGCCGAAAGGTCTAGCAGTGGACAGGCTTGGGTGGTCGATGGCCTGGCGGTGGCTCGGCCAGCAGCTCGTGGTGGCGCAGTGAGAAAGGAACAACTACTTGGCTCGAAATAGAGGAGGGGTCGTGAACATAGAAGAAATAGAGAAGGAGAAAGAAAGGGGGCAGCGCCCCCCTAGCTAACTTAGAGGCGACTTCCTTAGCCAATAAAGAAACAAGAGAGGGTGGGGTCTCACCAGCGAGCGGCGCAAGCAGTAGCTCTTGGCCATGGCAATGAATTCTAGTGAAAATGAGCAACTCGACCTAAAAAAATAGAGCAGCAAAAATTTAAGAGAACAAAAGGGGTTTTCAAGAGTGGCAGAGCTCAAAGGTGGTGGTGCGTCGGTCACTGGAAGTAAGGGAGGAGAGGTGGAAGCTCGGTGGTGGATCAATGGCAAAGGGCGAGGAGATTTAGAGGGTTCTCGAAGGGATTAGACACATGGCTTGTTTACTGCCGTGATTCTAACTGTGATTGAGCGTAATCGGTAGCCGTTCAAGCGGCCGTGGAGCTCCCGTAGTGTTGCCGCAGATCTAGCCCATGTCATGCCGTGGAAGGTGGAGCAAAGGATCGCAATTGCGATCCTTTGTTCTGTATTTTTTTTTGGTGGGTCTGCTGGCTTCAGCCCATTCAGGCTCTATTCTCACAAAAATCCTCGAGGATAAAAGATCATCCTTGATTAAGCTCCAATATCTTTCAAAGAAGAAGAAAGAGGACCCATTAGGCCTCAAAGCTTTCAAACTTCCCAACGAAAGTATGTCATGTCTAATTCATCCACAAAGAAGGCGTCAATGAGGGTGCTCAAACCAAATAAAAGGGCTAGCATAGAGGAAGCTCCAATTGTTAGAAATCTTTGATTTAGAGTAGCTTCCAAAAATATTTTTGAAATATAAATAGAGTATTGAAGCAATATCTTTCTGAGGGATGAACTAAACTCCTCCATCCACGAGAGAGGCAATGAAATTGCTTCTTTTCTTACCTGAGGCGGCCTTATTGAGGAAAGCTGTATTTCAATATACCCATCTTTTATCCATGGCACTTTTGAGCCAATAAATCTCTTCCTTATTATATAACTTGTCCAAGGATTGCTTCAAAATTCTCCATCAAGGAGGATTTTATTTTTGGAATCCTCTGTGTTGAATTGAAACAAGTAGAACCCCTCTGCTAAAGTCAAAGATTCCATTTCAGGTGCCAACTTCCATCTTTGTTTCATCTCCCTTGCGATATAGTCAATGAAAACTTTCTTCCCCAAGGTCTTCCCTACAAAGGCCATGGATTTCCATTCTTTGCATGAATCCTCAACTACATCAGTAGGGATGATCAAAAACTTTGCATCTCCTAAACATTGAGTTTGGCCTTTGATGACCTTGGCCCAAGATTTTTTTCTCCATGGCTTTGCCAAATTCCTTCTCTTGGGTCGGATTGCTCTGAATGATAACCATGGTCGCTTATTTGTCCACAAGTAGGGTTATCGCCATTGCCATCATCCAGCCCATTTTCCTTTCCACTCAGCTGAGTTCCCTTTTTTCTAACCCTCTAGGTTTGGCGATACTGTATTTTGGTACCATAAAATTATTAAATTTGAATAATGGAGTTAAAAAGAGAGACGTGCTAGATCTAGGCTAGGGTGGCATGGTGGGTAAATATTATGGGAACCAAATGCTTGTTGATGAACGATGCCAATTTAATTTGAAAAGAGTTTTGCTAGGAGGTCTCCAACTTTGCTATTAATGGTTATTAAACCCAGGCTGCTTCAACCAATTGGCCTATAAAATCAATGAACTAGATCCCTGGTCGGTCCTGTTTTCTAATAGGACCAAAAACGTTGACCTATATAATGTATATAATAATATATAAAATATAATCTTATCAATAATTATGTACATCTCTCTTAACTTGAATCTATCTTTTATGTTTTAGAATTTAATATTTTTGTCATAAATCTGGTTTGACCAACTAACCCTACGGTCAAACAAATGACCTCATGATGACCCAAACACTTGGCCCAAATAAGTCTCCAGCCCGGGTTTAATAACTATGTTGATACCAAAATTGTTCTGATCATGGAGAAGGAAGAAATTCTTTCAACCTGCTTAGCTCAATTTTTTTAATAAAATAATAAATAATAAAAAATTTAGAACATGGGCCTATGAGACATTTATTTTCATTAATTACTCATGATCTATAATAGTTGTACATATTATGGGTAGAGAGTAGAGTCTGTACTTTATTTCTGTTCTCCAAAATCATGTCATCTGCCTTCTATTTTCTTGTTCTCCTTATTTGAGTTCGATTTTATTTATACCACATCTCAACAATTTAGTTGGTGGCCAGAAGTAAGTGTTACATGGATTAAGTTGATAGAATTAGACTAGATAAGAATCACGTGACCTCTACTAAGACGGGATGAAGTTTAGCTATGAAATCATACTAAGAGTAGAGACCCAAGCTGAACACATATAATTGGACCCTCAAATGAAGAAGCAAACTTAAAGGTCAAGTCTTGAGCCGTTGGCTGATAGAATTGAGGCAATCATACCAATCTCAAATCTCAATAATAGAAGACTATATTATAGACCAAGTGATAGGAGATGACCAACACAAGCTAAGTCGGAATAAGTTAATGGTCGATAAGGCATAATTATCAGTTTGGTAGTTACAAAATGATCATGTTTGCCTATGTGTATAGTGGGAAGATGGTTGAAAACAATTGCCAAAACTACTAGAAGTGGAGACTAAATGTGGGAAGAAATTGTCAGAGTGAACAATTATCGTGTTTGAGGGAAGTTATTATATATTAGTATAAATAAGTAGAATTATACTCTATAGAGGATCTTTCAACAATCAATCCAATGAATCTTTATCTTTTATCTTAAGTTTAATGTACCTTTTATCCTAAGATTATGTGTAACCTAGATTTCTACCGTAGCCCATCACTACACCCTCAACATAGCCCAGTGCTACAATCCCTACCTAGCTTAGTGCCATCCTTCTACCGCAGTCTAGTGCTACACTCTTGTACCATAGCTCAATGCTACACTCCCATCTATTTTCATCTTATTTGAAAGGTGGTATAATGGTGGCAAAAGTCCTTAAAAGTTAAGACACCTAGACCCATGCTAATCTCTATTCTTCATTCAACCCACATCTTTTTAACTAGCCCAACATCGGTGGCACATCCGCGCATGCATGTAGGCATTGTCCGTTCAAGTTTAGCAAGCCACCCTTTGCCTTGATCACTCGAACTCTCTAGGTATCCTGAGTTCCCTAGCTGACTCGGAATGGGACAGTAAGGGCGACAATAGGTTCTTTTTCTAGCTAAAAAGAGGAGAAAGTGCAGGTTCTCTACTATTTTCTAGAGGTCTGCTCTTTTTGTTGGAGCTAGATCCCTTTTCTAGTTAGAAGAGGATGAAAATTTCCTTCTTTTTCACTAACAATGCTCAATCCAAATCAGATTAGATTTATCTCCTAATTTAAAGATGATAAAAATTGCAAAAAATAACAAAAATATCTAGAAACAATAAAAATAATTTAACCGACTCCGCAAACTCATCCTCATTAGTGTCCTCTATTAAAGCTATTCCAAATGTCTCAAAGACCACATCAATGAGTGACTCCTTTACTAACAAGTCCAAGTCTGGGGCATTCTCATCACTTAGGGTTCAGGTTGTATCTTTTGTGTGAAAGAATGCTTGATCTTCTTTCATGACATCGACCATTGGATAGTGCCCCGCATAGATCTCCAATCACTTCAAACTCATTCATTCATTAGCCTACACAGATCTCAAAGTGAACATTGTACGATATGATGGTGGATTCATGCAAAGGAAGGTGGATTCTTCTTTCGCACGAAAGATACAACTCTTGTCCTATCACTCATGCAAACTTAGAAGAGCCCAAAACTTCTTTCTTCATGACTAATACTTCATGGTGACAAAGGAAAAAAAACACTTTACTTGCTCTGCATCCCAGGCACTCTCCACATCTAGCTACAATCCAACAGCATTGTCAAGTGTCTTGTAGTTAGGGGTGCAAATGGGTTGAGTCGGACTGGGTAATGAGTGACCCCGACCCAACCCAGTTCTTTGTTCAGGTCCTATTATTGGACCCAGACCCAACCCAATAAAAGATCGGGTTGGGTTGGGTCAGATCCATGGCTAAAAGTTCTAACTTAACGGATCATTTGGGTCTGGTCGGGTCTATGTATAAACCCATCCCAACCCAAAAAATTTGGGTCTGAGTCGGGTCTAGGCTGGGTCCGAGTCCGATCTCTGTACTTGTCATGAGTGAAAGCTACAAAAAGTAGATTATGTAGGTACAAGTAAAAGTGTTTAAGCATTAAGGATTGATGCTATTACAAACTAACCTAATAATGATAGGTTTAACCTTATTGGCTTCAAGAAAAATTTTCTGTTCACATATGCAACACTTTTTTTGAGTAGAAAAGAATTGCTTTTAAGCTAATCCTTTCTACTACTATTTTTTCTAAATATACTACTAGAAAAGCATACAAGGGTCAAAATAAGGAATATAGTTTTGATAATGACACATAACAAAGTTCAATAGCTGCAAAGGACTCATCATGAACCCATCTTCTTCCACATGGCAAAATTAACTCTATTCTATCTTCCACAATGTTTCCATTTAATGTAACCAACCTAAACCATAATATAAAATTCATACCATTCGACAGTATATAAAAGACAATCTCTTTCCTTCCTCTCGTCTTCAAACACAAGACGAGATTAGAGGAATAGATAGTTAGAGACCCATAAGCACCCTTGTGAGCCCTAACCGTGTACAGAATTTGGGTCAGATCGGGTCAGGTCGAGTCAAGATGTAGAGTTCTAGTGATCATCACTCACTGACATTCTCTCTAAGATATAGAGTAAGAACACGCTCACAACCCAAAGAAAAGCCTAGATATACAGAATACCCAAAAAGAAGAAACTCGTCAAGTCAAAGGCTTAATCTTTAATTCTCTTAAACTTGAAATTCATTTATGAAAACATAACATAGGCATGCCTTTATATAGGCACATTTGGAATGCTCTTTAAGCAATTACAATAAATAATCCTAAACTTGGGAAGAAAGAAAAAAACCATAATTAGGCATTCCATAAGGAAGAAAAATACCATAATAGGTGTTCCATAAATAGCCTTTGCATAGGCATAAACTAAAAATAAATTACCATAGAAAAAAAAAATTGGCTCCTTAAGCACCTGTGTCATGCTCCCCTAGTTGAAAAAAAAACTTATCCTCAAGTCTGGACCAGCTTCATCTTCATCTTCATGATAAGGGGATAAGTCAAATACATTGAATGTAGCAAAAATACCATAGTCTCCTGAAAGTTCAACCTTGTAAGCATTCTTTCGGACACGTCGCAACACCTTGAATGGACCATCAGCTCGAGGCATCAGCTTCCCATACTTTCCAATTAAGGAATGCTCCTTTCGAAGATGAATCCACACCAAATCTCCTTCCTTGAAAGATGCTGGCTTACGATTCTTATTGACACTAGCACGATACTTCTCATTTTAATTGACAATCTTCTCTCTAATCTGCTCATGCATCTTCTTAATAGCCTTGACTCGCTCATCGCCATCTCCACTAAATTGTTGTGTTGAAGAAATAAGGGCCAAGTCCAAGGGGTTAATTGGATTATGGTCATACATTGCTTCAAAAGGGTTGTAACCAGTAGTTTGACTTACAGAATAGTTGTAGAAAAACTCCGCCTGAGCTAACATAAGATCCCACTGACGAATGATTTTACCTACAAAACTCCTCAATAAATTTTTCAAGCTTCGGTTAATAACTTTAGTTTGACCATCAATTTGAGGATGATATGACATGCTGAAAAGTATGTTCATTCCAAGCTTTCTCCACAAAGTGCACCAAAAGCGACTCATGAACTTAGTATCTTGATCCGAGACAATCGTTTTTGGCACGCCATGAAGTCGTACAATCTTCTAAAAGTATAAGTCAGCTACATATGGAGCATCCATGATCTTGCTACATGAAACAAAATGTGCCATCTTTGAAAAACAATTGACAACTACTATGATAAAATCCTTCTTCCTTTGTGTCCACGACAGCCCCATCACAAAGTCAATGCTAACGTCCTCCCATGGTAAATTTGGAACTGGTAATGGGGTATACAATCCTGTGTTTTGCCCATGACTCTTGGCTACATGACAAGTCTTAAATCACTCCAAGTGCCTCATAATGTCTCGCTCCATTCTAGACTAATAGAAATGAGATGCCGCCAACGAAAAAGTTGTCACGCCCAAAATGTCCAGCTAGGCCACCTCCATGAGCTTCTAGAATAATTACCTCTCGCAATGAGCATTAAGGAATGGACAACTAATTATCCTTGAAAAAAATCCATTCTGCAAGACAAAATGATTAAATGACCCTTTCATGCATTCAGTTAGAATAGTATTGAAATACGGATTATCTTGATATAGCTCCTTAAGAACTTCAAAGCCTAAGATCTTCACTTGCATAGTAGACAGCATGAAATATTTTTGACTTAGTGCGTCGGCCACCTTATTCTGAAGTCCAGACTTATGCTTAATGGTAAATGAAAAGGTCTGCAAAAATTCCACCCATTGAGCATGTCGTCAGTTCAATTTGTGTTGCCCATTGATGTACTTCAGTGTTCATGATCAGAAAAGAGAATAAATTTCTTAGGCAAAAGATAATGGCTCCAGTGATCCAAGGCTCGCATGATGGCATAGAATTCGTTGTCATAAATAAAGTATTGCCTCCGAGACTTACTCAACTTCTCGCTGAAATAGGCAATAGGCTTACCTTCTTGACTAAGGACAATACCTATCCCCAGATTAGAAGCATTACAATCTACTATAAATATACCTTCAAAATTTGGCAATGCTAAGACAGAAGCTTTAGTTACCTTTCTCTTCAAAACCTCAAAACTCTTCTATGCTTCTTCAATCCACTTAAAGACTCCTGCTTTCGAATAATCAGTGATAGAATTAATAATAGTATTGATTCTTTTTATAAATTGATGATAAAATGAAGCTAACCCATAAAAATTTTGGATATCATGAATAGTTTTGGAACAAGCTAGCTTGTGATTGCCTCCATCTTGCTTAGATCCATCTTGATTCCATCACTTGAGACTACAAAACTTAAGAAGATGATTCTAGTAGTGCAAAAGTGACACTTCTTCAAGTTCACATACAGCTTTTGCTCTTGTAGCTTCTTAAAAACTTAACGAAGATGCATCAAGTGCTGATCAATGTACTTGTTGCACACTAAAATATCATCAAAGTAAACCACAACAAACAAACCAATAAAAAGTTTAAACAGATGATTCATAAGGTGCATAAAAGTGCTCGGGGCATTTGATAATCCGAATGACATAACCATCCACTCATACAATCCATCTCTTGTCTTGAAGCAGTCTTCCACTCGTCTCCTGGCCTCATTCGGATCTGATGGTAGCCGCTCCTAAGATCAATCTTCAAAAATATAAAAGTACCATGTAATTGATCAAGTAAGTCATCAAGACGTGGAATTGAAAATCGGTACTTGATTGTAATCTTGTTCATTGCTCTACTATTAACGCACATACGCCAAGAACCATCCTTTTTAGGCATAAAAAGAGCTAGAACCGTATATGGGCTCATGCTTTCCCTCACTAACCCCTTTAACAATCAACTCGTCTACTTGCTGGTAACTCCTCTTACTCCTTAGGACTCATCCTATATACTGCCTTGTTTGGGAGACTAGCACCACGTATGAAATAAATGCAATGTTGCATGTCTTTCATAGATGGTAGTCCTGGTAGAATTTTATTGGAAACAATATCAGAAAATTTATGGAATAAAGTATCCATGATAGGAGGCAACTCACACTTCTCCTCATCTCCTATAGAACAATAAAGTCATAGGTTCTATGAGATTCCACTATGTCCTTTTCAACTTCTGACTTAGACAAAAGATTATTTCTCCCCCTTTAGAAGGCTTGGGACTGCTTTCTATTTTAGTAGGCCCTAACACAATCTTCACCCCATCTTTCACAAAGAAATATATATTCTTGAATTCATCATGTATTACTTTTCTATCATATTGCCATGGACGACTAAGTAATAAGTAATACGCATCCATAGGTATAACATCACAAGACAACTCATCGGAATATTTCTTACTAATAAAAAATTGAACAAGGCAACGCTTGTGAACCTTTACCTCATTATCTTTACAAAGACAAGAAAGCTTGTATGGTTTAGGATGATCTTCCATTTTGAGCTTCAATTTCTCCACCATTGTTTCTGCCACGACATTCTCACAGCTTCCTCCATCAATGATCATAGCATAAACTTTGCCATGAGAAGTACATCTTGTATGAAAGATGTTGCGAAGCCACTCGTCATCTTCTACATGTGTTGTGCTCAAGCTCCTACAAACCATCAAAGATTCTCCTTGATCGGCATAAACCACTTTCTCTTCATTTACCTCCTCATCATATGTTGGCTCACCCAATTTTTTGGCTTCACCTTCGTCTTCATCCACAAGAGAATTAATTTTACGGTTAGGACAATCAGATGCAATATGGCCTATACCTTGGCATTTGAAGCATCGGGGATCGATAGGAGGTAGAGAACGACTAGAACCAACTGTTGGACTTTCTGCTTTTGGAGGAAATTTTGACAAGGACGCCTTCGTAGAATTAGCTTCGAAAGGTTCGGCACTCTTCCGGTTACAAGAAGTGTCATGATTTGTCGAGCGAAAAACTCCCTATGAGGCTCCTTCAGTTGCTTCTCAACCTTAGCTGCTAGCTTGCATACATCTTTAAAAATCCAATAAGGTTGCAATTATACCATGTCACAAATGTCACAACGTAACTCGCCAAGATAATGAGCTATGGTTTGCTCCTCGAGCTCCATAACATCACACCGCAACATTAGATACTCAAACTAAGCAGTATAATCTTCTATAGATAATTCTTTTTGCTTAAAATTATGAAACTTGAGAAAAAACATTTTGTCTGTAATAATCAGGAAGAAATTTCTTTCTTAACACCTTTCTCATCTTTTCTTATGTCACAATTCGTCTTTTTTCTTCTTAGGATGCTCCCACCAGATAGAGGTGTACTTCTTCAACTAGATGGCTACAATTTTTAGCTTGTGATCTTCTGGTACATCTTTGTATTTAAAGATGCGCTCCACCGTATGCATCGAATCAATGAAATCATCAGGATGCGCCCTTCCTTCAAAATTAGAAATATCAACTTTGATGTCGAACTCTTATTGAAACTCGCAACTCCTTCGGGAATGATTAGATGCCGGGCTATGATCACGATGAAAAGGAATGGTCTCTTCTTCCTCATCATGTGAATCTTTTTCCTCTAATTCATAATTTGGGATATTATATCTCAAAGTTTGAAGACGCGCTAATTGTTGTTAAGCTGCTGTACTTTTCTCCACAATTCTTCATTCTCAGCATCACGAAGATCCTTCTCACAATTTAGTCCTTCAACTTTCTGCCCTCTTCGACCACGACCTCGACTAGTGATGACAACCCTTGCTCTGATGCCAAGTCTGATGCCAAAAAAAATAAAAGGGGGAAGACCAAACAATGAGCAAACCAATACAACTCAAGAATTTGAAAATAATGGTAAACCCAAAATTCCTAAGAATAAGAACAATAGATATAAAAAAACTCACTATCCAAAGAAATCCACCTAAAGGATACAGAGTTTGATGGAAAAAGAAAACTCACCATCCAAAAAAATCTATCCTAGGATACAAAGTTCTAGTGATCACCACTTACAGACAATCTTCCTGAGATAGAGACACGCTCACCACCTAAAGAAAAGCCTAGAGATACAGAACAGCCAAAAAGAAGAAACTCGTCAAATCAAAGGCTTAATCCTTAATTCTCTCAAACTTGAAATTCATTTCTGAAAACATAACATAGGGCATGTCTTTATATAGGCACGTTTGGAATGCTCTTCAAGCAATTACAATAAATAATCCTAAACTTGAGGAGAAAGGAAAAAAAAAGCTATAATTAGGCATTCCATAAGAAAGAAAAATATCATAATAGGTGTTCCATAAATAGTCTTTGCTTAGGTATAAACCAAAAATAAATTGCCATAGAAAAAATTCTTTCCTGGCTCCTTAAGCACTCGTGTCAGGTTAGCCCAACCCATTTGCAGCCTTACTTGTGGTTACCAATGGAAAGCCAAGCAGACAATGATAGAGCTCCATGCATGATAGGCAACCCTAGATCAATTCAAAGTGCCTTCAAACTCCCCAGTGATGGTAGATCTAGGGACCATTGAAGCAGGAAGGAGGATATGGTCACTCACTCTAGATTGAATGAAAACACTATAGGAAAAGTGGTTTTTGCTGACGCTTTTTTACCGACGCTTGTTCGCTCTAGCGTCAACAATGGCCGACGCTTTTAAAAAGCATCAGTAATAAACGATGCTTATTAGCATCATTGTAGTGTTTCACCTAAGACAACGCTTATACGCATCGTCAGAAGCAAAATACACAACAAAACCTAGCGGTCGTTCCCCTCCTCCTCATTTTGCATCCTGATCAAGGCTAGCCCTTGCTCCTCTCCTCATCCCTCCTCTCTGACGATGAGTGGCCGACCTTTTTCCTCTTCGGTGCCGAGCGTCGTCCGACGGCAAGCTCCTCTCCTCCTCCCTCCACTCCAAAGACGAGCGGCTGACCCTTGTCCTTTCTGGCGCCAAGCGACATCCGACGGCAATCTCCTTTCCTCCTCCCTCCTCTCCGATGACGAGCAGCCGACCCTTATCCTCTCCAGCGCCGAGCGACATTCGATGGCAAGCTCCAATACCACAATACCACACAATAGAAGAGGAGCCCAAACTCTTCCCAAGGTCCCTACCATCCTCATCATTCTCTCTCTTGCCAAGCTTCGAGTCACAGGTCTTTAATGCATGCAGATATAACGGGACCCCAGGCAAACCAAGTGCGGATCCCCCATAATAGGGAGGTGCTCCATCAGCCATAAATGCAAAGAAGAAGAAGTTCAAAAATAATGAGACGAATTATTTTAGGATGCTCGACAAAACTGGAAGTGTTTGGAAAACTCACATGATTCAATGTTGCACAACCTCTAAACTGCCAAGGATCCTGGTGAAATGTACTCAAGCAAGCGAAGGTCTCACGTAGGATGCAAGGAATGATAGAATGTCCATTCTCCACTACCCCTAGAAGATCATAAAGGCAAGAATCCACAAACCTGGCATCATCCAAGGAGAAAAGTTGTACAAGACAAAAGGTATCAAGGCATATGCATACGACTCAGACCCTCCTAGGAATCCACCGTCTCAGAAATACACAGTAAGTGACGAGTAATTAAAATGAATAAATAGGAAATGATGAGAAATGAGGAAAGGCTCTTGAAACCAAGTCTGCCCCATCCACATCAATGATACCGAGCATCTCCTACGTCGTGCCTCATATATGTAGTCGTCTCTCTTCCGAACCATAATTAAGGAGGAAGCCTGAGGATGTTGCCTACATCCTCGAGGGTGGGTAGAGCTCCACCTAGCTGAATCAGACATAAGCCAAATCATGAAACTCTCTAGCTTCTTAAAGAAGGTCCAAATCGACTCTATCATCTTCCAAGAATATAAATCTGAGAAAAGTGTGTTTATCCGAATAATCTTCCTTTGTTCCTCTTAAGCCTTTGCAAAGGAGACATGCAAGCCATCTCTAGCCAAAAAGAAAGAAACATAGAGGAGTTCGAGGACTCTGCCATCAAAGGAAGAATTTCTAGAAGCACGGCAAGTCAAAGCAAGGGAATGGATGTGAAAATTTTCCGAGGATAATAAACACTATAGTAAAATCGTGCTTTAACGACTCTTTTTTGCCGATGCTTTTTACAAGCGTCGGCGATTTTCGGTCTGGCGCCAAAACTTGCCGATGCTTTTAAAAAGCGTCGGCTATAGACGACTCTAATTAGCGTCGTCGTAGATTGTGGCTTAAGACGACGCTTATACGCGTCGTCAGAAATAAAATTGACATCAAAACCTAGCGGCTATTCCCCTCCTCCTCATTCTGCATCCCGATCAAGGCTAGCCCTAGCTCCTCTCCTCCTCCCTCCTCTTTGACGACGAGCAGCCGACCCTTGTCCTCTCCGGCGCCGAGCGACGTCCGACGTCCGATGGCAAGCTCCTCTCCTCCTCCCTCCTCTCCGACGACGAGCAGCCAACCCCTATCCTCTCCGGCGCCGAGCGACGTCCGACGGCAAGCTCCTCTCCTCCTCCCTCATTTCCGACGACGAGCGGCCGATCCTTGTTCTCTCCGGTGCTGAGTGACATTCGACGGCAAGCTCCTCTCCCCCTCCCTCCTCTCCGGCATTTAATAGTAGGTGAGTTTTTTCCCCAACCCTCTCCGGCATTTCAAATTTTAGAATTAACCAAATATTAGTAGCTCGTGGATTGGTCCATAGAAACAGTGCCTATATGAAGTCCTTATTTATATGCATGATGTATTGCCTGTTACTTCTGATCTTATTTGCGGTGATTCGTGGTGCTTATTCATGGATACCAATCCGTCAGTAGGCTGTGCTTCCTCAAGACTGAAGTCTGAATAGAAACCAGTTCTCAAATTTTATACGTACATCATGAAAAATGTTGTAGATTAATTTGGACCTAAGCAGGTGCTTAAGAAAATTCAGATTTCTACCTAAATGTTGTCAATATAATGCCTACTGGTCATGGTATCTGTCGCCAAGAGTCTATATATAATGCAGATGAACATGTCAATGTGAGTCATTGTTTCAACACTCATGGCATTTTCATAAAGTAAATTATGTCCATTCAAGCAAATCCAACTGTTTAACGTCTTTGAGGAGTAGGATAGTTTTCCATGGGGGGTAAGTTATACCAACATGATTAAATCTATTCAAAGTCTGTGTAATAAGCAATAATAATCCCTCAACGCATAAATCCAGCAGATTATGTTACTCTCAGATAAGGATCTAACTATCATCTTTATAAGGAGCTGAAGCAGAACCAACAAACTTTGCAGTCTTAACTTGAGCATATTTTATCTATGTTACAGCGATTTCTCTCTCCTCAAGTAAATAACTATATGTATTTGATGACTTTACATAATTATCACTTATATTGCATGAGTTAATGATTTTCATATTCCTAACTTCTAAAGTTTTTCTTTTTTTTTGTAGATTTCTAATACTTCAACAGCTCGTAGAGATGATGATGGTGCTGAATTCGGTCCCTAATACTTTTTAGACTGTTATTTAAGAAGTTTTATATGTATCTTTTTATATTTTTTAAAGTATAGTATAATTCTAAACTTATTAATCATATATGACAATATGAAAATTTTGAATGATCTGAATATTTGTATTGATGTAAATATAATGCAGGTTCATATCGATGTAAATGTTGATTTATGATATGCATGTATTTTTGTAATATTTTTTTTTAAAAAAAAAATTTCAATCCCGACGCTTTAAAGCATCATTAAAACCCATTCACTGACGCTTATAAGCATCGGCAAAAACCCCAACAGCTATGCCGGCATGCCCGAGTAGTAGTTTATGCTCACGCTTGTTTGCGTTGGCAAAACCAACTACACCGACGCTTTTTTTAAGCGTCGGTAAATCTCAGGTTTTGCCGACGCTTTTCGTTAGCGTCGGCAAAAACCTTTCCTACTCAGGTATCACCGACGCATTTACGACGCTTTCTCTGGCATCGGTGGGATTTTTACCGATGCTTATTAGCGTCGGTAAAGGCTATGAAAAACGCTAGTAAAAGTTACTATTCCTTTAGCGAAAAAGCCGTCAGAATGCATTTTAGTATGAAAGCTATGTGCCCATTCAATTGGCAAATGACATAAAACATTTGAAGAGAGCCAAAAACTTCTATAGGGGAGGCCTTTTATACACCCTATAATGTGCACATTTAAGAATATATCCCAAGAGGAGTCCGAAATTATTTTTGGGAGAAATTTTTCAAAAAAATCCAAAATAGACTTTTTGCCACCATAAAATTTGATTTCTTAAACAATTAGGAAAGGGAATTTCAAAGAGAAAAGTGTTTTATAAAAGGTCTTTTCAAAAATTGTACTCTAGTAAATCTCATTTTCAAAATATTCTCAAAAAATATATTTTCTTAGCATATTGCTTTAAAAAAAATTTACCAGAAAAAAAATCCTAGGAAACTTTCTTAGGTCATTTTCCAAGTAAGTAAGATAGCAAACAAATTCCTCCATCGAGTTCAAATTGTCTTCCTATTGAAATGCTTGTCTAACATAATAACCCCCCGTGGATTGTGTTTAAATATATAGCTTCCCTAGCAAAACATCTACCCAAAAAAATTTTCCCCATTGAGTCCCCTTAATCAAACTTATTGCAGAAAAAATAATATAAACAAAACTCAGAATTATAAATAGTTTAAAACTAAAAGTTCACGTGTGGATCTCAAAAAATGTGTTAGGCAGCAAAAGGTAAAAAAAAGGGAAAATTATTAAAAATACCCTAGAAATATTTGTTATTATGTAGTAAATAGCTTCCCTAGCAAAACATCTACCCAAGAAAATTTTCCCCAATGAGTCCCCTTAATCAAACTTATTGCAGAAAATATAATATAAACAAAACTCTGAATATAAAACGTTTAAAACTAAAAGCTCACATATGGGTCTCAAAAATGTGTTAGGGAGCAAAAGAAAAGAAAAGAAAGCAAAATTATTAAAAATATCCTAAAAATATTTATTATTATGCAGTCTCACTCACCCAATCAAGGGCACAATCCTATGATACCCTCATCTTGGAGAAAGGCCATTGACACTTCAAGGAAGCCCTACCTAGAGATACAATGGCACAATCAATCTAGGTAAGCTCTACAGCCACTGATGATCTATTGAACTCAATAGCTAGCGTGAGCAAGATGCTATTTGTGCAAGAATAATTAGTTGCTTTTTAGGGGCTATTTGAATATTCCTATAGGATTGGGCTGAAAATCCTATAGGAATTGGACTTGTTGGCCCATTTAGCTTATATTTTCTAAGAGCCTATCGAAACCTAGTCCAAATCCTAGACTTTGAGCTGCAGGAAGAAATTTTTTTCTTCCCATGAAATTTGGGTTGGGTAGAGTATGGTTAATACAGGTCCATGCTTAAATGGATGGTCCAATCCACGAATCCTACGGGACTTTCAACCCAATCCTATAAAAATAGGCAAACAGACCCTTTGTGGATACAACAGATAAAAAGCCACCAAAAGAATCTAAATACATCTATAAAACAACTAATGTGTATTATCTTTTTCCATCAGCATGACATGATCCTATGAGCAAAATTCATATGGGGCAAGCACTAAAGAAAAAAATATGGGGCGAGCTTCCTATTTTACTATATTTTTTTCTAATGCCTATCTTAAAGAGGAAACCTAAAAGTAAAAGACTCTTCTTACTCATGGAGTCGACAGTCTCATGTTTACAAAAAAAAAAAAAAATCCCGTAGCATCCTCTTTTTTTCTCATTTTTAGAATGTATTTTTATCAATATATACTACATGTCCAAATGATACACACCAAGCAAATTAATCATCTAACAAGTTAATGCATACCTCTTAATAAATCAATACAGAGTTTTCAAAATATGGTGTTCACCAATACATACTATATGATTAAATAATGGACACTTAGCAAATTAATTATCGAGTAACCCAATACACATATCCAAACAAATTGATATATAGTTTTTAGAATATCATATTCACTAATACACACTACATGGCTGGGTGATATACATTCATCGACTCTTTGATACATATTACAAGCCTCTTTGATATATACATAGTAGCGATGTAATACACACCTATAGGTAAATCGATGCACATTTTCTAAAATATGCTTTTTATTAGTACATACTACATAGCTAAGTGATACACATCAAGCAAATTAATCATCTAGCAAGCAATACACATCTCTAAATAAATTGATATATAGTTTTCAGAATATGGTGTTCATCAGTACCAGTACACATGACATAATTTTCTAACTTTGTTTAATTTGTTAAGTATATATTATCTAGTTGTATGCTATATACTGAAAACACTATATTCTAGAAAATATATATCGATTTACCTAAAGGTGTATATTGACTTGCTAAAAAATTAATTTTCTTGGCACATATATATCACCTAGCTATATAGTGTGTAATAGTAAAAAGTATATTCTAAAAACGAGAAAAAAAGAGGATGCTGCATTTTTTTTAAAATTATTTATAGGACTAACGATTCCGTTAGTAAGAGGTGTCTTTGACTTTTAGAATTTTTTTTTAATATGATACTAGAAGAAATATGGCAAAATAAGAAGCCTACTTTATATTTCTTTCCCCGACGCCCGCCCCATATGATTTTTGTTTAGATACTATGCATCTTGATTCCGTCGAGCACTTCCCTTCTAAAACCCACAATGCTTTGTGCTTCCACAGATTCAACCCTCGTGAAGTACTCATAGCATGCTAGAAAAAGAAAACGAAAAATGGGCAGCAAAAACCACCTCAAAGACTTAAAGGAAGACCAAACTACCTCTCTCTTTTCCCCTCTTCTTCCAGCCAATACCTGCATACCTTGACATGAAGAGCCCTGAACTTCTATCCTCCGATCCCCCGCTGAGGAGACTCAGAAGGAGAGGATTTTGGTAACACGGGCCCAAGGAAATACCCCATGGATGAAGACATGAATCTCTGCTTCCAATCTCCTCCCTTCTTTGAATGGCTCAAGCTACCTTCCTCCTCCTCCTCCTCCTCCTCTCCACCCCTAGCACAAGAATGCTTGCCACTTTTGAGTAGTCTTGAAGGGGCTAAGAAGCCCATCAAGGAAGAAGAGGACTTTGTTGGGAAGGATGTCAGTCAAGAAAGGGTCACCGTGGCCTTGAACATTGGATTGCCGGGTGCATCAAGAGAGGTTGATGGGGAGACCAAGCCTTTGAACTGTAAGAAAGAAGAAGAGGAGATGGAGAGCTTACAGGACGGCAAGTCGGGAGGTTCATCAAAAAGGTTTTGGATCCCCACACCAGCTCAGATCCTCATGGGGCCGGTCCAGTTCTCTTGCACTGTTTGCAATAAGAGCTTCAACCGATTCAACAATATGCAGGTCAGCCTCTCAAGAACTCATTTATGTATTTGAACTTCTAATTTATTTGCTTCTTCCTACTGTTTTCTAATTATCTGAGTCCATATAATTATATTCTTCCCAACAATAAGATGAATTGCTCTATTTTCCAAGTTTGGAAGTTCAACTTTATTATGCTTTTCTCTCTTCCTGCCGATCTCACATGCATGACTTATAATTTGTTCAATAAATCATTGTACTTTATTTTATCAAACGTTTGTGAATTAGTAAAGAACTGAGAAAAAAAAATTATCTCTTCCTTCAAGAATTAACCCCTTGTCCAAGCACATATACCAAAATTATGGACATTGAAGTAAGAGGAAAAAACAGCATTAGTTATGGTCATGCCTGATCAACAAATCAAATATTCCTGGTTTTTCACTTTGTTTATCTTTCTAGTCACATGATCAGGCAATATTTTTCACTCTGGCCTAAATTTTCTTGTTATAACTTTTTTAGCTTTTGTGTGCGGTCATAAACATAATAAACTCAGTACAAAAGATTTATTGTTTTTGTTATATCTGGCTGAAGTTACAAAGTGATTTATTTTCATCTATTTCATCTTGTTCTAATACTTAGATTAGTGTAATGTCCACTTCTTAATGTCTTCTGTGAAAATATAACTCAGAAAAACATATATCTAGTGATTAGATAACAAAAAAAGTCATAAAAGTTCTTTTACTAATTATGAGACTATTCTACTTTATTCTTCTCTATTTATAACTACCACTATATCTTATATATTTAATCATAAACTAGCTTGTAATATTTATTTTTATAGATGCATATGTGGGGGCATGGATCAGAATATAGAAAGGGAGCAGAATCTCTGAAAGGCACACAACGGATTGCAATGCTCCAGCTTCCATGCTACTGTTGTGCTCACGGGTGCAAGAACAACATTCATCATCCCCAAGCAAAACCATTAAAGGACTTCAAAACCCTTCGGACTCACTATAAGAGGAAGCATGGATTGAAGCCCTTCGAGTGTAGAAAGTGCAGCAAGCCATTTGCGGTGAGAGGAGATTGGAGGACCCATGAGAAGAACTGTGGCATGCTGTGGTTTTGCACCTGTGGGTCAAATTTCAAACACAAGCGTTCGCTCAACGATCATATAAGATCATCCGTTGGGGGTCACTCTCATTACCTTCCTCAGAAGACTCCTGAGGTAGAGAAGGAATGTATCATCAGCTTCGGCAATGAAGTGGTCACAGGAAAATCCTTGTTTCCACTACATTAAATTAACATGAGCGGTTGAAGTTATTAGGCTAATCCAATCTTCTGCATGGTAACAAAAAGCTCTTGGGTTCTCTTTGCTTTAGAAGGCGCAAGACGGGAGTCGTTCGTTGGGGAGACTAGAATAACGATGGGCACTGGTATCCTTTTATAAAATTTAGGTGGCTTGGTTAATTACTGCAGCAAATAAAAGAGAGATTACCTCTGTAAAAACTGTGAAGTAGCTGAATTTTCTTCTGTGTCATAAAACTCCATTATGGTAGCAAAAACAAACTCAGCTGTAATTCTTTGTATGGGAGAAAATTTCCCAACTTCACAGACTCTTTGGGTGATTATAATAATGAACTTCTTTCATTCTGCTGAGTGTAAGAGCAATTTTATGAATTATTTTGTGGTACCATCTTTTTTTTTCATAGTATATTTTTCTTTGTTGCCATATAAATCAGTTCTCTAACTATAATATCGACTGTGAGTAGGGTTCATGGACTTATTACGTTAAGAATATGAAAACTCAAAAAGTAGATATCATTCTATTCCTAGATGAAGCGCACAAAGCATAAAGAATGGTTTCAGTCGTGCATTTAAAACCGATGGTATTCTACTTTCTTCGGTTTAGGTAATGAACTTTTTCTAAGTCCAACTTTGAGGCCCAAAGGCAACTAACCAATTCACCACTGCCATTTTACGTACACACACTCGAGGAGAGGGAGGTTGGATAAACAAGTTGACGCGGTTTACCTTGAAGGTGCCTACGACCACAAGTACCCGTGATCCATGGCACTGCTGGAAAAGCAAATCCAATGGTCCTCATAATTAAATTGTCACACTTTGATAATTTGCAGTGCAATTCATGGGCCACTGGATGTGTTTCAAGAGTATGCTCATAAACATCTTTTTTTTTTTTTTTTTTTTTGTGATGATGATGATGATGATGATGAGGGAGGCTAAAATTAAGGAGCTACCCAGCACAGCTTTTATTGAATAAGACAAAATAATTACGACATAGATGAGAGAATAAGACCAGTTACAAGGAAAGAGAGAAGAAGGCAATCAGTATGAAAACATGCAGACGGCAGAAGCATTAATTGAGAAGTTTAAGAGGTGGAGACTGGTGTTCACGTGGCCTGTTCGATGTTGTCTACCATTTCCATAGATTACTGAAAAATCTCTGGCAGCTCCAAATAACTCCGAGTCCCGCGTGAATTGATGCTCAGTTTCACAGCACACTCTGATGTCTGATGGCAAAGCAATGGATGAGACAATCAAAATTATTACAATATTATGATGTGCTACCGGATGGCATTTAAATCTGTCCCATGATATGGTATGAGAGAGAGAAATAAATAGATAGTGAGCGAACAAATTGATGCACGTTATCTCGAAGGCTTGCAAGATCAATATATTGTTGTAGAGTGAATCTATCAGCCTTTATTATTATTATTGCCGTTGTCATTATTAAGAAAGTGATGGTTATTTGTAATATGATTCATAAGGCCCACTAGATATGTTCCAGTCTAGGTTCTTATGTATCTATTAGATAGATATCGGAAGATTATTACCTAAATAAGAACTTTCTCCCTTCCTCAACTCATATAAATGGATTTATGGCTATGTGCGTGCCTGAATGAGCGAGACGGGGAGAGGAAGAGGGAGAAAGGGGATGTTTGAGCAGGTGTCAAGGTGTGAGAAAAACTCCATGCGATGTTTGAAATTTGGAAGGCAGGGGAATCAAAAAAGGAGGCTGCAGTAGAATAGAAAGGCGGGCAAGCGGGGGAAGAAGACCACCACTAAGCTTTGCCGAGAATGACACGGAGGAAAAAGAGTAGTGGTCTGCTATTTGGTTTTCAGCGGCTTCCCACGGGAGCCTTCTCAAGCCACAAGAAGCAAGGCTCAGTGCGCTCTATAGCCTCATGGCGGGGCTCGTCTCCCCGTGTGGGGGCATCGTTGGAAGGGGAAATCCAGGCCAAGTAATCTTGGTAAATAATAGGTGGGAAACGGTAACATCAGTCGGTACCAAGACGCGTCTGGTGGCGAAAGAGTACGTTGATATTTCTTGAACTCATTTGTGGTCTAAAATTGCAGCTAAGGAAGTATATTTGCCACTTGTTTTGTGGCGTTCACAGCCAGACCACAGAAAAATGGTAGGAGAAAGTTCCGGCCCTTAGAATTGTCGATCAACATTTGAGGTCTTATTGACTTGACATTTTATTTCTGGTCCTTGAGTTCAATGAACATTTTATTGTTAATTTGCCCTTTTGTAGGAAGAGATGATGACCTGCTTGCGTGATAATTGTTGGTTCAAATACTTGGTAATGCACCATGGAAGATTCGAAGGTATTAGAATCTCTAGTTGAGGCTTGTGACAAGCGGGGCAAGCCTAAGTTACAATTTTATTGTTAATTTATGGCAGATGCTTAACTGTCTACAAAGAAATGTAACTATATATCTTAAGCATGCTTGTTTATAAATATACCTATTTTTAAAAGCACTTTTTTTTAAAAAAATATTATAAATATCAATTGACTCAGCATTTGAATCATTGGAGTTATCGTATGATTAGTTTAGGGTTTACCTTTTTAACCATAGGCATTCTTTATGGAGTAGTATAGGCTAATGAAGCATGGAGATCTTATTGCAGTTGGGACCCGAAGAAAACTTGGGCATTTATTACTTGGACCATATTCGCGATTTATTTACGTACTAACACTGAGATGCAGTATAGACTGCGGGCTCTCCCGTTTCTGACTAGTCCGACTCAGAGAAGGGTCAATTTGACCTCCTCCTAAACATGCTTCACAACTACTTATTCGTCTTGACCAAATAGTAGAATCAACCTCTCAGCAATTCCTTTCTTCACTAATCACCCCTTTCCAACTAGCTCGTCTGATTGATCGCCGGTTGATTGGCGAATGATTAGAGGTTAAGAAGGTTCAAAGTTGTTGGAACAGGTTGTTTGTTTGCTTTATCGAAGAAAGTTGATTAGGAGGTTGTCAGTTAATTAGTCAGGAGTATAATAAGTCAATTTGTAATCTTTACACCATCTTTAAATCCAAGATTTTCTTTAGTCTCAGTTTGTGGTAACATAAGTCTCTCCCTATAACTCATGAATTAAGAATTCTCACAATGATAAGGTCTACTCGATGTGGATTAGGCAGGAATGAAACCTTTGACAAAAAAAACTCTTTCAAAAATTATACTCCAAACATAATCATTAGTAAAAGAAATTGGCCAGGGAAATCAATTTTTGATGAGTAATTAGAAGTTCATCATAAAAGGAGGAGTTTAAAAAATATAGGGGTGGATAATGGATTGCTTAAGTAGGGCCAAATTGGTGAGCGAAGAAATTTAGAGATTAATGCTTGGCTGAGCACTTATTATTTCTAGATCGCTTCATGATGGAGCCTACATGGAGATCTTTTGGAGTAAGAAAGTGTCTCTATAAAGTTTCTACATCTATAAATTTGGCCTTGATCACTCAGTGCACCATACCCATTGTGAGTGGGGCTGTAGCGTAGAGTTCAAAAGGTTACTTGACTTAAAAAAAAAAAAAGTACCTTAATTGGATGTCGTAAGGGTAAGTTAGAATCTTTTAAAAGTTTGGCGCATGATGCAGCATCCGATGTGGCAAAACTTGCTCCTGGCCTCTATCTAATCTTTTCTATGATGGCCAAAACAGTTCATATCGAATTTGGTGAGTCCCATGGAGTAGAATTACCCTGGTGGGCAGGACCTTCATGGAATCTTATGAAGCATTCAAAAAAAGTGAGAAAGGATCCCCCTGGACAAGCATATTAGAGATTGACTAAATAGGCTTTAAGAAAAGCAAGCATGGGCAGTCGGACTTCAAGAAAATAGGCATAGAGCCACCTTTTTTTTTTTTTTTTTTTGCTTTGATAGAGCCACATTTGGAAGATCCAAAAAGGACCATGATAAACCTAATTCCCTAAATTTATTTCCCTAAGGCCTTGATTTAGATAGGCGAAAACTAAAAAGGTTAAAGTTATAGGCCGATCCTCGTTCAAGGTAGTGGGCAATCAGGGATGTCCTATCACAATCTATACCAACTGGGAACATAGAAGGTATCTACAAATCCAAACTAGGAAGAAAGGGATGTGTTCATGTTGGGAGATTAGCTCGGTTTGCTGGTCGAAGGTCTTCTTCATATAAGAAGGCCCAAGCCAAATTCTTCATCAGGAATATCAATCGGACTGTTTGCATTCAATACATCATTGATAGGCCTAAGATTTAAGAGAAACCCTAAATCTAGAAGGTTGGGACTGGTCATCCCAAGATTTAAATGCAGGAATTATTTGAAGATGACCAGAAACAAAGGGTAGCAAGGATGAGAGATCAGTTGGCTTTAGGAGGAGATTTAGAGAAAGATAAAATATCTAAGAGGCTATATTCCTCCTAGATAGAAGCTTTATAGTGTGAAACTTGGTCAAACCTAGGATCCCAAACAAAAATTCTGAAACCTGATCTTTCATAAAGAATGGTCTCATCAAGATGGCAAGGAAAGATAGGGAAGAGGATATCAAGAGATATAGATTTGAAAATGAGACCTAGAATGAAGAAGCCAGAGAAATAACAGATGAGTACATGTGGATTTAGAAATCCTATAATTCGTAAGTGATCTAGCACTTCTTGCCTTCCTCGAATTACAGCATCGAGTGCAATGTCTAGATTCATTTTGGTTGATGAGAATATATTAGTTGATGCAAAGACAAACAGGAAGACAAGCTTCAAAATTGGAGCTGAAAAAATGAAGGCAAGAGAAGGAAGATGGACTATTTTTGTTTTTTGGGGCTCAGATAAACCTTGGTATAGCTTTCTACCCACAAATTAATGGTCGGACAAGAAAGACTATTCAAATTTGGAGGATATGTTGAGATATTGATTTATTGACCAGAAGAGCTCATGGCTGAGCATGTGGATTTTGCCTATAATAATAGTTAGCAGGCTAGCATCCAAGTGCCATCTTGTAAGGAATTATATGGTAGGAAATGTTGATCGTCTATCTGTTGGGATGTGATGGTGAGAGAAAGTTGTCAGGACCTGAGCTTATACAGCAAAAAATAAGAAATGGTAACTAGAGTTTCAGGTGGGTGATCATGCATTTCTTAAAATATTGCCTATGAATAGTATTGTGAGATTTAGAATTCGAGGCAAGTGAAGTCCTGGGTTTATGGGTCCATTTGAGAAATTAGAAAGAATTCGAGGCAACTTGCTTTGCCACTTGTACTAGCTAATGTATCAAATATCTTCCATATTTCTATGCTAAGGAAGTATATACCAATCCCAAACCATACTACGAAACTCGAATATCTATGCCTTAGAGAGAACTTGAGATACGAGGAACAACCTATATGGATTATGGACAGGAAGGATCAGATTCTGTGGCAACATATCATTCACTATGTCAAAGTGCTGGACTCACCATTTTGGAAAGAAAAGCTACCTAGAAACTAGAAGATGAAATGAGGAAGAAGTACCCTCAACTTTTTGGAGATTCAGGCTTGTCAATTACAAGGATGAAAGAGAGTATAATATCTAGTGTCGAGGGTGGATTCAGGTTTCTTAATATCCGTGCCTTCTCTCCATGAGAAACTCATGCCCCCTCTTCTACTGCATCTGTGAGAAATCTGCTGTCTTTAAATCCTACGTTTTTCCTCTCCTCCAATCAATCTCTCTTTTCCATGAGAAACCAATGCTAGCACCACCTCACTGATCATGTTTCTCTCTTTCTCTCTTTCTCTCTCTCTCTCTCTTCAAGACCATCACCCTCTTCCTCTCTAGTAGGAACCCTCAGGATTTCTGTCTATGCTCTCTCTCTCTCTTGTGAGGAATGTAGAGACACCTTGCATGCATCTATCTTAACTTCTTATAAGCTAATACAGCAATTTTATTCCTTTCTTCATTCTCTGATCCATATTCATTTAGTACTAGAATAATTTTAATGTGCATGAGTTATCTTGTTTTAAGAACAAGTAGTCTGTATGGAACAATTTATACAATATTCAAATTCGATAAAAAAAATTATTTTAATTTTTGTAAGTTAATTTTCTAAAAATTTAAGCTTCTGAATGTTAAATAATTTTGAAAATTAAGTTTCTATGTTTTCTATTTCAATAACTTAATTTTTATGAAATATATTATGAAATTTTTATTTTTGTTAAAAAACCTATTTTAAATTTCTATATATAAAATTTTTGAATATCATATTTTCTTTCTAGATTTTTGTTTAATAGATGTATGTATATCACAAATCCTATGATCTATTTTTTGAGTAACTGATAATTATTTAAATTAACTTCTATGTAATAATTAACAACAATCTAAACTTCTAGTAATTATTTTTCTCTATTTGAAACTCTAGGAACTTAATTTCTAAAACATAAAACTTTTCTTTAAATGTCTGTGACATAACTTCTAGATAACTATATATCAACTTCCAATTTCTTATTATTATATTTATATATAATCCATAACTAATTTCTGTAAAATAAAAATTTTGTAATTTAATTTTATATATTAAATTACAACTAAAATTTAGATTATTAATTTTCATGTATATATTTTTTATTTAATATTTTAGATTTTGTATAATATATCTTAGGATTTATTTCTATATACTAATAATCCAAAAAATTCAGACATTGTAATTCACTTAATGCTTGGTGTAGAATGATCTTGCTAAACAACATGCTTTGTAGAAGATAGCTGGCAACAGAACGGTTAGACATGAAAGCAGACAAAATTACAACAATCAATAGTAGATAGTGGGCAATTTCTATGTACTAGTATAAATATTAGAATTGTACTTTATATTAGAAACCCTTCGACAATCAATTTATTTTATCTTTACTTATACCATAGTTGTTTATCCTAGTAATAGGTCTTAGATTATCCATCATAAACCAACACTATACCTTTACTGTAGCCCAATGCTACACTTTTACCATTGTCTAACGCTACACCCTTACTATATCCCAGCGCTACATCCTTCTACTATAGCCTAAAGCTACACACCTACCCAGTTCCATCTCTTTCTTTCTTTTTTTTTTTAGCTAAGGTGGGCGAGTTAGGCTACACGAGTATGGGCATACCCAATAACATCAGAAAACAAAACATCACGAAAAGCCCTAGGCAACTTATTTTCCTGGGTCCACCATATGCCGCCAGAATGATTAGCTACATAAGTGGCCAGCCAGTCTGCAGCGCCATTAACCTTCCTAAAATGTGCTTAGCCTGAAACGTCACCCCATCCCCGGCCATTGACCAAATATTCCGAAGCAAGGGATGATCCCGATCTAGACCACTCGGACCTCTCTGAACCCAACCTATCACTGTGACCAAGTCACCCTCCAAGATAATAGAGTCGGCCCGCAACACATGGCGAGCATAGCGAATGCCCGCGCAGGCTGCTCGCAACTTGACTCCGGAAATAGTGGTGTATGAGAGTTGACAAGCACCAACGGCCACCACCCTCAAGCGCGGATCCCTGATAACAAAGGTTGTGCCCCCTCTATTTCCTCCATCCATAACCGACCCGTCAAAGTTGACCTTGAGAAAACTCGGGGGTGGGGGCTCCCAAGTGAAGAACACCATCCGTGGCGCTGTCTGAGCAAGAGGAGAATCCCAAATATCTCGAGCTATCAAAGGTCCACTCACTGAGGTACCTCGAATAAGCTCCGCTGCTTGTGCTCGACCCCGCTCCGTCGCGAACCTCGAAGACAGGCTGTGCTCACCGAAGGTCCGAGCGTTCCTAACCAGCCAGATTTGGTGAGCAATGCAAGTTACTCCAAAGGCCAATGGCACCGCTGGGAGCTACCGGACCACCGTCGAATAGCCTGCACGAACTATTCCCTCTGGCCCCAGGCCCCCTGTGGAAGCCCTGACAGCTGCCAGGTCTCCCTCGCCTACCCACACCGAAAGAGCACATGATCAACCGTCTCCTCGTCCCCACACCACACACAATGTGGAGTTATGTGCACCCCCCGTCTACTAATCATTGATCTCGTCGGGAGTCTCCTTTGAACGGTAATAAAAGGGTGGTGAAAGTCTTTAATGGTTGAAGTATTCGGACCTTTGCTATTTTCTATCTTTTCTTTGATCCTCATCTTTCTGACTAGTTCAATGTTGATGGCATGCTTGTGCAAGCATCTAGATTTTGCCTAAGCAAGCTTGTTGACATACTCTCTATCTCAACAACCGAGTTCCTCAAGAATTCCAAATTTTCTAGCTCATTTGGAATGAGACAAAATGGGGACAACAATCTCCAAATAGCTCGGATAGAGTAGTCAATATAGGGCGGACACAAAGACATGGAGACATTACTACATCCAGCGTGGCAGAAAGGTGAAGTACAGGCACATCAGAAAACTGTAATTTAGCCAGCTAAAATATTGCATCAGATATCAAGTTGGTAACTTTGTTTATTTTATGTAAAAGTTATTAGAGAAATGCTAGGGGTGAAAGTTGACTGTATAGTATTTTTTTCAGATTCATTTTTACATCCAAATCTATCTGCACATAGGTACACATTTGAGCATTCAACTATTATATCCATAAAAAAAAATAGATATAGATACGGATAGACAAATATCTGATCCATATCCAAATATCCAATCCTTCTTGTAACCTTGTTAAAACTTATCATGAATTTTTAAAATAACTAACGATATTAACATAGCATTGACTTTATTTGTTTACCCTTCACATAATAATACCCGATCATCAAAAGTTTAACTATCCGACTTGTACCAGTATTTATAATCAAACTATGAATGTCCACTTTGTATCATATCCATTTAGAAATAAATATGGATATAAATTTAGTATGCAACTAATATTCTATTTGCACCTATATTTATCAAATAAAAAAAATATAGATAAAGGTACACTAATATCTAATTTTTATCTCATCTGTTTTTAGCCCTAGATAGAGATTCATTTAAATACCACTTGATAACCTAACGTCATTCATTATCATGATGACCTGGAAGTTAATAAGCGAGCATCATCAAGCATTGCCCATCATCAGCTCTCTGATGGTTTACGGAGATCTGGGCTGCTTAGCTACACCGTCCACAGGAAGCCACACCAAACAAACTGTGCAAAAAGAAAAACTAGATGGATTGCTCATAACACTATGGCTACTGTAGTCTTGGATAATCCAGAACACCACAGATGGCTCTGGCTTGGATTAGTGAAGGTTTGATCCAAACAGACCAAATTGGCAATAGCATCCATGTCTCTGTCCAGACTTCTGAGGCGAGATCAAACCCACCTTATGAAAAGATTCAGACATATAACTAAAATTTTCAATAAAAAATGCGTTAGTAATTACGTCAAGAAATTCTGGATTTACCGGAAGAGCTATGTTTCATCAACAGCTGAATCCAGTGATAGTTAATATGTTGAGAGCTAAACCAAATCAGTTCTCCCGATACCCTACAAGCTTAGAACCGGATTCGTTCATAAAATTGAATGCAGAGCCAGCGGCCACAAAGAATTGCAAGCTCACAAAATCTGCGCTGTTTTTCTTGTCCTTGGGGGTAAACTACGAATTCTACATTTTGAATAGGACAAGCCAAATCACTATATATTAGATGTTCGTTTTTATGATGGCACACTTCATGTTTATTGAGATATGGGGAGAAGAGTAAGAAGAAACAATCAGTCATTAAGAACGTGCAGCTAAGAGTATAAGAAAAAAGCTACGATCTATCTGAAAGTATGAGAAAGAATACCTAGATGCATAAATAGAAACGTACGTACCTGCATACTTACATATGTACATACCCACATCCATAGATACATACTTGCATACCTACATACATATACACGTATATATGTTGCAAGAAGAAATGCAAGTATACAAAAATACGTCCATATGCTGGTATGTACATATGTACATAAGTTTATTCATATGTACACATGTAGGCATGTATGTACGTACACATGTAGGGATGTAGTATCTACACATGCCTACATACGTATGTACCTACCTACCTACCTACCTACCTACCTACCTACCTACCTATATACATACATAGTTACATACCTACATATGTACAAACATGTACATACATACCTACACACATACCTACATACATGTACATACATACCTACTTCAATACATACAAACCAACCTACATATATACCTACCTACATATGTACAAGCATACCAACCTACACGTACATACCTGCATACCTATATACATAGGTACCTATGTACATATGTACCAACCTTCGTACAAATATACATCATACATGCATAAAGGGGTAACAATGCGTAATTCTTTTAACCCATTTAACTTGCATGTTTAACCCATTTATCTTGATACATAGATGAGTATCTACATCTATACGTACAAAAATTCGTATGTACATACGTGCATACATATATACGTGCACACATAAATATATATATATATATATATATATATACACACATATGTACATAAATACATACATACGTACATAAATACATACATGAGAGATTGGGATTTAGCCAAGTAAATCTTCACTCAAATTCGATCAAGTCATAATTAGATTGTACAAGTCCAATATCGATGATCCGAGCTTTTAGACATGATCTAATACCTCTAAACTACTTACATATCAAAAATTATATAGTAAAAAAAATTCTAATCTATGCATTGTTTTGTATTATTTAAAATATATAATTTTTGATCACTTCATGCATAGACTAAAAGTCACTAAATTACATAATTTTTAATGTAAACATTATTGAGATTGTAGACCATATCAAGATCAAGATCATCAATGACGATCTCCAATCATAATTTGACCAAATTTAAAAAAAATCCTCACGACCCAATCCTATGATATATGTATGTACATATGCGTATATATACACAAAAATGGTTACTTGGATTCTTAGAAAAATGATAAAAATTGGAAATGCTAAAACAATACTTACATTCAAAACAACCATGAAATATACAGCATTCTGAGAAGCCAGACCTATCTCAATGGTTGCATGAGAGCGGGTATTAGTTCAGGAAACTGTTGCTCGAACCACTATTGTTCTGGGATGGTTATGAAAATAACCAAAATTTCTTTCCAAGATGATAAACAGTTCCCCATGAAACTGGACAATCAAAAGGTAGCAATAGTTACATCCTCAGAATGAGTAAAATCATCACCATAGAATATTTTGATCTGACCAATCCATCCCCCGTTAGGGACAAATTGCAGGACTACTGCACAATACATTTGGCTACATATCACAACACGAGAAACCATTAGTAAACTTCGAGAATAAAGTATCTCATAATTGGCACAGAATAATATTCATCAACAGCACAACCCAGAAGATAGTAAATCTTTAGTTATGGGAACCAAGGTATAAATTTCATCACTAAAGGGGAAAATAACAGGTGATGGCCTGAGGTGCTGCAATTATAGCTAGCCTTCTCTTCATAGAGATGCATTTACATCGAAACCAATGTATAATCTACTAAATGCAATCGACACAAACATTTTCAATGGACTTGGAGCATCTCGGTATCGACTATATCTAAATTCGCTAAGTTAGCAAGAATTCTACTTCAAACAAGCTGTTCATATTCCTGAATTTCCAAAGAATTCACTTTCCAACGAGGTCAAGAAGGAACAAATATTGGTTTCGCTAGGGGCAAGCCTATCCTTTCCATGCATCAACTTATACAATCAATTTAGCTTATCACCGTGGTTTTTAAATGTGAGTATATATTCAGAAAATCGATTATCTGAGTAGATGTAAATGTGCTCACATCACACATTAATGGCATGTGAGGTACATGCATCAATCCCACAATTGCATTTGTATACATTTAGGATAAAATGTCTGAAGCTCGATAAATCATTTCCAATGATCTACAACTTTGCTTTCCAAGCAAATCAAGTTTAGATTCAGCAGAAACTGAAGAAACTGTTTTAGAGAGCACCGGATGAAGATAGCAATTCAAGTCCCACTAAACTTGTGGTTGGGGTGCATTGCACTAAGTCAAATGAGCAGAAAACATTTTTTCAGGGATTTCAACTGCAAATTCCTCCTTTGCTGACTTATACAATGTCCAGGATACCCAACTGCAACTCATTTTCAACATCCCAGGACTCATCTGCCGAGAACAGAAAGAAGTCATAAAGATTTATGTTTTCTTTAATCGGATGAGCAATGTCAAGGACACAGAGAGACCCACAAAAAGGAAAAGCACAAATTAATGAACAAAATCTGTGTAGTAAGTGATGCAGTCGCCAGTAAATCCAGTTGATGAGACCAAGTGTGCATCTTGACTTTTAATTAGACCAACAAGCACATTTAAATAGATATTATTAGGCTACCAACTCTTGCCTATGTTACTGTAATCCCTTGGAATCCAGAAAAAGAGTGGCTCATAAATGCTGCAAAGTAGTGCACTTCCCAGAGGAAGATAATGTTTCAAGGAAGACTAGCATATTTCCTCTTGCAGCATTGCCAAAGAAGACTAGTACAAGAATAGTAGGCAAAGACTGTAAGGACGACCAATACGAGGGCAAAACAAAAAAGCACTGTTACTCACACAAGCATTGCCTTTAGCAATAAAAACCTGAAAGATCAAAGCGGGCTAGAATCAAGAATAATAAAGGCATGACAGATCTTCCAGTCTTCCTTACAGTGCTTTCTTATCAAGTGGAAGTGAAGGCAATAACTTCACTCATAGGAAATATATTACAGAAATATTGTGGTTCATTAGGTTTGGTTTTATTTGGACAGTAGATTAGACTTTAGAGCTTTTCTTTGCAAACAAAAGAAAGCAGCACAGAACAAAGTTTCCATGGCTATATACAAGGTAGAGAGAATAATAGGAATTGCATGCGCAGCTTTATTTGCTCTCCCTATTAGTACTACCACCAAAAAGTTAAATACAGCTATCAAAAAACGGAAAATACCATAAGGTCATACTATTTCCCTTGGTAGCCAAAGTCAAAATCGATTCAAGAATGGAAAAAAAAAATCCAAGGATACCCGCAAAACAAAAGGGCAAATATTGATTGAAGGTCAGACTCTTCAAATTTAACCCAGGACTTAAGTAGCATATTTTAATGCTAACAATTTTGTCAATCGTGACTGAAGCGATTTTGTAATAGAGGAGAGGCAGAATGGTTGGGCAACTTAAAAAAAAAAATCATTTGACATTCAGAGCTTTGTATCTCTTTAACCTGGAAAATCATTTGATGTTCATACTATTGCATCTCTTTAACCATCACCCTTCCTGGTTAAATAGAAACATGTACCTTCTTGACAATTCTAAACTTAGATATTTAAAAAAAAAAAAAGCAATTTTTTGTGACTTGAAATCCTCATTTCTACATAATACTTAACATTGCTAGGAACATTCGATTTAATCAGTCATAGCCCTATTCACTGGCCAAAACAATTCCAAGGAGGAATGGAGAAGCAAGACAGAGCTATTCTTTCTTCCATTTTTTCATGTGCATTTGTGTGTGTTTGGACAGGAACGAGAGCTTACCTTTGAAGAGATTGAAGATCAATCCATGACCTCCCGCTTATCAAGCATACTTAAAGGAGCATGCTGGCTACTGCAATCCCAAGATGAATCTTTTCACCATAATGGTGAACCAAAATTCCTAGCAATATTAAAAGAGACGATGATTTGAAGAAGCAGATAGCATTGCTGCCGCTTGCACTCCCTCCATTCTTTCCTCACTCCACTGATTGGTTGGTTCACCAGTTAGCTTGGAAGCACAGAAACTTGGAGGAGATTAAGGACTCAATCCATGAGCTCCTGCTTATCAAGAAAACTGAAACAAGGAGCATGCTGCCAACTGCAATCTCAAGATGAATCTTTCCGCAATAGTGGCTAGCCAGACTTCCAGGCAATCTTAAAGAAGCTGGAGCTGAAGAGGCAAATAGCATCGATGACGCTTCCATTCCCACCATTCTTTTCTCACTCCATGGGTAGGTTGGTTCACCAACTGGTTTGGGAGCACAGAAGCAGAAAACACGCTAATCCAAATCCCAATTCAAAGCTCTATAATGGGAAAACAGTAGTTAACATGATCTAGTTCCAATAATCCATCCAATTCAAGGGCAACTAGCCCTTACCTCCATGAAGAAGGTCCAAGATTGAAGACATCTATAGATCCCAACACCCGACAATCATTTCCATTTTAGACTGCAATCACTTGAAATTGAAGAAGAAGATTTATAGTCATTAAATGGAGCCATAATGTTGTCTTCTAGCATATGATCCCTCTTCACTGAGGTGATCTCATTTCAGAATGCAGAAACAAACAAATAATTAAATTCCTGTGTTGAAATTAGAATTCTAGAAAACAAAAAAAGCTGGCTACTTCAGCATTTAAATAAAAAAGACTGCAAATATAACAGCGTGTCAATATAACACAAACCAACCGCTTTATAGCACTGGCATTATTATGCTAACACACAGAGCATGGCCCCTTTTGGCATTCTGGGCACATAGGAGTAATAAAGGATTCCACAAATGTTCTTCAATTCATTAATTGATCACTATTTATTTGTAGGTATCAACAACAAAAAAATTCTTATTTGGCTATACTTCATATAATATTTATACTTTCAATTAGTGGGATATTAAAATATTTAAAAAATACAGAATGTGAAATTGTGTGTTCAGAGATGATTGATAGAAGAAATTAGTATCTGTTGGAAGCAAAGTTTGCCGTCTCGATACCGAACTCATACCGATGCCACACTAGTATTGATCAATATGGTACGACACAGAATTTTTTTGGCATACCGAGTGTCGGTACACTATCCGAACCGGGTATCGATACCGAGCCAGTATGGTACAGTACGCCTCATACCGAACTAGTACACCCCCCATAAAATTCTAATTCTAGAATCCATAAAATTCTAGTTCTAAAGTCCACATAAAATTAAAATTTCCTAATTTCCAAATAAAATAAAATTTTCTAATTTCTATATTTATGCCTAATAGAAGTGCACCTAGATTTCTAATTTTCTAATCAAAATCAGCTGCTTGATTCAGTTACTATTAGTAGTAATAAGAACTGCAATATATGGCATCAGTGTTTTTGTAGGTGTCCACTTAGGTGCCTGCCTAGGTGCATAAATATGCATCTGCTTAATAAGTTGTGCGCATCTAAATCCCATGATAAAAGGGTTTTGTTTTAGTTACATATCTTTCCCTAAGAAGCACGTTAAAGCTTTTTTTTATTTTCTTGCAATTTTCCTACTAATTTTTATAGTTATATTTCTATTGGGTTTCGAAGCCCCATAATGAGTAGGATTATCACCTAAAGTTCCTGCTTTAGTTCAAGATTAGGTTACAAAACTTAAACGTGTTAAGATTGTCATTTGGAAAGATTTGATGACCTTTATTGGGGATCTCATGGAATTACAAATTTACCATTTCTTTTGATAATTTTTTAGCTACCCTTTTTTAGAAAAGTAATTAGATTTGATATGACGGAAGCTTTTGTTCAATTAGGAATCCTATTTTGAGTGAAATAATGTAGGTTACTCTTTAGGTCATTGTGTGTAAGTTGAGATCTCTCTATGATTGGAAAAACATTGTTTAAGGGTTGTTTCAGTGTCTACAGATATGGATTCATGAATGAATTTTATTGGATGAAGTGACACTTTTGTTCGAGATTTTACCCTCTATTATAATCTCTCTTATTTATATTATTATTCTTCTATTCTGTTCAACCTATTCTTCTCTTTTTTCAGATGTAAGTTTCTGGTCGCATCTTTTACACTCCTTCTAGCCATTTTATCTATCACAAAAGAAGAGAATTCAGATCGATCCACATCTGAGATCTATTCTAGCATAAATCTATTTTATTAGTGGTTCTAATGTTATGGGACTGCGTCACTGCGAGTCCATGACTGTAATCCATTTTCACTTGTTGAATCATTAGTAGTATTCATCATTTTATGCTAGTTATGATCGGTAATTGCTATTTTTAACTCTATATGCATATATTATGTTAGCGTTGTACTGTCAATGTCCTTTATTAACATTTAGCTAGTTCTTATGAAATTTGGTGACTTTTGGACCTCTCTGATTGTGAATTATAGGTTTGACTTTTGGACCACTCTTAGGGATGTACATTTGAAGACTTGAATGGCTTTCCTCCCTAGGCAGCTGCCTAATTGCCTGAGTCATGCCTAGGCCACAGGGGGCTTCCATCTACTAGCCCCACCTAGGTCTTTTCACCACCTTTTATAGCATCATGAACTTATGCAAGCAAATGCATTAAGCCATAAACACTACGTGACTAAGAGATTTTACACAACTAAAGAGAACTTGATCTAAGTTACTGTTACAGAGGTTACTTTTTAATAAATGTATTTTGGATTTTTACTTGCCCTTATAAAAGTTAGCAGAATTCTGAAAATGATACTACCATTTGATATGGAACTTTTTAAGCACCCTCAAAAAGCTGCTATCTAAAGATCTTATATGACAGTTGACGTTAATGAGAAGTCCAATTTAAGGGGTACATAAACTATTATATTTCTAAAATCAACATTTCCATGGTCAAAGCAATTTACTATCTTCATGTCATCAATCTATGCAAAGAATTATCAAGTAACATTGGCATGTCACCCAAGCAAACTCAAGAAAGAAGTGCAGAAAAATAAAATCATACGATATAATATACAAGACCTCCTTAGTCTAAAGGTAAGAATTTATTTGCCTAATGCCTAAATCTTAAAATCCTCTTCTCTACTAATGCTTATAGGCCTTGTCAATGATCTTTTTTATAATCCATTTGTTTTCTCTGGCTATATATTATTGCTTTGAAAATTTTCATGTCAAATGTAATCAAATAAATATCTAATGTCACTCAAGAGTATCATTGTCCAAAATGGGTCTCAGAATCACTAAACCTGGTAGTTGTCTACTGGCTGCAAGCGCACCAGGCCTTTTTTTGATAGGTTTATCAAACTGGATGCGGCATGCTTCACATAATGCACTCTAAATGGAATCAAATAAATATCTAATGTCACTCAAGAGTATCTTTGTCCAAAATGGGTCTCGGAATCACTAAACCTGGTAGTTGTCTACTGGTTGCAAGCGCACCGGGCCTTTTTTTGATAGGTTTATCAAACTGGACGCGGCATGCTTCACATAATGCACTCTAGTTTCTTCATCCTTCAGACAACATTTGATCAACCAGGATAAGTTCAAACATAAAGAGACTGACCGGATGAAACGATGAGAATGATATCGGATGAAGCGTTAAAACAACACAAAACAGCAAACTAATACCCCAAAATGTACATGCATCAAACCATTCAACATGAGTGGGCATATGTTCTTTGCTATACTCATGACTTCATTAGAGAAGAACCAGACTATAAACTAATACCCCAAAAAGCACATGCATCAAACCATCAACTTGAGGGCGTATATCTTCTTTGCTTTACACATAACTTCATTAGAGAAGAACCAGATTATCATAATCGCCCATGTAACTGCAGCATGATATGAACATTATCAAGAATTACACCATTTGTGATGATATTGAACATCATCACATCAAGAATGGAAGTTATTGGATAGCATCAAAAACCAAAAAATAAGAAAAAGAAAGCAAATACCGAAAAGATTAGGCATTTTTTTCTATTTAATATGGCTATTTAGCAGTGTTACATAACAGTGAATATAGATTATCATACACTGCTTGGAAAGAAAAGCTTTAGAGGTTAAGGGATAAAGGTCTTAAATAGGAATAACTGGTGCATGAGGATCCATCAAGCCAAACCCAAATAGTTAAGCAAGGCTGAATCGTTACCGTACTATATGATGCTTCTTATATTTTGGCATCTTAAACCTCACATTGTTAGAAAAAAAGATAAAACAAGAACAATACCTCCAGAAGCAATGTGCTGGTGTCTTCATTCTGCATTGGAGCACTCAGCCCAACATGCCCATAATCTTACTACTTCAAGCAAGACAGCAACCGAGTGTGGTACTTCTGCAGAGAAAACAAATTAAAATCTAAGAATCTCAATAAAGACTCTGAAGAGAAGCAAGAAGAATGAAATGATCCAATTCAAACCTTCATCATAACCATCTGTAAGTAATGCTTTCCTCCTGTACATGCAAAACAGGGTTTCTGGAGCCTGTGGAAAAACCAAACTTCTAAAACTAGATATACTTCTCGCATCTGAGCCGCAGGAAGCATCAATAAAACCGAGAAAACTAGAGCTGCTTAAGTAATTTTCACTTTTGAGGTGCGTTGCACTAGTCACCCTCGGTTCCCTATGCCTGCAATTCTCCTGCCAGTAAACAGTTGTCGCCACTGCGATCATCCACATGTCTGAGCTCAAAGTCCATACTGGCAGGTGCAGGCATGCCCAGGCCCCTTAGCGGGGCCGGGCTAATCCAAAACTTGCCTCTGATTGTTGCTCATGAGTCTGCAACAACAGCATCAGAATACGAAGCAAGCACAGCACATTTTGAAAATTAATAAACAATGGCAATGAGAACCCTACATGAGGTTGGAGAATACCTAGGAAAGAAGAGAAAATCCTAAGAGAACAAAAATCCTTAGAACAAAATCATGTGAAAATGCTCAAAAACAAATTGATTTTCTGATTCCAATTTTAGCTTCCCAATAGTGAGCGAAACAGCAATATGGATTTAGATAAATAGATCATTCACCACGAAATTTCTTAATAAAGAGAACATACATCCATGCTAGTGGACAATAAGAAACTAGAACAACAACACACTTCTCAAGGAATTTTTTCCTTTTTGTGAATGAAGTAAAACACTAAGATTGCAATTTTGTATCATCTCCAGTTCTTTTGTCTTGCTAATTCCTTGTATCTCCCTTTGTTTATGCTATTTCTCTGCAATCAGGAACATGTTTGGTAGTGAAGGTTATTGTTCATTTTTAAAAAAGAAAACAATAAAACTGTATGACTGTGGTAGCAGTCATAGTGGCAGTAAGTGGTTTGTAACGCTGCAAATGAGTTGGGTTTACCTGTGACCTGACCTGACCCAAACTATTCTTGAAGACCCGTAGGGCCAGGTCGGATTCAAATATTAGACTTGTTCCACATTTTGGATCTATTTTGGGTATATTTTGGATCTTCTTATCAGTTACCGACTCGAAACAACTCGAATTGACCCAAAGAAAGTATTCCAAGTCATTTCTTTTCCTCTATTATGAGAAAAGCGCTTCTAACTAAACTCACTATTAAGAAAGGCTAGATATTGTGGTTATTAACCTATTGAAGGAGATTGTAGTTGTAGATAAATATTAATCCATGGAGTTTTGGCCATGTTAGCAAACAATTATGTGGCAATCAAAAGTCAGTTTAATTTAGAAGTGAGAACAAAAGCTTCTTCATATGAAATCTTGTTAGTAAATAAATGTAGAGCTGGACTCAAACTGGACCTAACTCGGACCTGAATATTTTAGATTAAGTCGAGGTCACACATGAACCCAACCTGATCCGAACTATTTATTGGTCTAAAATATTTTCCATAGACCCGACCTGACCAGACCCGATCTTCTACTAGATTGGGTTGTAGTCTAATATCAAGACCCGTACATGAAACCAGTTTGGGTCGAGGTCAAGCATGCCTTGGTCCGACCTAACCCGTTTGCAACCCTAGTGGTCTTGGAAGAGATATGTTTAGTGGCGTTGGTGGCAGTAGAAGTGATAGTGGTGCTGGTGGTGATAGCTGCAAGTGCACTGGTTGCCGGTGGTGGCTATGGTGGTGAGAGGTGGTGGCGATGGTGGTGGTGACAGTAGCAAAGGAGGGTCGGCAATGGTGTGCTAATCATGATGGTAGTCATGATGGTCATAACTAGTAATAATGGTGGAGTTATGGTAGCTATAGCAGCCATGATGACTACAATGTAGGCAACAATTATCATGGTGGTGATTCTCCTGGTGGTGCTAATGGTGGTTGCAGCGTGACAACAAGAAAGGGTGGTGTTGGCTATGGTGATGGTATCGGCGATGAAGGGATGGTGTCAATAGTGGGGGTTATGAAGAGTTAATGGTGAAATGACTTTTGTTTTGATTTTCAAATATTCTAAAAGGAAAAAGAAAATCACCTAAAAAATATTAGAAATTTCAGTATTTTTCAGAAATAAAAAGTCAAACATGGGCCTACCAAATGTGTTATCTGCCCTAGACTCCTTTATTATATTATCAAGCATATACAATACCAAAGACAGCCTCAGATTTTATGAGCATTTACCTTTTTCTATCAAAAAGTTATTTCACTAATTTTTGAACATTTATAAGCTATATACCTTCGTAGGTATGCTCATACCCAAATATAGTAAGTGAAATAAGGAAAGACGCGTAGAAAAAGAACAAGAATATAACTAGCATGCTAAACAAAAGCCAAAAAAAGACATGGCAGCAAATGCAACAACTTGAACTATGGTGAAGGCATATACCTGTGCAAATGGTTGAATGTGCTCATGGTGATGAACAAATGTCATTCCAGGGCGTGGAGGAACAGGGTATTGAGAGGACTGCATATAGATTGATGGTGGTGGGTGAGCACCAACATGATTAGGATTAAATGGGGCCATTAAACCCTCTGGAGGACCATAGCCCACTGTAGGTGTTGATGCCACCGACCAAGGTCCACGTAGGTGTTGTGGAATGGTCTGTGGTTGGCGTTCGATAGGAAGTTGAGACCTGTGACCTGATACAAGCTGAGGGAATTCCGTATTATAGTTGACAGCAGGAGAATATAGTGGGTGCATGGTGTATGGTCCTCCATTAAATCCAAATCCAGGATCAAACCTCTGCATATACCTGAAAAAACATGCAGTATCACAATGACAAATGGACAAACAGGAAACACAATGCACAACGAAAAGTTCAAAATCTTCTAAAAAAATCATTAAGGCATTTAGATTATTGCCAAAATGAGAAAACAGCTTCAGTATAAATAGATAGACTTTTAGAGGGATAGGGATGACTCTAAAGCCAACCTCAAGAAGCATGCAAATTATCAGGTTACTTTTTCCCTTGCAAAAAGAAATACAAAACATGCAATAAAAAAAATTGTTTAAAACAAAAAATGAGCCGCAATCTGAAGCTTGCAACTAATTATGCTTAAGCTTCTTTTCGAGATACAAATTTTAACAATAACTTTGGAATACAGAAAATGTGCAAAAAGTGTCACCAAAAATTCAAGATAACAGCATCAGTGTTTTTGTATCACACACAAAAAAAAAGTGTGAATCAAAAAGAAACCAAAAAGAGATGCCAATGATGCTAAAAGTTGCATAAAATTTGTTTATGCTCCATACAGTAATGCAATATACATACTGCACATTCTCAAATTATTGAAATAACCATAGTACCAATTGAAAAGTGAAACTTTGACAAACAAACCTTTCATAACTCCTATCATAGTCAGGATCCTTCCGATCCACCTCTCGGTCCCGGAAAATAGCTACTCGATTGCTAGCTCTATATCTGCTGATAGGCTCTTTCTCTGCTTTATTTCTGTTTGCTCTGTTGCTGCCTGAAGAAGAATCACTAAGACCCCTTCCAAGACTATTTTCCGGACCTTCAACTATGGATTTTTCATCCAACTTTGAGGATACGAAGGTGCAGTGCTGAAAACTATCCAGCAACTTTGGTTCATCTTCTGACTTTGCAATTATGCCACCACTATTGCCGCTGCTGAATATTCGTGCACGTGCCCTGTTATATTCTTCTTTTCTTTCTTCAACACTCTTCTGATAATTCATCTTAGAAGAATGAGTAGTTGCATTGCTGGTATTTTCTGAATGTTTCTGTGGTCTCTGTTTAATCGCAACCTTAACCGCTATATTACTGTCTTCTTGGGGCAGATTAATAGGAATATCTGCAAGACGAATTGGAGGCAAACAACATTCATGAGAAGTTTTGCGTAGCACAATGCGAGAACCAGATCCATCAGGTAAGCTGCTGTCTGGCACAGCTAATGACTGAAGGTAATAATACTGTGCCACACGGTGTGCTGCCAGTCGTAGATAAGAAGTAGGAAGTCCCTGAAATTCCAGCTGTTGTTGAGTAGGATCATGGATCAACTTCACAATATCTTGCTCCATCCTCAGAACTAAACAGGAAAGAAAACCTCGTAAGCCAGGCAATGGAAAATGCAAACATAGGTTGCCTAAAGGTCAGTTTCCTCAGCTTCAACTACGGTTTAGTTGTTTGTGCAACAAAATTGTCCTACATATTGCATGATGACACTCAAAAACTAGAAACTCAGGCGGATGAGATGTATGTGCAGTCAAAGTAAAACTAATAAAAGTATACCCATCAAATTATTAGTAATTTAGCTTTTAATCTTTTATGTATGTAACTATGTAGGAAGCAAGTGCCATGATGCTTTTTAAAAAGTGAATTTATTCTCAACCAAAAAAGATAGAGTTATGCAGGCACACAATGAAACATCAATGTCTTGATAGTTATATTGGTTATTGAAGAGAAATTAACCATCCACTACAATACAAAATACCTAAATAAATAATGGAACAATGAAATCATATAGTTTTCTAGTATGACCAAATCAGGTTCTAAAACTTGCCCACAAAAGAATATATTTCCATTAGATAATGATCAAGATATCAAATTATCAGCCAATATATTATACTAGTGATTAAGGTCTAGATATCAGTTTTAGAAATTAAAAATCACTTTTAAGATAATTAAAAAACAAAGATATTAAGAAATGTCAGCTGATATATTGATATCAAATCATGAGATATCAGTTTATGTATGTATACATAAGAAGGGATAAGAAGGGATATATATAAGAAGGAATATATATACATATATATACATATACATACATATATATACATATATATGTATGCATACAGGTGATGTCAGAGTAAGCCAATATCTCAGCCAAGATCTTGGTGAAGATTGAAACCTTGCTACCGACAAAGCTTCTTGGTTAAAGCAGCACATTTCCAAATAATCTCTAATGGATGAATTATACAATCCATCCAAAGTTATCATTTCTAAAGGTAGACAACCTTCAAAAGGCACCTACACAGCTGCACTTTCTTGGAGGAGCAACGATTGTTAAGCTTTAAAGATAAGCTTATTCTCTCAATAGAAAAAATTAAAATAATTATTTTTTTCGTTAACTTGTTTTTGAATGTGATCTATTGTCTGATTTATGGCTTTTGGATCTATGTTATATGGCTGTGGATGTAATAAAAGCGTCTCTTTTACTTATTTTGGATGTGATCAGTTGTCTTTTGATTTATGGGGTTTGGATCTGTGATGATTTATAGGGTTTGGTCCTCCTACTACATCTACAAGACTACAACCCCGCCACCGTGCGCTGGATCCCCCCGCCCCCACCCCATCCTCTCTTCTCCTGCCCTCGTCCTCGTCTCCCGGCCCGATTTCCCTTCCCTCTTCCACCTCGTCTACCTCCTCGAGTCAGGCACCGGCGGCGCCACCGCCTACCATTTCGACACCTTCTCCTCCGCGACTGGCGAATGGTGGTCCAACATGATGCCTTTCCCCAACGACCCGATCGTCCTCGGCTCAGGCGTCTCGGCCGCCGGCATGGCCTGCTGGAGGACGGCCTCAACGGCGATGCTCGCCTACAATCCGGCCGTCGGCGCTGCCCGGATTGTCCCGGCGCCCTCCGGCTGTGGCGACGACTGGCAGCTCGGGGAGGCCGGCGGCGGGCGGCTATGCTGCGCATGCGTGACGGAGTCCGCCGTGGAGATCCACGCCCTGGAGCCATCGGACCAATGGACCCTTCTTGGGTTGTTCGCTGTGGCGGCGAGTGCGGACGGCAGGGACAAGTGGGAGGGCGGGGAGCCGATGTGTGCTGCTAGGCGCCGCGGCCACTGAGATTCCAGAGCGCGAATCTCGAAGTGGTGCTGTGGGTGGACGGGCGGGTGGTGGCGGTAGACCTAGGGAGACGGTGGGTGAGGGAGCTCCAGTTCGACGGGCCGACGCCGAGGCCAGACGAGGAGTATGTGGCACGTCCTAGAGCACGTCTCATGCTGACTGACGTCATTTACGTCTACCTCCCTCCCTCCCTCCATTTCATCCCCGGTTCCTCCCTCTTACTCTTTTCCCATCTTCCTTTTCAGGTCTTGGAGCTTAGTTTTTACTTTACTGTCGTTAAGTCTGATCTTCAAATGAACTACTTAGGAGACCTTTGGCAGTAATTGATGTGAATTCTTGTGCATAATACTAATAAAACGAGATTTGAGTCATTTTATTGCTATTTCGCAGTTAATTGCATGTGATAGTGAGATATATGTCATGTGTCTTGGTTAGCGTCCCAATTTTAATAGCAATACTGACTTTATTTCTACTTTAAATTTGAAGTAATTGATTGCTTGACCCGCATTTTAATTGACATTTATAGAATTTTGGTTTTGATTTCGAAATCAAGAAAATGAACTTCTAACAATAAACACTTTTTATCATTGAACAGAAAAAAAAATCCTTATACAAGCAGGGCGATGTTAATCTGGAGATAACCAAAAGTTGTATGCTATCTATTTATATATAAGAGGATAAGTGAATTCAAATTTAAACTAGGAGGTGCTTTTGAAGTATTTTATTTTTTTTCTTGAGCTATCTAGAATAGGATGACAAAGGGTAGCAAAATCTGAACCATTTGATTGATTTTGATTATTTATTGGTTAACATATATAATTCATTTATGAACTTTTTCTGCTTCTATCGATTTGATAGTGTTTGTCTAACTGATTTTATGTCTAGTTCAAAGTTCTTGTATTTTTTTTATCAATTTCAGATTTCCCTCTTTTTGTTTCAATCACTTTGTTTTGTTTATTTTAGCATCCATAGGTAGTAGTATCTTCCTTGGTCTCAGATCCCTGTAGGACATCTCGCAGAATACCAGGATAGGGTACTGTTCTGAGTGTTGGGACAGGACCTTTTCACCATTGTCACGGCATCCCCAGTCAGCATGTCTTGGGACATTCTGTCCCAAGTTTTGGGTCGGGGTGGGGTGGCGGTGTGTCATGTTCCATCGGCAGATCGGGACATTGAACAAAGTGATGACAATTGATGTATTATTACATTATGCTCAATTACTTAGGTTTGTAGGTGATGCACAATTATTTTGGCATCTTGCATAATTATTTAATGGAGGTAGATCCTGATCAAAGACTTATTGATGAAGTAGATCAAGAGATTCTAAATCAGTCTCCAACTGAAGAAGAGTTTCACGCTCCAAGAAGCATGAATGAAGATGTTGCACGAGGAGAATTCATTAGGGACTCTATAGCAGTTGACACGTGGCTTGATTATGTACATAATAGCATTCCATAAGAGCTCTATGATGTACTAAGTAATTCTATATTTTCTTCAAACATTTATTTTATTGTTGTATGTGTGAACAATTTTCATATATGTCAAACTCATTGGAATTAGTTGTATATCTTGTTTTGATTATAAATATGTTGGCTTTATTAATGCAATTGATTGTAGTTCTTTTTTATATTATATTGAAGCATGTATCATTACACTCTCTTTTATATTTATTGTCACATAGATATAACCAATGGACAACAAATCAAATCAAGATGAAGGTAGTCAGAAGGAACACTTGAAATGGACTGCTCGTATGGATGACTTCTTAAGCATTACTTCAGCAACAACGAATGAGAAATAAGGTTGATGGAACTTTCACAACAACTGTATATGATAAAGTGCTTAAAGAATTGAAAAAAAATCTTGAGATGGACTTGAACAAGAACCATGTGAAGAATCGTATGAAAACTTTGAAAAATCATTTCAATGAGTGGTATGATGTGTTCAAGGCGACAAAATTTAGTGGTTTTTCTTGGAACCCAGTGACAAAGTTGTTGAGTGCTGATGTTGAAGTTTGGAAGCCATTGAAAGAAGTATGTTTTCAAAACTAATTGCTTAGAATTCATTACTTTGTCTTGATTCTTAATTTAAAATATTTTTTCTTGTCCAAATTATGTTTATTTACTTTTTTTCTTCTATTTGTATTAGGCAAATTCTAAAGCAGAAAAATGGATGACTACACTTATTGAGAATTATGAGAACCTGTTAGAGTTATTTGCAAAAGATAGGGCAACAGGAGAAGGTGCTATCACAGCTAAGGAGAGACGAAGACAATTGGATGCTTCAAAGAGTGTGAATAATTTAGAGTATATTCAAAATATTGATGAATTTGTTTCACAAAATAAAGTTATAATAGAGGAATTTGATAATTTTGATAATGAAGTTGATATGATGTCCATGGACCCGCCATTTCAATCACCTTCTCAAAGTGAAGCATCCTCAAAAGAAAAAAAAAAGAAAGTCTATAAAAGAGAGTGATGAACCATTTGAAGGTATAAAACATGCAATTACAGAAGTTGCTAATGCCCTCAAAGTAGAAAATGCTATTTTTGAGAAAGAAAATTATGTTTAGGAGAAAGGTCGAGCACATGTATATTCGGAGGAAGAAATTTTTAATGAATTGTTGGGCATTGGAATGGAGGGTGATTTACTGGATGAAGCATATCTTTTTCTCACTAAACATCAAGATTGTGCAAGAACCATGTTTGGTTGTCCATCTAGTAGAAGGAAGCACATTTTGGAGAAGATGATGAAAGACTCCCATGGCGGTTAAAGCTTTGGAGAAAAAAATGTATAACCTCTTAGCCCATTATAAAAAGTCTATATTAGTAGTAGTAAGAAGCAATGACTAACTCCTTTAGATAGTATTGAATGAACCTCTTATTTTACTTTGTACTTATTTCAAGTGTGGCTGGGTAGTGGTTACTTCCTCTACAGTAAAAGTGAATATTTTGCAGGCTGCTTTAATATATTTTTTGTGGGCAAGTTTTATTAGTTAAGCATTCACATTTTGAACAAGTCATTTTGGAAAAGTTGTAAAAACTAAAAAAACCGATATGCTTGTTTACTTATTTGATTGTATGGATATCCAGTCTTTCTCATTGGGTTACTTTAACCAAATTTATCAAACAGACATTAATATAGCTAGAATAAACAGAGAAAATGAAATTTCAACTCTTTGGGTCAAAAATTGTAGCCATGGACCTAACCCGACCCGACCTGATTTTCTAATGGGTTGGGTCTGGATCTAAAATTAGAATCCGAACAAGGATCTAGGTTGGGTCGAGGTCACTCATGACCGGTCCGACCCGATCCATTTGCACCTCTACTCATAAGCATGCCCCTTTTATAATAAGGGTATTTTAATAAAAGTGTTAAAAATGTATGCTTCCTTTTCTTTTCTCTCCAAACTCCCAAACAAGAGGAAGGAAAGTACTCTCTTTCCTCCTAACCCTCCATTTGGGAGTTTTAGGAAGAAAAGAAAAGAAAGGAAAACATTAATGAGGGAAAAGAAAAGAAAGGAATAGAATAGACTTTCCTCTCCTCTTGTTTGGAAGTTTTAAGAGAGAAGAGAAAGTACTTTCCTTCCTCTTGTTTGAAAGTTTGGAGAGAAGAAAAGAAAGCATACCTTTTTATCACTTTTACTAAAATAACCTTATTATAAAAGGGGCATACTTATGAGTAGAGGTGCAAATGGATCAGGTCGGACCAGGTCATAAGTGACTCTGACCCAACCTGGATCCTTGTTCGGGTCCTAATTTTAGACCCAGACCCAACCCACTAGAAAATCAGGTCGGGTCGGATTGGGTCCACGGCTCTAATTTTTGACCCAAAGAGTCGAAATTTCATTTTCCCTATTTATTCTAGCTATACTAATGTCTGTTTGATAAATTTGATTAAAGTAACCCAACAAGAAAGACTGGATATCCATACAATCAAATAAGCATACGAGATCCATACAATCAAATAAGCAAACAAGCATATCAGTTTTTTTAGTTTTTACAACTTTTCCAAAATGACTTGTCCAAAATGAGAATGCTTAACTAATAAAACTTGCCCACAAAAAATACATCAAAGCAGTCTGCAAAATATTCACTTTCACTGTAGAGGAAGTAACCACTACCCAGCCACACCTGAAATAAGTACAAAGTAAAATAAGAGGTTCATTCAATGCTATCTAAAGGAATTAGTCATTGCTTCTTACTACTACTAATATAAACTTTTTATAATAGGCTAAGAGGTTATACCTTTTTTTCTCCAAAGCATCAACCACCATGGGAGTCTTTCCCTTCGATTCTGTAAATGAGTCATCTGGACTCCTCAGTCTTGTTGGTAGCCCGTAGTTCCTTTTCCAGTCTCCAAAATGTGCTTCCTTCTACTAGATGGACAGCCAAACATGGTTCTTGCACAATCTGGATGTTTACTGAGAAAAAGGTATGCTTCATCAAGTAAATCACCCTCCATTCCAATGCCCAACAATAAATTAAAAATTTCTTCCTCCGAATATACATGTGCTCGATCTTTCTCCCAAACAAAATTTCCTATCTCAAGAATAGCATTTCCTACTTTGAGGGCATTAGCAACTTCTGTAAATGCATGTTTTATACCTTTAAATGGTTCATCACTCTCTTTTATAGACTTTCTTTTTTTTCCTTTTCAGGATGCTTCACTTTGAGAAGGTGCTTGAAATGGCGGGTCCATGGACATCATATCAACTTCATTATCAAAATTATCAAATTCCTCTATTGTAACTTCATTTTGTGAAACAAATTCATTAGTATCTTGAATAGCCTCTAAATTATTCACACTCTTTGAAGCATCCAATTGTCTTCGTCTCTCCTTAACTGTGATAGCACCTTCTCTTGTTGCCCTATCTTTTGCAAATAACTCTAACAGGTTCTCATAATTCTCAATAGGTGTAGTCATCCATTTTTCTATTTTAGACTTTGCCTAATACAAATAAAAGAAAAAAAGTAAATAAGCATAATTTGGACAAGAAAAAATATTTTAAATTATGAATCAAGACAAAGTAATGAATTCTAAGCAACTAGTTTTGAAAACATACCTCTATCAATGGCTTCCAAACTTCAACATCAGCACTCAACAACTTTGTCACTGGGTTTCAAGAAAAACCACTAAATTTTGTCGCCTTGAACACATCATACCACTCATTGAAATGATTTTTCAAAGTTTTCATACGATTCTTCACATGGTTCTTGTTCAAGTCTATCTCAAGATTTTTCTTCAATTCTTTAAGCACTTTATCATATGCAGTTGTTGTGAAAGTTCCATCAACCCTATTTCCCATTCGTTGTTGCTGAAGTAATGCTTTGATTAAGAAGTCATTCATACGAGCAGTCCATTTCAAGTGTTCCTTCTTACTACCTTCATCTTGGTTTGATTTATTGTCCATTCACTCCATTGGTTATATCTATGTGACAATGAACATAAAAGAGAGTGTAATGATACGTGCTTCAATATAATATAAAAAAGAACTACAATCAATTGCATTAATAAAGCCAACATATATAAAATCAAAACGAGATACACAACTAATTCCAATGAGTTTGACATATATGAAAATTGTTCACACATACAACAATAAAGTAAATATGTTTGAAGAAAATATAGAATTAATTAGTACATCATAGAGATCCTATGGAATTCTATTATGTACATAATCAAGCCACATGTCAACTGCTATAGAGTCCCTAACGAATTCTCCTCGTGCAACATCTTCATTCATGCTTCTTGGAGCATGAAACTCTTCTTCAGTTGGAGACTGATCTAGAACCTCTTGATCTACTTCATCAATAAATCTTTGATCAGGATCTACCTCCATTAAATAATTATGCAAGATGCAACATGCCAAAATAATATTTGTTTGTGTCTCACATGAGTAAGTGGGCTTGGTTGTGTTTCGTATAATGGGAAACCGTTTCTTTAGTACACCAAATGCTCTCTCAATTGTATTACATAATGATGCATGCCGAAGATTAAACAATTCTCTAGGATTCTCTGGAGCTCGAGTAGAATACTCTTTCAAGTGATAACGCACGTCTCTGTAAGGTGCCATAAGTATACTTCTTAGCATATAACCCGCATCAACCAGATAGTATTTACCTATTAAGAATGAAATTCAGTACTATATGATACCATAAGTATCGTGCTTGTATTTATTTTGTTATATTTAGCAAAAACTTACCAGTAGGAATATGCAACTTATCTTCTCTTGTAAGCGCATTTTTTATTATCCTTGAATCGGATGCAGTCCCTTCCAGTGGGTTGACGAAGAAATTGCTCCTCCAATGATATTAATGCTCTTAATACTCGATGAAAATGATGACTTATGGTATATCCGAAGCAACGGAGAAATAATGACACTGTACGATTCCTCACATTGTGTGGATATTATGTGAACAAATACAAAAACTTGCTCCTCAATCGTCACTCGTTGAGTGGATTGCAAACCCCCATCTTTTTTCAGAATCTCACATAAATTTTTAAAAGCTTTCGTTCCCTACGAATAATATCACGACATCTTTCAGTTGTGTTTATTTGGCACATTATTTCATCTCGTACTAATTGTCTTTTAAAACCTAATTGCCTATGATCCACAAAATTTGTACGTTGAGACCGTTGGTGCACAATGAAACAAATCACACGAAGAATAACTTGAATATCAGCTTGTTGCTGATTTCTTTGCCAAATGCGAATGTTATGTTGTCGCCTATCCATCTAGGACCTAATTTTTAATTCAAATAAGTTATAAAATCAAATGAATCTGAATATATAAAAATAAATATATATGTTATAAAAGTTCTATTGAATGGTTAGCCGAACTATATGTAGCAATGTAAATTAAAATTTCAAAAGGTTTCATACATAATCATGTCCAAATTTATTAAAATGCTTCAATTGTGCATCACCTACAAACCTAAGCATTTGAGCATAATGTAATAATACATCATTTGTCATCACTCTATTCAATGTCCCGATCTGCCGATGGAACATGACACTGCCTCCCCACCCCGACCCGAAACTTGGGACAAAATGTCCCAAGACATGCTGATCGGGGATGCCGCGACAATGGTGAAAAGGTCATGTCCCAACACTCAGAACAGTACCCTATCCTGGTGTCCCGCGAGACAGGGATCTGAGACCAAGGAAGATACTACTACCTATGGATGCTAAAATAAACAAAACAAAGTGATTGAAACAACAAGAGGGAAATCTGAAATTGATAAAAAAATACAAGAACTTTGAACTAGACATAAAATCAGTTAGACAAATACTATCAAACCGATAGAAGCAGAAAAAGTTCATAAATGAATTATATATGTTAACCAATAAATAATCAAAATCAATCAAATGGTTCAGATTTTGCTACCCTCAGTGCCAACCCGTCGAACCGGAGCTCCCTCACCCACCGGATCCCCAGGTCTACCGCCACCACGCGCCCGTCCACCCACAGCACCACCTCGAGATTCATGCTCTGGAATCTCAGCGGCCGCGGCGCCTCATGGCACACGATCGGCTCCCCGCCCTCCCACTTGTCCCCGCCGTCCGGACCCGCTGCCACAGCGAACAGCCCAAGAAGGGTCCACCGGTCCGATGGCCCTAGGGCATGGATCTCCACGGCGGACTTCGTCATGCGTGCGCAGCATAGCCGCCTGCCGCTGATCTCCCCGAGCTGCCAGTCGTTGCCGCACCCAGGGGGCGCCGGGACAATTCGGGCAGCGTCGGCGGCCGAATTGTAGGCGAGCACCGCCGTCGAGGCCGTCCTCCAACAGGCCATGCCGGCGGCCGAGACGCCTGAGCCGGGGACGATCGGGTCGGACCGCCATTCACCCGTCACAGAGGAGAAGGTGTCGAAACGGTAGGCGATGGCGTCGCCGGTGCCTGACTCGAGGAGGCAGATGAGGTGGAAGAGGGAAGGGGAATCGGGCTAGGAGATGAGGATGAGGGCAGGAGAAGAGAGAAAGGGGTAGGGGCGAGGAGGGCGGAGAATTGGGATCCAACGCGCGGTGGCAGGGTTGCAGATGTAGTAGGAAGACCAAACCTCATAAATCATCACAGATCCAAAACCCATAATCAGAAGACAACAGATCACATCCAAAACAAGTAAAAGAGACGCCTTTATCACATCCACAGCCATATAATCATCACATATCCAAAAGCCATAAATTAAACAATAGATCACATCCAAAAACAAGTTAATGAAAAAATAATTATTTTAATTTTTTCTATTGAGAGAATAAGCTTACCTTGAAGCTTAACAACCGTTGCTCCTTCAAGAAAGTGCAGCTGTGGAGATGGAGCTCCATAGAGGTACAGCAATGGGTATATGGAGATGGAGATGATATATGAAAGATTAAAACAAAAGATGCCCTAGGATATATTTGTCCTTTTAATTTGGTACTTCTTTAATTTAAGGGTAAAATAAGTATTATAAAAAATTTATTAAGTATCAATTTCTTTCTCTCCAAATCCTCCTATTTATGGGAGGAAAGAAAGGAGAGAATTGGAGCCCAAAATTTTTCCCCCTATTCCCTCCTATTCTCTCTTTTTCTTTTCCTTTCCCTCAACTAAAAAACTACAAAATATCAAAATTTTTAACTTTCCCTTCCATTCCATTCCTTTCTCCTTCCAAGTTTTCAAATGGAGCCTAAAACTCTCAAACAAGAGGAGAGGAAAGTCTATTCTATTCCTTTCTTTTCTTTTCCCTCCTCATTAAAGTTTTTCTTTCTTTTCTTTTCTCCCCAAACTCCCAAACAGTGGGTAATTGCATTCCTGACTGACTCGAAAGCAACAGAGAATTCACTTCCATAAAAAGAATCACAGAAAGAAGTTCGTAATCGCAGCTACAAGCTAAGAATCAGGAAACCTTACTCGACAGCCGTTCCCGGGGCTTCTCCAACGCCTCCATGAGGAACGGATCCACCTGGCTCACGGCATCCTCCGAGACTCCGCGCCCTCCGGAATCCTCCTTCGCCGCCACCTGCGACGCCGACGTGGCCGGCGCTGCCTCGTCAGCGAGCTCCCGCGGCGGCGAGGAGACCGACGGAACCGGGTTCTTCCCGGACGATACGAGCAGCCTGCTCATGCTCTCGTCCAAATCCGCCACCTCCCACGAGTCCGGGACTCCGAGATCATCCGCAGAGCCCTCCATGGCGGGAAGACCGTCCGCCGCTAGGGTTTGGTGAGCTCGAGAGGAACCCCAACCCTGATCCCGGAGCGCTGCATGGATTTGGAGAACGGGGAAAGAGAAGGGCGATCTAGGGTTTGGGATTGGGGACAAGGGGATTCGGGAAGAGAGATTAGGAGAAGGAATCTAGGGCAGCGGGAGGAGGGAGAAAAGGAATCGGCGTTTCCGTGTGACCGTCCCGTTCCGGAGTAAAATTCCAATCCTGGGCAGGGGAGGATTGGGAGGATTGGGATTTGCACGGGGCTCTTTCAGGAAGACCGGTTGACGTCGTCACGCGGACCGGCAGAGTGGACCGCGAGCAATCGATTGGCTGGAGAGATGACACCATGGGGTGGCGAAGAAAACATCACGGCGGGGTGGGGTTATGGGCAGGGGACGAGTGGGACGTTTGGGATTTTAGCGGGGGTATCTCCGGAAGACCACGGAACATCTCGGGGTAGTTCTAAATACCCCCCCCCCCGATTGCTCAGGACACCCCCCAAAAATCAAAAAAAAATTAAATACTCTCTACACCCCCCCATTTGCTAAGGACACCCCTAAAAAAATAAAAAATCCTAAATTACCCTTCACCCTCCCCACCCCCTCACCTAAATTGCTCTCTACACCCCCCAAACCCCCCCCCCCAACCCCGCTCTTCCCCTCCAAAACTCCACTCCAGCCGGCTTCTCCCTTCCGCCCAAAAAACTTCGCCTCAAGCACCTCAAGCACCTCGCCGGCGGCCAAACCCCCTCCGTCTCCCCCTTCTCCCTCGCCCAAAACCCCCCCGTTCCCCCTTCTCCCTCTCGTCGCCGGCATTCTCCCCTTCTCCCTCTCGTCGCCGGCATTCTCCCGGAACCACCTCCCCGGCCATCTCCCGAGCAACGAGCACCTCGCCGGCGCCTCCACGACCACGTCGAGGTAGCTCCCCGCCCCCCCGCCTCCAGTGCTCCGTTCGGCACTGGATCGCCGAACAGAAGGGTTCTGTTCGGCTGAACAGTGCCGAACAGAAGCCCTCTGTTCGGCAACACTCAACCGAACAGAAGCCTTCTGTTCGGCTGCACGGTGCCGAACAGAAGCCTTCTGTTCGGCTGCACAGTGCCGAACAGAATGGTTCTGTCCGGCTCTGAGCAGCCGAACAGAAGCCTTCTGTCCGGCTCTGAGCAGCCGAACAGAAGCCTTCTGTTCGGCTCTGTGCAGCCGAACAGAAGCCTTCTGTTCGGCACTGTGCAGCCGAACAGAAGGGTTCTGGTGCGTGCCGTGCTGAATTTTGTACCGAACATTTATGTATGCAATTGAATTATTTTCTTTGATATAGCCTAACATTGAATTTCTATATTTTCAGACATGGATCCCCGTCCCGCCAGAGTTAGACCTACGGCGTCAGCTAGGAGACGTCGTGCTAGGATTGCTTCTCCCGAGCCTGCTCATATGCCATCGGACTCTCCTGAGTCAGAGCATGATGATATGCCCGCTAGGGGCGAAGACGATGAGTCCGTTGGACCATGTCCAGGAGGTCCAGAGGATGAGTCCGTCCTGATCAGTTTCAGGACGCATATAGCAGCTTCCATCTGGAGGCAACAGGTATTGTTTATTTGTTATAGCATTATATTTTGTTTATTGATGTTTTATAAAGTAGTAGTAATTATACATTTATATTACAGGAACGAGCTCCACTAAAGTGCATGAACCATACTGCCAAGGTTGGTGAATGGAAGTGGTGGTCTTCAAACCAACCAAATACCAGGTTCAGAGCACTATTGAGGCAGTCGGGCCTCGTAGAGTTAGTACAGTGCTCTTATCGATTCATCGATAAGATTCTGATTTCGGGCTTCGTAGAGAGATGGCAGCCCGAGACGAACACCTTCCATATACCATTTGGCGAGATCACTATCACGTTGGATGATGTATCCGCCATTTTAGGGATTCCTGTCGCAGGTTCCTCAGTATCAGTTTCTCCTGAGAGGATGAGTGATCGGGATGCTGAGGAGCTACTTGTGGAGTTGTTGGGGGTGTCAGCTGGAGACGCGCGTCAGGAGGTACTATCATCGCGCGGTCAGTCTGTGAGGATGGAGTGGCTGAGGACTCAGTTTCACTCTGTATCTGATAGAGACAGGCAGCAGAGGATAGAGTGTGCAGCACGAGCCTATTTGTTATTTTTGTTAGGCTGCACACTCTTTGCTGATAAGAGTGGGACCAGGGTGCCTATAGCGTATCTGTGTTTACTGCGGGATCTGGATAGGGTGAGCACATATGCCTGGGGTACAGCTGCCTTAGCATATTTGTATCGGCAGTTGGGGATTGCGTCGAGGTCATCAGTGAGACAGATCAGTGGTTATATGACGCTTCTGCAGGCATGGATTTATGAGCATTTTCCAGCACTCAGTCCTCACCCGTCGCTCGAGTATACTGATGCCAGTCCCCGCGTGCACCGCTGGATGCCCGGTACTCCATCCCGTACCACGATGGACCATTTAGTGGTTCTACGTGAGTCATTGGACCTTTTGAGCATCGATGAGGTACGTATCATATTACCATTTGCTTGTGTTTGTCAGTACATTTAATATGCGATATAGTATAAAACTGAAATGGACCTTTTGTTTTACAGGTTATTTGGGATCCCCATCATCGGCTTCGGGGAGATCGCCCATATATACCCGTCGCATTTTTTAGTGGCTCCATCAAGTGCCTTGATATCGTAGAACCCTATCATCCAGAAAGGGTTCTTAGACAGTTTGGTCGTATTCAGACCATCCCTCGAGCGCCACTAGCCCCTACGCGAGCCAACAGAGGTTCCACAGCAGGCTCGTACCGGATACATTACTCCTATATGGATCAGCTTTGGGAGCGGTGGGAGGACCACGTGCTGAGCCAGGCGAGCAGGAGCCACCCAGTTACCCGGCCATCAGACAGCGTACCGGGATACATGGAGTGGTATCTCCGTATCACGCACGTTGCAGTTCAGCCTCCTCATCTGCGCTCGAGTACTCATTCTGGAGCTAGGGGAGGTCATGATGATGCTGACATGCACCGGCGGCGTAATGCAGCTGCACTCGGTATTAGTACCGACATTGTACGGATGGGTCCCTCAGAGGCTACGTCACTAGGTGCCGGGCACCTATATGATGCTATTTCTCAGATGCATCAGGTACTTCTGGGTGATGAGCCTGGCCCGAGTACAGCACCCTCTCATTCGGATCCAGGACCCTCTTATTCGGACGTACAGCAGTACACGCGTCGACGATGGCGTCATAGGGATTGATGATGGAGCCTTTGTAATCTTTGTAAAGCCTTTGATATTAATGAAAATATATATTTTTGGTACATTTACGTGTAATCTTTGTAAAGCCTGGCCCGTTCTATTTTACACAAATATAACAGTGCACATAACAATCAATCTAACAATGCGAAGACAGATATTTTTTGATTTATATTGATGATGGAGTTTCAAAAATTGTACATATATAAACAATCAATCTAACTCTACTGTCTTGCCTCCACCTCCCCCTGAGGAGATGGAGTCCCGTGGGGGGTTTGACCCTGAATCTGATACGACTGATGTTCTGCCTCCACCTCCCCCTGAGGTACCTCCAAATGTTGTTCCAATCAAAGCTGACCCTGGACAAAGTTCCCCTCCAAAAAAGGCAGCAAAGCCTAAGAGGGTGCCAGTGGCAAGACCTGGCCTTGCAAGGAGAGGGCAGCCGATTAACCTCTTAACCAAGAACATCACAGAGCCCTCTTTTCCAACAAATGTGTTAATCATCTGCTCAAGCTTGTCACCGTTAAGTTCTTGTACATCAGAAAGGTCTATTAGTTCCCCTGTTTGATTTGTTTGCTCCCACCAGCTCTTAAGTATGTTTCTGTTTACATCTGAAATCTCAACGGAAACAACAGTCGTCATATGTATTCCCAGCTGATGATGGAGTTTCACAGTACATGACTCTAAGAGCCCCAAAAAATTTACAACTTTCAAAAATTGTACATATATAAATAATCAATCTAACTCTACTGTCTCGCTAATTATAACATTAGGTGAGATGCTCTCTTTGAACTGTTGAATCCGTGCTTCATATGAATTTTCCCATCCGGTAGCACAAGGAAGATGATATTTTCGCCAGTTGGTCGCTACTGGCGGAACGGGATGTCCCGGCAACAAGAACACCTTCAAAATTAGAAATAAGAAAATATTAATAGCTACAAAATTATAAATAAGCAAAATTAAATAAGCAAAATTAAATATTTGCAAGTGTTGTGAACGTAGTACCTCAACAAAATGATTTCCATTTACGAATCCGATAGCGATATCTTTGCGGGATAGAAGAGGTACTGGCACAGAACGGAGAGGTAGGAAGGTCAGACATTGTTGCAACGAGAGATGGTATAGGACAACATTATAGCAGGATGCTATAAGATGACCCATGTCCGGCATAGTCATCCATCTGTCATATGGTGGACAATCATCATAATATGATAATGCATGAGTGATCTCAGCAATCGTCCCTTCCACACCATATAATGTGCGATAGTGGTCCGAATGACATTGCAACTCTTGCAATAAATCCTTCCTAACACGCACCCAGTCATCTTCTCCAAATCCCAGTAAGTCAGCTATTGCCCTAAATCCGCAATTCCCATCAGCTTTTACATCCTTGATATGCTGGATGTATGGTCTCAAGGCAGAAGGAATAGCATCAATATAGATAATGGGCGTATGTGACTGGGCTCTAGTACGAAAAATCTGCAAATAATATCAAATGATAGAAAATATGTAACAATGGCAGAACATGTCCCGTATCGGCACATCTCGGCACGGCACATCCCGTATCGGCACATCTCGGCACGGCACATCCCGTATCGGCACATCTCGGCACAGCACGTCCCGACATGTCCCGTATCGGCACATCTCGGCACGGCACGTCCCGACATGTCCCGTATCGGCACATGACATACCGGCACGGCACGGACCGTCCCGTAGACGTTGTGATACCTATTGTAAGGAAATAAATATTTGGTACTTACCTTTTGCTTGGGCCGTCTCTTTTGAATCTGAGTAGATGGATTGCGGATGGTAACTTTCTCAACACCAGGTGAATAACTATCCTGTCCAGATAGAACCAACTCAAACGCAGACGGGTCACGTCGAGTAGACGTATCAACCTTCAGTGAAGCGCGCCCACGTGAACCGGTCTTCCGTTTTGCAGGCTCTAAAAGAGGTGTACTATCTGGACTTGCAATCTCTCGTAACTTCTTGATCATCTGCAATTGAGAAGCCCCATTTAACTTCTTGAATCGTAGCGCAATCAAATCTAACTCTGCATCACAACTCAACTGAATTGGCTGCACGGGGGGGGGGGGGGGGGGTAGGCAGAATATCAAGTTTCCTCCAATGAGCATCTATGCAGTCGAGAGGAATGGGCCGACCTTCCACCCTGTACCGCGCAATCTGGTGAGCACATGGTATACCATGTGTGCGTCGAATAGCGCACCCACAATTTGAATCATCAAACCCAACTGAATTGGCTCGTTTCGATTGGGCGAGGACATGATTTAACGCACTTATAGATATGAAACCTCGCAACTCTTTGAATTCAGCTGGCTTGAAGTTGTGCTGCACTACCAATAAACTCTTCTCCAATGAGGCTTTAACGGAGCTGTGCTGCAACTCAATCAATCCATGTATTCTAGTCCAAGATGACTCGAAACTTCCTTGGCTTGATCCAAGCTGCTTTTTGAGCTTTGCATGTGCACTCTCGACCCTAGTAAACAAATGAAAGTTAGATATAAGAATTGAGGCAAATTAAATTTAAATGAGTCTTTATTTGTGATACCTATTTGTCGTCACATTTCCGTAGTGCCTGCATGTATCAGTCCACGCCGCAACAAATCTTTCCTTGTATTTGCTCAGCCAAGTATCTGACACATACTGTAGTGCATCTGGATAGGTACCGAACTCTCTCTGCAGTGCACTTCAGCGATCATTATACTCGTCTTCCGTGGAGGACAGCACTAGTACATTCCAACTCATAATAAATTTATCCCATTTCTCCTTCAATTCGAAAAATTTTTTGCACTTGGCCAAAACATTCCTACTAATATGCCATCTACATAATAAATGTCTAGCAGTAGGAAATACTCTATGAATTGCATTCATCAAAGCCAAGTCTCTATCTGTAACAATCAACTCAGGCAAAACATCATCAGCTATGACACTGCGCAATCTCTCTAATGCCCAAGTATAGCTTTCTTCCCCCTCAGAATTTAAGTATACAAAAGCAACTGAAAATGTCATGTCAGTAGATGTCACCCCCACAATCTCTAAGAGCGGAAGACGATACCTATTCGTCTTGTACGTGCAATCCATTATCAACACACGGGAAAATGCACGGAACAAATCAATGCTGCCAGGGTGTGCCCAAAATAAGTCATGCACAACATCCGTATTAGTACAATTCCTATGCCACTCAATATATTTAGCCTCTGATAATTTACCTAATAGATGTTGCATTTCAGACCTCCCGGCTTTCTCTGCAACCTTAAACCGTTGACGTACATTGTAGATAGTCTTGATAGTCGTAACATTGAGGGCATCTCTTTCCTTCAATGTGGATAATATGTCCTTTGGACGAACCAAACTCTTCGACATATCCACTAACAATTCCATCTCCTGCTCAGATAATCTCCCTGCATATGAGTGCCCCTCCAGATTCTCTGCAGCGGGATGATTGTGCACTCCACATACGACCAGTAATATCCAATCATCCGCAGTATCCAATTTCTTTCCTCTTAATGCAAAAGGGCATCCACACTTCTTTGTCCCACAGGCAGTCTTTATTCGCTTTTCTTTTGTGGTTCGGTACGTCCCACCCCTCTCACAACCTAACGTAATTCTGGGTTTCTTAGAAATGGTACCTGCATCGGATGATTTGATTACAACAACAAAACCATTTCGCCTCCCAGCTTCACGACACCAATTACACAAGTCCTCTCTACTCTTGAAGATCTATACATTAAACAATTTATGTAAGTACACAGTTGTAAAAATAGCTCGCTAAACTAATACAAAATTGCACAATATATTATAATACCTCGTAAGTTGTAAATTCGCTTGTGTAATCCAGTACAAATTCTGATCCAATTATACTCGATTCGGTTGTAGCATAGCCCTACATATAAAATAATTTATCACCAAGAATTAATGAATCAGAGGATCTGTTCGGCACAAAATTCAGCACGGCACGCGATTTGGCACGAGAAGGCTTCTGTTCGGCTGCAGAGTGCCGAACAGAAGCCTTCTGTTCGGCTGCAGTGTGCCGGACAGAAGCCTTATGTTCGGCACTGTGCAGCCGAACAGAAGGCTTCTGTTCGGCACTGTGCAGCCGAACAGAAGCCTTTTGTTCGGCGATCCAGTGCCGAACGGAGCACGAACCGTGAAAAAAAAAAACTTTCGAAACAAGGTGGAACACGTACCTTTGCGGCCGATTCTTCGTCCCAAATCACTAGTTGCTTGTCCATGCTTCGAATGGGGCTTAAATCTCCTTCAAAGATCGCCTAAACGATGTAAATGGATCGAGGGGTTTAAGGGGGGTTTGAGGGGTGGTTTTTTTTTTCCTTTTCAAAACGAAACGGAGGAGGAGACGGAGGAGGAGGAAGGGGGGTGTACTGAGAAAATTTCAAGGGCAATATGGTAATTACACTAAAGGTTAGTTTGGGTATTTTTTTTTGGTTTTTGGGGGTGTCCTGAGCAATCGGGGGGGTGTATTTAGAACTACCCAACATCTCGCGGAGCGGCGGAGCGGAGCTCAAGTAGTCATTGGTTGGACAGATAACGCCATGGAGTGGCTAAGGGTACAAATGAATGGGTTCGGACCAAGTCACGAGTAACCCAATTCAACTCTTTTTTTTTTTTGTTTGGATTCTAATTTTGGACCTAGATCCAACCTAATTAAAGATTAAGTCAGATCGGATTGAATTCACGGCTACAATATTTGACCCAACAGGTCATTCAGGTCGGATCGGATCCATGTATAACCCAGATCCAACCTAAAAAATTTGGATCTAGTTCGAATCCATGTCCGGTCTAGTTTAGGTTTGGGTCTTGACAAAAAACTCTATATTATCTATAATGATAATAGCTATTATTCGATCAACCCAGCTTGGACGGAATCGGACCAAGCGTCAACCCAAAGGTAGGTTGGCGTTGACGAGCTAGAAGGGCTGGGCGTTGTGCACACCAAGCCCGATGTCATGGGGGCGACCATCTAGCATAAAGCCGAGGAAGGGCATCAAGTTGAGGTCGTAGGACAGCATGTTGAAGGCGTCGATGGCGACGACAGGGGACCAAAAGTATGGTTTGATAGGCTTGAATAGATTACGACGAACGAGACATGGTCGTCGACAAAGGGGTCGTCGACGGTGGCGTAGACCTGGCGGAAGCCGCCATTGGCCCGAGGGGTGGAGAGGTTGGAGGCTGGTGGCGGTAGGCAGAGCAGAGCGGGTTGGTGTGCCAGAATTCATCGTCGCCATGGTAGGAGACAGATTTCAAGAACTGGTAGGTGTTCCTCGGAATAGTGATTAAGGTGGAGTGGATGTGGGTTTCGTTATCGATTTGAAGCCAGAAGCCAGAGCAGTAGTAGCCGTTGGGATTGGAGACGGGGATGATGAGGTCGACCGGCTTGGGGTAGAGACCTTTGATGGAGGGATGGGCGGCAAAGCTAGCGGCAAGGCGGCGGGTCGGGTCTAAGCAGATCAGGTCGGGTCGAGTCGAGTCGAGTCACGGGTCAACCCGACCCATTTGCAACCTTAGGGGTGGCGAAGAAAATACCTTGGCGGGGTGGGCTTATGGGAATGCGTGCCATCTTTTGATGGTTGGATTTTTATTGTGATCTTGTCGTGTGTCCGTATTTAGCAAGTATGCTAGCTTACTTATAACATCAAATATTCTGGAACATCTTTTCTTTTACGGCGAAGCAAGTCTACGAAGATTAGGTGCTTTGGGCCGGTTGCCTTATGGGGGAGTTCGCTAGTAACAACCAATTCGCTTTATGGCAATTGCTTTGTAATCCATGCTAGTGATCAGCGATGGTGGTGAGGAGTATGGCGAGTAAGGCGGTGAGTAGCACTACCATTGGGGGGAGCCAAGGACCGCTAGTGCAAGGGGAGGAGATGAGTGGTTGGGTAAGGCCTGGGGACTAGGCGATGCACCCGATCTCGGAAGTGGAGGTGGAGAATCTCCGACGACTTTTCACGACAGTCCTCGAGCTGCTGGAGGAGCTGATCGAGACATCTCGGAAGGAGTGAGAGGATCAGGCGATGGTGGTCCAAAGCCTTGGCCGTCGGCTACCGGTGTAGTGGATGGCCTAGGATGTTGCTCTCCAGGGGAAATGAAGTTTGAGGTGGAAGCGATGCCGCTCGCTAACGACCATCTCGCTCTTCGGTTCAAAATGACCACAGGCCGAGACCTCATCCTTGCCAGCGGCCCATGGGTGGTGATAGGCTAGTTGCTGGCCATAGAGCTATGGGCTTCCAATTTCGTGCCTAATCTAGACTCCGTGAAGACAACTCTGGTCTAGATCCGACTATCTAGGCTCCTAGTGGAATACAAGTCGAGCGAGACAATTCTGCAGATCGCAGGCCGGCCGCTGGCTATCGATAGGATAATGGAATAATAGAAGATGATGGGCTTTGCTAGAGTCAAGATGGCCATCAATGCCACCGCGCCATTGCTACCCGGCATTCAAATCAAGGGGAAGGCGAGGGTGATGGAGGAGGAGGGGCAGCAGCGGACGTGATCCCCAGCCCCATAGTGGTGGAAACCGTTGGAGACCCCGAGATGCCGAACTCAAGCTCTGGCAAGGAGATCAGGCAGCTTTGGCCCATGGCTGGCAGCCATGAGGATTCGACCGCCGCGAGCAATGAAGGGCTTGCCGCAACCAAGGAAGGTGATGAGTCAACACCTGATTCATCCTCCTCTAGGCTACAGTCCCCGCCGAACCGCCTGAGCTCCTCTGGCTCGCCGTCGGACTCAGACGGTTGGCAAAAACTGATGAATGTGGTGCAGCAACGCTAACCCTTGAAGGATTGGCCGACTAACGAGGGAGGCAACTTGGGCTCGGGATTGGAAGCGACTTTGGGCAATCGCCGAGTCAAGTCGAGTTTTAACCTGTTGACCGACCCAGTTGACTCGACGGATGGCGCAGGTGGCATTGGGCAGACCAGGGTGCAGGCTGGCTCGAAAGTGCTGATGGTGGACGCAGGCCTGGGCCCATCCAATGAAAGGCCTAAGAGCCCAGCGATTAGGTCGGTCGGGGCAGGCTTGGGCCAGGCTGAGGTGTGTTGGCTTGGAAGTGCAGGTCGGGCTGCCCTTGTGGATGAGCTGGGTGCTCCCATGGCGCTCAAGCGAATGGTTGGGCCTAACCAGGGCTCGAGAATGCAGGAGCAAGGGGCCGCCCCCCAATCCGCCTCTACTCCAGCATCCTCACCAGCGAGGATGGCTCCGACCCCAGCAAGGACGGCTACGGCCCCGGTGACCCCTACCTTCTCTCCAACTCCGCCGGGGGTGCTGGCGGTAAGGCCTCCTAGGGCTGCTCCTGGCACTGTGACGCCGGGAGACGGCACCCGGGATGGATTGGATGCGAGGCCCTCGGGCTCTAGGCCAGGAGAAGAGGTGGCTGGGAAGGAGGCCGACTGCAACAGGCCGACGACTGGCCGACCGGACTCTGGTGCTGCTATCGTTTCCCTGGACCACCAATTGGAGGTGAGGAAGGTGAGAATGGCAGTGTTGTGGGGAGATTCGGGAGTGGTGATGGAGAGGGAGTTGGTGATGGGCCAGCCCAGCTAGGGGTGTTGGGGCCCCATGCAGCGAGGAGGAGGGGCCAAATCTATAGTGCAGTGTGGAATGAAGATCCTAGTTTGGAACTATAGGAAAGCAGCCAAGCCCTCCTTTAACACCTCATTTAGAACATTGGTCTAAGTGAATGGGCTGGACATCTGTTTCTTGTATGAGACACGGCTTTCTAGAGATAGCTTCCGTCGAGCTCAGTGTCACCATTCAGCTACTTAGGAATCCTTTGTTATGGAGTCTTAGGGCATGTCAAAGGGTATCATGGTTTCGTGGAAGCGGGGTGTCGCTACTATGGACGTGTTCCACAACTGCCCCCAACAAGTTGTAATGGTTATTTCAAAACCAAATGAAGCTCTTTGGATCATGCTTGGTGTATATGCTAGTGCTAATTACAGGGTGAGGAGAGCCCTTTGGGGTGAAGTCAGCAACCTTGTTACTCGGAAAATTCAGACCATGGTCCCTAGCGATTTCAACTGCATCCAACGGCCTAGTGAGAATAAAGATGGTAGGGTCTACACCGACAAGGCAGAGAGGAAAGTTTCGGAATTTTCTGTTGACAAATGGGTTGGTGGATCTCAGGTTCTTCGGGTCGAGATTTACCTGGTGCAACAATCATTCAAGCTATGCTAGGGTGTGGGAGAGGATCGATAGGGCTGTTGCGTTAGCTAAGTAGAAATGTGAAAAGATTCATAGCAATGGTAAATCATATAGGGCAAAAAGAAGGAGACTATTAACCATACATAGGTCCTATAGAGCATAGTAGGGAAAATCATTAGAAGATTGTGAGCACCATCCTCTCTTTCAGAGATCATAGTTTTACCTTGAAGCATGCAAAAGGGGGTTTTTAAATATATGCAGACCCATAATTGGTTTGGATTGGTGCCATCTGAAAGGAGACATGGGGGATGGCTACTAGCGCCTATTGGAAGAGAGGGGAATGATGATATCTTTCCCATAATATGGGCAATGGTTGAGGTTGAAAATAAAAAAAAGTTGGACTTGGTTTATTACTAATATATTGGGAGATAAAGGAACAATGGATGAAAATGGGTGGACATTTGTGTTAGATAGGCAAAAGGTGGTGCTTTAGACCTTAATGTCTGGTCTAAATTTTATTATATTAGCTTTTTTCATCATAATGCCTTGTACAAGTTACATTGTTTTAACTTTTATTAGTCTAATGTGTAATCTTTTTCCAAGGATTAATGGAGACTTTGAACTCCATCATGCCAAATGTTGATCATAGATTTTGTGTGTGGTATTTGCATGCCAACTTTAGAAAATTGTCTAGAAGAAAGAACTTCAATTAAGGATGCACTATATGCAGTTGCAATTGCTTGCATTGCATAAAAATTTCACATGAAGATTAAAGTAGTGATAGATTTGGATCTAAATTCAGTAGAGTAGCTCCTTAGACAAAAATTGTCTTTATAGTGCAGACATGCATTTAATACCAAACCAAGGTCTGACATGATTTTGAATAACATTCCTGAATCATTCAATAGCTAATATCATGGAAGCTAGAGACAAACCAATCATCATAATGTTTAAGACCATAAGAAGCCACTCATGCAAATATCCCAAGCAAAAAGATAAGGATGATGAAGTATGGAGGATCCATATGTCCTAAGATCCAAAAGAAGCTGGAGTTAGCAAAGTACCTCTGCGTAGCATCTTGGACCTAGAAACAACCCAATAATGCCCCTCTTGTAGCATATAACTACGACCACCCCAAAGGGCACTCTCTTTATAGAAAAAGTGTTTTGGTCTTGGTAGCATACCAACAATACCAACCCCCATTCCCAATACTTCATGGTGTACATAAGGCAAATTACATATAAAGGGGCAACATGTTACCACGAGGACTAAGTAGAGTAGCCTCAAGTACGATCTCCGGGAGCTGAGAGGATGCAAGTCAAGTGAACCTAGTCTCAACCTCTAGCCAACAGTCTCAAAGACTACCTTAGAAACTTTGATACATCAAACACTTTGTGTTGACACTATGTTTTAATAAAAAATGATTTTGTCATATTATTGTTGATATAGTGTATTTAATGGTGATACTTTTGATCTTTGTGGTGGCTATAAATTTTTCTATGATGCGGCTTTTTATGAGTTTTTGGTGTTGTACGTGACTATATGGTGCCTAATATTGAAAAATACTAGTGAAAGTACTTTGAAGTTGAATGCATTTTTGGAATTGTGTTTCTCACAATTTGATTCTAGTTGCCGAATCATAATATTATAGTAATAACAATTTGAAGTTGTGACAAGTTTCTTTTCTTAATATGATAGGTACCTAATTGGATGGATATAGATGGTTGTTGTTGTAACATGATAGTTTTATGGTACCCAATATTGAATAGGTTTCTCGCTGTTGCATGCACAACTTTATGAGATTCTTGTAAAATGGTTATTCTCAGTTAATACTAAGTTTAGGGCTTTAAATTCAGATGCTCAGTTTGTTGGATGATTTCTAATTGAATTCATTCTTAGTATTCTGAACTGCTGGATGGCTGCGCTCAATTTAGTGCTGAGTTTTGCATAATAGAGTGCTATTTATTGAATGGTCGATGCCGAGTTTAAAGCAGAACTGATATTTAAAATTGTAGAGTGGCCAATCAGTCTTCACAGTGGTTTTAGGTGTTAGGCGTAGCATCAAAGTTGAAATGTGTTGAGTGAATCATGGATTAATAAATTGTGAGTGCTTAGTGCTCAGTTTAGATCACAATTTAGTATCGAGTTTGATACACGAGAGTGATCAAAGTTGTATGTGTTGAGTTTAAAGCTCAGTATAGCACTAGTCCTATGCCAGTCAATCTTGTTTAGGTTCAGTGCCAATTTTTACTTATAGCCATTATAGTTTTCTTTACTCCTTCTCGATGTTTAATGCTGCAAAGTGATAAGTGACTGAAAAATAATGGCCAATTAGTGTTTATAGTGGTTTTAAGTGTTAGCTGTAGCATCCAAGTTGGAATGTGCTAAGTCAATCTTGGATTAATAAATTGGATCATTAATGGCTAAAATATGGTTCTACGATGTAAAAAATATTATAACATATCATTTTGACTTGTAAACATCAAAGATAAGGATAGAGCTAACACCAAAAAGTAAACAATTCTATTCCTTGCATTCTTAACAAAATACAGATAGATCCCTTCAAGTTTAATCGAAAAATACTTAGACTCCAAAAGTTTACAAACTTTCCATATAAGTGCTTATGGAGTAAAGCCCCTCATGCTAACCTTGGCACCCCACTTCCCACCACTCTACTTTAGTGCCAATATACCTCCTATGACCACCCAAGAAGAAACCAGGCACCATGTCAAATAGTTTCTGCTAGCTGCAAACCTAGATCTCATTCTCTAACTTCTTTTTATTGGATCAAATTGTCGATGATCAATTTCATACATAGTGAGGATGGAGAATCATGCCACTGGAAGAAACCCATATCCTCTCCTAGTATGAAGTAACAAATCAAAGAGATTTATGAAAATTGAGATAGAAGCTTTGGCCCAAGATTTTCCCAACTTTAGTGGAAGTTTTTGCTTGAAGCCATCAAGGTTCTCGAGCTTTAGATAAAGCTCCTCTCCTAGTTTTTCTCTCTCCCTCTGCTCCCTCTTCCTATTTCTATCTTCGCCTGGCTCAACCAAATTGGGATTATCTATGGTGTCAGAAAATCCCAGTTAAAAAAATTAATGGGAAGGGAGAGGAAAGTCGCATGGGTGCCACATGATTTTCTTCCCTTCCCACTGAAAATATAGCATGGTTCTAAATTAGTGGAAAGGACATTTCAAGAATGGGAGACCTGCTAAGTTATCATGTGACAATCATGCGATAACAACTCCTAATGGAGATAAACGATCGGACTACTTTGACACAAAAAATATATTGTAGTGATTAATGGAAAAAAATTAAACTTTTGGAGTGAATATGCTTCTTGGCCAAATTTGAAAGGAATATCTCTGCAATTTTACCTTTATCTGATGTAAAGTGGGTTAAGTTAGGCTGTGCCACGTATTTCAATATTTTACTTTTTTCAAGAAATTGAGAACCACATAAATATTTTACTAACATACAATTGGTCCCAATGAAGTGGACCCCGTTCACAAATGCCTCCATACAGGTGGAACGGAAGGGTGGCGGGGACCGTTGTACGTAGCATGGAGGAGAGCAACATCAAGAAAACACGACAAGATTACAACAGCATTGAGAGCAACTCTCCAATAGAGTGCAAGAAGGCTCCTTCTTCGGTGGAAGGATGTTAGATGGTGATGTAACATGCTTTTGAAAACATGATAAACTATTGAGAGCTAGTTTCAAGAAGGTGATGCCATTTCCCAGGGAAGAGAGGAAGGAGTGAAGGAATGGAATTGCACCAGTTGGCCAGCAATTAGGACAAATGATAAACTACGAGGTGCTACCAAATATGATGAAAGATAAATGAAAATTTCCAGACTTTGAGACTTGCCCATAGCTAGAGATCACTCTCTTTGCAAGTTTTTTGAGGAGGATCTTATCAAAATCTGATGCAGGTGAGAAAACTCCTATCCTGCACAAGACCTAAGTAGCATAGCACAAATGAGAATCATGGCAAAAGTGAATATAAAATGGAAGCAACAAGAAATTCTAAACTAGAACTAAAAGAAAATAGGGATTATAGCTAAAGAAAAGAATAATTATCTAGAACTAGAAGGGGTAACTACAAGGCATCACATCTCTTCTCCCCGTCGAACATTTGCGCCCCACCTCCAATCTTCCTAAGGCCTCGATCAAAGAGCACAATTGTCTCGCAAGTGTCTCATTCTTGGAACCCCACATCTCACCATGGGCCATGGGCCTTGGGCCTTGAGAAGTGTGTCATCAGACAAGAAGAATTTGAGAGAAAATTGCTTCAATGATGACAACAAAGTACATAAAGGTCCTATTTATAATGTTCTAAGGCCCTTGCGATGAATGCAACTCATGAGGTCTCTTACAACTCCCAACTATAAATCAAAAATGAAGTCCTAACTCACTTAGAATAAGAAAAACTTGCAAAACTAAGCATTTGGAACAAAATTCATACTGATTGTGACCTAGCTATCATTAGAAGGGTTGCCATCAGAAAGAATCAGATAGTGACCTAGCCGTCGTCGGATCATCCAGTCATGGAGTCTGGCTTAACTTGGTTGGGGAAGCCTTAAACAACGAGATGGCTGCCGTTAGCTGAATTCAAACGATATAATAGAAGCTGCTGTTGGATGTTGTTGAGTCCACCTCAAACTCGGAGGCCTTGGGGGGAATTCTTGGGAGCATTTTTGCCATAAAATTGGATCTATGGGTGATTTGCCATCAATCTGGATCGAATAATTTTTGCCCGGAATTCTCGCTTCAAACCTCTGTTTTGAGTGTTCGTAACCTTGCTGGAGGGATGTGTTGGTGCCCAAGATCAAGTACTTGTCTCATGCTTTTGTCAGAGCTAGCAAATGTCTTGTCTTGTCTTTGTCACTTTCCCTGGCTTGATAGCCATCAGCTGCTAATGAAGCTTGACCTTCTTGCTGCATTGGATAACTCTTTTGGTGCAACAGTTATTGTCATCGTACACCTAACCAATTTGAAGAATTTCCTCTCCTATGCCTTGTGAAGCGCTTCTCAATTGTATAGCAGGTTGGCCCAAGTAGGATGTCAAACTTCCATGCAAAGCACATCACGCCATAGTTCACTAATGTATCCCTTGCTTCAATTGAAAGACACAAAGCGCTTGTAATTCATTGGAGGGCTAAGTCAATAAAGCAAATGACCATATAGAGACCAGGATGTTTCTCAGTCTCCGCATTTAGCTTCTCCACAAGTTCCTTGGAAGCTATATTCATGTTATTGCCATTGTCGATGATATAAGCATTTCTCTAATAACACACCACGTTAGGGCAGAAGATACACTGCCAATTTTTGGCTCTTTTCTGTATGAGAAGTGCAGGACTAAAGATCGATATTATTATCCTTTGTCTGTATGAGAAGTGCAGGACTAAAGATCTATATGGTGGAATCTAGCACATCTCCTTTGTCTTCTTCACCATCTCGGAAATCTTTTTCTGTATCTGAAGCATTTGACTTGCTCCATGTCGAACTCGGAGAGCAAACTTCAGATAGCTCGGGTTGTTTGGCAGCTTTTGACTCACGTTGACTTGGCTTGGGTGTATAGCCAAGAGCTTCTTCATGTTGGTTAGTGGACAATCCAGCTTGGTAAGTCAACTACTTGGCTCTGAGGATAATAGCTTTCTCAAGTATTCCAGCCTTGTGGAAGGCCTCATGAAGAGTGGTTGCTGACTCAAAACTTGATTTAACCTTTAGCTCATGCTGATAATGAGCTATATGATGGTGATCATGGTCCGAGAATCCTCATTTTGCAGTGACTTGGTTGAGCTTCTTGGTGTACTCGGTCATGAACATCATGCCCCGTTTTGAGTTGGAACAGTTTCTTGTATGAGAGTCCATTATGTGCCCATACTTAACCATTGATCATAAGCCCTAGCAACTCTCTGTTTTTTTTTATTTTCCTTCACCACTTGAAGCTCCATATCAACTCTTTTTAACACTCCTTTCCCCTTTTTCACTGTGTTTCCATGTAGCTGTAGCAAATCTCATTTTAGTGCATACACCCATTTAATTGAGCATATTCTTTGAAGGTGAGAAACAAATGAACCTCCTAATATTGAGTGTATTTATCGAATAACATGAATAACATTTTTTTTAAAAGTAATACTAGGAGATCACAAGTCTCCATACTATCTCATAAGACTCGCATGCTCTACACATGATTAAGAGAGTATCAAGAATGCCCATGCTAATGTATTAAATGCCTTCCTCGAAATTTTATTAGATGTGTATTGAATAAGGAATACATATTGAGTACCAAAACAAACACCCTGTATTTAGGCCAGAGCATAATGCGATGCTTTGCAAATGTCCGCACAGAATAGCCAAAAGAGTTTAGAAGGCAATGATCAAAGACGGATTGAGTCATACTCTCCTCCATCCTAAAGAATCGGGCGCCAAAAGATCAAAAGGGATGGTTTTGTAAAGCATCATTTCAGCAATTCTGTTGTTCCTGACTGATCGAGTTTTATGCTAACAAAGAGCAAAAGTTGCTCACCATCCATGTTAAAATGGACTATTTGACATTCGAACATATCAAGCAATTTACCTAGTCATACAATGTTTCTAGTCTCTGAAGAGCAGATCCCTTTCTTACAAGACTGTTGGCATCAGCATTCTCCCTGAAAGATATGCACTATTTCCATTACATTACACATTTTAGGACTGCAAGGGATTTGTCCTCACATCTTCTGACCTCCACAAGCATGCCTTGGCATGATTAACCACTTAAACAAGCCCATATAGATGCAAGGATAAATCCTGTTCAACCTTAGATCAGCCAGAAATCTGCATGTCTAATAAAACAGTCTGATTTCAACAACCGATAGAGTATAGAATACTGAAGGGCAAATGGTAAATCAGATTAGGATGGTTAGGATGATCACGAAGCCCCTAGAAGGAAAACCACTATTCTTTCCAAACTCAATGCATCCAAAGTAATTTGTATGTGCAATCTCATGGATGAAGTCAACGTTCAAAAGACTCGCATTCAGGCGAGATAAGGAAGAAGAATGCAATGTTACGTAGAAAAAATAAATAGAGAAGCATACCAATCCTAGTGGTTAGCTACAACTAGTATTCAATGACACAGAAAACTACAACTACAGCTGCCGACGATGGTACTAATATTTAACTTCACTAAATAAAGTAAGTTCATAGTGTCCCACTGTTACACCTGATCAAAATTCCAAAACTTCAAATATTCATGGTAGAGTCTAAATGAAATTCATGTTTTCATAGGTTCAGCTGAAGATTTGACAATGTAAAACACTACTTGGCTTGGTAGATCTTGGAAATAGTTTGTTCTATAAAATTACTTTCACATGCAATGGAAGTAGCCTCACTAGTAGGGCAAAGGTACTAAAACAAAATATAGATTTAATTAATATAAATGCTGTAAAAAATGTACATTTGTGCTGTATAGTTCTAGTCCTATTAAATTTACATTTATTAAACCTGAAGCTTTATCATTCCTTACCTAGAGCAAATACTGAAAAAAATGACAAATGGGAACTCCACTGAAAGAAAGAAAACAAATGCTAATTGGATGGTAAAGTACACAGCGTTGATGACTACAAAACAAGGTCCCCATTTTCCGGTCATATTCATTATATGACAAAGATCGGTGCTAAATAATGCCAAAAGGTTTCCTGACTTATGTTACTTGTGCTGTTGTGAGGCTAAAACCAAATATCATAGATTAAGCTTTGATTTTTATCATTCTCCTCAAGCATCTAGAGCTCTAGACAAATGGATACACCCTTCTCTGAGAAAACGAGACAATCACATCCAAATAATTACATCCATTAGAATATCATCTAACAATGTACTACTCTTTTCAGCAGTATGAAAAATAATTTGAAGCATGTCTATGGGCAATGATAGATTTGTAAAATGTAATCTCATAACTTTATTATCAGCTTCTGTTTCATTGCTATAAAAATTGACCAGAGGAACTCCCATATGGAATTAACAACTAGTTTCCTAGTGCTTGCAAAAAGAGTTGGTAAATAATGAAAATGTGACAAGCGGTAAAAGAATTCTGCGCTATTCTGCAGCTGTCACAAGCTGTTTGTCAGTTTGTTCCTCTTATCTGGTTAATTCGGTGAGCCTCAGATAAGCAAATGAAGATGTCTTCCAGAAGATTACAATAAACAAAGCATCAAAGATAGAAAAAGCTCAGCATGATGGTTTGTTTTGGGCCCACAAAAAGCATCTTTCTTTTAATAAGCCAGGAAGCATCTAGTGGAGGGGATACAAAGAAAGGTTCCTCCAACTGAAGGTAGTTGCCATTAATGTAAGAATTTACTAACAGCTAGAGAATTCAAGATGTGCAAAAAAGAGCAACAATAAAAAAAGAAAAGGCCAATGAAAGGAAAATTGAATGTATCAGAGACAAAGATCATGCAATATGTGAAACATGCAAGTATGTTACTAAGTGCAGCATGTCTATCCATTTCCCTCTTTATCTGAAGTAAGGCTATGACAGATAAAAAATTACTTGTAGCTGACACTTATCAATGAGATAGATCGAATAGCAACATCCAATCTATGAACTATCATCTGCTACTCTACCTAAGCCACTGGCTCAGCTGAGACTTGTAAACTACTTATATAGCAATACTTCCAATTCGTTCCATCATAGAAAAATTCACATCTGAACATGTGTGAAAAGTTCCTTTGTATAAGCAATAGTATGAGTACAACCAATCTGCGAGATATTCTTGAAGGTATCTCATTAAACATACTCAAAGAACATACAGCTTCCATTTCCTAATTCTGCTCAGCGGCAGACTGGTTTAATGCCTTTATGGTTTCATAGTTATAAACACATTTTGCACCCCCCCCCCCCAAAACCCAAATCCTCTATCTAAGATTTCCCTCTGAAGTTTCTTTCATTCTCACAAGTTCACTTGATTTCTCAATTCTGATCCATTAATCTGACCTATGACTTTACCCTTCTTTTAATATTATACAAACATATATATATATATATATATATATATATATATATATATATATATATATATATCTTGTTCCCTTTTACTTTTAAGCCACTGACTAAAAACAAGAGCAAAATGTGCTGCTTAAGTTAAATTCAGATGATAATTATCAAAAAATATAAGTAACTATTATTGATTAAATCATGGCATTCTATCAAATGCTCCTTCCTCTTTAATATCATGTGCATCATATGATCCTTGCACCAGGAGAAATACCAGCATTGTAGGATCTCTGTAATGACCTGATGATTTTCTCCTTGAAATAGCGTTCTCTCTTCCAATTTATTTTTGTCCTTAAACTATTGCAGAGCTTTATCCCTCTCTTGATGGCACTATCGAGTCTCAAATTGTTTCTCCTCTTCCCAATTCTTTTTTTTCCCACCTGACGCAAGATTTAAAACCAAAGGTAACCCCCCCAATCATCCTATTATTAATGCAGTGCCATGATATTTTTGGATCATTTATAAATGATCCAAAAATATCATGGCACTGCATTAATAAGAGGATGGATGGACAGATGGATTGATAGATTGATGGATGGATAGATAGATAGATAGATAGATTGATGGACGGATAGATCAATAGATTGATGGATAGATAGATCAATACATGGATGGATGGATGGATATGGTATGCTGATAATCATGTTTGATTATTGAATATAGAGATTATTTTTTGTACATGTCGAGCAAAAAAAATAACTTGGATGTTTAGTACATAATTAACTGTAAATAATTTCAACTGTAACAAAGAAATAAGAGCTATTCTAATAAACTTTTCTACATTTTTATATGGATTGAGACTTTTATATGAACTTTCTGAATTCAATATATATGTATGTGTATATGTATATGTATATGTGTTCTTCAAAAATCCTGGTCCCCCCCTGGTTTTTCCAATATCTTACACAAACTTCAATGTGCTTTCCAGCATTGCTGTTTAAATGACTTTTATTACGGCAACAGAACAAGACAGTACATTCTTTTTTCCAGCACCATAGAAGTTAAAAGCAAACTCTGCTCCTGATCACACAGGATGTCATATAATATGTATGATGAAAATTTTAAGGCTGAAAGTTATATGTGCAACTTATATCCATTAGAAGGAAGGTATGCTTGCAACAGCACACTAAAAAAATAATTTTAAATTAAAATAAATAAAATAAAAAACAAATAGACATGCCTCCTTGAGTAGATGATGCAGATAAATAAGAATAACCATGTGATGTTCCAAAATGCTGCGAAATACACGTCGACGAAGACTGCTAGATTAAAAAGTGAACTTATTAATGAGGCATTGAAGTAAATAATTTGACTTCTCTCCTCAAATAAAATTTCATTGATTGAAGCAAGCACATATAGTATGCACATAATTAACTTAGTATAGTCCATAAAACTATTTTAAATGTACAGATGTAATGAAAAGCTATAACTGGATGTGCAAAATCTGCTACCACATCAAAACATGTCTTTGGAGTAAAGTTAATTGCTTGCTTCAGATTCTGATGACCTATCAAATAAGGAAAAAAAAGGGCATATTTCTGCTCATTTACAGAATGCAACTAATCACAGACAAGTAATAAATGTGCTTCTATTAAATAATGTAAACATTTAAACTATGTTGTATGGTAATAAGAAAAAAAAATGAGATATGGTCAGTCACTATTATGCTACCTATGGAAAGTCAGCCAGTTAAAGACCAGAAGAATAAGATACTTAACTGTTGTAAAGCATCAATGGTACATTTAAGAAAAGAGACTGCTGAGGTAATTGTATGCAGTCACTGCCCCACTGCATTGCATGCTGGTATTAAGGGAGGGTGGGGATGATGCACAAAGAGCCAGATGAAAGGCAGTCTGAATACATACGACAAGTAGATAAAGCAGTTGCTATTAACATATCTCACCTAGTATCAAAGAATTTCTTGTGATTCATCTTCAATTTTTTTTACAAAACTAACTGATGTAATTAGGTCACAAGCAATGTAGCATATTGAAGAAGTAATCTAGATATGCAATGATCGCTTGCAATGGGTGCATTTCAATGCCCACTTACTACCAATTTAGGTCATTGTAGTAACCAGAAAACTCAATCTCATATGGAAGATAATTGTCTCTTTCCTATTCATTTTGCCTAGGTAGAAAGCCAGAAAAGTCAAGTAGTTTGCCACACACCCACCTGAACTCTGAAAAAGAAGAGAGGTAAAAAAAAAAGGAAAAGAATTTAGATAATTGCATTGTGTCAATGACAATAGAACAAAAGAGAAGAAGAAGATGGAGGCAGAGTTTCATGGATGCTCCAAACTAGGAATACTGCACGTCATAGAGCCATTAATTGAATCATATTTCCCAATCAATGAAGAATGTTATAGCTCTCAAGGCATCAACCACATCACAAAAAGTAAGGATCAATGATTTACTGTACGAATTATCAGTGTACAAAGAATGCAAACAAAATTTCAAATTTTCACCTCCAGAATTTAATGTTGTTACTACCAAAAGTCTTTCTTTTAGAGGGCAGGCCTTACCACAATAATAAAGTTATTGCAATGTGACCTGAGTGTCATAGGTTTGAATTACAAAAATAGCATCTTTGCATGTAGGGGTCAAGCTACATATATCCTCATGCGACTCCTTTTTTACCAAAAAATCTCTTTTGTAATTTTACATTTGCAGTTATCCACACAACTAAGACTTGTGACGAATCTACCAATCATTTTCTTGTTCCTTTTACAGTTTATCACTTTCTCCCTTTACACTTTCTTCTTACAAAATTACAATTACACGGCAACCATGCCGACCTAATGAATCGAATCAAACAAACAGTTCACTGATAAAATACGATTGGTGGAACCTTAAATCCAGAATCTTCGAGGAATGGTATTACCTGTGGCCTCTCGGCCAGGTCATGGTAGAAGGCATACTCTGCCTCATAATCATGCAAATCCAGCTCGGCCTTCTGGTTGGTGTGGTAATGGTGTTTTGCCTCCGCAGACTTCCCAAATCCAAAAACACTGACTTGATCACAAATTCCCAAGGCGAGCATAATCGCCTGCATTCCTGACGAGTAATGGAACATCTTGTCATCATGGGCCTTACTCCACTTCTCCGGCAGCTCGCCAGTCTCCTCGACGAACCGCTTCAGAGAATAGTATTTCACTATCCTGGCACAGAGTACGTCGAACCGGGCATCGGTGATGAGGAGGGGAGCCTTGTGGGAGGAATTGCAGACGGCGTAGTCGAGAAAGTGGACCGCTTGGCAAATGTACATGACCATGGGGACGTCCTCGCCGTAGGGGTGGCAGAGACAGCCTTTCCTCCGGGCGCAGAGGTGGAGAATGTTGCTGTTCACGAAGGAAAGGCCGGTTTTTGATCCAACGTTCCGCTGGTAGCCGTTGGTGCGGGCGTTGTTGAGGCGGATAACGAGGTCGTGGCTGTCGATCAACTCGCCGTGCTCTCTCTTGAGGAGGATCCCACTGTTCCCGACGACCGCGCAGGAGCCGTAGCGGCGGAGGCCGGCGTCGGGGCGGCCGAGGTGGCGGTCGATGGGGCCCTTGACGAGGGCGGCGAGCTCCGCCATGACCTCCGGCTGTAAGCGGCGGTTCCGGAACCAATCGCGGAGGGTGCGTCGGAACTCCGGGAAGATCCGGTAGTCCTTAGGTGACCGGAGACGGATCGGAAGCCGCGGGCCGGATCGCATCCGCGCCTCCAGGTGGTTCTCCCGCCGCCAGGCGGAGGCGGCGCGGCGCAGCCCCCCGCGGCCGCCGGCGACGCCGGACGGGAAAGTCCAGTCGAGGAGGTCCTCCACGTCCTTCCGCAGCTCCGCCTCCCCGGCCTCCGCAGCCGCCAGCCTCAGGAGTGTCGCGTTGAGGGGCGGCGTCCCCGCCGCCAAGGATCCGTCGCCGATGCCACGGCGGAGCACCGCCCGGCAGCTGAGGGCGGTGAAGACGGCGACCACCACCAGAAGGCTAAATGGAAACCGGAGAGATCGCTTCATCCCACCAGCTAACAGCGAGAAATCGGCATTCTCTTGGAAATAAAAGAGTGAAACACCACGAATCCCAAGCACTCGCTCGTTTTCCAGCCCAGAGCATCAAAAAGCCCCAATCTTTGCTCGTTTGTTGGAACTAGACGCACCAAAGATCCCACTTTGAGAGGAAACCAGAGAGCTCCACCTCTCGGAGCTACGAGGGAGGTCTCTCGACCGCCATTGGAGGAGGTCCAAGAGCTCAGAGCTTGAGAGAGAGAGGGAAAAGGAGGGCGAGAGCGAAGCGCCGGAGAGGAGGGAGAGAGGTGCTCGGAGGCGACGGTGGCCGGAGATCGGAGATAGTAGTAGCCGGCTTTTAACGAGCGCCGTGTTTGGTTTAGCTTGGACAATGAGATTTTGGGAGTTAAATAAAGGTGCGTACCCAAAGGATTGGGACTTCCGTCCCGGAGGCGGTTTGTTTTACAAGGGATTTTGGGGGTGTGGTGGTCTCGAGGAAGGAGTCATCCTCCCAACCCAACCCCTGATCTTGCCTTCCCCAGGTGGAACGTTTGTTCTGTTCCACTTGTCAAGGGATGTTCGGTACGGGATAATGACGTCAAAAGTGCCGTAAGGTAAAAATGATGAGGTCATCCACATTTAATTAATCATATCCCAGATTTTTCTCTCAGCCCTGAATGGAAAATGCATCTTCAAACTTGAATATCCAAAAACATTCCAAAACAGTGATTTGATAACAATATCTTTCAAATTAACAAAAAAAAAAATAATACATCAATATCCCATCAATATATTATATTTTATTAATATTATATATATATATATAGTATTATGATATATATTATTTTCATGTTATTATTTAATTATATTTGTAAAATATAATACAAATATATTATTATACTTTATATTTATATAATGATATTATTTAACATTTTACTTCTTTTTCTTTATTTTTACTTCTAATAAATAATAATATCAAAATAATAATATATCATAAGTATAAATGAAAATATTATTTTGATAATAATAATTAATATATTTTCATAGGATTAATAATTTTAAGATTAATAGATATTTTTTCCGAAATATATTAATAAACTTATTAATAATTTATAGTGATATATTTTATATGGAATCCTCAAAATTTTGTTTATTTTCAATACATACTCAAAACATAAAAATGCATGCCTGATTCATATTATTTACATATTGATTTTAATAATATATTTCAAAAGAAAACTTGCATCAGCTAGTGCTCCACTTCCATGGCTATCAAGGGAATCTAAAGCTTGGAGCAAGAAAATGCCACAAGGAATCACACGGAATGGTCAAACCGAAGCACTTGGCATGGATTACGGTTCATACAATACAAAATATATTTTTTTTTAACTAATCTAATCCAATCTTTGCAACATTTATGCCGTAGTGCATACGTGCGTAGATTAAATACAATTGTTTAACTTGTTAGGTCCGCCCAGCATTAGCTTGTTATTGTGAAAACAAAATAGAAGCAAAACCTGGAGGAAGCTGCGCTGCAGCATCCATTAAAAAAAATCACCAGCCAGTGCATTTGTTGCACTCAATCTTCAGCTTGATTTTTTTCTCTGTAAATACGTGAGATCGGAAAACTAAAGAGAAAATATTGCATGCAATAAGTTAGCACTTGCTGAAATTCATCTCTTTGAAGGTTTCATACTATTACTAGCTCGTTGGTCTTCAAAAACCTTCGCTACAGGATTCGTTTTCCAGAAGTTAAGTCTGACACTCAATATTTATATAGTATTCTTATAGGATTGGGCGTATCTTTCCTGCAAAAGAATCATTAGCCTTCTTTTGCACGAAACTACCGTTGGATTAGACTGCAGGGTGGATGATCATTCTTTTACGTGAAAGGTACGTACAACTCGGTTCGATATTTTAATAAGATATGGTTTGGTGGGCAGTAGCATTCCTTCCTTGTCCTCCTTCCAAGATGGCCGACCTGTTGGTTTTATTAAGGAAGATGGCTTGATGGCTGACGTCGACGCACAAGTAATTGCATGGAATTAATTGACTGGTAGTCCCACCCACAGCCTCAAAAGAAAGAGGAACGTTGGGGATTCTTTTTTTTTTTCTTTTTAACTGACGACTCACATCATTTTAGTCTGAATATATTCAAAAAAAAATCAGAAAGTAAAATATTCTATAGTGCCCTCGAATCTGTCTTCATCTCTTGGATCCGCCTGAGAAAACCAAGTTGACACGCAACTGGTCATTGGTCTTGAAGAAGTCCAGGTTGGACGGCGCTCGTGGCCTCCTCTTGGAGAAGGCCATTTGGGGTGAAGCTTCCGCCCCTGTGCGGATGACGATAAGGCCAGGAGTGGCTGCGGTCTTCCTGGAGAAAGACCTTGAGGAGAGGAGGCCGAAACCCAAAAATAAAGTCCGGGGCATGCATTGTACTGTTGCTCTCACCCATGCAATAGCGTGGGCATTGGGTGTGGCTTTAGGTTGAGAGGGAGTTTGTCTTGGGAAATTTTTAAACTAGCATGACATAATAAGTACCTTTTAAAAAAAATGAGCCACACAAATGTGGAACTTATGTGCTGCGTGTTTTGTGCCAAATAGAGTTTGCAAGATGAACGACGTCAAAATAGATGATATGGTGGCTATCTAGAACATGTACCGTAGAAAATTATATCAAAGATGAGTTTAATTTTATTATGAGCTGGATGTCCATACAATGAAAGATAGTTTTGGAATTAAAAAATCAGTTCCTTTTATCTTCTCCGGTGCCCTTGCTGTTGATGAGCTCCAGCCACCGCGCAATCCCATAATCACATAAGCCATGTCTGATCAATGAAGGATATATTCCAGAACTTGATATATTTTGATGTCCACCTACAACAATGTAATTATTTTTATTTTTTAATCTGGTTTCCATAATCTATCTACAGGACTTCCAAAAGCAAATAGGTAGGTTCTTGGTTGTACCAAAGAAAATCTCTAAAATAAAATAATCAATACACTCGTTGATTTAGTCATTTGATCTTTATTTATATTAAATAAAATAAAATATGCAAAGTAAATGTATTCTATAATAAATATCTAATGAATGATTTTCTTGCTACTGAATCTTTATCATTATATAATATGAATTGGTCTATCATAATTACCATTTAGAGGTATAGTTCTTTTTTAAAAAAATCTAAAATGCTCACTTCTTCCTATATTTAACTAACACAAATAATTAAAGTAGGTAATACATATTGATTTAAACATTTAATCTTATTTATAATGAATAAAAAATAAGATGAATAACAAATATATTCTATAACAAATATTTAACTTTCTGTGCTACTGTTAAATTTTTATTGTTATATAATGTAAAATGGTCTATCATAATAACTATTTAGAGATAAGGTGGTTATCATTTACCCATTCCAAAAACCACTCTATCCTTCTCTCCCCTCATTCCCATATGATCTACGACTTACAACAATTTATCTTAGAGTGAGGTAGAGAGAATTCAAGGATGAGCACCGATAGTGGGGTTAGAAAAGAAGACAAAAAGAAAACTCAATCAATATGTATGTGGCCAATCAGGAGTGGAGGGCTTGGTGATACTTCTCTATACTCATTGCACTATCATATATATTTGCCCTTTCTACTCCTGACTACCAAAGCCATTGCTCCACAATCTATACCTCCATGGTTTCAACTTGATCTCAACCTCCAATAATTGTTTCCACCACAAATAGCCCATCCTATGTGTGCTAACCTCATTCACATCTCGGGCAAGACTAGGCAATTAAGCTACTAATGCCTTCAAAGACTAACTTTATTTGCATTCACTTATATGATTCTAATGTTTATTTCTTAATGTAACTTAGTATTCAACCCAGTGGGGCATGACTTAGGGGGTTATCGAGTTCAAGTATGCTCCATCCAAACATGATGTTTGATTCTATAAACATAATCATAATCTATCAAACATTTCAAAGTAAATTGTGAGATGCTTATATTTATTTTTACTTATTTCACTATATTTTTCTATTATTTCTTGTTCTATCTATTTTTACTTGGTAACTATTAATTTTTTTAAAAGGAGGCAAATACAACTCAAGTAATTTTAGCATTTGACAAGTTTCCCTAATAGGCTATCATCCATGATTTTTTAAGTAGGGATGTACATCTAATGCTTATGATTAACTATATACATTTTCATAATAATTCTGATTTAAAAAAAATCATATAATTTTTTATCTTTATATCCATAAATGACTCTTTTCACCATATAGTTTTTGTTCAGTAATCGAAGGTAATTTATGCCTTAAGATATAAAAAAGTTGTAATGGGAGATCCTAAATTGATGGAATTCGAAAGTTCACATTTACAAAATATGATCAAAGTTGGTCAAAATTGGAGTTTTTATTTATTTTTTAGCTATTCTGTATCAGTAAATTGGTCAATTGTACTTGTATTATGTAGTAGTATACAGAGTTTTCTGAAAAAAGTTGCATGCCTTCTAAGATATATCTTATTTTGATATTGTTTTAAGCTAAATCAATCATTATAGCTTGTTTATAATTAATATAGGTTATCTTATTTATAATTAATATAAGCTATCTTAACTTAGTTATCTGTATAATTATTTAGTATCAACAAATTCAAACATATGTTTTGTGGGCTGCAGAATTTAGTTATGAAAAGGATTGAATTTTTTTCACATGATTGTTCTTAATGCCTTGTACAAAAGCATACTCTGCTACCTTAGCTAAAAAGCATTGGTCCTTAAGTAGTATTGATCCATTTGGACAGTCATGAAACCATATTATATACTTTGATTTTGCAAATTTGAAATATCAAGTTACTTGAAAACCAAATTAACTTCTAAATCATTTAATTTTTAAGCAACCAACAATTTTTAAGAAGATACACTATTGGTATGTAATTTTATTTTTCATTTTGGCTCTTCGTATAGGTTTATTTCCTTCGTCCCTGATCTTCTAAGACATCAATTGCAATCCAGTAATTGATGATGTTTAATTTCTGTGAACTGTATGTTGGATGGTATTTGTTTGTTAGCTCATGTCCTTCTTTTCGAAGAGTAAGACTCGAAACTTGTTAAAGGGCCCTGATATAAGTCCATGTCAAGTCCTTTGACGGTCTCATAATATGTCTATTATAGCCATACCTAGCAAGTGCATAAACTTTATGGACTCGTTTGGTTTGTGGGATGACGAGGGAAAAAAGTATGGTTAACAAAAAAATAAAAAAATATCTCATGTTTGGTTGAAGATTTTAAAGAAGAGAGATAGAAAAGTAACTTTTTCATGAGAATAAATTTTTGATATTTCATGACAAATAAAAATCTATATAGGACATAGAAAAGCCACTTCCCATAAACTGAAAATTATGATTAATTTTTTACAAAAAATGCTTTTAGGCCATTATGATCCTCTTAATAGCTAATTTTAATAGTTAATCTTAAAATATTAAAAATATACTATTAAAAATTACCACAATATAAAGAAGTTGTGGTAATTCTAATACAAAAATATATAAACAACTATTAAAAATTACTATCATATAAAGAAATTATCTAACTATCAAAAATAGTTAGAACTCTAAAAACTTAACCCAATAAATATTTTTAATTCCTATTTTTAAATATTTTAGATTTAAAGATAAATAAAAAAGCTAGTAAAAATTATATATGTGATGTTTTATAGGTATTTTACATAACTTTATTAAAGGAATAATAGGCATTTTATACAACTTTTCAGAAAAGTAAATGCTCAACTAAATATAATTTATTCTTTTCTATGTTACTTTTCTATGGTCAACTAAATATACAAAAATCTACTTTTTAGGTATCATATACTCAGGCATTAGTTTTCTAAGAAAAATATTCTAGTGAGGCAAAATTCTTTCTGTGAACCAAATGAGTCCTATATTTATGAAAACTGTCAACCAACTATGAGTTCTTGTTCAAGCGAAGAGGACGGGCTCCTCTTATACAAGTAAGTGGCATTTAAATTTTGTTGTCGGTCCTGTTGAATTAAATCAAATAATTTAAAATTTGAAAACCAAAATTGGTTAACGGCCAAGTGGCAAGCATCCGTGCACAAGCAAGGGAGCAAACATGGAAGAATTTCTAATAAAAGCAAACCATGACAAGTGTCATGTATCCAGCGCAGGAGCAAATATGGAAAAGCCCCTCGAAGAAGGAAGGAAGCATGAACGGCCAAGATGCAATAAGCCGAAGAATCAAAGGAGCACAAGAAGACACGTCATCAATCCGCGGGAGGGGAATCTTCTTCTTTTGACGTGCCTGAGCCTATATAAAGGGCTCTAGGGATCATTTCAAAGAACAATCAAAAATTTTCTCTTGTCCCTATTCCAAGAGTCTAGATAAAAAAAGGCTCTAGGGATCATTGGGGAGAAAAGAAATAAAGAAAATTTTTTCTTCTCCTCATAATTTTTCTAAGTTTCTTTTGAGCTATCTGCAAGCGTGAACGTGCTCTTCTTTCTTCCTTGGAGGCGCACTGACGGGGAAGACGTGGTTCTGTATTGGGTCGTCGTATCTCTAGGAGATCTGTGCCAGCAGACCCGTGCGTGGGGGGCATAAACTTTTCTGGGACAGCGCATCAGCGTGCTTCGATCCACAGGCCATCTTCTCTCTCTTTCTTCATTTTATTATTATATTGTCAAGTTAGTTATTTGCTAGTTTATTCTTCTTATTTATTGTTTTTGAATATTAGAAATATTTAATTATATTTGTGCATCTAGGCTAACAATACAGGAAAGTTTATGTACGGTTAGCACTAGATTTTAGATTGCAATATTTATTAAATATTTTGCTGCATAATTATAAATTGTTCTATTTTAGCTGTTACACATTTATGCTAGCTTTACTTTAGTACTTAATTTTTCAAGCAAAATATTAGATTGCTTAACCTCCAAGAGGTTTATTAATACCTCCATTTGGACTCCTTACAGAGTAATTTCCAGATTCCATTCAAACGGAAATTCGGAAATTGGTTAATTCATAGGAGCTAGCTTAATATTGCACTTAGGATAAAATTGAACGATATCTAGTGAAATTATCTATTGAATAACGGTGTCTAAGAAAAGCTTGTCAAAAAGGCATACGTGCCTAAGAAAGGCTGGTACTTAAGTGAGCCAAGTGCTCCACCACCGATCTGTAGCTGATCTGGCTGTTATTCTTTGGATTTTTCAATTAGACATCTAAAGTTCAATTTAAATATCAGTGCAATAATTTGACATAAACCTTCTCATTTCTACAGGTGTCAAAATTGTGTTAAGCTACAAACTAATGGCTTCCCACGCATCTGAAAATCTTAGTGCTAAACCTGAAAAATTTGATGGTCAAAACTTTAGAAGGTGGCAGAATCAAATGCGGTTCTGGCTCACCACCTTAGGCTTGATCTCCGCCATTGGTGGGTCTAACCCATCTGCTTCACGACCTTCTACTCGCAACAACCCAAACCTTGCTCCTTCTGATGATGCATCCTCCACTAGGACTCTAGAAGAAACCAACTACCACTGTCTTCATAGAATTCTAGGAGCCCTTTCTGATAGGCTTTATGATATTTATTATATAGCTAAGAGTGCCAAAGATCTCTGGGATACCTTAGAAAATAAATATGGACTTGATGATGCCGGGATAAAGAGATTCAAAGCTTCTGACTTTAGCAAGTTTAAATTTGTTGATTCCAAATCTATGAATGATCAAATCCATGAATATGAAACATTGATTCTTCAACTCCAGGCAAATGGAACCCACTTAGATGAGTCTTTCCAAGTTGCCTGTATTATAGACAAACTTTCCTCTACCTGGTCAGACTTTGCCAAGACTTTGAGCCACACCCAAGGTGATCTGTCTCTAACCCAAGTCCTAAATTCTATTAGGATTGAAGAACAACATCGCCTTAGAGAAAAATCTCACTCCTCCAATCCTTTGCCCAAAGTCAACAATGTTGAATCCAAGCCAAATCCAAAAATCAGAATCATTTTTTCCGTCCCAACCACAACAAGTCCTTCAAGAAGAAATCATTCAACCATAGGAACAACAGAAAACCCAACTTCTCTCAGAACCAGAAGAAAGAGAAAGAAGGAGAATATGTTCGTTGCTGTTTTGTCTGTGGTCGGACCAACCATATGGCCAACCAATGCTTCTACAAGATCACTACTCCTCGTCAACCTAGAAGTAAGGATCCTACCACTTCTGGTGCCCAGGCCAACATGGTGACCTGTGGGGCTAATTCCTTTGAGACTGCTATCAGGTATGTTTCCTTCATACCTGAAGTTAACATGACACAATTAGCACTTGACTGGTGGATTGATACCGGAGCTAGTATACATGTTTGTTCTGATCGCTCCTGGTTTTCATCTTATCAGATCTCATGTAGAGGAACTGTGACCATGGGTAATAATGCTGTGGCGCGCGTGCTTGGAGCGGGACGAGTGGATCTGACACTTACCTCTGGGAAGATCCTTACTCTGCAAGGCGTGCACCACGTTCCAGACATCCGTAGAAATCTAGTTAGTGGATCCTTGCTTGTCCAGCAAGGATACCGAATTGTTTTTGAATCAAATAAAGTTGTTGTAACCCATGGTGTCTCTTTCATCGGAAAAGGTTTTCTTTGTGATGGATTGTTTAAACTCAATATAATTATTCCATCTATGAATGAAAATTCTATTGTTCTTCATATTGACTCTCCTGTTGTCTGGCATAGTAGGCTGGGACATGTAAACTATAGTTCAATTAAAAGATTAATGCACTTGAATTTAATCCCAAAATCAGAAATTAAGAATAATGATAAATGTGAGATATGTGTAGAGGCCAAATTACCTAAAAAACCCTTTCACTCTGTAAGTAGAGATTCTGATCTCCTTGAACTCATACATAGTGATGTATGTGACTCAGGGAGAATCTCAAGGGGTGGAAACAAATATTTTGTAACTTTCATAGATGACCTTTCTAGATACTGTCACCTCTATCTTATCAAAGCTAAAAATGAGGTCTTAAATAAATTCAAAGTCTATAAAGCAGAGGCTGAAAACCAACTAGATAAAAAGATTAAAATCTTAAGGTCTGATAGAGGAGGTGAATATACCTCTTTTGAGCTGACCCAGTTCTGTGAAGAACATGAGATAATTCATGAAGTAACAGCTCCTTATTCACCCCAATCTAATGGAGTAGCTGAGAGAAAGAATAGAACCTTAATGGATATGGTTAACTCTATGTTAATTAGTTCAGGTGCACCAGAAAATCTTTGGGGGGAAGCACTAGTAACTGCATCTTATATCTTGAATAGAATTCCATTCAAACATAATGATAAAACTCCATATGAAATCTGGAAACATAGAAAACCTAACTTAAAATATTTAAAAGTGTGGGGGTGCTTAGCTAAAGTAAAAATTCTAGAAAATAAAAGAAAGAAAATTGGACCCAAAACAATAGATGCAATATTTATAGGATATGCAATTGAGAGTAATGCTAATAGATTTTTAGTGTTTAACTCTCAAATAAATGAAATTAATAACAACACTATAATGGAAGCAAGAGATGCAATCTACTTTGAAAGTATATTTCTTTTTAAAACAAGGATAAATGATCAAATAAATACCAATAATAACTTAGGGACTAGTTCTAGCAGAACCAGATTTAGAGAAGAAGAAGAAGAAACTGAACCTAGAAGAAGTAAAAGAACTAGAGTTGAAAAGAACTTTGGAGAAGACTACTACACATTCCTAATAGAAGACTCTCCTACTTCTTTAGAGGATGTCTTGAAATCTCTAGATGCCCCCTTCTGGAAAGAAGCAATAGATAATGAAATGCAATCAATAATCCAAAACCATACTTGGAAATTGGCAGACCTACCCCCAGGAAGTAAACCCATAGGGTGTAAATGGATCTTTAAGAAGAAACTTAGGCCAGATGGAACTGTAGACAAATATAAGGCTAGGTTAGTAGCCAAAGGTTTTACTCAAAAATATGGGATTGACTTCTTTGATGTTTATGCCCCTGTAGCTAGAATCACTACTATTAGGATTCTTGTTGCCTTGGCTTCCATTCATAAGCTGGTTATACATCAAATGGATGTTAAAACTGCTTTCTTGAATGGGGACCTAGATGAAGAGATCTACATGAACCAACCCGAAGGTTTCATTGTCCCAGGTCAAGAGAAAAAGGTATGTAGGTTGATTAGATCTCTTTATGGTCTAAAACAAGCCCCCAAACAATGGCACCTTAAATTTGATGAAATAATTCTAACTAATGGATTTAAAATTAATAACACAGATGAATGTGTATATTATAAAAAGAAGAATAACAAAATTATAATTTTATGTTTATATGTAGATGATATCCTAATTTTTGGATCAGACTTAGAAATTATTAATGAAGTAAAACAATTTTTATCTCTAAAATTTGACATGAAAGATTTAGGACAAGCAGACCTAATCCTTAATACTAAAATCATAAGGAATGAAAATGGAATAACTTTGTCCCAAAGCCACTATGTGGAGAAAATTCTTAAAAAGTTTCACTACTCTAATTGTCATCCTGTATCTACTCCCTATAATCCATCTCTTCATCTAAAGAAGAACTTAGGTGATCCAGTCAATCAAAGCTTGTATGCCCAGATCATTGGTTCTTTAGGATTTCTTGCAAATTATACCAGACCTGATATTGCATACTCTGTGAACTGACTAAGTAGATATACTCACAATCCTAATAATGATCATTGGACTGCTCTAGAAAGAATTCTCAGGTACCTTAAGGGTACCATATTTCTAGGATTACACTATTGTGGTTATCCTGCTGTTCTGGAAGACTATAGTGATGCCAACTGGATCAGTGATACAGTTGACACCAAATCCACCACTGGTTTTGTCTTTCTTTTAGGAGGTGCAGCTGTATCATGGAAGTCTACCAAACAAACTGTAGTGGCTAGGAGCACCATGAAATTTGAAATGATTGCCCTAGATACCACTAGCATTGAAGCCGAGTGGCTTAGAGATCTACTGATAGATTTGCCTATTGAGACTTCACCATTACCTTCTATATCTATTCATTGTGACTGCAGATCTGCTATAGATAAATGCAATCAAGAAAATGCAAATGTGAAAATGAATAGGCACTTGAAAGTGCGCCATAAATCATTGAGATACAAATTAAGAATAACTTGATTGCACTAAATTTTGTAAAATCCGAAAGGAATCTAGCTGATCAGCTTATCAAAGGATTGTCTAGAACAGTGGTTCTAGAGTTGTCGAGGGGGATGGGGCTAAGCCCATAAGTAAAGTCACCACGGTGGTAACCCAACCTGAAAAGGTTCAATGGGTAGAAACAAGCTAGATAGGTGACTAATGAGGAGCACTATTTGTTTTTCCCATCCCTAGGGCAACAGTGCTCATAAAAAGCAAGGGTTAGGTTGAGTTTTTACTCTTAATGAATCCGAGACCCATGAGGCAGGGTACCTACTTGCTCGTACCCTTTTTCAGGATTCACCTATATGCGTGTAGTCGTGAGGCCGCGACTGTGGGAAGTGGGCCGTTCCCTAATAACACACATGAAGAGATACCTGCGCATGGCCGTAAAGCGCAAACCCGCTTCGAGCATGTTCACGCTATATTATGTGTGCTGTTGATGAAATCTGAGCCATGGACCAAGGTTCAAGGCATAGTCCACCTTGGCTCCACAGAGGTAATCAATTGTCACTAAGTGAAGGTTCAAACCGAAAGGTACCTACACCTATTACATAATATAAGATACTCAGCATTTTATTTTGATTTTTTTTTAATTTTATTTTGATTTTAAATTTTTTAAATATTTAATTTATGTGGGGGATTGTTGAATTAAATCAAATAATTTAAAATTTGAAAACCAAAATTGGTTAACGGCCAAGTGGCAAGCATCCGTGCACAAGCAAGGGAGCAAACATGGAAGAATTTCTAATGAAAGCAAACCATGACAAGTGTCATGTATCCAGCGCAGGAGCAAACATGGAAAGGCCCCTCGAAGAAGGAAGGAAGCATGAACGGCCAAGATGCAATAAGCTGAAGAATCAAAGGAGCACAAGAAGACACGTCATCAATCCGCGGGAGGGGAATCTTCTTCTTTTGACGTGCCTGAGCCTATATAAAGGGCTCTAGGGATCATTTCAAAGAACAATCAAAAATTTTCTCTTCTCCCTATTCCAAGAGTCTAGATAAAAAAAGGCTCTAGGGATCATTGGGGAGAAAAGAAATAAAGAAAATTTTTTCTTCTCCTCATAATTTTTCTAAGTTTCTTTTGAGCTATCTGCAAGCGTGAACGTGCTCTTCTTTCTTCCCTGGAGGCGCACTGATGGGGAAGACGTGGTTCTGTATTGGGTCGTCGTATCTCTAGGAGATCTGTGCCAGCAGACCCGTGCGTGGGGGGCATAAACTTTCCTGGGACAGCGCATCAGCGTGCTTCGATCCACAGGCCATCTTCTCTCTCTTTCTTCATTTTATTATTATATTGTCAAGTTAGTTATTTGCTAGTTTATTCTTCTTATTTATTGTTTTTGAATATTAGAAATATTTAATTATATTTGTGCATCTAGGCTAACAGGTCCTTCTTGGCGAATGATATGTTCTTCCTTTATGTGAATATCTTTTTTTTTTTGATGATAAGAGAGGCAAAAACCACCCACAATTTATTGAGAATCCTTTATGTGAATGCCAATTGTATAATCTTTGATTTTTCTATTTTGTTGATACTGAAATTTTATCACAAGTGGTGCTTAATTGCTTCGAATGAAACTAGGTGCTTGCGAGCTTTTTGTATTTATCATTTTTCTATTGGGGTCTCTTAGTTTGCTAACTGAAACACCTTTCTATGTTCATCATTTCAACATTTCCATGAAATGGTGTTGACTAAGTCACCATTTTCTCAAAACTTATATTTATAGAGTACTTTTTTTTAGTAGAATTATAGAGTACTGTTGAGTGCTGTATTATGAAACTAGGTGCTTCAGAATTCTTGTTGTTTTCTCTTTCTTTTGTGGGTCTCTTATTCTCCTAAGAAAGACAACCTACTCTCTTACATTTCATCATTTTAAGGAGAGTGAATTCACCAGGTTGACTCAAGGGAGAATGATGGTGGCCCAGTATGAGGCCAAGTTTATTGACCTATCTCGCCTCACTCCAGGCTTGGTAGATACTGATGGCATTAAAGCAAGGAGATTTGAAAACGGGCTAAGGCCCAAGACTATAGCTTAGAAAAAAATTGTCTTATGAAGAGCGGCCAATAACAATTGTGGATAGAAAGAATCAGGACTTGAGAAAACTCACTCTTGTACGTCGAGAAGCAACATCGAAACTCAAGGAGGAGATGCGATCCAAGTACCCTCAGTTGTTTCATGGATAAGATATGTCAATTTCAAGGATAAAATTTTTTAAAGAGGGGAGGATGTGAGAACTAGTTCTATCGGACAAATTTTAAACTAAAGTCAGCAAGTATTGCCAGGTTTTATTTAAGAAATGAAAAATAAAAAATTGGGACCAAAATAGAGGAGTCGCAATCGTGATCTTTTGCTCGAGCTCCCACCGTTGAGATAAGGGAACAGACTTCATAAGGCTGGTTCGAAATAGCTCTCGGCCATTGCGGTTGCTCCCAACCACCGCCGAGATTGTGGGAAAATGCAAATGGCCATCAAGCCTATCCTCTTCTAAAACTCTTATTTAAATCCCCCTTATTTTCTATAATGGATCACCATCGAGCCTTCCTCTCCCTTCTTTCTCATCTCCTGTGGTTGCTATGCTGCCATAACCAAGCTGGACCACCCAAAATCCCTCCTCCCCTCTTAAAACCCTCTTTCCTCTATTTCCCCTATTCTGAGATCTGTCGCCCTTTTTCCTGCTGGAATCCACCGCCATTGGCCGAGATTCGATGCTGTTACCACTCATTAGTGAGCCTTCACTCTCTCTCCATGGTCCCTGTTGTTGAGGAAGTTGCCATCAGGATAGCTAGGGGTGCCGCTCCTCTCCTCCTTCCTTCTCTATTTTTCTTTATGCACATGGCCGAACCACCGCTACACGCAGAGGCCACAGCCACCTCGCCTCGCCTCAGGTCTCTTCTCTGTATCTGCCAAAAAATAGAAAAAAGGAAGAAACCCATCACTTTGATATGATCTCACCTTTTTAGATCGGGTCCAAAATTTGACTAGACCTAGACCTTCCCTTGATGGTCAACCTAAAACAAATAGACCATACCCTTAATTAGACCCAGACCAAGCTTCTCTCTCTTCACACTAATCTCTTTTTATTGAGAGCTTATGATGTAAGTTATTTTGATCAAAGCCTTCAATCTAAAAGAGCATCAGGTCTATGATTGGTCCACGTGTCTAAGGCCGTGATCAATCTTGCTAGAAGTAATTTGGATTTGATTAATTTAAGACGGCAAGTTTCCTTTATCTCTAGTGATTTTATAATGTATGCCATGAGTTTTAAAATTGAAATTTATACTATCTAGTTTTGAACCAATGATTAAGAAGGAAAACATTTAAATATTTGGTAATTAGAAATTTTGGAAATTATGCATGGCTACATAAAAGGAGTAATTCAAATATTATGGGTCAAGCATAATTTTCTTATTCTAGTATGATTATGGAAACAATGATCCATTTGTATAATTTCAAAGTTAGAAATGAGATGATATTCCTATTTTAATATTGCATGACATTTGAAAAGAGATGATTACTCATATTTTAATTCCGCATGAAGTTTTAAAGGACATGATTTTCTTAGTTTAGTGCCCCAAATTTGAAATGCGATGTGAAACAAGTATGCTTATATTATGTATGCGAAGCCAGTTTTTTTGGATATTATGAAAACTCTCCAGCCTAATTATGATTTGAGTCTAGCCAATGTGGCTGGTCGTTGACTATATGTTAGAACTAGTTTTCTCCGAACCTAGCCAATAAGGGCCGATCATTGGTAGAGCTAGTCATTTTGGGCATAGTTGTTGGGGCAGATCGCTAGCACAGGTTGATGGTTCATGTATTTTATTCTCAAGGTTGTCTCTTTGCCTTGTCACGGGATGATTCATGGCCATGTGATTTAGAGCTAATTCTTTTTCAGGCTTAGCTAATTAGAGTCGACCGTTAGCATATGCTAATGGATCGTATATGCTATATTCAGGGGCTAGTCTTTTTTAGACCTTGTTACCGGGCTGATCGTGGTTGTGGTAACCAAAGGTTAAGAGAGTTTGTGATTTATCGTTATGCCTGGCATATTTTGAAAAAAAATTATGTTGATAAATGCATCTTAATGTTGTTAAATTATTTATATTTAGAAAAATTATATTTTAGCTTGATCCAACTAGAAGTTTTGGTAACTTACTAAGTCTATAAAGCTCATTCTCTCTTTTATTTTTTTTTCAGATGTGGAGGAATAGCTGGGGCTTGGGACCGAGGAGTAAGGAGCTCAGAATCTAGAAGATATTTCTTTGGCTTTTCTTTGAATAAATTTGTTTTGATATTTATATTGTTATTCATTATTATTAGTTATTATGAACTATTTCTTTTGAATAATTGCATTATTCTTACTGCTACCTAAGTTTGGAATGATATGAATATATATAAATCAAAAGGCAGGTCTTGCATATCCTATGGGGTTAAACCCTATAGATGTGCATCTATCTATTACATGCCCGACTTATAGTAATAGGTCAGGGTGTGATAAATACTATGGTGGTCTATATAGATGATATTCTAAGTTGAGAACAACAAGGAGTGTATATCATTATTGGTTGATTCATATAATGAAAATTGATCAAAACTAAAATTTCATATATTTCATTAGTTAGCCTTTTGATTGACAGCAGCCTAAATTGAAAATCAATTTTAAAAGCCTTTTCCCATGGTAAATTGTTCATGATTAAACAATGATTATTGCGAATTCTCGATTAAAATTTATGCTATAGATAGGGATGGCAATTAGGTTGAGTTGGATTGGGTTGGATGGGATCAGGATAGATGTGGGTCGTGTTAAAAATTTATCAACCCAATCCTGACCTGCTTATTTTATAAGTCAAAAAACTATATATAAAATCGGCCTATCTATTAAATAGGTAAGCCAACCAGACCCACAGAACCTATTTATTAAACAGGCTGAATAAGGTTAAATGAGTTAAACATGTTAAGTATTCTTTTAATTGGCTAAATGTATAGATGAGTTAAACATATTGTGCGGATTCTGTTAAATGAGAAAGAAATAGGTTAAGTCGGTTTTAAATGGGTTAAACGAGTCTTAAATAGGTTAAATGAGTCAGGTCATACTTAATATAATTATTAAATAGGTCAAAATGAGTCAAAAGATCAAACCTGAAGTTGATTCATTAAATAATCGGGTCTAAGCAGGTTGACCCATTTATAACCCAAATTCGTTTATGCCAAACTCAAATATGCTTAAAGCAGATTGGCTACAAGTTGGGCTATAAATTGCCATCCATAGTTATAGACGAACAAGCATATGTATGCCAAGAACCTAGGACCAATTCACGAAATTTGTGATTTAATAGGGCAAGAAAGAAAGTGGTAAGCAAAGAGTTAAGCTTGACCGGGTTTGGGCCAGATTGAGCTTGGTTTGAAATAAATTTAAGAGAAACAAGGAGTGCATATCATTATTGATCAATTCACATGATGAAACTTGATTAAAACCAAAATTGCATTTGTTTCATTAATTAATCATCTGACTGCCAACAGCATAAATTAAAGATCAATTTTGAGAAAACAATTTCACATTGTAAATTGTCTATGCCCAAATAGTGGCTATTATGTATTATTCTCCGTTGAAAATGGTGCTATTGTTAGGGATGGTAATCAAATCTGGTTGGATATAGATCGAATTAAAAATACTAACTTATTTATTAAATAAGCTAAAAAATTATATATAAAATTGATCTAAAATAGGTAATTCGATCTTATCTATGTAATATATTTACTAAATAAATCGTACCAGATTACTAATTTTCTTTATTCGTTGAGGATCTATATTTCTAAAATAAAAATTAAAAATAAGGAATACAGAAAAGAAAACAAAACAGAAGGCCCACAGAGGGCGGACGATGATCACGGCCGTCGACCACCAAATCAGTGCTCGTGCCGTGGCTCTCTTCAAATCCTCCGGTGGAGCTTATCGGCCTTGACGACGGGGTTGGCCCGGGCGATGGCGTCGCGGCCGGCGGTCTTATAGTCGACGCCGCAGCCGTGCCGTTCCGGGTATCGGTGGATCCCGCAGTAGGTCGCCCCGCACCGACACCGGAACCCGGTCAGCCCCACCCTCTTCCGACACGCCGCACACCGATTTGATTGCTGTTGCTGTTGCGCCGGAAGAGCCTCCGCTGCCGACAGTGAGGTGGGCTCCATTAGGGTTACCGCGGCGGGCTCTGCTGCTGCTCGGGTTATGGCAGGGGAAGAGACCATGGCGGCGGCGGCGGCGGCGGCGACGGAGGTGGAAGAGGAGGAGGCTCGGGACTTTCCGACGGCGGTCTTGGCGGAGGAGGTCTGGTCCTCGTCCTTGAGGCGGAGATCACTGTAGCACTTGGAGCAGAGGTTGAGGGTGGCGGGGCTGCCAAACAAGCCGCAGTTGTTGGCACAGAGGCGGTGCCTCTCCTGATATCTCTGCTCTTCCGCCATCTTTTTCGTTTTCTTTATTTTTGCGATCAATCAACGATCAAAAGAGAGCCCCAATCTGCACGATTTTTGGAAACAAAAGATTCAGCAAAAGAAAAAAAAAAAACGAAAAAAAACGAAGAACTGATGCAATACCAAGGCAAATTCGAGTTTAAAAATAAAGCAGAGCAAAGACGCCACGAAGAATTCAAGACGACGAATCAGGTGTCTTAGAAATCCCGAAATTTGCTTCGCTTATGCTTGAAGATTAAACTAGAAATAATGTAGAAATCACGCAAAAGGAGATCGATCCATTCCCCTCTTATGAGTGGAAGATGAGAACGGATCAGATCGCCTCCCTCCTTCTGTCTCGATCTCTCTTGTTTCCAATAGGAAGAAGAGAGAAAAGGAGAAGAAGAGAGGTTGTTAGTGGAAATTTTTTCTTTCTTTTTTTGAAGAAAAGAAGGCGAAAAGGAAAAGAGCTCATAGGAGGGAAAGCGAGAGATGGAGAGGACGAGGCGGAGAGTAGTTGTACTTGAATTTGCCCACCCCAAATAATAAGAGACGTCAGGCCCAAAAGCGATTGCTTAGACTGATAATTACAATGCTACCACCGCTATTCAGGAGAAATTTTTACTAATTCTTGTTATTATGAACGTTACGGGGTGGGTTGGATGGCGGGAGATGCTGTCGCAGTGAGGCAAGGAAACGCTTGGGTTTTATAGAGAGGTAGGGAGGAAGCTTCCTCCCAAAAGCTGAAAGTGCTTTCTGGCCCTCCAATTTGGAGCTTTTGGGAGAAAACTGTTTCAGTTTTTTCGGAAAGCTATATTTTTGACAAAAATGCCCATATTAAAATAACATAATTACATAGTTTATCCCTTTATAAACCTAAAAATCTGCTAGAGCCAAGAACCCAAGCCGTCAGACTCTCTTCCATAGGAAAAGGTATTTTTCTTTTCAATTTTTGTATGCATCTCTTGAACCACATTTTAGAAGAAAAAAATTTTAAACCTTTTCCATACCTTCCAAAATCAATCTATTATTTTTTTTTATCATCAACCTCGCGACCCACGCTGAGGTCCTCCTCGAGCGTGGACCATGAAGAAGAGCCCCTGGACCGCGGAAAATTATTTTATGGAAAATTATGGAAAATTATTATGAAAAATTATTTTATACTAATAATTATAATATTTTATACCTTTATTTTTGTATTATACTATAAATATAATATCATATTATATTATATCATAATACATTAATATGTTATGTTAAATATTAATATTATGTTATATTATGGAAAATTAATTTATACTAATAATTATAATATTTTATACCTTTATTTTTATATTATACTATAAATATAATATCATATTATATTATATCATAATACATTAATATGTTATGTTAAATAATTTAATATTATGTTATATTATGGAAAATTAATTTATACTAATAATTATAATATTTTATATCTTTATTATTGTATTATACTATAAATATTGTATTATATTACATTACATTATAATACATTAATATGTTGTTATAAATAATTTAATATTATGGTATATTATGGAAAATTATTTTATAATATTAATTATAATATTTTATACCTTTATTTTTGTATTAAACTATGAATATAATATCATATTATATTATATCATAATACATTAATATTGTATGTTAAATAATTTAATATTATGTTATATTATGGAAAATTAATTTATACTAATAATTATAATATTTTATACCTTTATTATTGTATTATACTATAAATATTGTATTATATTACATTACATTATAATACATTAATATGTTATTTTAAATAATTTAATATTATGTTATATTATGAAAAATTAATTTATAATATTAATTATAATATTTTATACCTTTATTATTGTATTATACTATAAATATTGTATTATATTACATTACATTATAATACATTAATATGTTATTTTAAATAATTTAATATTATGTTATATTATGAGAAATTAATTTATACTAATAATTATAATATTTTATACTTTTATTATTGTATTATATTATAAATATAATATATATTACATTATATCATAATACATTAATATGTTATGTTAAATAATTTAATATTATGTTATATTACCAAATATTAATTTACTCTAATAATTATATTACTATTATGCTATATTAACATAATATTATTTTATATTACAATAATATTATACTATATCGTATATTTATGTATTAATTTATGTTATGTTTTATTATGTTGTGTTGTATAATACTATGCAATGTCCTTTATGGTAATTTTGTCATATAAAAGTACTTTCTCAGTTTGTTTACCAAACACAAAACAAAGTACCACAGCACTTTACGAATGTAGTCACCAAACAGCAAACAGCTTTTTATAACAGCTCTACTTCCGACAGCTCTACTTCCAACAGCTCTACTGCCAACAGCTCCCCCAAACAGGGCCTTAGTCTACATTGGACGCGGTGCAACCACTACTTAGAAGAAAATTTTGCTAACTGTTGTTATTATGAGGTTACAAGGTGATGGGATGGCAGGAGATGTCATCGTGAGGTGAGAAAAAACCAATGGTTTTTAGAGTCGCTTCACTATCTTGTGTTTTATATTCATCCAATAGGTATCTAATCCAAGGCCCCAGTTTCACCGAAACCTTATTGCATTCATTATCTATTTGGTCCAACATCTATTTTAGCAAGGTGCCTTAAATAATAATTGTGTTTAGGTTAGTTACAAAGTGAAAAAGTTTGTTTCCACTTTTAGTCCACTTGCCAAAGTCTTTCCCCCAAGAATGAGAAAAATAATGGATAAGTTGGCTGGATGAATTACACGAATGTGCTACCAGTTTCTCATCGGAAAATATGGCGGTTTGAGATATGAGTATGGAATAATGTGAGTTCCACTGCCTTAAAACTTTAAGAACTTTCACTACCGATAGAAAGTAAATGACAAAGGAAAATTAAATTACGAGCATTTAAAGAGAAGGAACACAAATGCTTTCGGACAAATAAACTGTCATGAATCTAAAGAATATACCAGTTTTTGGTCAGATATTGTGCAGTTGAAAAGATGTTAAACTATTGTTATAATCTGATATTTATAAGTAGCTTCTATTAACTATGAGGACAAGTGTCACTAACTAGTTTTGACTTTTGTTCAAGCAAGCTTGTGGCACATAGGCCGCTTCCACTTGGCAGTTATCATTTTTCCCAGTACTCCCATATTTGAGTAGTGTTCTCACTCCTTCCACATTCTGGATAGTGGTAATGCTTGCCAAACATTCTCCTAGAGTCTTGCAACGTTATAGTTGATAGCTCTTGCTTTCTTAGTCTGCAACCTAACAATTACCTTAGAGATCGACCCACTACTTGGTATTCGATTTGCAACATGGCATGTGTAAGATGTTTCTTTTAAAGATCTGCTGCTACTTGGTTTATACTAAGTGTCCTTCTAAGGCATAATATTTAGTGGTCTAGGGATCATGGTCATCGATCTAGATATGGTAAACACTGCCCCACATCTTATTGATCGATACTTAGAAGGGTGATAGGATGTACCTGCCACTACATCATCGGCTTGATTTTGGATGTAGGTAGTTTCACCCGCTCAATAAAATTTTGCCTTCTATTTTTGCTTTTTTATTTTTTGCTCGAGATTCAAGCTATTTTAGGTGATCTTGCCATACTCGACCTCCCTAAGTGAGATATAGCACCGATCTTAGCATGCTTGAACCTAGCCATATCAAATTCTCCTGATTACTAAGTTAGTTTAGCCAAATCAGCAATTGATTCATTGGCCTCAATTCCATAGAACTATGCATAATATTGGTTCTTGTTGTCCATGTCTGAATGGAGTTGGGTGGCAGTTGATGTACGAAATGTTGAGCTAGAGGTTGTGAAGAGGCTAAGCTCGAGGAAGTCATTCCTTCCAGCTTTGCAACATTGGACTGAGAATCGACCTACATGATCCATGGTCTATAGGTTATCATCTTCAGAGAGCCTCCAGAATTCATTTTATACCCTCTAGGGAACTCGTAGACTTGGTCAAACCACTCCGGATAGGGCTTCCTAGGTGTCTTGTGAGTTTAGGTTTTAAATTTCATATCCACCTGCATTAAGAAAGGCAATCCAGTATACATTGATCCAAAAGAAAGCTTTATCAGTATTAATGTAATAAAAATTTGTAAAGCTACTTTCATGAATCTATCATCAGGTTAGCTTTCTAATATATCTTGAATCACTCAAAATGAAAATCAAATGTGTTGCCCAAGGTGACAACCCAAGAGGGGGGGGTGAATTGGGTCTTTTAAAAACTTTTCAACTACTTCTAATCTTTTAGAGTTAATTAAGCTAAGTTGTATGGATGCTTAGTGGAATTTAAACTTAGCAAGAGTATGATTCCAATCTAATCAACTATTAAGTAGCGGACTCAATAAAAGATTAGTCTAAGTTTGCCCAAGTATGCAATTCAATTGAATGAGACTTGATTAAGTAAATTGAATATGCTTGCAACTAAAGGATGCACGGAGAAGAGTTAAGGAAGCATAGTATCTAAGTAAGTAAGTGAGTGAGAAAGTCAGACAACAAAGAGCATCACAAACACAACAAAAGTATAGTGGTTCGGTGCATCCCAACACCTACATCCACTCCCCAAGACTTCTTGGGAATTTTACTATAATCCCTCAGATTACAGCCGGTTGTTTTACAAGCTCACAACCCAACTTGTTATTTTGCGAGATCACAACGAACTCGGTCGGTTTTCACAGGCTCACCGACTAGAACCTACCGATTGTTTTCACGGGCTTACAATCCAACCCAGTTGGTTTTCCCAAAGGCTCACCAACCACAACCTTACAACGATTGTTTTCCGGGTTCACAATCAACCCAGTTGGTTTTCCCCCAAAGGCTCACCAACCACAACCTTACAACGTTGGTTTTTTCTTTGGCTCACCAACAAACCTTAACACCGTTGGTTTTTCCTTTGGCTCACCAACAAACCTTAACCCCTTGATTCAATCCCTTGATTGAATCAAGTTACAAGATATTAGACAAAGAATTTAAAGCAAATACAAGCTTCTTAACTAAGCAAATATAGCAAATATAAACAAATGGAGTAAAGAGAAGCTCTCAAACGAATTTTGAAGATGAAGGAACTCGGCTTCTTCTTTACTTGACCCTCTTCTGATTTGGCACGAAGTAGAGGATCACCGAGGCAGCACACGGATAGAGAGGAAGCTTTGGGATTCACTTGGATACTCTTCTTCTCTCTATTTTACTTTGAATGGCCCTTTTGTGCTTATGGGAGATTTCCCTTGTAATCTCTTTGAAATCTCTTCCCTAAATGTTCTCTCCCACTTCCATACCTTCTCCCCTAGCTCTCCTCTTGATTTTATAACTTTAGATGTCGTGGAAACAGAAATCTAGCCGTTAGAGACAAAAATAGAGCCGTTGTACACAGTCTGCAACTCCTGACAATGTGTCCGTTGGGATCGGAGTCGACTCGCGCGATCTGGAGTCGACTCGGCTGTAGCAGGAGTCGACTCATGCTTTTCTGGAGTCGGCTCGGCAACTGTTCCAGATTTGAATTAAAGTGGTCTTCTCGACTGGGAGTCGACTCGACTTAACCCGGAGTCGACTCGCCAAAATCTGGAGCTGACCTTGCACTTTTGGAGTCGGCTCATCCCAAGGAATCCATAGATGTATTCTTCAACTTGGCTCACTCGAGTCGACTCGTGAATTCTGGGAGTCGACTCGGCGCTCAGAGGCCGAACTCCCGATCTTCTGTTTTTTGGCTCGTGCAGTCTTGGAGTCGACTCGAACTGTTCCGGAGTCGACTCGGCTCTCAGTATCCGAAAAACAGTCTTCTATCTTTTTGGAGTAGCGCTGCCTTGGAGTCGACTCGAACTGTCTTGGAGTCGACTCGCGTCTCAGAGACAACAATACTGTCTTCTGTCTTTTTGGAGTAGCGCTGCCTTGGAGTCGACTCGAACTGTCTTGGAGTCGACTCGCGTCTCAGAGACAACAATACTGTCTTCTGTCTTTTTGGGGTCGCGCTATCTCGGAGTCGACTCGGGCTTTGCGGGAGTCGACTCGCCTCTCAGTGCCCGAAAGTTGGTCTCTGACTTTTGCCTTGTATAACACTGAGAGTCGACTCTCGCTTTCTTTGGAGTCGACCTGCCAACCATCGGAGTCGACTCGAGTTCTTCAGGAGTCGACTCGGGGACTATTCATTTGAATTTTCCTTTGAATTTGCTCCTCCAACTTGAATCCTTTGAACTTGAAACTTGGGCCAATAAATTGTAGCTTTCTTCCAACTTTTCTTGAGAGCTTTGGAGGCCTTCTTGTGTTCTTCCAACTTGCTATGTTCCTTGCAAAATAAATATCTTTCTCCTTGCAACACAAACATTAGTATTTATACTTCAAGGTTTTGTGATCATCAAAATCAATCTTTAAATCAATCTTTGGGTCATCAGTCTCCCCCTTTTTGATGATGACAAAACTTGGAGTATATGCAATATAAAATATATTGTGTTCTAGAAGTAATGCATAGCTAAGTTGTTTGAAGTAGAAAATATATATCTTTAAAATATACTTCATGATAATGCTTTAGATTTAATCAGCTTAACACAATCAACATATTTCAATTTAAGCTGATTTGTATTCAATTCAAAACATAAAGCATTATGAGCATATACTTAGATATTTCTTCCCCTTTTTGACAACATCAAAAAGGTTGCAAGATAATGAAACATTATTTGTACTCTGATTTGTATGTCAAATTATTGCAAGAATATGAATCATATAACTCAAGGCAATAATGTTAGAAAAAGATTAATGAGCATAAATCAGAGCCAATTATAATGAGAACACATCGAATGTGGTTTCAAAGATAGTTTTCAAATCAAGTGTAGGTGGAAACTTTCTCAAGTTAATTCAAGAAGTACCAAGAATGATATTCAAAGAAAGCACGAATGAAAATCTAATCATTCTTTAATAATAAGTATGAAAGTTTGTTCATTTAAGATCTTTTGTCCAATATATTAAGTATTTTAGCAACATGAGAGCAATTGAACTAATTTTCTTTTTGGAGTATAATAGCAATATATTAAGTATGATTTCAAATTTTTTTTTATGATAATAAGAGCATTGGGGCACAAATACCAAAATATGGATTCATGCAATTTTTGATACATCTTAGAGCTCTTTTAAAGACTTTCTTTTATTCCTTTAGAAAATAAGCACAATTTGGTACATATAATAATGAATTGGCATAAAAATTGAAGTTCTAAAGAACAAGCCAATAAGAACTCATTAGTAAATTCCAAAAATAGATTTTCTAAGAGATACTCAAGAACATTCAACACATTATTCTCCCCTTTTTTCATTAAGTTAGAGGCTCTTAAGATCAACTGTTTGAATTGCAATTTGGTTCATGATTTATGCATAAGATATATTAACCAAATAACAAGCCTCAAGGTGTATCATAAAGATTTTCAGATTTAAATTTCAGATGATACATATTGGAGAGCATTAGGATCACTTTTCATTATGCTTTCTCTCTCCTTTAGTTATAGATTTATGCGATTAAGTTCCATAAGATCTTTCCTTCTGAGATTTTCTTTCTCCCCCTCAATTGTTCATTCCATTTAAGAGTTTAAAATTTGAAGATAGTGTCCAATAAAATTGTCAAACTCGAAAATATACGTTCAATATATTCTATTTCCATAAAGCTCAAATTTTGAGATAAAACAACCTTTATACAACTCATCTCAAGGTACAAGCTTATTATGTATTTATGAAGTCATGCAACACAATGAGGTTCATCAAAATCAATCCATAAAATTTAAGGTATGCATCAAATTAAAGTAACTTTAGGATAAGATACTGAATACCTAAAGCTCCCCCTCAAAAGATGCATTATTCTTTAATCATTCTTTTCTTTTGTTGAATTTCAGATTTTAATGATAAACGTGAATAAAACTGAAACTTTATGATATCAAGAATGTAGAGTGATCTAGAATTATTCAAAATTTATAGCAATCACTCCTTTTAATCTTTCAAGAACAAGTTATGCTTCCTCTTAATCTTTGAGAAAATGTACTAAAATATTAATCAGAAAATGATTCATTTGAAGCTCAATTTCTTTCAAAAGTATTTACATTTTCTTTCTTTTAGAATCATTTGAGTGAGCTGAAATATTTCTAGCTTTAAGATCATTCACTCTATATATATTCTGATGGAAGTCTTTAAGAATGTAGGAGAGAAAAACATATAGATGATCATTGAAGTATATATATTTATAGAACTCAATTTCTTAATCATAGTTTTTCAGCAATGTATACATGAAGCACAATTAATCATAGTTTTTCATTTAGAAATCATATTGAGTTATTCTCCTGAATGACGTGATCATTGAAGCATATAACTAAGGTTACAAAGATGTAACGATATAAGCATTTTTAAGTTAAGTTTAAGCTTTTATACAAAATCAGATTCTAAATTTTCATAAGAATTTCCAAGAAGGCTTTCACAATTATAATTTGAGATATGTATCTTCTACATTGTAGCTCATCTTAAATCACTAAAATTGAAAACACATATTTCAATAACATTCGAGCACTTTCAGAATCTTTGTATTTAATATTGAGTTTCGATACAAAATAAAGGATATTTTAACAAGTATTAGGACATTATGTATCAAAGTTAGGCAAGTAGAAAGATAGATCAAGATCAATTCGTTTTGCCTAAATAGAAATATCCTTCTCTTCTTCTTTTTGTAAATCTATTTAACTTTCAAAGATAATCGTGAATGATAAAACTGAAATTTCTTTTTAATATTACAAAAAAAAACTTTATGTAGTATTTTAAACATTCAAGCATTGGAACACAAGTTAGTTTGAGGCAAGGGTGAAGCAAAGACTTGTGAGCAAAGTTAAGACATATTCCAAGTTAAGACATATTTCAATCAACTTATCCAAGCATGGAGCATTACAAAATATTGAGAACCCATAATTCAAAACATCATGCCACATGCAAAATATATTATGTGTTAAGTTATGCATTAAAATATTAAGAACAAGCATGTCAAGGATCAAAATCAATTCTTTTCGAATTAACTCCCCCTATTTAAATATAATCTTTCACTAATTTCATCCTTAAGGTGTGTTTCCAAGTGATTAATACTTGAGTTGATTCTTCTTATATACTTTCATTTACTTTGTCATTCATTTCCTCCTTTTTTTTTGACTTTCTTTTCTTAACCAATTAACGAACATTTTGATATTGTTTTTTTTTGTTTTTACTTTCTTATGCTCTATACTCTATTTGCTCCCTATCCGGTGGAGTTGGAAGGGGCACGAGGTACTACCACTAGCCTCCCTCTTGTGCCGTCCCTAATATACCCTACACCGAATAGTTGGGTCAAATAGTGCCGGGTACTACCACTAGCCTCCCCATTGGCACCATCCCTATAATGAGCAATATAGAAAGGTTAAAATATTCACTTCAAATTCTCTCTATTTAAGTGTAATTCATTACGGATTTTATCCTTCCAAAAGAATGCTCACACAAGTCTCACAAATGTGCCGAATATATTATGCTTGTTTTGTTTTTCCTTAAGATTGGAGTATTTGCCTTTACTTAGATTTTACTTCTCTTGAATAATATCCATTTTCTTTTCTTTATCTCTCTCTCTTTTTGTTATTCTCAAGTAATTTACATGAAAGAGCAGAATAAAGAAATAATCTTATGTATCATATAGATGTATATCATGCAAACAGCATTTTCATTATGCTCAAGAATTCATAGCTTCTCACAAGTCATTTTAAATCAACATTTTAAGCATATACTTGTGTATTTCATGGTTATGATATAGTTAAAGAAATATTTTAGTTTGAGCAAACCATGAAACAATTTCTAAAAGCATAAATCAATTAATACATATATGGACATGATATCAAAAGATTAATAATTAAAGATTTCAATCATGCCATAATAAGATTTAAGTTATTGACTTTGCTCAGCTAATTTATGAGAGAGGTATCTAAAATTACCGATACATTCTGCATTCTTCAAGTCAAATACCTACTAGATTTCTTATGTGTAAACTTTTGGCTGAAGAAGGTCCTCTCTCTTATTTGCATGTGAATGTATATTGTATCTTACGTGGAGGTGTCCTTCAAGTTGAAATCTCTCATTTTCTTGCTCAAGGATCCTGCATTATTAACAAGCTCCTTTTCTTTCTTGAAAGAAAGTCTTTAGTTTCTTTTAAGATACAAACCATTCATCCAACATATTTTTAACTAGATGACTCAATATAAGATATGACAATAGTTAAATATTTAGTCACTTTACTCAAGAGATTGCCTAAATATAAGCAAGCACATATCACTTGAACTAAAGAGATAGTTTCATTAACCAAGATGGTTCAAGGACAAGCATGTGAGGCAATAGGAAGATTTATCAAGGTCAAATCAATTTTTTATTTTTAAAATCGATTTAGTTTAGATTTTATTTGCTTAAGATAATTATCAATAAGACACGCTAGCTAAGTTTTAATCAACTTATCTTAAATAGTTGTTTCTATCAAAATTCAGATTATGATTTATTTGTTATCAATAAAATATGATTCATTAAAGTTAGATTGAAGTCTTGCACAAGGTCACATAATGAGCATACAATCTGGTCTACTAGCTGTATGATAAAATAATTATTCTATCATGCTTCAATACAGCTCTAAAACAATAGATCTACTTTGCTCATCCTTTTCAAATTCTACAAGATGGGGTCATAAACATACCTTCTTCATGCCAATCTTCTATAAGAGTTTTCTTGTGGACTAACTTTGGTCAATGAAGATCCCCTTTCTTGTTTGTCTTAATTTGGAGTTTGAGAGAAGATGTTAATTCATTCATCATACATATTTCAAACTCACCTTGCATGAGCTAAGTAAAATCTTCATATAACTCTTCATTAGTAGAACCAAAAATGATGTCATCAATGCATACTTTGAGCAAATAAGATATCACAAATTCTTCTTTTTGATGCATAGATTTATCACTATTACTTTCTATCAAAAAAGGTTACTTAAGCTTTTATATCATACTTTTGATGCTTGTTCCAAATTATATATTGCTTTATCATATTTGTAATGAGTGTTTTCAAATATGGTGGTTATTTAACATATATCTTCTTTAATAAAATAAGTACCTAGGAGTGCATTCTACACATTCATTTGATAGAATATAAAGCTCATAAAGCAACCAAATGATAATGGCGATCTTTACTTCTAATCATGCAAGAATCAAGATCTATTTCATCTTTTTTTTTATTTAATCTTTTAGTAGTCATCAATTTTGCTTCATTAAGTGCATTTATGAAAAACTCAATTTGGTTATAATTATTAACAAGTTTTCAGATTGTTATATGTAAAAGATTAACCATATACATATATAATTTAATTTTAGTATCTTGATAATAAATCATTAGTCTCATAAAGAATAAAATGAATTGATATTTCTACAACTCGAATCTTTTCATTGAATGTTCTATATGCATTGCTTGATGAATGATATCCAAGGATAGAAATATCTTTATCAGATTTGGCATTATTTTCATAAGAACATATCAAGCATAGTATGTACGACTGAAAAATATGAGAGATATGCAATAGTTTATTTTCTATTTTTCAGAAGATCAAAAGAAGTTTTCATCAAAAATAGATCTAATAGAAGTCATATGTATGACAAGCAGTGATGATAGCTTTTTAAAAATCATTTAAGTAGATGACTATCATACTCAATTGTCTTTTTCATTTCTTCAAGAATTCTATTAACCCTATTTTACTTATGATGTCCTTGGAGCTGAAATAATTGAATAAAATATTCTGTATAAACTTTATCATGATTTTAGTTTTCAACACTGTGCCATGATACTCTTTATCTTCACAGTTTGAAAACCTTTTTCATTTGAAACACTTTTACAAGATTTAGCAAATACAGAAAATACTTCAATTTTATTTGCCAAGAACAAATCCAATGTAAGCTTTTGAAAACTTAGTGATGGAAACAACATCTTTAGATTTAAAAATTGATTCTTGGTTGTTTCCTTAGTTAACATGCATAGCAAACTTTGACCTTTCAGAAGATAATCTAAGTAAGCCAATGGCAAGGTCTTTTGAGATTAAGTACATACTAGCATGAGTTGATTTTATATGCCAAAGATGGTTTCTTTAATCTTGGTATTCATAGTGCATATATTCAAAAGCATACCAAGTACACATTATCATATCTATGATCAATAAACAATAATGCCATGGATAAAAACTCTCAATCAAGCATATAGAGAATTCATAGAGTTATTCTTAATAAATTGATTAATCATTTAGCAACTTATCCAATAGTGAGTAAAGCATACTATAAAATGAAGTGATTTGATTATATTTCCAAAAGTATTTTCTATATCACAAAATTGATCAATACCTGCAATTCATATTTTAATCAAATACTAAAGCAAAAATAATGATGAGATGCAAGGATTACTGATTTCATTATTATTATTATTAATTTTTTTTTATTTAAAATTACTTTTCATAAGTATGTTTTAAGTTTCATTTTTTGACGTGTGTCTAGAACACCCATTTGTATGAATCTATTTGTTCCATGGGTATCTTGGCACATCTATGTCTACATCCTCATATTTTCATTTTAGGTACCCAAGCTTGCTTGAGTCCTTGAGAGTTAGGACATATGGTTCCTTTTGGAACCCAGATTTGTTTAATTGTAATAACTTTACCACTTGATTTAATTATGTTAGAACGATAGGTAAAGTTGTTATGCCCATTCTTTTCATGTTTGAAATAAGTTATCTTATTTAATGGTTTGCTTAGTGAATTGATAACCTTTTTCTTTAGAGATTTATTATTAAGTAAAGGAGTCAAGCCAAATTTTGATTTATCATAATCAGCATGTTGGCTTTCAAACATCATTTTTAATCTTTCTGAACTTACAGTAAACTTGTTAATAAGAGATTTCAGTTGGTCAACTTCTTCGCTCAAGTTTTGGTTTGTTTTGATTAAGCTATGATTTTTCTGAATCAATTCTTCTGAATTTAACCTTAAGCTTTTATTTTCAGAATTTAGTTTGTCTTGTATTTCAGCAATAGAATTTCTTTCTTTTGAAATTTGCAAATTTAGCTTTTTAAGATTTTTATTTTTCATAGCTAATTTTCTACATTCACCATACAAATCATGAAAAGCATTTAAAAGTTCATCATAAGAAAATTCTTCTTGAAAATTATTTGATGTAAAAGTAGATTCAGATTTTACCTTATCTTCTTGTGCCATAAAGCAAAAGTTAGTTACCTCTTGTAGTTCTTTGGAGCTAATATCATCATTGTTGCTCCTAGCTTTCATTTTCTTGCTTGACTCTTCCTTGGTCAAAACTTTCTTCCTTTTATCTCTTTCTTTCTTTCTTCTTGCTTCCTCTTCTTCTTTGTCTTTAGGAAGCTTTTGAATTTTTTTGTTGTTCTTTCTTCCTCGAGTCGACTCGGGTTTACTTGGAGTCGACTCGACTGACTTGAGAGTCGACTCAAGATCTTCGGGAGACGTCTCGTTCTCAGAGGCCTAAAGGATGATTCTCTGTCTTTTGAACTGTTCTGCCTCGGAGTCGACTCGGGCCTTGTCGGAGTCGACTCGGCTAACTTGGGAGTCGACTCTGAAATACTTGGAGTCGACTCGTTCACAGGATCTTTAAGACTAAGTCTCTGCCTTTCAGATTGTTCTTCTCTAGGGGTCGACTCGGACAAACTGGGAGTCGACTCGGCTAATGTGGAAGATTCTGCAGTCTCATTGTTAGTATACAATTGAAGCACATGTGAGCTAATCTGAGATTTATCATAAATATTTTTTAAAGTATCCCAGATTTCTTTAGCAGATAAGCATGCCGAAATCTTATGAAATATAGATTCATGGTAGCACAATATAGAAAGTTCATAGCATTAGCATTCAATTGTGCTAAGTCTTTTTCATTGACATTTTGAGAGAGTGTGTGAGGTCCATTTATAATGATATTCCACATTTTATAGTTTTGTGATTGAACAAAAATTTTCATTCTAGCTTTCCATTGAATATAGTAAGTTCCATCAAACAGTGGAGGTCTGTTTATGGAAAGTCCCTCGGCAAATAATATGTTATGTGGGGTTGTCATAATCTTTAGCTCTAGTCGGTTAAGACTATAATTAATAGAAGAGCACCTGCTCTAATACCACTTGTTGCCCAAAGTGACAACCCAAGAGGGGGGGGTGAATTGGGTCTTTTAAAAACTTTTCAACTACTTCTAATCTTTTAGAGTTAATTAAGCTAAGTTGTATGGATGCTTAGTGGAATTTAAACTTAGCAAGAGTATGATTCCAATCTAATCAACTATTAAGCAGCGGACTCAATAAAAGATTAGTCTAAGTTTGCCCAAGTATGCAATTCAATTGAATGAGACTTGATTAAGTAAATTGAATATGCTTGCAACTAAAGGATGCACGGAGAAGAGTTAAGGAAGCATAGTATCTAAGTAAGTAAGTGAGTGAGAAAGTCAGACAACAAAGAGCATCACAAACACAACAAAAGTATAGTGGTTCGGTGCATCCCAACACCTACATCCACTCCCCAAGACCTCTTGGAAATTTCACTATAATTCCTCAGATTACAGCCGGTTGTTTTACAAGCTCACAACCCAACTTGTTGTTTTGCGAGATCACAACGAACTCGGTCGGTTTTCACAGGCTCACCGACTAGAACCTACCGATTGTTTTCACGGGCTCACAATCCAACCCAGTTGGTTTTTCCAAAGGCTCACCAACCACAACCTTACAACGATTGTTTTCCGGGTTCACAATCAACCCAGTTGGTTTTCCCCCAAAGGCTCACCAACCACAACCTTACAACGTTGGTTTTCCCTTTGGCTCACCAACAAACCTTAACACCGTTGGTTTTTCCTTTGGCTCACCAACAAACCTTAACCCCTTGATTCAATCCCTTGATTGAATCAAGTTACAAGATATTAGACAAAGAATTTAAAGCAAATACAAGCTTCTTAACTAAGCAAATATAGCAAATATAAACAAATGGAGTAAAGAGAAGCTCTCAAACGAATTTTGAAGATGAAGGAACTCGGCTTCTTCTTTACTTGACCCTCTTCTGATTTGGCACGAAGTAGAGGATCACCGAGGCAGCACACGGATGGAGAGGAAGCTTTGGGATTCACTTGGATGCTCTTCTTCTCTCTATTTTACTTTGAATGACCCTTTTGTGCTTATGGGAGATTTTCCTTGTAATCTCTTTGAAATCTCTTTCCTAAATGTTCTCTCCCACTTCCATACCTTCTCCCCTAGCTCTCCTCTTGATTTTATAGCTTTAGATGTCGTGGAAACAGAAATCTAGCCGTTAGAGACAAAAATAGAGCCGTTGTGCACAGTCTGCAACTCCTGACAATGTGTCCGTTGGGATCGGAGTCGACTCGCGCGATCTGGAGTCGACTCAGCTGTAGCAGGAGTCGACTCATGCTTTTCTGGAGTCGGCTCGGCAACTGTTCCAGATTTGAATTAAAGTGGTCTTCTCGACTGGGAGTCGACTCGACTTAACCCGGAGTCGACTCGCCAAAATCTGGAGCTGACCTTGCACTTTTGGAGTCGGCTCATCCCAAGGAATCCATAGATGTATTCTTCAACTTGGCTCACTCGAGTCGACTCGTGAATTCTGGGAGTCGACTCGGCACTCAGAGGCCGAACTCCCGATCTTCTGTCTTTTGGCTCGTGCAGTCTTGGAGTCGACTCGAACTGTTCCGGAGTCGACTCGGCTCTCAGTATCCGAAAAACAGTCTTCTGTCTTTTTGGAGTAGCGCTGCCTTGGAGTCGACTCGAACTGTCTTGGAGTCGACTCGCGTCTCAGAGACAACAATACTGTCTTCTGTCTTTTTGGAGTAGCGCTGCCTTGGAGTCGACTCGAACTGTCTTGGAGTTGACTCGCGTCTCAGAGACAACAATACTGTCTTCTGTCTTTTTGGGGTCGCGCTGTCTCGGAGTCGACTCGGGCTTTGCGGGAGTCGACTCGCCTCTCAGTGCCCGAAAGTTGGTCTCTGACTTTTGCCTTGTATAACACTGAGAGTCGACTCTCGCTTTCTTTGTAGTCGACCTGCCAACCATCGGAGTCGACTCAAGTTCTTCAGGAGTCGACTCGGGGACTATTCATTTGAATTTTCCTTTGAATTTGCTCCTCCAACTTGAATCCTTTGAACTTGAAACTTGGGCCAATAAATTGTAGCTTTCTTCCAACTTTTCTTGAGAGTTTTGGAGGCCTTCTTGTGTTCTTCCAACTTGCTATGTTCCTTGCAAAATAAATATCTTTCTCCTTGCAACACAAACATTAGTATTTATACTTCAAGGTTTTGTGATCATCAAAATCAATCTTTAAATCAATCTTTGGGTCATCAAAATGAGAAAGTTATATGATTTATCAAAGATATGTGAGTGCTAGTGAACTTCTAGAAAATTATGAAACTATTATTCCACGGCCCATGATTTAAAAAATGATTTTTCTTTTATTTTTATCTTTATCTGAATTTCTAATTTCTCTCTTCTAGAAATTTATGTCAAATAAGTTAGAAATTTTGTTAGAATCTATTTCTACTATTTATTAATATTTATCTCTTTATTTTTCTTTAGAAAAGTTAGATTCTATGGGAACTAGGACAATCTATTGGTTTTAGAAATCTCTTTTATAAGTAAGTCTTCCTACATCCTCTTCCTACATCAAATAATATTCAAAAAATATTTTGAAGTTCTTTTCCACTTTCTATATTAGAGTGATTCCCTACTTACTATAGTATGAGACTGGAATCCTCTGAGACGCAACTGGTGCAGGACCAAAAGTTTTGAGCATCCTTAGAGAAATTAGAATTGAGAGGATGAAGACTCTCAATGATTTGTTAAGGCCAACAGTTATTTGTATGCATTTATGTATATATGTATAAATTTTTAAAAAAAGGCAGGGTGGGAAGGACAATACCTCGGCGATCGAAGAAGTTAACGATGAAAAAAAAAAAAAAATCACCTTTCCTGATTAATCTTATTTAACATTAGTGCAAAATCTAATGTGCACAAAATGCACAACCATAGCTACTCCTTCGTAAACAGAATCCAAACCAATAATCAACCAAAAAATAAAAAGAGAAAAATGAAAACAAGGAGAAAAAGAAGCAAAAGAGGAAGAACAAAATGTAAAAGAAAGGCATAGGATAGCATAATCATAAAATATAGTTCATCAACCTATAAACCATCAAAATGAAGAAATAAGCTCAACCAAAATAAGAAAAATCCAAATGACCACCCTCCCAGCTATCATAATGGAACAAAACAACAACAAAAAAAATTTTAAAAAAAGGAAAAAGGGACCAAAAAATGTAGCAAACAAAATAAGGGATGAAAGAGATGAAAAAAAAACTCTATTTTCTAAATTGAGAGGATTAAAAGGACAAAATTGATAGACAAAAAGGCAGAAAATCCTTCCAAATAATAATCTTGAACTTCATATTTAATTTAATTATCTTCAAAACACGATGATCCAAGAGGAGGGTTGAAAAAAAACTCATCTTCTCTAATGGTAGCAGCGAACAGAAGAGCAAAAAAATTATCGAACCAACAAACATACTGAAGTAGAAAAGTCAGAAAAAACTCTTTCAACTAATAATTTCCATCGCAATCTCACCAAATCATCTTCAATTAAATCACCTGCATTTCCCACCACGCTAACAAAACTCAACCCATCCAAAAAAAACATGTTTTTTTTTTAAAAAAAACAAAAGGATGAACTTAGCAATACTGCAATAGCAAAAGAAAAAAATGAACAATTTTTAGATGAAGCCCTATAAACACAAATGTAAGAAAATAAAAAGTAGAAAGAAAAAGTAAAATATTAAAAATCAAAGCCATGCAACACCGAAAAACACGAAGATGAATCGAAAGAAACAGTTGAACTTTTCCAAACTAAAATGAGAAAAATATAAATACGTCTAGAAAGGGAAAATAATCATGGAAAAAGGAAAAAGAACCATTGCCTCACTTCATCATCTCCAAATAAACTTGAAACCCTAACTCTCAACCACCCTCCTGAGGCCTCCTCCATAGGAAGAAACCAAACGTTAATTGATCCACACCACCCTTGAACCCAAGCAAAATCCACGGATCCATGAACTCAACCTGAAACCTTACCCAAAAATGACATGTTGAGAACCCAAGCCAAGCTAATCCAAATGCCACGCCATGCCACGCTTAGCTCTGAGTGAAATTTTCCCCATGCCACGAAATGAATATTTCCAAAGACTCCCAGCCCAGGAGCGAGTCCATGCACGAACACACCAAAATTGACGTGAAGAAACCTCAGACCAAGCAAGCCGAGGCATGGAGAGAAAACCAGATTGAGAGCTGCACAAAATTCACTCACGTTGGAAGGAATATTCTAAAGATTCTTGATTCGCTTTATACCTATAGATAATAGTTGCCAACTAGTACTTGACATGACATGCATATCAAATAGAACATCATCTATACATCATCAACACTCAGAAATTTTTCGTTTATGCTTATAACAAGTACATGAAAATATGGCACATATAGAAGTAAAATTATTTAAAAAATAAAAAAGTTTATGATGTCAAACAAGAGAATGTTTAATAAAATAAGATAAATTTCATGGAATTAAAGAATGATTAAAGCTAAGGTAGATGAATACCTCATCCTAGAATAGAACATTAAAAGTACAAATAAATATAGATAGGCATAGGTCCAACTTGGGAGATAAAAAATGAAAAATGATTTAGCTAAAGAGAGGAACAAAAGATTCAAAGCATCAAGTGTTTTTTTTAAAGAAAAAAAAAGAAGAAAATTTCCCGGATTGGGGCCAATGAACTTCTATCCAAAGGCTTATTTCATCACATAAAAGTTAATTTTTTATTTTATTCTTCGTAAAATTTGTCACCTTGGGTTCAAGGGAAGTTATTCTTCCTTAACCAAGGCAGGTTACACTCCACTAGGTGTATACCAGCCCTTGAAATATCTGAAGTTTTAACATTTCTTCACCATCGATCTTACATTGTGAGATCTCATACACATTTTCCTCCTCGAACGGCTTCTGTTTCAACCTTTAAATTTATCTCTACTCATCATAAGCCAAACATATCATAATAGCAGCCAATCGCTGGTATGGAAATTAAGCATAACATCAACAAGCATTTCGATACAATTTATGACATTTTTTTTTTTTTGCACATAGCACTTCCATGAAAGACAATAAAAGCCAAACTGAGCCGGCCACACTGGAAATGGTTATGATTAGGACCTTCGCTGTCCCACCTACCATCAGGAAAGTGTATTATTATTGTTTAAAATATAGCAAACCTTTCTGTATTGCAAGTCATTTAAAGAGTAGAAAAGGGCTCCATCATTTTCCCCTTAAAAATCTTGAATACATACTTATCAAAAGAAACAGATAAGCAGCCTAACACCATTTGCATGTAACGAACATCAGATTTTTGAAATTTATCATCCAACAAAAAACCAAGGTCTGCAACCTCCCCATTGTCTAAAGTTGAATCCACACCACCATAAGATAAGATTTATATCAGAAATGCCCCAAAATCGAGGTAATTTGTTCCATCAGATGTGGTAAAAATGCTACCAAAAACATTTGGAAAGATATCAAAGCTGACATTGGTTCCATAGTGTCCTCCATTGACATAAATTAACATACTTATGGCTGTTATCTATTGTACACTGTACAATTGAGACATTCCAAAGCATCTCCAAGCCAGGGCTTTTCACTGATCAACGTAAACAGATGCAATGGGCAGGACTAGGTAATCCAACAAATTTGAATCAAAAGCCTCATTGTTCATCGTCATCTTCATCCTGCAGCCCTGCATCGTCCCCTATCCCTTCAAGGAGTGACTCCACATCCTCACCCAACTCAATCAGCCTTGAGCTCAGCTTCTCCACCTTGCTCTGCTCCTGGCCCAGGCAAACGAGCAGATCATTCAGTTCGGCTTCACTCTCCTTCTCGGCTTCCTGCTTTGCCTCCGCCCTTAGTGCTTCCACATCCGGATATGGCACATTGCCCCCTTTCCTCAAAGCCTTCACCTCTGCTTCCAAGCTCAAGTTGGCCTGTTCTAGACTGTTATAGGCATCTGAAAGGCTCTTCAGATCAGCTTCTAGCTTTGAAGCCAAGTTCCGGTAATTGCTAGCCTCAGCCTCAATCTTAGCCTTCTCAGATTTGAGCATTTCTATGCGTCGTGCTGCTTCCTGAAGATCTTGATGAAGTTTTTCAGATTGAAGCCTCTCTCTCCCACTGCTTGGTTTCTGAGCAGGATCAAATGTCCCACTGCTTCCAGACCTCACCAATTCCTCAGCTAAAGTAGTGTTGCGACCTAGGAGATCCTTTACAAGTCATTACCAATTAAGAGGTTAGAGACATCACTAAATCTACTGTAGCAAAAAACACGGAAGGATGAATTTCACCAGTGATCACAGCCTTTGAATTATTCCAACATAACCAACAAAATGTAAATGGGATGAACCTGGAAACTAACCTGCATCTCATTGCATTGCTTCTCCACAAATGACTTAAGCCGCTTTACGTAATCTCCATCAGTCTCTCCATTCTTCTGCTCCAGCTCAGCTGGCAGTACAGTGACCTTGTTCTTTGTATGGCTGAAAATGTCCACGATGCTTTCTCTAATACATGCTTCAAGCTTTTTAACGAAACTAACAAACTGTGGGTCAAAAATCTCTACAAGGATTGGATGCTCATGCTTCGTATTTGTTTCATCATTCTCGATCTCTCCGGTCTCGGCCATACTAGCTGTAATAGATCTTGTAAGAGGCTTACGATGTTGGACAGATGTGGAGAGGGACACAAAATTCTTCTGCAACTCATCAAACTTCAAAAAATATGAGGTGAGACCAATCTTTTGACTTATAACATCAACCACAGCAAAGGCATCTCTATTGTTCTCACTGCATTTGTTATAAAGAACACATTCTCCTAAAACAATAGCAGCCAATCCATGCACATAGACACTGGCCTGTGGGCTTGAAACTAGTTCGAGCATAAATGTGAGATGTGCTGGTGAATCTAAAAAGCAGCTGATGGCATTTGGACAATCTTCCAGCCAAGTGATCAGTAACTGGAGAATAAGTGGCTGGATATAAGAATCTTCTGCTGGAGCAATGCCACTTTGGCTGTTATGTTTACTTTTTGTTGAGGCTGAAAGAGCCAAATACTTCACAATCCGGTGCAAGAGTGGCTCTGGGGAGCCTAACGACGGCACTGGTGCCTCAAGCTCGATTCGTAAAGCCTGAAAGTGTTTGGGAAGTTTAAATCCAATCTAGTCTGCAGCTAAGCAAAAGCTAACATGAAAATGAGTCAAAAGGGGGAAGAGAGAGAGGGGGAAGGAAGGGGGTGGGGGCGGAGAATTAACTAGCTCTTAAACTCCAATATTGATAAGCAAAAGTTAACAGAACTTATACCAAGAATTAAGTTTCCAGGATTTTTTCTTTTAATTCTGAACAAGGAACGCAATAGAAAACATGTATAAAATAGAAAACATGTAATCTGAGCGACTTGACTGCAATTTAGCCACTATGAATAAGGGGAACCAAGGCAGCCTCTACGTCCTCTGTTTATACTAATTCACTTTCAAACAGGAGAAAAACAGTGAAAAAAAAGAGAGGTAAGCATCATGCACATACATGCTCCTTGCACTGGACATTGTCCTTCAGAATATGAGAGAGAATGCTAGCAGCTCTTGAGCATGCCTGCATTCGAATATCAAATGGATGAATGTTAGGATATAACCACTTAAAAATTGATGTTCCAAAAATTAAAATCACATTCTGAAACACCAAAAATGTGTTTTTATATATTTAAATTGCAGATTATAGGATTTAAGTCAAAAGACTCTCCATGTTCTTAATGATCAGTCTCCTCACCCTTTTTCATCAGATATAGTTTTTCATTAAACATGTATGGATAAATAATGAGATAAATTGTAAACAGATAAAAAAATCAAAAGAAGTTAAATATAGTAGAATCCATGTTGTCTGTGCCTCAAATAGTATTACTTGCAAACCATCATCAAAAAAAAAAAAAAAACTGCATTGACTTTGCTTTTGCCCCCCTTCAAATTAAAGATCCATCCATTTTTTAGACATTCAATTTCTCCGCACATTTTATCAGCTGTAACCTTTTGTTAGGTATGCATGAATAAGTAACAAGATAAACCAAAAATAGTTGAATCAAAATAAGGCAGTTCACTCCGTGTTGCCTTTACCTCAATTATTATTAAGTGCAAGTAATTACCGGTCACAAAACTCTGTTGGACCTAAATTACCTGAGCAACCGAACCTTTTCAAAGTCATGGATTAGCTATTAGAGAAATCACTTTGTACTTCAGTTGAGTTGAACAATAAAGTGGGGATCATAAATCCTAGGTTCAAACAAAGCTTATAGAGCTAACTATTTTAGTTCATGTGAATTGTACTACTAGATCATGCACAACTAACTGAGAAAACTGAGTTTTTTATTGAGCTATAACCCTTATATGGGATCTGAGACAAGCAGAACGTATGCATAGCCATAATTAACTATCAAGTGCAACTTCATTCTGGCATGATATAGGTACAGGATCAGCGGTATTGATTAGTGCAGTGCAATAGCATAAATAAGGGATCTCAAAAATGTTCAGCTATTATTTTAATTATTCTATGACTGTTTAATTATTAAAACAAAATGAAGGGTGACTTCAGATTTTTAACCCTGATTTACTCCAAAATCTGAGAAAATAATGCCTTAACAGCAGGCAAGCAAAACAAGCTAATCTTAAATAGTTACAGATATAAGGCCTCAGAAGCCAATCAAAAGTTGAGGTCCAAGGGAAAGAGTTCCAGTGTTCCTTACATTGCTGTGTTTTTGGATGAAGACGATCCCCATGTTGAGATAAGAAACCAAGGCATGTACTTACAATGACTAATGTCTTATTACATACAATATTAGCTGATGAAACCTAAATGACTCACCTCAAATTCTCCATTAGCCTCAGTTGGTACCAAAGCTTGTAAAAGCATGCTGCCACACAAGAACAAATTAGGTCACAAGGATAATTTACTTCTTAATAAAAATGAGAAAGAATGAAACTTTGAGCAACAAATAATGGTTTTAAAAAGAAGAAATGAATTCAGCCTTTCTCAGTCAACTGCATATAAGAAATCAAACAAAACCTAAGCCACGATTATCTCAGGAATGAAGTCAAGATATACAGTGCAGCAGAACCAACTTATGGCAAATGATGCAGGGTTATCTTCTCTACTAACCTTCCAAATGTATGGCCAATGGCTTCTGGAATAGTATGGCTTGTTGAATTTGGTGGAGTCAATGTTGATGCTAACATTGCTTGGCCATCAGTATTTTTCTGTTTCATTACAGGCAATAAGTACTAATGTGTATGAATGCATGTACCAAACTACAAAGATGTTACACAAGACCTTACTGCCAGACATAAATCCAGCAGAAGTAATTACCTAGCTCTGGAGTTTAACATGACCAACCATACTCTTTAGCATTGACAATTTGAATTGTTCTCAAGAGTCTCAAATAAGATATTACAGTATATTGCTATATGACTGAGAGAATTTGTTGCTTGGCCTTTTGTGGTATTGTCCTTGATTCTCTACTCAAATTTATGATCTTCATGGCCATGATACACAATTAACGTTTTTTTCTCTTGAACTGGTTTGTTTTGTTGGGTCACCCCAGAAATAAACTTGCTTAAGAAAATATTTGGCGTATTTACCTTTTCACCAAGTTTGCAAATGCGATTGTGGCAAAAGTTATTCAATGAATAATGAGTTTATAAGGGCATTCAAGTTTACAGAGATACCTCAATACACAGTAATTAATTATTAACACAAAGCTCGATATTTGACTCATCTTTTTATCTGATTTGAATTGATAATTAGACACCCATTGGTTGATGCACATCTTCTTAGGGCATCTGAAGAGAGAGAGAACTAAACAGGGATATTCTACTAAAGTTTAGGAACTTATAGAGGCTAATTTCATGACCCATGCAAAAATAGAGCTAGGCTAAGGGCACATGCAATGCACATAATTGGAGAAAAGGTAAAAAATGAAGTGATATATACTCCACCTTTTATTACTGCAATCCTGTGTCCATCTATCTCCAATTATGGTCTAGACATGGTATGTGTGCAAATGCAAAATAATAGTCAACTAATCATCTTTTGATATAACAACAAAATCAAAATTATCAAACTACTCATTAGTAACAAGTGTAGGTCAGATAGTGGTGGAAGTCATACCTCAAAGTTTATGTCATAATGGTCGCCTCCTAGGGAAGTCTAGTATCTCCTCCTTGGTAACTGGTCAGGGATTTCTCTCTCCTAGTTGGGGAAGCATGGGAGGGAGGGAAGGGAGGAACTTTTGATATAGACAAAGTATTATGTTCTAAACCTCATACATTTCAGGTTTGGTTAATAGGTTGATAAAAATTTTAGATATTTTTCATCGAGCATGTCAAGTTATCGTATAAGTTGAATCATGACACTTTAGTGTTTCACCCTAGATGTCCAAAATCTTTTAACTTTTGCCCAAAAATATGAAAACTAAAGCCAAACCTTGTCAGCTTTAATTAGATCCCATCCAAAGCTGAGGTATGTTTCATGGTTACAGCCGAAACTTGCTTAAAGGCCAAATTTGATAGTTTTGTGAATATATACAAACATTACGACCAAGGTTCGCCGTCTCGGTACCAAACTCCATATCAATGCCACACTAGCACAGTGTCAGTACAGGATTTTTTTGGCGTACCGAGTGTCAGTACATAATTTTTTTGGTATACTGAGTGTTGGTACACTACCCGTACCAGATATCGGTCCCAAAAGTATGGTATGGTACGCTTCGTACGGCCTGGTTCGGGCTGGTACGGCATACCATGATTACAACATTTTTTTCTTGAGAAGTAAATATGTCAACATAGGCTTGGCTATCTTAGAGCTCGAACTTGGTTGACATTTAGGCTTTCGAGTTTTCAATCGACAACAAATAATTAAGTGATATGTTACAATTTAAAATGATGTAAAATAAGGTTATATACTGTTTTGGTTTTGAAAACGAAAACTCAGATACATATACATGCATCTTATATTTTAAAAAATATACTATTTCAGCATAGAACCAACAAAAATTATAATCAAAAGTCTCAAAAATGATAAAGTATACTTTTGATGATGGCTGATTTGTTTGGTTTAGTTTTTTACTTCTTTTTCTTGTTGCAATGTTTTACTTTTTTTAATCTTTGTATCTTCTCATATTTTAAAAATATACCGTTTCAGCATAGAGCCAACAAAAAATAATACTCAAAGGTCCCGAAAATGATATAGCATACTTTGATGGCTGATTTGTTTGGTTAAATTTTTAACTTCTTTTTCTACTTCTAATGTTTTATTTTTTTATTTTTTGTATCTTCTTATATTTTTAGGCTGAAGCTACTAAAACTAGATAGAAAGTTGATTATGTTACCATTCACAGGATAAAATTTATTTGAACAGCTATGGGGATCTGAAAATTGAAAACATTATTTTAATTGAATGAACAATTAAAATATGCAATAACAGCCATTATTCCCATTACATAATGGCCATTATAATGGAATAGCAGTTAAATAATGGCAGTTATTTGAATACTTATCATGCATGTTTGCAGGCACATGATCATATCTACAAATTTATGCAGGTAAGTACATCCTCCAAGACAACCAAATAGAAATATTTTTTGACAAATCTAAAATCTATTTTTCATCTAATATAATTATCAAATAATATAAATGCAGTGGCATACAATAAGTATTTATGGTGAAAAACTACAGCAATACTAGCTAATAAACAGCAGTTGTTCATGTATACTTCATAACATTAAAAAGAGATAACCTCACAGAAGCACTTGAAGACATAATCAGCTGCTAGAAATTCCTGTATAGTAGAGGTATGCATAGCAATACGGAATATAGCATTTATAGCAGGCTCAACATGAGGCTCTTCTCCAACTAATTTACTTGCAATAGAATCAAGATTATGAGGATTTCTTGTGACCAAATCGCCAATACATCGCAATGCCTGAAATCAATCAAAAAATTGGTTTGACATTACTATCAGTAAACGATACTATTAGAATCACGTCAGAAGAAAAATATTTACACTTACTAAGTTATAAACTCAGCTAATAACACTAACAACAAGGTCTAAAAGCTATTTGCACACTTGGGATCTATGTGGATCCTGGGAAAATGAAGAAAAGGATGTGAAACAGAGTTTACTGTATCAATATAAGCATAATGAACCCCCATTCCTTCTTATGTTCGTCTTCTTTACTTCTATTTCTAGCATCCAAAAAGAGCCTTACTCATGTTCAGTTAAATCGGCATCTAAGAAAATCTTCTGTGGCGAAAGCTGACAATAAATGGGCATTAACAATAATCAAACAGCAATGTCTATGGCCTTCCTTTTAAAAGGGGTTTTCATGAAATGCAACTACATGGGTCCACTTATTGATATAATTATCCATATACTATCAAGTGAGAAAGTAGTAATTAAGCTTACAATATTGTGAATTAGTCCACCCTTGATTACATCTTAGATACTCTGACAGTTTACCTTCAATTCCACATACAGATAGCTAGTCACCTATCATACTAATTTGCCTCAATTTCTCTTAAGGCTCACTCTTGTAGGCCTTTTCATCAAAGTTATGTAATACTAAAAAAGAAAAATAAATAACAAATTTTAAAAAAAAATTGCTAAGGTACGCATTTGACGTACAGTATTAGCTTATAAGGAAGCAAAATTAGTAGAGAGGAACTCTACAACCTTGCCCATATGCTGAATAGAATAGTTTACTTACATGTGTTTTATCATAACATCAATTTTAGGAATTATAGCTCAGCTAATTGCCATGGCCCTGATATTTTCATCTAGATATTGCCTCCTCTCTTAGTAACAATAGTTAAATACACCGACGATAGTGTTATATGGTGTGCCTCTGGCTCATAGGCAGCACAACATCATGCTGGTATTCAATCATGTGTCAAGGCACATTTCAGGAAAGAAGGATTGGTGCCGAATGATGTGGCAGTCACTAGCTACATGGTACAGCAGTACAGAACCCCTAATATAGCACCTTGTTCATTTAGTTCTCAGATTAGAGATCAGCATATTAATTTGATTGTGGATTTAGTTCTGAAATCTTTTTGGTGTTAAATCACCAAAAAATATCAGGAAATATGGGAAACAAAGAGTAAAGAGGGTAAAAGCAGTGGAGAAGCATGAAATTCTGGAGCAAAAGAGAGAAGGAAGTAGACATCAGACTCGAAGAGGAAGAACAAAGTTTTTTTTTTCCAAGCCTTCAAAACTCTAATAGAATAACATGACACTTCTCTTTAAAACAAATTCTAAGCAAAACAAAGTATCCCCAACATACCGCTTTATTACACGGGAAGCTCTAGGATTTTTTGGAGGAAAAGAGAGCGGATGGCAGGATGGGTCATATGAACACTAAAGAGGGATAAGAGCATTTATCCATTTCTCTCTTCCTTCACCCCACCCCCACACACACCTCTTTTTTTTCCCTTTCAGTTGTCAGGTCATCAGTAAGGCCTTGATGTCTCAATTCAAATTGAGTTTCCACATCAGATTAGCATCTAAACCCTCACAAAAAAAAAAAAAAAAATGAGACCCCAGACAAAAAACCAAAAAAATCTACTTAGAACAGAAGAATAACCAATTGAAAACTGAAAATAAAGAACTAAATAAGCTCAAAAGGCTAAAATCAACCATCAAAGGCCTCACAGGTCCACATGAATCATCCCCAAGACCAAGACAATGCCAATGGTTGTCCAAAACAGGACATACCATATGTAGGTACCTGTGTGATACATAGTACATATTAGCCCCTAATCCTTGGTTAAAAACTGACAGCTGGCATGCTATCCTTGTATAATACACCAAGTTGTCGAAATCATGCCTCATAGTTTAGAACTTTAGATACTCTTTACAAATAAAATAGGGTAAACGACAATGGCTCCTTGTCCATAATCCACTCCTCTATATTTCTATTAAAATTTACCTAAGTATAGGAAGGGTATCTGCATTGTTCATATCCCTCTACCATGTCGATGGCAAGTGCTTAGTCAGCTGAACGGGATGAAGTCTTAGGTGGCTTAGGGTAATAATGTTGGCAACAGGAGTTTTTTGTCTTTGTATCAACAATGTGTGATTGACATCCTCCGCGTATATATGACGGACTATACAAGGATATTTAACCTGTGCCTTAAAATAAAGCATTATAGCGCCAATGGACATTAATGATGACTAGTGAAGCTGCAAATCCGTATGGTAGGTTTATTTCAAGAATGATTAAGATTCAAAAAGGATATGATGAGATGATAGACTGACTCTGGTCGTTCTCTCACCATTTCCTCAATACTACATGGATAAACGATAATATCCATCTCAATTTTTTTTCCTTTCTTTTAGTAGGAAAGATGAATGTAGCACTTTCATAATTTTACAGAGTATAGCAGGCGTGAAGCAAAACAGCCCACTACCTTCAGAGTAGAACAAGGCTGTAAACACCATGGACCCAGAAGGGGATGGGGAAACTAGGTCTCAGGAACAAGTCTACCTATAGGCTATGTCGCAAGATTTATATATGAACTAGGTCTTATATAGAAAATTTGAGTTCGAACATATGTTTATATCTAAATGTGCATATAAACATGAACATATAACAAATTGGATAGAAGATGGTAACAGAATTCAGTCAATATTGTTAGAAGTATACCTCAAGGTGATTATTTGCATTATCTTTTGTGTAAAAGGGATAATGGTATTACTAAGCCAGTTATTTGTCAGGCATTTAATTTGGAATGGCATAATCGCGCTTGCAAGTATTAAGGAATAACAAATGCAATTCCAATGACAACCATGAAAAGATTTAAATTTCAAGAGACAATTATATGACAGGCTAAACTTCATAGTTTAGAAATCTGGGCAAAGTTTACTAGGAAATAATATGAGCACAGCAGATAAGTTGAGAGGGGTATATACAATCTCCAGTAGAGTTAAAAGTGAGCACTAGAAGGAACTTTCGAATGTTTGAATCAACAAACAATGGGGATTATAATCATCCATCTTTTGGAAAGGCAGTAAGTCATGGAAAGAAAGAAAGCTAATATAAAGGTTTAAAAGAAGAGCTAGAGCTTGTTGATCTGGTTATAATACAGCGGTAAATATTATAACCACTGTCTCCCCTCCCAATTTTACGACATCATCTACCAATGCTGATGCCGATATAAGGACCTCGGTCAGCTGTATTTTGTTCCTACTTATCAACCATTGACCTGATTGATAAAATTTCCTAGCATTCATATACCATTTCTGCAAATTCACCACTTGCCTCAAGAGTCAAGAATAAGACTCTCATCTTTTGCAAATGTTGTACTGTAATGAAGATAAATTAAGCATTAACAATTGTTCTTGTTGACTTGATGAAAAAAAAACATGCAACTAGTAGAAAACAAAGGCATGTGAGATTTTTATTATATTTAGTATGGCACATGTAAGTCCTCAGAGGTTAATTTACAGGTGACAAACTGTAAGAGACAGATCATTAGTGCTCCACAGTACCATTATCAATGCTGTGAATCATATTAGTAGTTTATTGATGTGATTTTTTTATTATAATCCATATAAAGATCTGTAATCCTCCATACACAAAATATTGAAGTTTAAGTTCTCTATTAATCATCTAAGAGAAGTAATAATACGAATCTGAATTGTGGAAATGGTATAAATAAAATCACATTTCCTTATAGATGATTAAAAAGAGCACTGTTTGGTTCAGAAAACTGTCAGACTCTGAGAACAATGCGCAAATTTCTCATAAAACCCCATCCTTGTGTGCCAGAGCGTAAATATGATAACTAAGATATCTTACCAAGCAGCGAACAGCAACCGCAGCCCATTGACTCTCGACACCCAACAATAAGAGATGGTCCAAAATTTTCTTCTGTGGTTTTGCAAATAAACAAAGGATGAACATTCGATTTAGGAATGGAACTACAAGTACATGTTTCAATTGGTAATTAATTGTCATACTTGTGCTAATGCAGTTTGACTGGATAGCCTATTAGCATCTTTTCCTAGCTCATCTGGTGGACCTCCTGTCAGAAGCAACTCAACAGTCTCCAATGCATTGAGTAGATTTACTGTCTAGAGCGTGGTGATTGTTTCGGAAGTATATAGCAAAAAATCAAAAGAAAGATCAGTTAGGCTTTAGCAGCTATCTAATTCTGATTTCTGAGGAAGAATTAAAATGTTAATTGTTGATGTCGAAGAAATTTAGAGTGACCATACCTTCTGTTGAGTAAAATTGTAAGCACTACCTCTGCGAAGCCTCAGTATTGATACTAAAGGTTCAAAACCGATAGTTTCCTTCAGCAATATCTAAACCACACATATGAAAGTTAAACAATGCAAAAGATTCAGAAGTAATGGCTTCAAGAGACGCATACCTGATTGGATGCATTGTTGCGAATGAGATTATTCAGCAATTCAAGACAATCCTGTTCAGCAAGAAATATTAGTGTGAACAGCATAAGTGAACAAAAAGATCAAGTTAAAACTTAAATAACATCAGTAAAGAAAGACAAGGACAAATAACAAGAAACAGTATGTATCATACTCCTAACATTTTTCAAAGATTTTATGAAGAACATATAATTAGATAGTGCCAGAAAGAAAATAAGGTAATCACAATGATAATTTAGTAGCTAGATCTACAAACATGAAAAAAAGCATGTTACTGTCACCTGAATCAAAAAACCATCAGACGAGCTAGACAGGAAATTCCACAAATTTCACTTATTTTTCTTTTATAATTTCATAAAACAATGACCCAGCAGGAGCTAGGACAAAACATATAACTAGGTAGGGGTGCGATCGAGCTGAGCCGGGCTGAGCAACTAGAGGCTCGGCTCGACTCGATTCAAAATACTCAGGATCGGAACTCAACTCGATATCGATCAAGCCTTAATATCCAAGCTCGAACTCGACTCGATAAAAAAAACAATACTTGAGATCGACTCAACTCGATTTGAAAATCAACCAAGCCATCTTGAGCTCGAGCTCTAATTCGAGCCTTGGACATAATTAAAAATATGGTTAAAACAAAATAACACATAATATTATATGTTCAAATATTATATTAAAAATATATATTATAAATAAAATATAGTATTATTAAAAATTTATATACTCGACTAGGCTCGCAAGCTTTCAAGCTGAGTATTTTGCTAATCAAGCTTGACTCAAAAAAATGTTTAAGCTACTCAAACTCGACTCAAGCTTGGTAATAGTCGAGTCGAGTCAAATTCGAGCAGTTCGTGCTCATTTGCACCCCTGTAACTGGGTCCCACATTTTCAAGAAGAAAACAATCCAAAGCATATAAAAGCAAACGGAAAGGCCCTAAAATGAACATGCAACAGAATTAAATAGAGAGATCCCCGATGTAGTCGGTGAAAATGTCTTTTAGCTATAGAAATTAATATAAAATAAACACATTAGCACTTCTCTGCAAAAAATTCTAATACTAGATAGTAACAAAGAAGGAAGCCAAGATTAATCCTAAAGAGTGCAATGGTTGGGATAATATGTCTAAACTGCTATGGCTTCTCAGTACGTGTTGGCTAAAACCAATAGAGATAAAAGGGTGATTTGACAATCATTGTCCATTTCCCAAAAGAGTTATTTCTAAAGGTGTATCATGCTCTATCATTAAGGTTTCAGCTTGTACAAATTCGTGGTGGAGGACACATGAACATATTGACTACAAAAAGTGGTAAACATGTACACCTATAAAAATGACAATGATCAAGAAGAACACATAAATCCTAACAACTTGAAAAACTACAACAAAAGCAAGGAGATCAAATATCAAAAGAACTAATTTCTATTTCAAAACTTCTGTCGTGATGTTTTATTATTTAAAAAAAGGGGGTGTTCTAGTGCACGGGGTTCCCACTGCTGTGAGATCTGGGGAGGGTCAAATGTACGCAGCCTTACCCTCATATGTGGAGAGGCTATTCTCGTGTTTCAAACTTGTGACACCCAAGTCATAAGGGACCAACCTTACTATTGCACCAAGGCCCACCCTCGAGATGTTTTTCTATTTAAAAGCATGAAAAAAAATCAGATTCCAACTTCCCCTATTTTGTATCCTATATGGAAGATTCTAGGAATACAGATAGAAAACCAAGTTATTTATCAACAAAAATGATGGACTGACCTATCTGGATTCTGAGTTTCAAAATAATCACCTGAACTACAACACCTCCATCAGAACCTCCTTCCTCTTTAATAATGCTAAATATCTTCTCAAATGCACCCTCAAAAACTACGATTTTTTGGATTTCCTGAACATGGTAAGGAGAAATATGAATAAAATGTTTTCGGACCAGAATTACTTGTTACGCAATGTAAGGAGTGGAAATTCACCTCAGCCTCGCGAGTCAGATAAGTAAGAAGTAATAAGGCTTCATTTCTTATAACCTGTCATATAGATTGAACCATCAGTCCTAGAAGAGATAAAAGGCTTCATTTCAAATAACTTATAAAATAGAGGAATTTCAAGGAAGTCGATTAGTATGGAACATTTTCTTTTCAATATCTTTTGGCAAATACATGGCTTCAAGTAATAAATATTTAAACAATACACAGGTAATGGTGACAATCAAACAATGCAAGCATAGAGTAAGAGATTGGCAGGATGATGGCAGCAAGAAAACACTCAACTAGACAATATAATTGCACTCAACTCAGAAAATGTGGCAAACTACAGAACTATCCGGGGTTCTATAACTAAAATGAAGCAGTGTAATTGTCAATGAAAAGTATATCTGAGAAGCATCACTTTTTCCGTGCTTGGTTCTCCTTGTTATTATATTCATGAAAATTTTGGCATGTCATGACTGAAAAGTTCTAATGATCGTTGGATTCAAACCCATGATTTCCACCACATTTCAAAAATGGTTGATTCGGTCACTGTGACTATCATGATACACACACACACAGAGAGAGAGAGAGAGAGCACTTCAAAGTTTGAAAACACATCTTGGCACAAATACCAGCACCTCCTTTTATTGAGAAAAAATGAAAAATTGGATCAAGTATTACCATATACATCAATATAGTTAGCAGTTACCAACCATCATAATCAACTAAGCTTATGTGGTTCATTGATTTCATTGATTTGGTGTTAAGTTCATAAAATTTTTTTTGCATATTCCCTTCTATTAAAAACTAAATTCCACTTAAAGCAGTATTTTAGATCTTTATACAAAATGACAAAAGAGTGACAGGAGGACTGGGGACTTCAAGTGATAAATTTAATGCATGCCATATATATCACAACATTTGCATAGATATGATGCATCACAAGTCCCAAAAAAATTTCACAACTTTCCTGATGCCTACCTATTATTTCTACAATTTCCTGGGCTCTCACTTTATGTATCGTCATTGAATTTTCTTAGAAAAGATAAGTTAAGTGGAGGTTCAAAATTATTTTATTTCTTGAAGAAAAATTCTATGACAGAAGCAAAAAAGGCAAAAAATTAAAAAAAAAAGAGAACATGACCAAATCTAAAATCTGAAGCCCAACAAAATGGCATTAAATCTTCTTCCTAACAGAGTAGTTACAATGCTGAAAAGCAATCTAATTGCCATACAAAAGGGAAGAACTCTCATTTTTGGAGGTTGTCTCACTTTTGTGAGGGAATTTATTGCATCATTAGTCCCTGCATTCAGCACATGTTGGTGGCTAATAAAAAATTGTGTGACGAGTTCTGGCTTGGAAATAGGAAGGATAAAAGTCTTTATCAAGGCTCTATCTACATGATGTGAGAAGCTGCAGGTCAAATTTTCTTTCTTTCCCATCCTCACAACTCTGACGAATGGAATGCATCACCCTTCATGTTTTGACTACTAGGGCTAATGATCGACTGTTTGTTGGATGGATGGATGCTGACCAACTATGATGATGGAGAACATGGAGTGATAGCGACGGGAAGTAGAAAAAAAATAAGATTGACTAACTATGAAAGCAAGAAATTAACAATAATGATGAAACTCAACAAGCAGAGCAGGGACGATGCATTCAGCTGCTAGAGTGGTGGTAAAAATTAAAATGAGTTAAATGCACCAATTGGGCAGTCAAGTAATGTTAATGTTCTAAAAGAGTTAAATGCATCAACTGGGCGATCAAGTAAGGTTAATGTTTGAAAAGATGACTGCTTTAGCAACCTAGTCATTCATTTTAATTTTTTGCATCATGTTTGATTATGGAGGATGCAACAAAATATGAAGCAGCACCAAATGTTGCCTAGTTGGTACTTCGCATTGACTTGCTTTATTTTACTGAATAAATTATGTTTCACTTTCTGGATTATGACTATTTCTTCTCCATAAATATATCAGTCCTCTAAATTGATTGTTTTTAGGTCATCTTGATTCCTGACCACTTGGTGCCCACCTAACAACCAGGTGCTAGATAGCTCCCTGGTAGCTTGTCCACCACGTGCAGTCCTTCAAAACATTGAGTAAAATTGTTCTAAACAAGGTCAGAAATTAAAAAATTCTCATTAGAAAATTAGTATGGAAGAAAACTTTACACATGGTTGGGGTACCCATTCACATATCTACACTTGCTTTGATATTAATACTTATACAGTTCTGAATTTTTGTCTAAGGATTTATAAAATGAGTAAAGAGGAAGATATATAATATATGTATCTTTCTTAATCCTTTTGCAAACCCTAACCTGCCACACTACTAAAAGCATACAGCATACTAAGAAACAACAGGAATGTAATAATTGGTTGTTGAAGATCTTCAATTAGGATTTTTGTGGACTTACAAATAAGTTAATTGTTTTATAAGAAATTTTCTTTATGGGGTAACCATATATTGATTTAGTTTAAGTCATGTAAAGATTTATGGACAGTATCCAATTGGTTTCTTGATCTCTACTAGCACATTTTTATAAAAAAAATATCAGCAGTTATTCTCTATTTTATATACTAGGAAAATGCAAAAAAAAAAAAATCACAAAACCATGCACGTCCAGGCCTTGTGGTTGAGTAGTCAAAATCTTTACTGATAATATAAGCTACATAGTAAAGACATGACATAGGTAGCAAATATAATGTGATTTATATGTTAGTATATAATGCCAACATAAACAAAATAGAAACGAAAAAAATGCATTCCATTATTTAACCAAAGTCAAATGTAAAACCTTATATCCCAGGGTTATTGGACTATGATATGGCTAGCACTGGCCCCAGATTGAGATGATGAGAAGGAAAGAGGTCTCAAATACAACTTAAGTTTTCAAGTTCAGAAATGGTAAAAAAACCACATAGACAAATGTATACATTGGAAGGCAATGGATGACAGTCGTTAACAGACCTATGCACGTTTTCGTCAAAGTTTACCTATCAGAGTTGATGTTACTCACTTCTAATGGTTAGAAAAAGATCGTAATTATCATTGACATAAATTTGAACAATCATTTTGAAAAGGGAAGAAGAGAAAAAGATGTATATAGAATATTTGGACAAACTCAGACCTCGCGATCCATAAGCATATCCATTAGCCGAGTTATACCACGAGGAGTGGAAAGAATTGCTTCTTGTAACCTGAAATAAGAAACAATACATTAACTAAAACTATTGATCATCTCCTGGAACCAACTGGAATGAACGTGTGTGTGTACATAATATGCACGCACTTATACACACACAAAGTCGAGAACATGAGTTACATGGGGTACCTATTAGGGGAATGTGTAAGAAGGGCAGTTAGAAGCTGAAGAGTATAGTACCGGATATAGAATTCATCCTCTGACTGCAAAAAGAAACAGTCAACGTATATAGGAAATGGACATGAATGGTAAAATGGAAAAACATATGCATTAAATGAGATTAAAACAAGAAGAAGAAAAGGTGAATCACTAACCAGCAAACTTAGAAGAAGAGAAATGCTCTCTGATTCTCGAGAAAGCAGGTCGGAGTTCATGGATGCTGGTTGAACCGCATTTTTTGATCCATCTGTTGTACCTATAGGAGTCAAAGCACTTACAAGAGTTTCTAGGGCACCTCGAACCATTTCAACATCATCACGTTCTTCCTTTAAAATATTTAGAAGTATCGGAAATCCTGTTTTGGAAAGAAGCATTCATCAAATGTCATGTAGAACTCAAATGAAATATAGGGTTAGACAAGAAAGAAGCTGCTACCTGTTGCCCCAAATGTCATCTGAGCTGAACGACTTTCGGCTACAAGTGACTGAAGTTCTGTAATAGCAGCCCGCCTATCCTCCGCTAGCACACCATTGTTTATACGATCAAGATAGCGTTCAACATAGCTATACAGCAAGACAGATTGATGCAAGTTAAACATTAAAGTGTCATAAAGCAGTTTCTTCTAGAAGCAATTATAAAACTGCAAGCAACTGCATGAATCCATTCTTTGATAGAAAAAAATGCAGACAATATTTGATAAAAAGTGAATACATGGTTAAGTTTTGAAGATAAGAAAGATGATACGTGAAAATCAGAAAGGAAAAAAACAGGCAATAGATAAGATGGAAAGGTCTCCTATATGACCGATTAACGTCAGCTGCAGTGAACTATCACCATTCAGGGGAAATCCTTGAGGACCTGTTTGATATATCCTATTTCCTTGATATTTCATGAAAATAGGTTTTTCATGGGAATTTTTAACTATACAAGAAAACATTTCTAAGGTGGTCTTAGAAAGAGTTTACATAGGCACAAAATACTACAAAAAAGAGGTACACTACATGGAGAAAGAAAAATCACTAGTACCATTTTTTATTCCCACATGTTGTGTGAGGAGGCCGCTTAAACTCTCACACAACAAAACAACATTTCTCAACCCACTTTTACTGCTCCCTGCTACCCAATCCCAAATCCAACACTATGCCTACCTAGTCAAAAATGAACCATTAGCACACCGACTTCATGCCCTTTTACCTCCACATCTTCTTCTACCTCCTACACCTATCCTCCTCTCTCATTCTCCTACACCATGTCCTCGTCGCCTTACATTGCTCCATTCTCCTCCTCCCACTTTTGTGTGATGGAAGACGAAAGGAGGTGGGCTAGCATGTATTGGCTCTAGGGTCAAGTTATATGCAAGTGTGAGAGGGGGAGAGAGAGAGAGAGAGATGGAAAGGTTCTTGGCCGCTGGGAAAAGAGATGGTTGTAAGAATGGGATATTCAGAGATGGTACAATTGCTCTCCTATCAGATAAACAGCAGATTTTTAAAGAAACCAAGATAAATAATAATAATAATAATAGTAATTACCCATCAAATCATTTGATTTCAATAAACAATTCCCCTAATTATTTTACCCATCCTTTAGTAGTTACTGCCTGCATATCCAAACAGGCCCTAGACTCATAATATGCCCTCACATGTATAAACTTGGCACCAGATAGCCCACAAAAAGAGAAAGATGTTATTTTCGAATCCATGGTTCCGTTTAAATGCCTAGCAACAAGGTCAGTATCCAATAAGTGAGGACAAAGTTCTGTTGCCAGAGTTGGGAGTGGGTGTGAGTGCAGGTGCAGATGCAGGAAAGCAGATATTTTAGAGCATAGTAGAAAGAATCTTCAATTTAGGGTGGCGAATCCACTTCTAAAAATCCTCAGAGACTCGTCCTCGCACCCATCTCCTAAGTGTTTTCTTATTAAGTTTTTTTTCAAGAGACCCACTTCCATGTACCTGCAACCTAAACCACTTCTAGTAACAAGGCTTTAGAGACATTTTCAGTAAGGAAGTGCTTAGAAAACGGGTGCGCGTTCGAGATTCTAGGAAGATTTCTAAGTGGGAGTTTTACCCTAAGTAGAAGATTCCAGCTACTTGCCAGAATCGCAGAAACGATGCCTTTGAATTATGTAGAAACAAAAGCAAAGGACTACTTGCATCATGTGAAAAGATGACAGAGAACAAATTGTAATAAAACCAATGAGAGCAGATAAATAATTATTTCTGATGGACTATCCAAAAAAATCTAACCTTGCCAAATAATCCTAGTGTTAAGTGGAATATCTTATAAAAAAACACATTGAAGTTTGCACAAATGTTAAATAGTCAGATAATTCCAACATGGCCATCAGTATAATAGTCCAATGAAAATGAAAAGGATTACTAGTGGGAAGCTGGCAAATGCCAACAAATTACCCATCTGGCATTGCCTTCTCCATTCTAAAGAAAAGCATCACATAAAAAATGTATTCCTACCCACCTAATGGGCTTTTAGATTTCATGAAAAGCCCTCTTTCCCCAAATCTACCCTGGCTAGAAATGTAAAATTAGTTCAAAGTTAGGAGACCGAGTTGACAGCCTTATCTAAAATGTTCTCAAACTTTGATAGTTCATACCTTGATCCTAAAAACTAACTTATAAGGATGGGATAAAGCATGTTGGTTTTCCAATAAAGTTTAAGGTATTGAAACTCTTTTCTGATGAGTAATGCACATCACTTATTAAGTTCAACTGTTTACAGCATCTACAGATAAAAAATTAATTTTAGCTTACTAAAATAACAGTTTTTGCATGGTAGGATTTTTTTTGTATTTCAACAAATTAGGATGGATAATCATAGCATTCTCTTTCCATAGGGGCCCTACCCAGTCTCTACTAACTTGCAAAGGATCTTTCTGCAACAAGATGAATTCTCACTATTTACATTGGCGACCAAGGTAAACAATCATAAGAAAATGTAGCTAGCTAGCACAGATAAGCAGCAATGGTTATTCACATCGCACTAAAAATAGAGGCACATTTATTCAGCTAATTAACAATGACAAGTAAACTTAACAAACAGCAAATTTCAATATAACATGTAAAGTGTAAACAAATGCCTTGCATAATAGTTAGGAAAATATCTATTTATGCAAAGATTCTGGAATTACACCCTATTAACTATAAATCAAGGAAATTATTAGGAATCATCATGTTAGTTTCAAAGATTGTGTAGTCATTACCTATCTTCATTTGAGGCAGAATTTTCATTTCCAAAAACAAATCCACCAACTCCCTGCATGAAAATTTTAGGATTAGATTCAGAAATTCATAGAATCACAAAGGTGAATAGATATAATTAGTTTCTAGAGAGAAAAAAAAGGCAATAATTAGGGAAAAAAATTGGAGAATCATATCCATAATAAAGATACAGATATTTGGAGACTAATGACTATAGATCAGTATGGCTCAAAATCATCGAAAAAATATCAAAGACCCAAGCCATCAAGTAATTCATCATCTTGCTTTTTTAAAAATTATTTATGTGTATCTTCTACCCAGCATATTAGGCAATAATGTGACACATTTTGTAAAATAAATTATTTAATTTTGATCATGTAGATACACAAGCAAAAGCCAACTTATGTTAATGTGCAAAGCTCATAAGAGCACCTCAGCTGTTTCCATCTTCCACCTTGAGCATTGACTAAGTATCCAAAATTTTATTGATCCTGTAAACAAACTTCTTTCACAACATGTCCATGAACGATGGCATCCCTGCTGAATCCATCTTTCACCTTGACCGCTAACCATATGTCCAAATTTTTACTACTTCCATTGGCACACTTCTTTTTCTGTAAAAAGTAAATAAAATATCCACTTATAAATTTTCTGGAGCAAGCATTAGGTTCTGGTATGCACTCTTCTATACTTGTTGTCCTCAATAATTCAAGCAAGTCTGGGAGGGAGTTCAGATAAATAAGGAGACCTGATAATGCTCATCTAAAACTGATGGAATGATACTTTAAGAACAATTTTTCTGGCTCTATTCCCTTCTCTCCATACTTTCTCACTCTGAAACCTTCTAATGATGCCAAAAAAATCTACAAGCTCAAGCCAGTTCCTACAACCTTTGTAGACAACTAACCATTACTACACTTCTCTGACCATGTAAGTCCAGAAATTCCAAAACAACTTTTAAAAATATGCTTTTTTATATAAACAAATATTCTAATATAATAATGTGATGATGTTACAAAGAGAAACAAACAAGCAGAGCAGTTGCTAATCCACGCATAGTGGCTCAAAACAAAAGGTCCAATATTTGTCTTTTAAGTCCCTTTTACTATAGCTTAGCCTCTAAGGACATCAAAGCATGCACCACATGTACTTAATTCATAAAACGCTTAACCTCATGAGCACTAAACTCATATTCTTTAAAGCTTTAAGCATCATGGGTCCGTATATGCTCTGATAGTTTTTGAAGGAAAATGTATGAACCCATACTCCTAAGTTGCCTAACATTAGAAATTTTATAAAATTTTGTTTGATCAATTGCAGAATTTTTTAGTACGGCGGTTCCTTAGATAGAACAAAGATTGGCCAAAGTATGATCAACACTTAGCTACAAAATTTTATAGCATATACAAACAAATGCCATAACATTTATTTGGCCACTTATAGTCATCATAGCTTCAAATTACAACTGCTGCAATGATATGTGCCACAACCTACATTAGAAGCATATGCATAGTGATATGTGCCACATACATACCTAATCGTATGTGTGCTACAACCATCATAACTAGTTAATAACATACATAGTGATATGAACAATCATAATCTATGTTCCCTTTACTTTATTTATGAATTTAATAATTCTAGAGCTTGACACATCCACTGCATGTGATTGACTATGGAAGGAATATAGGTCACGTATTCCTCTTTGTCCACACCACAGCTTCACATATTCCTCTTGTTTCTTCCAAGAAGCAGAGAGAGGGAGAGAGGGAGAGAGGGAGAGAGGGAGAGAGAGAAGCAGAATTCAAGTACTGAAGTATAAGCTTGCCCATTAGGAAATGGCCAACAAAACTATAATCAGCTAGCATTTTAACAGCACAATCAATAGTATATTCAACATCAATATACGTTGGTAAAAATGAAAATTAGCATCACAAAAAGAAACATGGGTCAGACAAAATCTGCTAAAGATCACTGGCAATCTAACGGTTCCAATGGCAACCTTTCTCAACCTCCAAGTGGAATTCATATGAAAATGGAGGTAAAAAAAAAGAATCTTCTGTCATTTCAATATGAAAAATAAACAAGCAGAATGTAAAGAATAATCAATTAAAGAAAAACAAATGGAATAAAAGATGACAATTCTTGACTGCAAAATTTTTCTTACCAGCAATTCTTAAATAGTTCATCTCGACTTAAAAAATTAAAAGATAATTCATTAAAAAGATAATTTGGGAGGTACCTGAGCGACAGCATTGAGATTAAGACGACCAAGCTTGAAATCCATGCCTGAAATCCTTCTCCTTGTCTGCAATCAAGCCCTATCAAGATTTCAGCATCCAGTGACTTCCCTTCTAGCTGCTACCAGAACTTAGAAAACCGTGCCCTAATCTTAATCTCTTCCTAATGATATCAACCCTGATTTTAATCTCGAGAATCTAAATCAAAGGAAGACCCTAGCAAGATCGAGGCCAAAAACAATCCACGAAATCTAACGACGGATCCGCGTGGATGCAAAAAGAGGAGAGAGAGGAAACGGATCGACGATCCCTGTCAGGCCGAGTCTCGCGGAAAAAAGAAAAGAGAGATCAAAATACGAAGAGATCGGTTGAGGAGGCCTCACCTGCGCCCTCGAAGCGGCGTCGAGTTGTCTTGTGGAGGGGGGAGGCCAGGATCGGATCGTGACGCGAGATCAAGACCCCTGAGGGTCCGTTGGGGTCCTTGGGACCCACACCAATCCGGTCGTACGCGATTGGTCGCGTCAATCCTCGCGGGATGCTGAGTATGTCTCGATCAAAAATAAAACATTTTTAGTGCTGCAGAGAAGCGTCCCCGTGGGAAGTCGAAATTATTTTAGAATTTTTTTTGCATGGATGCACGCTTAAATACGAGATTTTGCATAAATATTTTTTAAAAATTAATATTTGCATACACATCCTCATAAAATATTTATTTTGCTATTCTATTATATTTTTATTTTTATTTTTATATATGTATTCATACTATCTAACGACGCTAAAAAATTAACAGTTTTAAATTAAAATGACTAAAATATTCTTAATGGATAGACATGCAAATAGATCATGATTCTGATAATATGAGAAAAAGATAGAGGCAATAGCAGAAATTTAAAATTTTATTTTATTTTTAATTAATATAAATATAATTTTTCTTAACACCGTTAGGACAATCGTTATATTAGGAGCATTTGTATAATAATAAAGTTTTACGAGAATACATGCAAATATCAATTTTGGAAAGGTATTTATGCAAAATCTAATATTTAGAAGGGTATCTATGCAAAAAAAAAAAAATCTATTATTTTAATTTATGACTACGAATCCATAATCCGACCCAACTCATTTTGATCCAATCCAAAAAAAAGTTATGAGATCAAATTGGGTTTTAAAATTAGACCCATTCTATATTTTAGATCGGGGTTTGCTAAATTCCGACTCTTTTACATTTTGGGAGAATTTTAGGTTTTCTACCCTATGAGTCGATCCGATCATATTCAAACTCGGTACACCGCTAGAGCTCACAAGGGTGCTTAAGGGTCTCTAACTCTCCATTTCTTTAATCTTTTCTTATATTTAAAACTTAGGTTGGTTATATTAAATGAGAACATTGGTTCTCTAAGAAGGAAGATTAAACTAATGAAGGTAAAATAGAGTTAATTTTACGGAAGAAGATAGGTTCCTAATGAGTCCTTTGCGATTGCTAAACTTTGTCATGTATCATTATCAAAACTATGTTCTTTATTTTGGCCATGTATACTTTTCTAGTAGTATATTTAGAAAAAATAGTTGTAGATAAATTCTAACAAATTCAGGGGATATTATTGCTGAGTAAAAAGTATTAGCATATATGAACAGAAATTTTTCTTGGAGCTAATAAGATTAAGCCTACCATTATTAGATTAGTTTGTAATGGCATCAATCCTTGATGCTTAGGCATTTTTATTTGTGAGGTCATGCATAATATGCTTTTCGTAGTTTTGACTCATTATAAAAGAACCAAGTATAGAAAATGACAAGTACGGAGATCTGACTCAGACTAGATCTAGATTCGACCCGAACCCAAATTCTTTGGGTTGGGACCAGGTTATACATGGACCCTACTCAATCAGAATGATCCGTTGGGTCAGAAATGTTAGCCATAGACCTAATCCAACCCGATCTTTTATTGGCTTGGGTCTCGGTCCAACATTAGAACTCGAATAAGAAACTGGATTAGGTCTGAGTCACTCATGACCCGATCTAACCTGACCCATTTGCACCCCTATACCTTATGCTGTGGCAAGGAGAAATTGTATCCTATGTGGTGTGCACTGAGATCAATGCTTGATGGATAGGGTTTATAGAGATAACCAATTGTGGTTGACCGCATGCACGATCATATGATATAATTTTTTATTATTAGAATGGAGTAAAGAATTAATGTAGCGAATCCTAATTTAACTTAAGATTAAAGTTTAGTTGAGTTGAATTAAGTAGAACAGCAAGTAGGTGGTTTGGGATCTTGAGCTTGACCAAGATTATCAGACACCTGATTAGTCCAACACTAAACTACGGTACAAGGCGCATATATTTAAAAATAAAAAATAAAGATAAAGTTCTAAACCCTTGGCCCAATGGTTTCAAGGTAAAAGATATGTCTAATACATGTGAAAGAGAAACGGAGAAAAAACCAAATCTGACAGAGAGAGCAGGAGTTAGTTACTTAAACGTCCCTGAAATATAAGAGTTTGATATAAAGATCTCTCATTTGAGAATCCCCAAATTCTTAAAATTATAGATCTTATTTTGATAAAATTTAAGTTTAATTCTTGTGCCTTCTCTTTGGTCGTATAGAAAATAAGTATTAATCCAAATTCAAACCAATAAGTTGCAAGTGACAGCTGAAATCAGGTAAGGTTGGGCCAACCTAAGTTTAATTCAAATATTTGAAATATTTAAAATTTTGTAAAAATGAATATGAGGATTATTGATGTTATTATGATGTCTGATTTGTATTTTGGTGACTGTAGATCATGCAACATAATAAGTAACCTTACAAATTACAGGATGCCAGATAAATTTTTCACTAAGGGCTTGTTTGGATGCCGGTGAGATCAAAAATAATTTTTCACACGGTAAGATTTGTTAAGGAGATACAATCTAGTTAAGATGAGGTTTTGAAATATTATAGATGGTTTCTAGTTAGCTTGATCATTAAGACTCGGATAATGAAAACCCATTACAGTTTATCTAAATCCTAAAAAAACAAAGAAAACTAATTCCACAACTTCTTTTGATGTTTTTATTACTCTGCCATCCTGATTTTTTCTCAAAGCCTTTGCCTTGCCGGCATATATTATTCGTAGGTTTTATATTCTATCATCCAAACAAAGCGTAAAAAAATTACAAATTCTTAATAGTAGAACTAATAAATAAGAGAAAATTTTGAAAAACGAAGGGCTACTTGCTCTTCGAATGGACAAAATTTAGATGCTAGGTCTATATGACTCCTTGTAAATATTAATATATCAAAAGATAAAATAATATTATTTTTAAATAACAAGTATTAGAAACAAGCCAAAATATGAAATTATTATTCAAAAATACACTTAACTATCCAATATTATTATCATTTTCATCAATTGATGTCATTAATGCACTTCGCGGACAATCCTATATACAAACTGTTGTGGTTCAAATTTGGCCCGAGGGTGACCATGCCGGAGGAGTCGAGGGAGCCGCTGGTTGTCGAAAGAAGAAAACGAGAGCCACCTCCTGCGCGATGGCAGCGGACCTGCACAATGTCTTACCGGTGTTTCTGGTGAGGGCTCTCCGACAATCAAGTTAGAGTGGAGATAAATTTGGTCTAGCCAAAAGTTTCTTAGAAGTTATCTAACCGGGCTATTTATAGTCCCGGTGGAGAGGCCCAGGTGGCAGAGGCACTGTCCACCCTCATCATGAGGGGGCGTGGCTCTGAGCCGAATGGTGCGCAGTTAAAGCCAGTTAGTGGCATGCGGTGTTGTCCGTTCTTGGGAACGGTAAGGCGTTGACAGTCACAACAGGGCATAGTCGGAGTAGTTATGGTGCTGTCCTTTAACTATCGAGGGCCAGCTATGGAGGCGTGGCACGGTGGTGTTATAATTAGGGCTGGAAGTGGGCTCGGGCCGGCCCGAAGCCCATCGGGTCGGGCCGCTTGCGGGCCGGGCTATGGGCTAGACCCAATAAATTTCGGGCCGGGTTCGGGCTGCAAACTTAAGTCCAATTTTATTTCGGGCCGGGCTCGGGTTTTCCATTGGCCCGACCCGGGCCCGGACCAAGCCCGAGCCCATTGCCAGCCCGAACCGAAATAAAATCACGGCCCAAACGGGCTGGCCCAAACGGTTTGTTAGGATCTTTTTCGGCCTTTTTTTCCTTCTTGGCCTGTCTTTTGCTACTCTTATCTGCCTTAATAGCATCCTTGCGTTTCCCAACCTTCCTGAAATAAAGAAACTTCAAATATGTTTCTAGAACAACATAGCATGCTAAAAACCTCTCTTCTGCAAAGGGATCTTGGCTACAGTAAAATCCTTAATGTTGAACGTGCAGGAGAAGGACCCTCCGTCATAACATATATTTGTTTCACTCATAGGAAATACTCATATAATTACAAAATGACCACTTGTGTGCCCCAGCCTTGCTGCAATTGTGCCTAGAACCTCGTGTGTGCATCTGCACTTAAACTCAGTGTTTCCATGCTCCATAGGCTCAATCAGTTTACTCAGCAAATAAGATGGATCATAAGCCATCATCACAAACAGAAAGTATTGTAAGCTACAACAGCAGATAGGATGAAGTTAGCAATTTCATCGCAAAGGTTGACTGGATGCAGCATTAAAAAAGCTCAAGTAACCTGTCATCAGCTAGCTTCAGTACTTCCTTAGTTTCCTTCTTTGTTGCCCCTTTTCCCTTTCCTCCCTTCATTTTCAGGTGGAGTTCCTGTTACAACGAGGTTCAACAAAACAATGAAACCTTGCAACCACAAGAAGTTGCTAGTTAGAAATGGAAATGACAGCAGCTGTAGACTAATAATAAGAAGAAACATTAACTGTCTAAGAGCAATATAAGCTATGGCAAGAACCAGGGGATGCACCATATAACTTGATGCATGTATTAACCATTCAATAAGCTATCTAACCAACGCGACAGGGAAAAAATGTATTGGACTGAAAAAAAAAAAGTTGCTGAGATGATAAAGAATATGAAATAGAAGGGCATGACATTCGAAGTAAACTCATCAAAGCAAAGAACTTCCAGATACTAAATCAGAGAGAATCTTAGTAAATGCACTCAGATAAACCTTAAGGGGTCCCTTATTACTGAACTAAAAGTCTTGTGAGAAAAATAAATGACACAAGGTTCAAAAAGCCCTTCAGAGGTCAAATAAAAGAAAAGCCCAAACGGGCTGGCCCAAATGGGCTCGGGCCGGGCTCGGGCCTCGTTCCTGTAAAATTGTTCGGGCCTCGGCCCGGCCCCAAGCCCGAAAAAAAATTTCGGGCCGGACTTAGGTAGGGGTGTGGCCCGGCCCGGCCCGGCCCACTTCCAGCCCTAGTTATAATGTACGGCCATGTAGGAGGGCGTAGGAGTACATGGGTGCGGTTATTGGCAAGGCCGAGCTCGTTGAGAGGTCGCATCATGCATTTGGTAAGGTCGGCTAGACGAGCGCTGGGGGTAGCTCGGCTCTCTGGGTTTCGAGATATGCTCGATGGAGTGCCCGAGCTCGAAGGTCGGGGCATACTACTAAAGTAGGCGCCTCGAGCTTGGTCGGGGCGGGTCGGCAAACATTGGAAACACCCCAAATTTGGTCGGGGGAGTCAGCGAATATCTGAAGTCGATGGAACTTTTGGTGAAGTCCGAAGCCGAACTGGTTTTGGGCCGGACTGAGGATTCAACCAGACGGTGTTGGCATTTATTAGGCCAAAACTGGGTGGCCTTTTAGCTGTGGGCTGGACGATCCATTTTGCCCCCCCAATCACTTGCCCTCCACTTCCGAGGTCGAGTTGCCCTTCAGCTTGGGCGATGGAAGTAGCCGGACCATTGATCGTCCAGCGCTTTAGTCAAGTGTTCAAGAAGAGGTGCATACTGAGCTAGATATACCTCAGCATATTTCATAGTCGGGAGCTCGGCGTCGGACTTGGGAGGCTTGAGACACCATATTTTCCTAAGTAGAATCCGCCGTGGGAATTTTTCGGTGTACCACGTAGGCATTCTTTTCTAAGGGGTTGCTAGAATGGGACGAGGAGAGCCTTAACTATTAATACCCCATCTCCCAAAGCATCCCGTCTGGCGGAATGCAAGAAGCTGGCCATTAATGCTCCCTTCTCCAAAGCATCTCGCCTGATGGAATGCAAGAGGCCAGCCATCAACGTTTCGAGCTTCAGGGCGCCCTCCATAATGATCAGCATTTAGTACGACGATTCGGAAAGATTTGTTGAGGCCGTCTTGAGGCCCGCCACGTGGCGAACCCCGGCTCGTCTGATCGTTCAGGTTACCTGATCGGAGCCGCTGCAATGGGCTATATAAGGCCTGAAAAGGGGGGCCCTAGGATTGTTGCTTGACCCTCCCCCGCTCCTGCTCTTCTTTCTTCAGCCGCCATTGCCATGGTGTGCGAGGTTTCCTCCGGGCGCTCTGGGAGCTTTCCGTCAACCTTCGCATCGGGCGTTACTTTCACCTCCCGGCGGATATTCTCTTTCTTTTCCTGACCATCCTTTCCGGCGAGCTTTCAGATAGACATTTTATCCCTTCTTTCGGTCGCTCGAAGAGTCTTTCATATTTTCCCCCTCTTATAATCTTAAGACCAAGGCAATGGATTCGCCGACGAGAGCATCGATGTTCGATGTAGGTCCATCGCGAGCTCAGGCCACTTCCGATGTGGGGGAGGTTGAGCTCGAGGTGGGCCTCGAGCTCGTATGGAACTGGCTCACTCATGAGTAACGAGGATCTGGGCTCGGTTTGAGCCCGATTTTTCATTCCTCTGGAGTTCATCCTCGAGCTTCCGGACCTCGAAGGGCGAGTCACCAACCCTCCTAGTGGTTGGTTCGGAGTGTACGTAGATACGCTCCGAGCAGGGCTGAGGTTTCCTCTACACGAATTCGTGGAGGAGCTCTTGACAGCCTATGGCCTGGTGCCCACACAGCTCGCCCCGAACTCGTGGAGAATAATCATCAGCTTCCTTGCACTTTGCCTGGCACATGGTCTGTCCCCCTCAGTGAATGTCTTCAGGAGTTGCTTTATATTAAAAGGCAATCCTGTGGACAAAAGATGGTAGTATTTCTTCCCTTGAGAAGGCTGCAAGCTATCTGGGGGCATGCCCACTTCCATCCACGGATGGAAGGATAATTTTTTCTTTATTTCCTCGGAACGGTCGTGGGGATTTAATCCGATCTAGAGCTTTTCGCTGGCTTCGGCGAACAATAGGCTCCCGCAATTGTCGCAGTTCAAGCAGGAGACTTTAAATAGTGTGCTCGGACTAAAAGAAACTCCATGGCTCCCTCACCTGCTCAGCGAGGAGGCCTTAGTGAATCTTGGTCTGAGCCCAGCTCGTCCTGAGGGTAAGAGTAGTTTAGCTTTTTCTTTTTTCTTTTTATGTCGGATTCTGATAAGACCTTTCGTTTTTAGACATTGCAGGGATGATCTTCAATATCGAGACGCTGATGGCCGCACATAGGAAGAAGAGGGCCGCCCCCGAAGAGGTCCGGCCTGAGGGGAGGCTAAAGAAAACAAGAGTCGCCCCTAGCCTCGAGATTGAGCGGGGCAAGCTTGAGGTTGCCTCCCCTACTCTGGTCAGACCCGGCCAGGGGCTTGCGGAAGAGGCCGAGGTGCCCCGGTCGATGGCTGGGAGGGATCCTTCCAACCGAGTGGTGGTTGCACTCGCCGATCAAGTCCTGAAGGTCGGAGCAATCACCCAGCCATTTGGATCAGATCCCGAGCTGGGGAGTAGGCCCGGGACTTCAGTCCCCTCCATGGTCCCGTCGCACACCGAGGTTGCGACCTTTTCCGAGGTTCCAACCTAGCAAGAGTCGAGCCAACGTTTTCTAAGTCCGGCGGGGAACAATCATGGCATCAATGTCGCACGCCTAAGGCGATTCGGCCCTCGAATCTGAAGATATTGTTCGCGGGCTCGTGCGCAGCATCATGCTCCCGCGCAACCATGCACTAATGGAGAAGAACCTTGGCGACCTCGTCCATCATGTCTACTCGACGAGTGTGCGGGTGAGTAATGCCGCCTTTTTATTCCTTATTTATTTTCTTTGTAAATGCTCAGTTTTTGTTGACACTTTATCTTTTCGTGCTAGTCACTTCATGTGGTCGACGTGCTGATGCCGGCATGCTTGCCGACCGGGAGGAGCTGAGAGTGCTTAGGCTAAGGATGGAGCGTGCTGAGCTCCAGGAGCAGGAGGCCAAAGCCTGGGCGGCAACTGCTACACGGCGGTAGCAAGAGGCCGAGAAACGGGCGGCGACCGATGAGAAATAGTGGCACGAGGCCGAAGAGAAGGATGCAGCTACCGCGCATCGGCTTCAGAAGGCCAAGAAGAAAGCGCGGGCTACCGAAGTCTTGATAAAGGACAGGCTCGTCCAGATCCAAGACATGGAGGCCGAGCATTCCCAGGCTCGTTCATCTACTGCAAGCCGCATCTCCGAGCTTGAAGCTGCCTTGATTAGACTTCAGGGCGAAGCAGAGAAACGAAAACTAAAAATCGGACGGCTCAAGAATTTAGTGGAGTCGTCTGCCTGTGAGGCTGTTGAGAAGTTTCGCCAGTCGGAGGAGTACTTCGCCGAACTGGGAAAAGGGGTTGCTGCTGCCATGATCCAAGGCTTCGATAATTGTCGCTTCCAAGTACAGCAGTTTTGCCCTAGAGTTGATCTTAGTAGCCTTGAGCCGAACCTAGACGGAGCTGCCGAGGTGGACGGGGATGCTGCGGAGGCCAATGCCGAGGTCCGGCCAGAGATCGCCTCCGAAGCCATCGCCGGGATGGAATCAGTAGCCATTCCTGATGCCAACGTTGGAGCTGAGGCTGCCTCTGAGGCTAGCGGAGACGGCGCTTCCGAGGTCACGACTGGGATGGAGGCCGCAACTGATGCCAATGTGGAAGTCGTCCACGTCGATTGATTTTTTTGCTTTTATTTTTGTGAAGTCGGCCATTTGGTCCTTTGTAGCTAACCCGACCTCAAGGTCGGGCACCCTTGTATTTGGCCTTCAGCCTTTATTATCAATAAAGTTCATATTTCTTTCAATATGTTTTGCCTTGGATCAAGTATTTGAGCTCCTTCCGCTTAATGCTTGGATATCGAGATCCGAACTGCGTATAGGTCCAAGCCTATCTCGCATAGCAGGAGCCACGTTTGGCATCTGCAAAAGTCTCTTGGCTCGGCATATACTTCTGATTCGAAGATAAACCTTACATGGAGCGAGCTTGAAGCTCTTTGTTTGATGGTGCAGGCCGCTTTAAGCCTTGCCTAGGAGGACAAAATCGGAGGAGGAAAAAGTTGACTGGAGATTAGCTTAAGGATAGAAGCCCGCCCGAGGGCCAATGCCAACTCGGGAATACAGGTGAGTTCGGGGATAAGCATCCACCCGAGAGTAGAAATCCATCCGAGGGCTAATGCCAACTCAAAAATAATAATGAGCTCAGGGATAAGCATTTACCCGAGAGTAAAAATTCACTCGAGGGCTAATACATACTCAAGATTTAAACAAACCCTGCAGTTGCCCCCTTACTCAGATCAAAGGTGTACTTGTAGAATCCTGCGGACGAGGGTGCTCTTCCTTGGCTCCCCGTTGATGCCACAGGGCATCTCAAACTGAGCTCGAGAGATAACTTTGTAGATGCTCCCCACTCAGATTAGAGACGTACTTGTAGAATCCTGCGGACGGGGGTGCTCCTCCTTAGCTCCCCGTTGACGCTGCAGGGCATCCCAAGCCGAGCTCGAGGGATGACTTTGTAGATGGAACCTGCAGTTGCGAGGTCCTTGGGCTCTCGCTAAGTCCTGTAGGGCGCCCTAAGGTGAGCTCTATGGATAACTTTATAGATAGAACCTGCAGTTGCGAGGCCCTCGGGCTCTCACTAAGTCATGTAGGACGCCCCGAGATGACCTCCAGGGGCAACTTTATAGATAGAACCTGCAGTTGCGAGGCCCTCAGGCTCTCGCCAAGTCCTGCAAGGCGCCTCAAGGCGAGCTCTAGGGACGACTTTATAGATAGAACCTGCAGTTGCGAGGCCCTCGGGCTCTCACTAAGTCCTGCAGGGCACAATGAGGCGAGCTCCAGGATAGAACGTGCAGTTGCAAAGCCCTCGGGCTCTCGCTAAGTCCTGCAAGGCGCCTCGAGGTGAGCTCCAGGGGCGACTTTATTGATAGAACTTGTAGTTGCGAGGCCCTCGGGCTCTCGCTAAGTCCTGCAGGGCTCCCCGAGACGAGCTCCAGGGGCGACTTTATAGATTGAACCTACAATTGCGAGGCCCTCGGGCTCTTGCTAAGTCCTGCAGGGCACCTCGAGGCGAGCTCCAGGAGCAACTTTATAGATAGAACCTGCAGTTGCGAGGCCCTCAGGCTCTCGCTAAGTCCTGCAGGGTGCCCCGAGGCGAGCTTCCAGGGGCGACTTTATAGATTTTTCGGCATATCACTCATGCCTCCAGGGCATCCAGAGCATGTTAAGCCCACGAGGGTTTCAAAGATGCCTTGGGAAAGTCCTGGCGGATAGCTTGATTAATTTACACGGCCTGTAAAAAGAAAGCCCTGACCTAGAGAGGCTAAGGTCCTTTCCTTGGAAAGTAATTTACATCACGAGTCGCCAGTCTCGGGCCGATGAGTGTGGCCTCTTCTCGGTCCCTTGGGGCTAAGGCAGCGTTAACGCATAAGACACATAGATGAGGCGTTGATGATACCCACGCTGGTGTGTCCGTCGTCGGGCCCATCAGATGGTCCCGAAGTCTGTCCATCGAGTTTTGCTCTGTCTATTGATCCACCGACGAACCAGCTCCGGAGGCCTTGGCGGACGATCACTTCGATCTTATCACGGAGCTAGTAGCAATACTCTGTGTTGTGACCGTGATCCCTATGGAAGCGGTAGTATTTGCCCAAACGCTTCCGCAACTTGGATGGTCGCATCTTCAAAGGAGATTGGAGGTAGTTGCAACCCTCAATTTCCGTGAGGATCTCGATCCGAGAGGACGTGAGAAGAGTATACTCCTCAAAACTTCGATGGGAGACAAGTCTTCCAAACCTTCGAGGGGATCTGCTCCTCGATCAATAGCGCTTCTCGCGGAGTTCTGCGACATGATCACAAAGCATCTGGATTTGTCGCCCCGCTTCCTCGACTTTTCTATCAAGTCCAGCGATTGATGAAGCTCTGGCCGGATGAAGGGTTTGAATAACCACAGCCAGAGCTTGGACTTGCTTGGCGAGCAAATAAAACTCTTATGGCTGGATTTGAAAATTTTGGTCTGCCAGTACATGCGGTATAGGGGGTGAACTTTGGAGGGAGCAGTCGAGTGCTAATTTCCGGCTACTCGATGCATTTGGAGCTTCCTGGCTCATTATCCTCGTGGTCACGGCTCAGTGCCTTCTTTCTAGCGCCAGAAATATTGTGGTTCAAATTTGGCCCGAGGGTGACCATGCCGGAGGAGTAGAGGGAGCCACTGGTTGTTGAAAGAAGAAAATTGAAGCCACTTCCTGCGTGACGGCGGCGGACCTGCACAATGCCTCACCGGTGTTTCCGGTGAGGGTCCTTCGACGATCAAGTTAGAGTGGAGGTAAATTTGGTCCAGCTAAAAGTCCCTTAGAAGTTACCTGACCAGGCTATTTATAGTTCCGGTGGAGAAGCCCAGGTGGAAGAGGCATTGTCCATCCTCATCATGAGGGGGCGTGGCTCTGAGCCGAATGGTGCGCAGCTAAGGCCAGTTAGTGGCGTGTGGTGCTGTCCGTTCTTGTGAACGGTAAAGTGTTGACAGTCACAGCAGGGCATGGCTGGAGTAGTCATGGTGCTGTCCTTTAACTGTCGAGGCTAGCTATGGAGGCGTGGCACGGTGGTGTTGTAATGTACGGCCATGTAGGAGGGCGTAGGCGCGCACATGAGTGCGGTTATTGGCAAGGCTGAGCTCGTTGAGAGGTCGCATCATGCGTTTGGCGAGGTCGGCTAGACGGGCGTTGGGGGTAGCTCGGCTCTCCGGGTTCCGAGGTGTGCTCGATGGAGTGCCCCGAGCTCGAGGGTCGGGGCGTACTACTGAAGTAGGCGCCTCGAGCTTAGTCGGGGCGGGTCGGCGAACATTGAAGATACCCTGAATTTGGTCGGGGAAGTCGGCGAATATCTGAAGTCGATGGAGCTTTTGGCGAAGTCCGAAGCCGAGCTGATTTTGGGCCGGACTGAGGATTCAACCGAACAGTGTTGGCGTTTATTGGGCCAAAACTGGGTGGCCTTTTAACTGTGGGCTGGATGATCCATTTCGCCCCCCATTACTTGGTTTAAATGTTTGCATTGGATTCTGAGGGACATGACTGTTCTGATGCAAGTATCAAGGCTTACCAGTACTCATCAAGTACCAGTGTGATGCTGCTGGATTGTTGAACCATTCCATGGGTTATAATCCTAACCTGGCTTGTGTTCGGAACACGCTATTCCCTGGGGCAGTGTTTTCGGCTCCGCCATTTGTGTGGTAGGCCTTTGTTTGGTTCTTCTATCAGACTCAACAGAGTCCAATGGAGGTAATTGCTGCGCCACTTGAGACCTCAGCAATGATTCGCCATCTAGGTCTGAAAGAGTACTTCAAAAATATACCTATTAGATTTCTTAGACAAGGGAAACCTTTTTGTGTCAAATGATCATTTGATAAACGTTTTTGAGTAATCTTTGTTCTGCTGAGGTGCAATAAGTGAAGAGGTCCACTTTATGAACTTAGACATTTTAGTTTCAACATATACGTCTTTAACTCTTAGCACTAATCTTACAACTTTGTTTCCTTGTAGATGCAAAGAAACCTGTTTTGGGTGATGCACTTGTTATTGCAGGAACGTTTTGTTATGCATTCAGCAATGTTGGAGAGGTTAGCCAAGCCCCATGATAGTGTTCTAACCCTTTCCGATATCCATCAAAGTTATTTCGGTTTTGTAATTTAGCAGTGTGCTAACACTTTGAAATAACATTTGGCGTCTTGGTACCGGACCCCATACTGCTGCCACACTGGCACAGTGTCAGTAATCATTGCCTCAAGCCCCAATCCACTTTTCAAACATTATCTTTTTACGTAGTCATGTTCACAAACCTTTAAACTGGTTTCTTCATGCTATGGTTTCATCAACTGCTTTTTTCATCTCACACTAATCTGTCTTGTTAGTAAGAATTAACTCTAATAACTTCATATGGTTGTAGATATTTATTTATCCGTATCATATTAATGATACAAGAAATGCCTACAATATGCAATATTGGCTATCTCATCATAAGAGAAGGTAAATATAAATGCCCAACTATTTTGCAGAGAATAAGGAAATAGACATGAAAGCAACCAACAGTTATCTGATTCAATACGTCGAGCATTATGCACAGCATTCTTGCTTGGCATGATGAGGCATCAACATAGTACAGATTTTTAGTTGATATAAACCTATGTATAAATGCTCACACGACAACATGACTTTCTAAAAGACCCCTTTCTTTTGAGATATATCTATACAAAATGTAAGAGAGCATCAAAAACCAGATCTCTGGAAATCTAACTGTAATGCCAACTTCTGATGACTCAATGGGAATCCTTTGACATGCACTCTGTTCTTTGTTTCAAATTCAGCTAGAAAAGATGTCCCAGGAACTAAAAAAAGGCAAGTCTGTGGTGTGTGTGTGTGAAGAAAGATAATGTGCTGGCATAACATCAAAATCTTGCACAAAAATATCCATGACTGATCTGGAGCTTCCTTATCATGCTATTAGTTTTCATACTATGCAGGATGTCAGACCGGAAGCAACACAAAGTCGCATACTGGCTCTGTGACTTTTCTGTTTTGTTAGCTAATTTCCGAGTTCTATGTGATGTTTGACCCTCCTATCTGCTAGTTCTAGCTTCAATAAATCAACATATGCAAAAGACCAACTCTTCTAGAATTGTTTTTTCTTTTCTGTGCATGCCCTTATGAAATTTTTTTTCTACCAGGTACTGACTGTAGTGTTGTTTTACATTGGTCAGATATCTCTATTTTGTGGCTTTGCAGAAGCAACATTTCTGCTCTATACTACTGTTCCTTTTGTCCTGAAGGTCAGATCCCTAAATGCACATTTTAACTAAACATTTTCCTTTACCTTATGAAGCATTTTAAAGAGAGAATTGAGTTAGTATTACCATCCCGACTCGACATTTTGGTGGACCAATATCACGAGCTACATTAGCATCAAACATGAAGCATAAATTTTAGCAGCCACCAAAATAGTTTACAATTACACAATGCCATAGCTAAAGGATAACACAATTTGGAAACTTAGGGTTATCTCACATGCAGATGAGTGGAGCCACTTTGTTCAATCTTTCCCATCTTACATCTGACATGCGGGCAGTGGTCATTCGATTCCTCTTCTACCACCAACAGGTTCTCTTCTTTCCTTAGCTTCTTACCCTGGATAACAGTCTGCTATAACTTTGCTGTGATAGCAAATTGCGAGATTTATTGCAGGTAAATTGGCTATACCATCTTGCATTTGCTGTCGTGGCCATTGGGTTGATCAGCTACTCGTTGAAGTTCCATGAGAACCCTCTTTAGTGCTCAGCAACCTTGCGTATCTAAAACATTTCCCCTATCTTTTTACCAAAGCTATAGCATATCTAAATGCATTTGCTCTAAATGAAAGTGCCAAATTCCTGATCACGAGTTATATATTTATTCCATCGTGTTTGGTGGTTTTATAAGCATTGTATGCATCTAATAAGCTTCAATTTTCCTTCACTCTGGCAGTGATATTTGTTCTCCCAGTGCAACAGCTACTGGAAATGAAGAAGTAACTACTCTGCATGACTGACCGCCTCAAGAAAATTCAGCAACTTTGATGCTGACTTAACTAACCAAAGGGGGTGCATCAAGCAACATAGAACCAATAAGAAGTTGTAGAATCTAGAAAAACTGCAAAACTACATGACATTTATGAATGTTGCCAAGAAATGCCTCAATTCAATCTGCACTTGCTGCCTTGTTCTTTCTAGAAGTTCAGACAAGAATCTGCGCAAAGTAGCCCTAGCTCATTTGTGCATGCGAATGATTTTTGCTTCTCATGCTTGAAACTGTCCGACAATTACATCCCTAACTGCATGTTATCTGGTTAGTTGTCCAATGTAACTAATGTTTGTTAAGTAACAAAGAAACCAGCAAAACCCCCAAAAGGGACAGATTTAAGGATTGCTGATTTTGGAATACAAGTTTTACTATCAAGAAACTAAGTTGTCAACCTGACTGATGGCATGCTTACGAAATAGTCAGACAGAAAATCTGTCATTCCCTAAAACTATCTGTCATCCCCTATATCCTTGAAACAAAATTGAGGGCCTGGATTAACAGAAATGGCGAGCAGAACTCTATGTAAAGTCAAATGCGATAGGATGAGTGCTAAATTTTATGTCGAGCTAAGGTCAAATATTTGCAACAATGAGATGGGTAAAATTGTACATGTTTGCTACTTGTTTTTCACACCAACAATATATGCATTCCATGCATCTTGCTGCTGAAAAGATGACAATTCTTCATACTTCACATCACGACCAACAGTGAATTCCTCCAGATTTTCATCATCATTGGTGTTTGGCATCTGTCGCATCCAAAAATGTACAGATTGGAATCCAGCCTCCTCCAAACAGTCCTTAATTTCTGGCAATGACCACCTGCATCAGCAAGATTATGATCATCTAACTTTGGTGATATTTTATGCGAGAAGAAACAAACAACTCAGTTTGTAATCAGTCTGATGGCTGAAGCATCCTAACACTGAAGATTCCTGAGAAGTGAGATTTGATGAAGAAACAGCTCATGCTCTAAAATAATGCTACAAGATACATTGGGTGCCAAGCACTCATTCCAAGCTCAACATTTAACTGGTACCTTTCCATGCTTTCTTCCTTAACTAATTAAGAATGGACCACAAAACAATCCAGCAGAGCAATATTACACATTGTCAATGGCCAAAAGCCTGCCTACTTATTCAAGTTGAAAAATGAGTAATGCAATCAAAAAAGTGAAAATAACAAGGATTATATGCAAAACTTGAAGATAAAACTTTTCCAACCAGTCTTTAAATATTCAAGGCCACTTTATTCTTAAAACCCAATATAATTCATTGGCATTACTATTTCATCTGCAACCATCATTCTGCATTAATCGGACTACTTACAGCAAGCTACTACGAAAATTTTGATGACCTAGATGCTACATCTAGGTCATAATCATCTAGCTTTTTTCCAACTATTTAGGGTAGATGAAGAAAAGGATATGTTGCCTTTTAATAAAAACATTTTTGAATACTAATAAATCTGGAAGGAGAGGCAATGCTAGAACAAGAAATGCCAGATTCCAATCTGCATATTAATCTTTTTGTGGAGAGAAATTGAGTTCCTCTACAAGCATCCCAAACATAAGAGGTGTACATGTATAGCAATGCACAAAATCCAAACCTGGCAGAATATCATATAAATATCTGGTACAATATAGATTTGCAAAACAATATCATCATTCATTTGTTGGATGCAACTTACAAGCGCCAGTCGTATGCAAATGCATGCCGCAGCATCCGCTTCTTTCCAAGATGAAAGTGAAGACTGATTCTTGTCCTGCGGTTTATGATATCAAACTCTGCTTGCTCCCAGACATACTGCACATGAAGCTAAGCAGTAAGCCAACAAATAAAACAAGCACTCTCAAGCAAACAAGCACTTACTGTTCCTGATATAGGTAAAAACCCAACATACAGAAATGCTGAAAATTGATCAATAGTTTCAGTTTCTTTTATTGTTTAATGTAAGCCAGATAATAAATTTTTAATTTGTCAAAGCAGCCTTATGTATACTTCCCTATTCATGAAATAGATGGAGATATGAAGACCTTCAAAGTTACCTGTATTCACATGCTTACAGATCCATCTGTTTAGCTTAAATTCCTGTATCCAATTATTACTGAGAGCTGCTCCAACTAGGAAAATTACAAAGGGTTTGAAGGTTAAAATTAACTTGCTAGGTGATTATTTTGAAAAAGGGTCGCCAAAATTTTTCTCCCTGCATAAAGAATAGCTTGCCTTCCTATCTGGGGAGTATATTCCGACTATGCATTAGGTATTGCTTATGATATAATCATAAAGTACCTGCTTACGCAGACTTTACTGGTCATATAATGTGCAGAACTTACTGTAAAGTCAGGGAATCTCCTCTGCAGCCGTAGCTTGCACTCTGAAGATCTACCACCATACAGGTCCATTACAAAGATACCACCCTTTTTAGACAATGCATGAAAAGCATGCTTGAAGTACAAGACCAAATCTGTGCGTTTGTGGAGGCAACAGCAGCTGTAATTGAATGCACAGATGATGTCTCTGCCAGGCAGAACAGCTTCTTCCATGGTTGAACTGCTAGAGAACATTTGAATGGAACAATCTTCATCACTTAAAGCTAGATCTTTCATGAGATCTTCTACTCTGTGTTTGACCAGGCGGGCCATTTGAGGCTGCAGAACATTACCATGAAAAAGCGAGATCCTAGAATATCCATCAGCCCCAACCTTATTTAAATTGTTCTCAAGGCACCAGTTAAGTGCCTCAAGGTCTAAATCTAGACCCACTGCCGTCCGTCTTGGGTCACTATGGAGCCACTCAGAACTGCCAAATATAAAGGGAATGAGCTACTTTAGTCCCAAAATTACAATCACACAAAGGAAAAGGAACATATGTGATCCAAATGACAATCTAAGAACCACATCTTAGAAGTAAAAGGAGCAAGACAATTAAAAAAAGAACAAGAGCAGCTTATGAAGCCAAGTTCTTCTAAATGCATCTATTAGTGGTCAGTGAAGTCCGTCATTCTTTTCGTACTCAATTATAGGGATGATCCTGCATAATTAATACAGAATTTAGTGCTACCTTCCACATCAGTTATTCTCTTTTCAATGACCAAATTATATGAAGATTTTGCTTTTTGGCAAATGATATCAACAAAAAGCATGTTCTCAAGTTGCTAAGACAAGGATTGTTGTTTTCATTTCCTGAAGTAACGAAATTTAATTTTTACAGGGATTGCACATGGAAACAAGGCCTCAAATCAATAATATTTTCCAAGTGAAAATCAAAAACAACTATTCTTTTGTCTATGATATTACTAATGTTAAAGGAAAAAGGATGGGGGGACAGAGAGAGAGGGGTGGGGCGAGAGAGAGAGAGAGAGAGAGAGATGAGTCCATCAAGTACGAGGCAAGATGCCAATTAGGTCTTTTTCTTTAAAAGTGCTGTGAAGATGTAGATTCTCAGTGAAGCTTACATAAGGTGGCAGTGGAAACCATAGAGAAATATATACGCTTGTAATAAGGCTTGAGATACATATGCTCCTCATGTTTTCATATCTCCTCATCCTTCTAAATAATACTTAGAGAAAAAAAATAATCACACCATTTTTGAACCATAATACGTGGATCAAAGCTACTCTCCATTCACATTCTAAAAAAATATGGCACCCATATCAGTATCTAGATCCTTTTAATAGATAAAAGAGAGAACTTCTATTGAAAGGGCAAAAAATGTCGAAGATAAGAGTAACATGTGGGAAAAAAAAATCATCCTCAAGATGTGGCATTACAGGAACACCAAAAGCCAATACCAAAGCTTCATGTGAGGCAAGCTGCTCCAGAGGCTTCCTTTGACAGGTATGTGGAGCGAAATTGCTAAAATAGCTCCGGCCTTGACAAGACGAATCCTCTATGAACTCATAATGTTGCATAATGTTATAGTCACTAAGACTACTAGAGCACTAGAGAAGTGGGAAGAAAAACAGCATGGCTCACACAGAATGCTTCAAAATTTTACTGGTCAAACAAATGATATTGAGCCAATCACATTGAATCCCCAACCCTTAATTAAATTCTTTTCGTATCATTCTAATTATTGAACTTGAGATACAGATACCAAGAAGGCAGCTCCCAGATTTATAACTTCTAAAGCGAGCACTATCTGCCTCCAACATCATGAGGAGGATGAGTATGGAGTGGAGGTGGAGTGTTTATACACTTTTTAGTGAAAAGAATCTCAACCCGGTAATTTTTGGTAATTTATCAAGCTTTTGGAAGGCATCCATTTTTTTAGCTTCTAGGAAGCCTTGAACCAGGTGACAGATTCTATGCTAAAAGTTTAGTTAAGAAATTCACACATTGCAATGGTTGTTGCAAGAACTAGATGTTAATCCCCTTCAATCTCATCCGGATAAGATTGAAAGATATGATGCCATGCAGTGTATGAAGCTTCAAAGATCGGAAATAGGAATTATTTGTTCATTAGCGTACTAGTGAGATAAATCCCTCTGATGCAAATATAGATCATCTACATTAATTTTGATGCATGTTGCAGGACAAAAAATTAAGGAGACACAAATGTTAGAGCAACAGTGTCATTTTTAATCTAAAAGATCAAATAAGAAATAGAAGATTTAATAAACAGAAAGCAAGATAGCAAGTCTCCAGACCAGAAACAAAGACTGCAACTGATGGTTAGGAGGCCCGATACCTCATTTAAGCTCCAGAAGAGAGAAAGAGGGGATGGGGGGGGGGGGGGGACAGTTTAGACCAATCCACTTATTAGCTCTCTTTTTTCCTTTTAATCTGCACTCCAAAATACACAAAAAAAAAACATTGTGGGAGCCAACAAAGGAAGAAAAAAACTACTATAGTAGTAGATATAGGTGGCCACACCAAGCATCCTTAGAGTCGCTCAGGAAAATGTGCTGCATGTATTTCTAAATAGTTCTATCCAATTGATTAAACTCTTCTCAATCTAAATGCATCACCACCAGCACAAATGAACCTTAGATCATTCTTTTCACTTTCTTTTTTTTTCCCGATCTCTTGAAAGACCCTACTGAGTCAAAGGCCCTGTTTGGTACTATTTTTTCCCCTCTTTTTTTTTCTATTTTTAAACAGAAACACGGAATCCAATGCAAAAAATCATTTTTGGTTACCTTGTTTTGTTTTTCTTTAAACAAATTTTATTATTTCTATAAAAAGTAGATGTGAAACTTTTCACTTTTTTTTATAATAAAAAGTGGGCTTTCACCCCTCTCTCATCCCCTCCGCCTAACCTCTCTGCATTATCTCTGCCCTACCTCCCCCTGTTTGCCTCGAGCACGCCATCGAGCATGTCACCGCCATCGAGCATGTCACCGCCATCGAGCACGTCATCGCCATTGAGCATGTCTGCCTCTCCCACCTAGCCGACATCTAGATCAAGTCTACCGCTGGCCTCTTCCACCAAACCCACCTCTCCTTGCCTTCTCCCCCGCTCTGCAATCCCCCCCCCCCTACGCCCTCAATGAGCTCCCTATTGGCGATGACGACATTGCCTAGTGGCCTTGCAGCCATCCAGGTGGCCATGGTTGGACTCTGCCATGGCCACCACCATCTCCAATGTCGCCCAAACCAGCTTCATCCTCGAGACCCTTGGCGAGTGCACCAATCACGAGGCCATCAGCAATGCTCAAGCTGCCCGCCTCCTCCTCCTGATGCTGCTTCTCAACCTCAACATGGTCAAGTGGCTCCTCTTGTTTTTTTTATAAAAAAGGAGTGAACCAAACATATTTTCTATTGTCAAAAATATGAAAAAAATCGAAATAGACTTTCGGTTTTCAATTTTTTTTTAAAAAAGAAAAGTGACAGTGATGCCAAACATAGCCTTAATGAATAGAAAGCAAGATAGCAAGTCTCGAAACTAGAAACAAGGACTGCTACTAATGGTTAGGAAACCCAATAACTCATTTAAGTTCTAGAAGAGAGAAAAAAGGGGTGAAAACACTTTAGACCAATTCACTTAATAGCTCTCTTTTTTGAACAAAATAAAACTTATTGTGGCAGCCAACAAAAGAAAGAAAAATAATACTACAGTAGTAGACATGGGTGGCCAAACAACATCCCTAGGGTCACTCATCAAGAAAATGTGCCGCATATATCACTGATAGTTCAATAAGCTCTTCTTGGTCTAAATGCATCACTACCAGTCCAAGGAGTGAGCTTCGGATCATTCTTTTCACTTTTTTTTTCCTGATCTCTTGAAACATCCCAGTGACACAATGCTCCTCCCGAGTGGTGATATGAACTTGTCTTTGGTCCAACTTGTTATTTGAAATACAGGCATCATTGGAAAAGCTAAGTCATCTCCAGAGATTATAGCAGGAAAACATATTTAAGATGAAAGTGAAAAGTAGGCAAAACCACCTTACAAAAACACATACAGCCTTATATTTTGTATAGCCTCTATGTTACCAATTTCCTCATAAAGCATTTCAAGATCAAACCAAATATCATCATCCTTGATTTCCAAGCATCAAGATAGAACCCCAGTTAATAGCTACAAAATTGGTCACCTTTCACGTCTCACGAGCACCATCTATCCTCACATATAATGTGCCTTGACACGAAACCAAAATTAAATTAATGCCTGCAGCTATCTCAGACCACGCTATGATGGTCTTATGCACTCTCAAAAAACAAATGTTGCAGATTGAAGACTCTGTAGCTTTAAATACACAATGCCAAACTTGTTAGGAGTATCCCTATTTTAAATAGATTAGAAAGGATATATTGGACTAGAAATCTGATTATATGTGACATAAAACCTCGGTGATTAGAAGTAGGGCTGTTAATGAGCCGAGCTGCTCGGCCTCGGGCTCGGCTCGGTAAAAATCCGGCTCAGGCTCGGCTCGGTAAAAATCCGGCTCAGGCTCGGCTCGTTAGTCAAATGAGCCCGAGCCCGAGCCCAATATGAGGCTTGTTTACATCCGAGCCTGAGCTCGAGCCCGAGCAGCTCACTAGCCCAAACAAGCTCTAGTCTCCCACTGAAAGATCTTATTTTAGCACCATAATTCATAAAAATCTGACCACATAGAGAAAAATAGCCTGTTATCGAGCCCGAGCTCGAGCCCGATTACGAGCCCGAGCTCGGGCTCGTTCTGGAGCTCGTAATTGAAACGAGCTTTACGAGCTCAAGCCCGAGCTTTTGCTTTGCCAAGCAAGCCCGAGCTCGAGCCCAATATAGAGCTCGTTACCGAGCCCGAGCTTATGTGAAACGAGCCGAGCCGAGCTCTCCCAGGCTCGGGCTCGGCTCGGCTCGTTAACAACCCTAATTAGGAGCAAACCACCCCCCCCCCCAACCACCCTTTTATACACACACACACACATATATACACACATATAAATAAATAAATATATACATATTATTATTTTTTAGAAACTCTAGGATCAATGATTGGATATGCAAAATAGAAATACTTTTTCTTGGGTAAAGGAACAGATGACTTGATCAATTTCTATATCGATCATGATACATATAATAACCCGAGCATCTATTTCAAATGCATATCCCATTTTTGTGCAGCAGGGTTACTGAAATCCACAAGAAGCAATTGGACGAATTGTATGTGCTAATTTCCATTTAGCTAATAAGCACATGGATATATCCACAAGCCGTGCTTTCTAATATTGTATTTGAAGCAGTTGTTCCAATCCCTTATGATATGCAACTGAAACAAGTTCTTGCTAATGGTAAAAAGGAAGCTTTGACTATAGGAGCTGTTCTTATTTGCCCAAGTGATTCAAATTAGCCCCCTCTCCCCATTATATTTATTCCAAGGTGAGAGAAAAGATGGAAAATCTATCTTTCAGAGTTATCATCCTGATAAAAGAAATATTCTTGTGATAGGCCCCGTTTCAGACATAAATATAGTGAAATTGCCTTTTCCATTCTTTCCCCTAACCTTGCTATGAAGAAATTCACTTCTTAAAACACCCTATATAGATTGGTGGGAACCAAGGATCATTGTGGGAGAGGGAGAGGGAGAAGGAGAGGAAGGGAAAGAGAGGAAGGCAGAGAGAGAAGAGGGTGGCGGACAGCTAAAGGAGGCCGGCGGACGGCCGTAAAGGGTGGGGGGGCATGAAGGGGCAGAGGAAGGGCTCTACTCTCCGATTTTCCTATTTCGTTCGAAATAGAAAACTGAAGGGGGGGCCATTTTTTATTTTGGAAAAATTAAGTGAAGACCTCCTTGCCGACTTCGCTTAATTTCTCCAAAATAAAATAGCCCTCCCTCTCCGGGACTCCTGTTTCGAACAAAACAGAAAATCGGAGGGTGGAGCCCTTCCTCGGCCCCTCCTCACCCCTTCCCATCCATCCGCCGACATCTGCGACCCTCCATCTCTCTCTCTCTCTCCCTTCCTCTCCCTCCCCCTCTCTCTCTTTTCCTTTCTTTCCTTCTCCCTCTCTCCCTATCTTGCCGATTGCTCGATATGAAGGCCGAAACCATTCCGGTCCGCCGTCTGTACAGCTCGATACATCCTGAATTGGATAGTTTGAGATGATTCTACCATTGCTGTGGGAACAACGAAAGGGGTTGGATTTATCTTGAAGGGAGCAAGTGTATCAATATAGTGTATAATGCTACATCAGCAAGTAAACTAAGCAAAATAGTATGTAAAGAAAAAGGAGGATATGAAATAAAGATAGATGATGCATCATATGGACATCAAGTGTTTGATATTGTACCTCCAAGACTAGAACTACTTGTTTCAGAGTGTGAATCCATCAAGCTTGATCAACCATTAATAAGCAATCCCAATGTAGGAGGGTTTGGTTAGGGATATGAAATAATAGGGGTCTGTTTGGAAAATTCGGCACAACTGGGATGGATTTCCCTTAGGAATTGGGTTTGTTAGCCTGCACAATCCATTTTTTTTAAAGGCCCATCCTAGCCTTGGCCTAAATCCCATTTATGGGCCTGTTGGACTGCAGGATGAAAGAAAGACCTATAGATGCATTTTTCTCTCTCACAGGATGTCGGCTGAAGAGGGATTGGGTTGACATGAGCCTTACTTAAATAGACTGTGCAATTCATAATCCAACCCAAACCTGCTGGATTTTCCAAACAGGACCTAAATCTTTTTTGTATCCCTTGATCAAGGTAGGTCTCAAAGCGAACCACTTAGTCATATCCTCAACATATATAAGGAAACCAATATGTCTTATGGAAGCTATCCTTGCCTCAGATTTGATTAAGTGGATGAGCTCTCCTGCATGCTATCACAAAACACAACTTAGAAGAAATCCAGCCACCATTAAGACCATGTAAAACTGGCCTCCTAAGTAAGCCGTCCTTCCTCAATCACCCACATAGGATACAACCAACTCTTTCCTAGCTTCCTAAGTAGCTAAGCAACCTTGTTTTTATGCTAATGTACCTTGTGTGAAGAAATGGGACACCTGCATGGGGCAACCTTTCTAGCTTTTGCACCCTCTATTACCTTTTTCATTAATCCCTCTATCCCCAAAACATACACACACATGGCTACATCAAAATGTAGAAGTATTTGCAGGAGTTTTTTCTCCCATATGTCCTTCATCTCTGTTTCCATATCTTAATTAGAGTGCCAAACATCTTTACACTCTCGAGAATTGATATTTACCCCATATTCTAATTTAAGGGAGTGCCAGCTCAATAAAACATCAATTTATCATTAAGATCCTACTATAGACATGATACACAACAACAAGAGGAAAAATTTGTACATATTTTGTCCTAAATCATCTCTTTCTGTGACGTTTCTAGTCCCTCCATCATAAAACCTATCCCCTAAAGCAAAAATATAAGCAGAAATTTCAATCAAGGAAGGCCACAAAGTACCAAAAAAAAAAGGAAAAAACACAAGACAAGATATGACAAACATATCCACCTGAGAAGGGCGGTGCCACAGAAATCCTCTTGCAAGTGGAGCGGAAATCTTCCCCCGACGTACATGAGGAAGAACTTCTGTATGTAGCTTATGTCCCCCTTCGGCGACTGCACCCAATCCCACCATCCAAACTCACCAAAAAATATATTTAAAGAACAGCGAAGACAGAGAAAGGAAAGAAACAAACCCTAGCTAACGACAGGAGGAAAAAAAAGAACCGGAAAAAGAGATAAAGAAAGGGTACCTGGACAGATCTCTGATAGAGATGGAATTTGGATGGAGGACCAGAAGAAGCCCACTCCTCAGCTCGCCCTTCTCCATCTCCATTTTGCTCTTCTTCGTCTTCAACTTCCTCGGTTTTTTCTTCTTCGCCTCCTTCCTGGTCCCTTGTTGGCGGTGACGGGAGGTCGTAGGCGGAAGAAGGCAAGACGTCGTCGTCGCCGGCGCGAGGGAGGCATCGAGACTTTTGTCGCTCCGTCAGCTTCTTCCCGCGCTTCCCCATCTCTCTCTCTCTCTCTCTCTCTCTCTCTCTCTCTCCCTCCCTCTCTGCTCTCACCCACGGTCTCAGACTCTCTTGCTCTGCTTTGATTACCTTAAATAAAAATTTTATTTTTTCTAAAAATTAATAATCTATAAATTCTAATCTCTACTATTATAATCATGGAAGGCACTAGGTCTCCTTCCGTGGACCGAGCTTGGATTTTTAATCTCTGATTACCAAAACTATAACACCCCGTCCAAAATTTATAGTTTTTCTAACTCCCAGCTTATTTTCTCTAATTCTAAAATGATCTATATACATTTTTCCACTTAATTTCCTTTCCCTCTTCTGCGTCTTCTTCAACCTCTCCATCCCAAATCTACGACCTCACTAGCACCCGCCTCTCCATTCATGGCTCCCTACCTCCACCACCCTCCCTGGGTTTCCATCATAGTCGCTGCTCATGCGCTTCCCCAATCATTTTAGCCATGGGTCGGACTAAGCAGCTCGCCATTTTCGGATGGTTCTTGATTTCTGTTCGATCTCCTCTTCGATTGATGCATGATCTTTCTGAAAAAGGGTGAAAGATTAGAGTGTGTCGGCTCTTTGATCCAATCAACCACATTGGATATTTATTGTTGTTTGTTTTGATATGGTAACAAATATAGTACTGGTCAACCAAATCTTCTCGGGTTGGAATATCTAATCTGGAATATAGTAGTGCATAAGTTAATCTAAAGTATTTACGTTTTCAATTTGGGTTAAGGTTGAATTGATAAATCTATTTAATAATTGTGATGTTGTTGCAGGTGTTGGTTTTATCTTTAAAGATCACAGTGCTAACTTACCGTTATAGATTCAAGGGTATTTCCTCCTAATAGCCTTTCTTGTGCATGAATGGTTGGAGATGCTCTCTCTGTTGCTTCTAACCTTCATTTTACTAGGCTAATCATCGAATGTAATCAATATTCTGCAAAAGCGTGAGAGAATACTTTGAAATTAAACCCATTGTGAAGAATATACAGGATCTATTCCAATCACCTGAACAACATATACCTTAGCATGCATACCCACAGGCAAATCATATTGTAGATTGACTTGCAAATTTCACATTGATGGAACATGAATCATTACTGGAATGCAAATTATTCTTTTGATATTTTGCGAATATTGTTTAATGACAATTTGGCATCTCTTGTTGAGCATCATAATTATCAGTTGTAATAATTTTTTATAATTGTAATAACAATTATAAATAGTTCATTCATGCATAGGTAACCTTTTCTTTGGAGGAGGCTATCAAACATGTAAAAGGCCCTTCCTTGATTTGCTGCAGCAGGGATGCAACAACTAAAGTAAAAAGGGGCATGACTAAGTCCACTATGCACCAATATATATTGTAAAATCTTCGTGAGTTGTTCAGTTCTAGTTGTAATCTCCAATGCGAATCTGATATTTGTTGCGCATTTTTTGTAGAAATTGTGATTGATTAATAAGATTAAAACAATATTTATTAACAAGAATGGAACACTATTACTTTTGATAGAGCATGCTCTTTTGATGCTGTGGTTCTTGTTCAAATCTAGAGATTTGGCAGTACTCTGCTAGTTTAGAAGATGGGGATTGGTGAATGGATAGTATGGTAAAATGAAGGTGACATTATTGCTGCATTTGCTTTCAATCGGTGATCATTATTGTGAATCACTTAAATCCTAGCTCCAGATGTTTTTCTAAGTTGAAGTCACTACTCAGAGTATATTATGTGATCATGACTAAGTTCTTTTTGATTGCTATAGTTCATTTTCCCTGTAGAAATCCACTTGAATTACCTAATTTTCTCCTAATTTGAGTCCCAGTACCGTGACATTCTTCTCCATCCAAGTTTGGTACAAATGCTGCAAATTTGGACCTAATCATCAAAACAATGCACACAATTACACACACTTACTATACAATAGAATACAAATAACCTATAGGTGCACGCACATTCTAACCTCCTGGAATGATGGACAACCATTGCAATTATCACAGCCTTTAACTTTACATGAATTTCATGCATATTCCTAACATATTTATCCACTATAACAGTAACAAGCATTCTACTATTATTTGGAACGTAGAATTTCACATCTATCATTATAAGAGATAGATGCTTCTAATTCTCTACTATTTTACTGGAAATATGATCGAGGGTTATGTTTTGTAGGATAAAAATAATATGAATTTCATTACCATAGGAGCACATGTCCATGAAAATCAGGTTGTTTATGTCCTTTGAAGCTATTGATCGTTTTTAAAGAGCATGGGGATATTTTTTTAGCGATTTCTCTTTATGATAGAGGAAAAAGTGATAGTGAAATATAGTCGTTTAGAGTTTTTTTATAAGTTTTTAATAAGGTAGAAAAGAAGAATGTTGAAATAGACTAGGTGAGGAATTTTTTATAAATTTTTTAGATAAAAGAGAAAAAGAGAATGGTGAAACAGAGCGTAGTGAAGAAACGACTCACTAAAGCACGAAAGTTGGGTCAAAAAATTGATTTCTATTTAAAGAGTGCATAACTATATGGATAAGCTCATACCAACCCATCAATTTTGGATCCAATTTAGGATTTTTCTAGGGAGGTATCAGGAAAGAATTGGATGGAGTAGAAGATAATGGTCAAATAGAGAAGGCAAGAGATTTCTTTACAGATTTTTTAAATGATGGAGGAAAAAAGATTGGTGAAACAGAGCAGGCAAGGGATTTCTTTATATATTTTCTTATTGATGGAGGAAAAGAGAATGGTGAAACAAAGTGGGAAAGGATTTTCTACAACTTTTTTTTAATGATGTAAGAAAAGAGAATGGTGAAATAGAGTGGGAAGAGATTTTCTATAATTTTTTTAATGATGTAGGAAAAGAGAATGATAAAATAGAGTGGGGAGGGATCTTCTTTGGAGAACTTTTTAGGGATTGATGGAATAAACAGAGCTGAAAGGAATTTCTTCAAGGGCTTCTTTTAAAGAAGGAGATGATTGAATGAAGGGAAAGAAGAGAATTGGATGTGCAGGATTTGCTAAAATCTTGGAATTTAGTATTCTCGAAATTTTAAGAAGTATAATGATGGGCTAGGGACTGCTAATTATAAAATCTTTGTCCTGCGGACCAGCAATTAAAGTCCTGATCAATAAGGGCTGCCTATTATAGTGGCATCCACGAAAGAAGCGCTATTAAAAACCAAAAAGAAATCACACATTAAATATGGTAGAAGGGGAAAAAAAAGGGAAAAACTTCATTAATGGAGTCAACGTGGAAAAATGTATGGGGCCAAACATCTTAAATACACAATATGATGGAGAAAAATATTTGTCTACCTAATGGGCTTCTATGGTGAATTCTTAATTTCTATTCTAGAAATTTTAACTTTCTTAAACATTAGCAATTGAAAAATATCAACCATGTCCATCTCAATATATATATATATATATATATATATATATATATATATATATATATATATATATATATATATATCAACCATGCCAAATATGACGAGGATTCGGGATAGAAGAGCTCCCCAACAAACAACTATTTCAGTAATGCTTGAAAAAGTTTGATATAATAATATTTTAGCAAAATATCTAATAAATAAGGCTTAATATGATTATCTAAATGGTAACTTGTCACAATCTCGCAAATAATTCAAAAAGATTGGTATTATTATATAAATAATTGTTTGTACTGAACACAACACAAATAGTAATAAGATACCGAAGATTTGATTCCTCATTTATTGCATAAAGATAATGAATCTCGTTCCTACCCTATTCTATCACTATACCATCCAATTGCAATAGATGGTAACCAAAACTATCCTTGTATGGTATAAAAACTACTGTCGAGCTATTTTGTGCATGCTATATCCTTAGGAGCACCCTATCATGCAAGGCTTGAGGTACATCTTAGATTGAAAGAGCTTCTGGCTGATTTAGGGTAATCCTTATTTAGTGCATTGCTAGAAGGACCGCTTCCCCAATAATAGTATGAATCAAGTTTCCGTTCTCTCCGATGCTAAACAATAGATCTTGGAGTCCTTGCATGACATCAAGGCTCCTCCTATTTGGGAGCTAGCTAAGCAAACTTCAGTCAATGCCAGACTGAGCCCTATTTAGCCTCAAGATAAGAGTTCCTCCAATCAATCTTAGAGTTCCCACTAACTTTTCTTGACTTCACTTTTGTCTCTATAGACATGGACAAGTTCTTAGTGAGAAAGGCGGTTGTCACTAAGCGTAAGGCAGTGATAGAAGATGTTATGTCAACGTTCCCCAAGAAGCCACATGAGGCCTCACCTTCTTGCCCAGGTCGGGGTGTGGCTACAACTGCCCTAGCCCCTCAAGCCAATCAGGCTCTATTTGGAACCCCCTCAAGCATACCTTGAAGTGGATATCTTGCCAACTCCTTAGTCCATCCCTTCTAATGCACCAATGTCTTCCTTTATGCTCTACCTCAGCTTTGACAGACCTGAAGTTGGCCCAAGAGCTAATTAGGGGGATTATTCTCCCTGACTGGAAAATGCTAGAGAATGGAAATGCGGGGACCCTTGTTGATGTGAGCATCATCTTGTATTTTGTGGATCTTTTGCTGAGTTATTTTATCGCTAATAATTTATCATTTTTCTTCATAGATCTACTCATATGATGCTTATTCATGGATGGTATTGCCAGTTTTGGAAGCATGCCCATGAGGTGGTGTAGGAGCAGCACAAGGCGAAGAAGCAAATGGATGATCTGGGGGCCAAGTTGAAGGTCATCGTCACATTGTCTTGCTTAAGGATGATGTGGAGGAGGAAGTTGAGGAGGAATGAGATGAGGATGAGGCTGCAGAACAAGAGCAAGGTACCGTTGAGCAAGTGCAGCAGGGTGGAGATGCTACTGGTCCCTTCTACATACTACCAACTTTTTCCGACCTTCGAGCTCCCCCCACCAAGTCTCGAGGCTTGGTGTACGTCTTTTCTTTCGCTTCTTGGCACCACCAAGGAGGCATAGGACGAAGCAAAGGATGGCTTTCCGAGGTGAGCATCTTACAGGCATTGTCTGCTTCCGACGAGCTTGACCTTCTTTGTGGTCATCGACTTTGTAGGGCCTAGTGCAATTGGGTCTCATCGTGCTTGTACTGCTCAGTTGCCAAGCTACTTCTACCCTGTAACTTTCAAATATTAATTAAAATATTTTTGTTCGTAACTCTTGTTTTGTTTGCCATGATGATTTGGCAGTACTAAGTTTCATAGCTCATTTTTGCACGCTTGAGCTGGCCAAGCTTTGATTAGGCTCCTTTGGGCCTTTGGCAATTCATCGTTCCTTTGGGCCAATATGTTGGAGGTTAAGGCAGGAATTGCCTACAAGGTGGGAACCTTACCTCCTATTCTCAGCTCACTTTGTCAAGGTTGTAGACCTGGGCCTTTAGGCATGGGCATGTAACTCGTAGATCAGAGGTCTGAGTTCTCTTGGTCCTTGTTCAGACCTGATGAGCTTGGGGAATTATGAGCAGATTTTTAGATATGTGTTTGTGGACAAATTGGACCCTTGCCTCCTACTCATTGTCGATTTTAGGATGATGGGTCATGCCTACTTTGTTGTTGCTACGTGGTTTGATATCTTGGTGTCTTATTAGGTGGGTTATCCAGCCCTCTGAATCTTTGAGTTCTTTGGTCGGAGATCGACTTGTCATCCGAGTGCCTACTTCCCCTTTCCTAAAAAGGTAGGTCATTTGGCCCTCCGGATATTTGGTCATTTGTTTAAAGCATGACTCTTCATCCTAATGCTTAGCTTCTTTTGACAAGAATCAATCTAATTGCTGAAGGAGAGATGACCATGTGGACTTATATATTCTTCTTGACCTGGGGTTTAATGAAGAGTGGGGGAGACCCGAGGTATTGCTTTAGCTGATCAAACATTGATTGACATTTCTCGGTCATTCAAAATTTCTAGCATTTTGTAGAATCTTGAAAAAGGAGAGACACCTTTCTGTCGATCTAGACACAAATCAGCTTTGAGTAGTTACCCGACGAGTAAGCTACTGGACCTCTTTCATCGTATTCAGAATAGTTATTGCTAACACTGCTCAGATTTTCTCTGAATTGCCTTAAATTTCTTATAGGGTCACCATGAATCTTAGGAGCTTCCCCGAGGTCACTCCGAATATACATTTGCTCGGATTGAGCTTCATATTGTATGTCCTCTAGATTTAGAAGACTTCATATAGATCGATGACGTGATGTTCAACCTTCTGGCTCTTCATAAGCATGCTGTCCATGCATACCATCATATTTTGGCCGATTTGATCCTTGAAAACTCGATTGAGTAGTGATTCAAATGTAGCTATGGGTACTTCAGTCTGAATGGCATCATCTAGTAGCAATATAATCTCTTGTCGGTGATGAATGTAGGTTTCTTCTCATCCTTTAGGTACATCCTTATCTGATTGTATTCGATAATGTATCCATGAAACTGAGAAGCTAGTGGCCTGAGATGGCATCAATAAGTTAGTCGATCCTCGAAAATAGGAAGCTATCTTTCAGGCAAACCTTGTTAAGACTGGTAAAGTCGATGCAGACTCTCCAATATCTATTTGTCTTTTTGACGAGCCCGATGTTGGCTATCCATTCTAGATAGTTGACTTCATGAATAATTCTAGTATCTAGGAGCTTATCGACTTCTTCATTAATGGCTGGTTGTCATTCAAGCGTGAAACTCCCCTTTTATGATGTATCGGCCGATGCTTGGGGTCTATATTTAACCTATGCATCACAAAAAAATGATATATACCTATCATTTTGACGACCGACTAGAAAAACACATCAGTGTTGAAGTGGAGGAACTAAATGAGCTGGTTCTTTATTTCCTCATCGTGCAACAAGTCGATCTAGATTGCTCAATTGTCTTCCTCATCGAAAAGCGGAATGGAGATAAGTTCCTCAGCTGGTTCCTCATGTTGTTCTTTCTGTTTGTGTCAGACATCTAAACCTTCGATGGGCAACATCTCCAAAGGTTTGGCATTTTTTTGAGGGTGGCCATGTAGCACTATTAGTCGGCTTTGACTTCACTGACACTATTGCTCTTGGAAAATCACATTATCAGATGGTAAGTGGACACCAAAGCTTGCATCATATTCAATTTGGGCTGATCAAAGATTGCATTGTATGCTAAAGAAACTTTGATGACTAGAAAGTCTATCATGACGGTCGCTTATTAAAGTTCTTGGTCGGCTATGACCGAAAGGATGATTACTTCCTCCACTGGTATAAGGTCTTCTAAAAAACTGATCAAGGGAGAATCTATTCTTCTTAGCTGATCTGTTGGCAAATTCATTTTTTGGAATACATCATCGAACAAGATATCTGTAGAGCTTCCATTGTCTATTAAAATTCTTCTTTTGTCATAATTTTCTACTGTAAGAGAGATTACAACTACATTGTCATGGAGGGTTTGTACCTCCTCCAAGTCGGCATCCAAGAAAGATATAACTTCCTTAGGTCTTAACCTCTTTGGGGCTGAATCTCTTGCTCAGGCTGCTCAAGTGTAAGCCTTTTGGGCTGACGAACTCGACTCTCCTATTGCAGGTCCACCGGAGATGGTATTAATAACTCCTACCATAGGTTGGTGGTATTTTGACTTCTCGAGTGAGCGTCTGTCCTACCATGCTCCCTCTTCTCGATGTCAATTTTCTACATACTAACCAAGATATCCTCAGCATATAAGAGCTTCAATCTCATCCTTCGACTGAACCCACTCTATAGTGTCATGGCCATGATCCTTGTGGAAACAACAATATTTCCTAGGATTCTTGATAGCTAAAGGGGTCTTCATCTCGATGTTCTATTTCCACCAAAATTAGGGCTTTGGACGTGCTAACAAAAGTGCACATGTCAAACCTTGGTGGTGGGCTCCTCGATCGATGGCAGTTGTCCCTTTCACGTCTTGGCCTCTTTCTTGATTCTTCTCTTTTTTTCTTGTCCCCTTCTTCTACCCTTCATACCTTTGCTTTCGTCCTTTCAAGCTGCTATGGCCTTTTCGGCCTTCATGTATTTCTCATCTCGGGATAGCAGTTGGATAAGAACCTTAGGAGTCCTCTTCTCTAAGGAGAAGTAGAAGTAGAAAGATTTTAGCTCATTCTTTACCGTTGATACTGCGGTCTTCTTGTTCAAGGCATGAATCTTCAACAACTCCATATTAAAGGTTGATGTATCTCTTGAGAGACTCGTCTTCTCTCTGCTTCACTACAATTAGGCTGGTGGTATCGTTCTTCTACCTCTAGCTGCTCACAAAGTGAGCCACGAACTGTCTGCTGAGCTGATCAAAAGAATAAATAGATCTTGGTCGGAGATCTTAATACTACAGGCGAGCTGCTTTTCTCAAATTGGTAGGAAAAACTTGGCATAAAACTGCATCACTTGCCCCTTGTAATATCATGAGAGCCTTAAAGCTCTTGATGGGTCCATTGGATCCAAGGTACCTACATGCATCTCAAACTAGATCTTGAATCTCCTCGAGAATGGTTCATCCATAATTACGGTGGAGAATTATGGGTTGGTTGTAATCTCTAAATCTTCTTCTTGGTCGGCTTGCCTTTCTCCCAAGGATTCGATCTTGTTGCTTTCTCCTTGATTGTTCAATCGAGGTCGGCCTCTCTTGGAGAGCTTTTTTGACTGGAGGGATATTGAATCTCTTGGGTTGGAGCCCATTTCGGAATGAGCTCCAGAAAGACGATCTTCTTAGTGATGACCGGAGTTCTTGGGGCGACAACCAGTATGCTATGCTAGCCATTCTGTCGATCTAGTGGTGCAGCGGTAGTTTGCTATTTTAGGCGCTGCATATCTTGAACTACCTTTATCGATATTTGTACTTGTTGAACGAGCAGATTAAACTACTCAGCCATTACTACCTCCAAAGCTGGTTGTGAAATCGAAGACTGCAGAGGAGTAGGTTGGGAGTCCTTAGACCTCAATTATGGTTGATTGGTGGAATGGTAGATATTTCGTTTGGACTTCATCTCTCTTAAATCTCTAGAAAAATCTCGAAAGAAGAGGACTCCTTGTCTAATGCCAATCTGTTCCTGCTTAAACCCAACTTGACGGTAGATGGTTGCTCTAGTTGGTTGAGTTGGAGGAGCATAGCATGGCACTTGATGTTCTGCAACCACAAAAAATACTCAGAGGGTCATTGAAACGTGTCTGGCTAGGGGCCCTCCGATGCTTAAGTCAACAAAATTTCAAGAGAAAACAGAGAGATGAAAGAGAGACAAAAGTATGAAAATGGTATTCAGATTTCTTTTTATACCTTAGGGTCCCCATGCTTGCTATATATAGAGGAGAGGATGCAAATCTACGTGATTAAGATCATGCGATTCGAGGATGAGCAGTTGAGCTTTTTTTATCCGCTGATGGGAGTGGTTAGAAATTTCTTTTCAAGTATACCATGATCGAGCACTTTTCTTATATGTTGATAGGTTACGTCATTTCTTTTTAGGGCATGTCGAGATTGTATCGAGCTGTAGCTGATCATGTTGATTATTCGAAGATTTGATTGGCTATTGATTTTACTTGATACTTATCATTGTTGGGTGGCAGGCTGAGCTGTCAGACGAAATTTTAGAAATGGCAAATCAAAGCCATATCAATTGCTAACCTAGGTGTTTTTCATGTGCTCTCTCCTTTCAATCAATAAATACTTCTTTCATTAATCGATTCCTTGACATTGTACAATCACAAAGTTCATTGAATATATGATTCAAGCTTCCAAATAAAGAATAACCTCAACATGCATCTCCATCACCAGGCTTCTTTTACTAACTTTGTATTGATTTTTTATTGAGATCCAACATAGCTCTCCTTTTAGTAAAACAAGGGAATTCGATGTGTTGCCACTTAGAGATGTTTGTCAGCGGATCATTGCCATCTTAATGTTGCTCATAAATGAGTTAGCTCAACGGATCATTGCCATCTCAATGTAGCTCACAAACCAGTTAGCTTAAACCTAAAATCTAAGCTCAAAATATAAATTATTGAAAAAGCTTGTGATTTGCCAAACTTATTCATATTTTGTATTGTTTAAACTATGATATAATACTTTCAATATTATCATTATTTAATATTATCAATATTTTTAACTTTTCATGTTTTATGTAAATTATTGAAAGTAGAATGAAGAACTTAGCCCAATATCATATGATTATTTTGCTCAAAAGTAGTTTGGCACTCCATATTGTGATGGCGATATGTGATAGATAGGTGTCATGTTATCTTCGAAAAGAAATCAACTCTCTATAAATTGCATAAACTATAAGCATGAAAAAATATGACATGAAAGATGCAAACCAGACACAAAATAATGAAATTATTATCTATACTTTTATAATTAAAACTCTCAAGGGTAGGACCCCTATATTTGACTATATATATGATATCAATTGAGTATGGATCCTATCAAGTTCGGGAAGAAGCTTTCACTCCACATGCAAATTTTTATTCTCTGCTTGATGTTATTGTTCATAATCTCAATTTTTCTCTCTGTAATAGAAATACTCTTTGTATGTATTTTTGAGAATTCACTAAATTAGTCCTACTTACTAAAATACCCTTCGAAGAAGTTTAATCCACAAGAATAGAAAAGATGGGGTGCTTGATATAGACAGAATGGTTAGGAGAAATTTCTAAAAGTTACAATAAGATTCTTAATCATGCTTTTAGGAGTCGCAACAAGACAAATTGACCAAGTAGAGCAGCTGTTAGCAACCTTGAGCATAATCTTTCGAAATTAAAAACAAAAACTTCAAAAAAATTTCACAAAGGCATAATTATCCATGTTTCATTTTACATACATAGAATATACCATGAGTTCTAAATCTTTTGCAATATGCATTTTGCACTGTAGAGTATAGTACAAGCTTAAAAAGCTATCATGTCATCCATTTCGGAGATTGATGGGTCTCTTTTTATCTCAAGAAACTTTTTGGTGCTATCCAAGGTACACATGAGATGAAGAATTTGTACACATGAGATGAAGAATCAAGAGAAACTTTTTATCTCGAGATTTATACTAGCCCCAAAAGCACACGATGCAGAGGATCCTGTTCCATATGCTAAATCTTTCTATCTAGTCACTTGTATTTGAGTATTTTCAACGATAGAGGCAATGCCAATCTCAATTTTGAAACCACTTGGTTTAATGTCTAAGAGCAAAACAGACAGCTAGAGGAGTTCCATTCTTGGTAAGCTTTGCATAACTAATATCAAATTAGACCCGGATCGGATATTAATATATGCATATCCATATTCATTTTGCTTGACGAATTTAAATACGGATACGGATATTAGGTGGTTACAAAAATTTATATTCATATTTATTTCAAATGGATACAAATATAAATTAATACCAATATAGATGTAAATCGAATAATTAAACTTTATGATCATAAAATCAAAAATATTATTATGTATATGATAAATCAAATTAATGGCATGTTAATATGGTCATCTATTTTCTTAAAATATTTATTAGTACTATATAAAATTAAATAGGATTATAAATAAAATTAAATATTTGTAATCGAATAGATGTTTAAATTTTTATCTATATTTATGGAAACGAAATTAACGAGTCTACACGTATATCATTCAATCCACTCTGACCCTTTATGCAAAATATGGGCGCATACAATCACGTGCACATGTTCCACGTGAATCCAGGGGAAAAAAAAATAGCTGTCTTTGGTAAAAAAGAGGGGAGGAAACATATTATATTACGTAAAGAAGGAAGAGGGACGGAGGGAGCGAGGTAGCGAGTGGAGAAGAACAGAAACGTGTTTCCTCGGCTCCTCCTTCCTCCTTTCTTTCCTCCTCCCGTAAACCCAAATTTTTTAACCTCCACCAGGGATAAAGAGAGGGAGAAAGAGAGGGATGGAATCGAACGCCAATGCCGGAAAATCGTTGGAGAACAGCAGGAATCACGCGCCCTTTGTTGGACCGGAGAAGGTCATCATCGACACGGATCCAGGGATCGGTATCACTTGTTTTTCTCCCTCTCATTCTGCATTGTTTTGCTTGAAAGCGATTCCTTTGCCTCTTTGATTTGCTGTTTGATGTTCACTTCGGGCATGGTGGTGGAAGTTTTGCATAATTCCAAATGTTTATTTATGTGTTTCTCTTTTCGGAGATTTTATATTTCTGAAATAAAACAAATAGAGAAAAAGCTTATGTTTGATGGATTTTGAGAACAACTTTCTGTCGATAATTTTGATGGGTATGGAAGAGAGAATGTACCAAGATAGAACATTGCTTCCTTCCTTGCGACATTTTTTTTTGGTTGCTTCATACTTGCCTAATTATCGAGTCAGCCAGGTTTATTGGCCTGATTTGGTTGATGTTAGTATTAAATTATAAGAAACACTTGGTTTTCTGGGGTTGTTTTCATAACCTTTTCTGCTCTTTTCTTGATTGATCACCGAAAACAAGGAAGGAACAGGAACTTGACATTGGATTGGATAAGATGGGAAAGGATTAGAGAGGCTGGCATCAACAGTAGGTTTATCCCTTGACTAGGATTTTCTATCAGTTTGCCTCCTGTTCTTTGATGTATTCACATTTAAGTTACCCTTCCTAGTCAGCATAGTCAAATGAGTCCTCTTCGATGTCTAAGTGGGAGCATGTAATTAGCTCAATTGTCACCTAGAGTTTTACAAACCTGAAATTTAATTAATTTTGTCTCAAAAATTATAACTGCTTGACTCGCAATAAATCTACTAATTCCTAAATGACACAATTATATTTGGTTAAAGGAATATAAGTTAGCATGTATTAAACGTTTTTAGTTCCATGTCCATTTCTTTGTCACATTATGGTCGACGGAATCCAAACATTCCAATGCAAGAGTAATACATATTTTACAACTTTCATGTTTGCAATAGATATTATTATATTAGCAATTTTAATAACCTGTTTTATGTATGCACACATCCTACCGTATCTTTATTATATTATTACCTTAATAATTCTATTACTTTGGTGAGACCTCTTGAGAAAGTGCACTTCTTCCTATGCTTCCAATTTGTTAATATCTTACAATAAATGGCCAATTTTCTTCCTAGAATAGTCACAATAACAGAGGGTCCGAATTGGAAAGTGAAAGCAATGGTTGAGGATCTTCATTATCTCAGTAAGAGTACCCTTTATAATAATATAGTGCTGGATTAAATTATATATGATGTGTATCTAGGTGGGCTCTTGAATACCAGACATTCTCTGGATAATCAGTCAGCTACCTAAGCACTCTAGATCACCAATTGCCAAAATATACATTGAGTGCCACTCAGGTGGCAGACCCTTCGTGGACACCTGGGAGGACCTGCCTAGGTGTTTCCTAAGCAGTAGTCATTATAATAGTACTTCTAAATCCATATTCCCCTCAACATTCTCATCTTCATCTTCATCTATTCGCATATGTGGCCTCCAATCTATCCGACTGCATGGTACCTGGCAAAACCGATCATTTCTGGTCTGCTAAATTTTCTCTGCAAATCTCAAAAATCTAGGACAATTCGTAACATATTTTTCGATCATACTATTGCTGTGCTATTATTGGGTTTAAAGAAACAATGAAAGAATTAGTTGTGGCAAAAGTCTCCTAATATTTGAAGACCGAACTACTATTTTGGAGGACAGGTGCAACCTCTGCTCTACATCTACATTTTCAAGACAATGCAGAATACTCCTAACAATATCTCCTAAGCTTCCACCCCGTTGATTTTCTTTGATCCTTCACTTCTCACAATTAATCGATTTATTTCTCAAGTTTTAAGTTCTGACGTTGCCATACTTTAAAAAGTTTTGTGATATGTGATGTGTTGAAGTGACTGTGTTTACCCTTTGCAGAACTTGTAACATATAATATCTATTTGAATCAAGGTTTGCAATCTCAATATCAAGTACTGTATTGGTACCTTATTGATTTGGTGCGATATATCTAGTATGGTACAATACGCACCCTATATTAAAATAGTCCTCTAACTATTTTTCTCACCTTTTATCTCAGTATGCCTCAGTATGGGTCGGTAGACACCTCGGTATGCCTCGATACGGGGCCTATGCTGACTTAAACTTGAGTTTCATATTCGTTCCCATCTGGTACGGTACGGTAGGCTCCGTACTGGGTAGTATGGGGTGGTATGGCAGTCTATTATTTGAATCAATGTAAAAAATGTATCTCTATTAATAACCATTCAGTTTTTCTCCCCCTTGATTACAGATGATAGCATGACTATTATGATGGCATTTCAAACACCAGAAATTGAAGTTTTAGGTTTAACTACAATATTTGGCAATGTTAGTACAGAAGATGCTACTCGCAATGCTTTACTATTGGTACGTATTTTTCCTTGATTCCTATACTGCATGCTAGAGTATGGTTTTTTTGTGTGTCCAGTTTAATCTCACTTGCCTGCTTTTCTTGAATTATTTCTTTGGAGTATTGTTCTGATGTTTTAGAAACACATTCATGATGACATATAACATATAATGTGTAAAAGGATAGTGTGAGATCGCAGGGCATCCAAATGTTCTGGTAGCAGAGGGCAGCGATGAGCCTTTAAAGGTATGACTTCTTGTCATTGATATATGTGTCATCTAAGAATTCCAGTTTATCAGCAAAATTTTCTATTCCTTATTCTATATTGATGACTTTCTTTTTCAGTGCTGAGCATTGGTTTTCATTACTCTGGTTAAGTTTTTCTATGTTGTGAAATCTTTCCCAGCTTTGATTTTTCCTAATGGAGATTGTCATTGGGCTAAATGGGAATGTCTTTACAAACCCCAAGTGTTATTTGACTTATTTTGTATGCTTTTTCTAATAGTCTGAGTCTTTGGGTAACCTGGATGATTAAATATGATGATTGCACACACTTTTATGTAAATTTAGTAAATTTTCCATACTTTTCATACACAACCACAAAAAAAAGTGTTTACACATTTATGAAGTCTCTTATGATTTTGCCAAGCATTCTTGTACTGACAATGCACGAGCATTATATGCTACATGGTAATTATATATAAAATTAGAAAGGCTCATTATATTCATTTGAGTTCAGCTTTATATATCATACTTCATAAATCATTTATGTTGAAGGCCTTAAAAAATTGGTCTTCAGTCCCTTTTTGTTTCCGGGTTTCTTTTTCTTCCTACGTGCCCATTGGAAGGAGCTCTCAGATGATGATGCATCCCTGTCTATGCTTGAGATGTGTTATTGAGGCATTTGATGTGTACTGCACATGGTCAGACCATTTAAAGTTTTTATATATAATGATAGTGAGTGCATACTTATTAATGACTATGAACAATTAGCCACCGAATAGCAAGGTAGTTTCCATTATAAAAGTTTTTATATATAATGATAGTGAGTGCATACTTATTAATGAGTATGAACAATTAGCCACCAAATAGCAAGGTAGTTTCCATTATAAAAGCCATCTAATAATCATTCAACCCCCTAGAGATTCCTTGAACAAACTCTCCTTGACATAATTTCATGTCTATGTGGTGCTATTGCACTTAACAAATCTAATTTTTGTTCACTTCATGTTACTTATGGATATGAATATATTCATTATCTTGTTACACTCTGCTTTGACGATTTTGTGGAATGGTTGGCATCATGAATTTTAGTTCATTTCATCTAAATCAAAAGCTTTAATGGTCCCAAAAAAATCAATTATCATAAAACTTTTGATCCTTCAATTCAGTAAGTATGAAGCGAAGAATTCCCAGCACCACCACTTGTAACGCTGAAATTTATTTCCAAATTTGAGAAAGGTATCTGTTATCTAAATTAAGAAAACTGTCACATAAATGAAACCAAGAAAATGTTTTTCGAGCCATGATAAGAATTGCATGATCAACTATTTGTTGATCTTCTGTTCTACATTTTGTTCTTTTTGTTGCCTTTTTAGTGCATATTGGATGTACCGCACTAGCAAATTAGAAGTTCAAGATTTTGTATTACTTTAAAAACTCTTCATTAGGCAGGAAAACAATACACTTAGAACCCCTGATTAAAAAAAAAATCACTTGTAATGTCATATATTATTATTATGATATGGATGTATATTAGAGAGTTGTCTAGATTACCTCATTTTTGAGATTCTTGTTTGAGTCCAACCTCTCTTATCTAAATGTTAATGAAATGAACAAATTGCATGGTTCATTTTTACTTTTCTGCTAGTGGTAATCATAACAGCAGCTTGTAAACCTTTAAGCTGCAATGTCCTTTTGCCTGGGTGCTTTTGTTGCAGTATCCTGTCACATATTCTATTCAAGAGAACATAAGTTCTGTGTTAACTTGCAATGACTTTCTATGGTTATTGAACAGAGAAAGTTACCTCATTTTTGTAGGGAGGAAAGCCACGTGTTGCTGACTTTGTACATGGATCTGATGGCCTTGGGAATATATTTCATCCACCACCTGCAGGGAAAAAATCTGAGAAAAGTGCATCTGAGTTTTTGGTTGAGAAGGTTTCTCAGTATCCTGGTGATGTATCAATACTTGCATTGGGACCATTAACAAATTTAGCATTGGTAAGACGATTGTTCCATCTTCTATTTGATTTTTCTGCAACAGATGCTTATGTCTCCTACTGAAATTTATGATAGAACCTTAAACTGGGAAAGTTCACTTTAATTAGTTGGACGATGGTTTGTGTCTTTTACGTTAGTTTCTTTGCCATCATTATGATTTTGATTTTCTTGACCTGAATGTTACTTGCTTAGGCCATCAAAAGGGACTCATCCTTTGCAAGAAAGGTGAAGAGGGTGGTTATACTTGGCGGGGCTTTCTTTGCATCTGGAAATGTTAATCCTGCTGCTGAAGCAAATGTAAAAGAATGGGCCCATCATTCTTTCCATGATATTTTATGGTTTTCTTATCTTCTTTTACATATTTATGGAAAAGCATGCATTTGACTAGGATTTTAGCCATCTTTTTACTAAAACAATTCGATATGTTCTCTATCACTTTATTTGTTTATCTTTCTCTAGTTATTGGTCTTCAAAAGTTGTCTTGTACCATGTAAAAGCTTCTTACTGCAGCATAAATACTTTTGCTATTATAATCAGTACAATTTATTGAAAGAAAGGAATTGCCTTAATTGATCCATGAGGGGTCAATCGAAGTAGCACTTTAGCACAAAAAAAAAGTACTCGTTTTCTAACACCAGGAACAGAATATGCTAACCTAGTGGCCTCTCATAGAGCATGTTATGGAATAGTTTCTTCTATGTGCTACTTGAGCAATGAAATTATTTGAATTATTACGAAATCCTCCAATTATTCCCAACTTAATTTATGATTCTTATCTTTCCATGCGAACCTAAGTATTCTTGGTTACATTAGCAGAGAACACATGACTACATGAATTTCTTCACATATTGTTCTTAACTTTGTTATAAAGTACACTAACTACTGGTCTATCTTAATTCTTCTGAGCTTCTAACAAATTTGCAAATCGCCCCTGATTACTTGAGCATGGATTTTGTCTACGCTGATTTTTTGTTGATTCTTAACATTGTGATGGGTGCTTCCTCGATCGAAACTGGCAAACTTATAACTGTGACAATATTATAAATATCTTTTGAGATGTAATATACTTTCCCTGGCCCATGAAATTGTTTAGCTTGCATCACCTTGTATGATAATTTTATTATCAGAATTAAAGCTTGCTTCTCATGTGGTATCAACAAGGCAGGGCCCTTTGTTATATTTAAAGTATTCATTTCAGTAGGCCTTGATGCCACCAAAAGTATTGCACCCATATCATCCTTCACAATACAAGGTCTCAAGAATCAGTATATGAGTACCAAGGCGAGGAGTTTGCTACTTTGGTTTCAGGCCCATATCCATGTCTATTGTCTCACAATATCACTTCTCCATTGATGTGTTCCCTATACTTTGGCTTCAGACCTGTATTAGGATTTTGCATGTCAAACCAAGTTTCAGTTTCTTGTTTTCCTAACCAAAAGGTCTCCCCCCTGGATGGTGAATGTGGCGGGTAACAGTATATTAGACACCATTTAAGATCTAACTCTTGGCTCCCTCTCTTGAACAATCTCTTTGAACCTTCTTTCTAACTTTTCAGTACTTCCTTTGGGTTTGTTTCATTGGTTCATGAGAAGTGCTGATTTAAATATTTTCAAGCCATCATTGTAGTGTTAAGTAATAGAGTTGAGAAAATTCTAAAGATTTTCACTCCTCACTTTGCAGATCTATGGGGATCCAGAAGCTGCTGACATTGTGTTTACTTGTGGAGCAGATATTGTTGTTGTTGGCATAAACATCACCACTCAAGTCAGATTTACAGGTTCTAGTCCCGGGATTTAAGTTCTCAAGTTGGTTTTCGTAGTTGCTTTGTTATTTTCGACTCTCACTCATTATGTGTGCAATCTGTGATTGCAGATGAAGACCTCTCAGAACTAAGAAATTCAAAAGGAAGGCACACACAATTCATATGTAACATGTGCAAGTTCTACAGAGACTGGCGTGTAAAATCTGATGGTGTCTATGGTATATTTACATTTCTTCCCCATCTTTCCTCATTCTTACTTGCAACCACCTTTGTAATGGTTTGACTTAGACAAGTTTTATAATTCAGGGATTTTCCTCCATGACCCAGTCAGCTTTGCAGCACTAGTCCGATCAGATCTCTTTACATTCAGAAAAGGGGTTGTGAGGGTGGAGACACAGGGCATCTGTGTAGGACATACATTAATGGACCAAGGATTAAAAAAGTAGGACTGTAAGTGGGTTTCCTATTGCTTATTCTTGGTACCTATTGATTTTACCAAACTTTTGGTGCAGGTGGAACACAATGAACCCTTGGTCAGGCTATTCACCAATTTCAGTTGCATGGACAGTTGATGTGCCTGGAGTTCTTGCATTTATCAAAGAACTGCTTATGAAACCATGAAAACAGAAATCAGTCTCAGCTACCAACATGATTTGTGCTATGGATCTGATATGGAGGTGTTAGCTATCTGTTTATTTGGAACCTGCTTCTCTCTTCTTCTTTACGACTGTAAATGTTGGATTTGAAAGCTTAACTTGTCACATTGAGTCACCAAATATTTTGGTGAAAAGCATCCTTTCGTGAAATTTCTACATGACGGATGTTATATATTTTATTAAGTGAATATACAATTTCTATTCCATGGTTGAAACATCATCATCTGTCTATCTATTCATATGAGAACTGCTCGAACTATCATGTTTTGCTGTCTTGATTGCCTTGTGGTTGGGATCCTACAAAGAGACTGGTTTAATAGCATGTGGCCTGAAACCTTGATCTGTGTTCAATGAAGCACAACTTTGCTTTCAGTTTACTGTCCATGAAAGATACCATAGGGCTGTGTCTTTGAGGGCATATAAATTTTACTCCTATACAAATAGAGGTGAAATTGGAAGGAAAAATAAAAAGGCAAACTGCTCGTAGCATGCTGGTTAAAAGAACCTAGAGGACCCTAATGAATTTTTATATCATTAAAGAAGCTGGGAGAAAAAAAATTCCAGCTTCATGATAATGTTCCTGCTTATCTCTGTTCACTCCAGAAAGCAAGCTTCTCTAATAATATGATATGGCTATCCTTGTCAACCATCCAGCTGCTGCCTTAATTATAACCAGCCATTGTTCATCATGCCGCAGAGATTTCTTTAAGCATTGAATTTTCATTGTCATTCAAAGAACAACTCCTTGAAGAACTTGCCCATCCCCTCTCTCTCTCTCTCTCATTATTTTATTTTAGGGTTTTTGGTGTATTAGTCATCCTTTATCATCCCTTATCATCCCAATTTCAACATAAAGACATTTACGACCTAACTCACGTATAACTTAACCAAAATAGTCCCTATTGTCCAATCGATAATCAACTTTCTTAATTCTTTTTATTTGAATGGTAATTATAATCTTAATCTATTCTACTAGTATAATCCGAGAGTGGAGATGCAAATCATTAGAGTTTATATTCCTACAACAAAAAAATCATCATTGGTCAGTCGCAGTTGTCTTTATGATGGACCTGTTGGAATTGGGTTGAATAAAAGAGACTGGTCTAAAAATCCTTTCAAGTAAAGGTGAAACCCATCAAAAGTATAAAGGAAATGAATGACCACAAAGTAAAAACAGACCCAACAGCAGGGTCAACAAATGAATAAAACTAAAATTAGACAAAGTGGGGATTTGGGGTGGTGTTCACAAGGATTCCAGGAAACTCTTCATTCCTCAACAAGAATAAAACAGCATAGCACTGCAAGAGATGTTTTGATTGTGGAGTTTTTATTGATCAACATAAAATCTCTCTAAATAATCCCATAATACCTATGCTAGTTAATTATCTCTTCCTATCAAGAGTAGAGTGATGACATGAGGCTTTTACCTCATCAATGAAGTTGGTGGTCAACAATTCTCTTCTATCTTGTCGTCTGGATTTAACTTTTTCCACTTACTGCTTCATCAATTTGTCTTGGCCAGATGTTACATGAAAGCCCTCGTAAGAATTGGCTATAGAAAAATATACTCTTTTAGTATTTCAAATTGTATTTATACTATATCAAAAATAACATTGTGGGTCTTTGGATCTGTAAATTAGCCAATGAATGGAATATTATTTGACTCACATACAAAACTTTATTTCATAACAATCATTAGCATTGGTAATTTTGGAAACAAAAATGTGATAGCTCACATGCATCCTCTTTCCTACATCCAAACCCACTGGCCCTAAATTCCTCACTATTTATCCTAACAAACTTTTCCAACAACCTTATCCATCTTAAATCTCTCTCTCCCACTTTTCTTTTTAATTTTTTGTATTTATCTAATATTTTTGATCATCTATTTTCTGATTAACTTTCCTTATTAAACGTACAGTGCATGTACATGTATGCTAGTCTATATAGAATCTCATAACCTATAAACTTTACATATGATTTATAATTTCATAGTTCAGCAAAAAAAAGTCGTTTGGTATCAAGTAAAGTATGATTCTTAAAAAAATGAAAAAGAAAAAAAAGTCGGTCAAGGCACATTCACTTTCCACCTTTTTTCAGTTCCTACATCTTAATCATAAATATTCCAGAAAATGCTTTCACATACATGTTCAAAAATTTTCCCCTCTTTCTTCCTTTCATTTTCAAGACTCAAAAACTATGATTTTTTTTTAATTGAACTCTTTGATTTCAGCATCCAAAAATTAGTACTGCAAAGGGTTTTTGATATGATTCGCTATTATAACTAAATCTCTTTTCATGCCTAAGAGTTGCTCCCCGGGATTGGTGCTGTGTCCACCTATGTTTCCATACGTTCTCCGTACATGTTGATCTCTCCAAAATTCTGAGCTCAGATCCTCAATGTCTAAACCTGTATCAGTTTTCTACTTTACACCATCTGTCTAAAAGAGTGCTTTTATGAACTTCAACAATTTTGCGTAATGGAATAAATACCAGCTCCGGCAATTATTCATCAGCAATCCCCACAAGGAACTTGAGTGAAAGAAACATATGCATAGAGAGACAGCAGTAACATTGCCAATTCAACCAGTTGACACGCTGATAACCAATTCGGAGTTTTTTTCATGGTCTCAAGCCACCCTGAAACTTTGGACTTTGGGAGGAAAAGAAGCTATACAAGAACTAGATAAGATAACTATAAATTTCAAACATATGAGAGACATAAATTCGATAAAAGAACCTTTGTTAGAGGGGCCTGTTGCAGCTGCTAGATAACACAGTCAATAAGTGGAAAAACTCAAATAAAACTGCCAACAACCAATAACCATATAGCACCAATTCTATAACGAAGTTGAGGAATATAGGAAAGTATGAGATTGGACTGGTAGTATTTCCCTAGATTTCATGTTGCATACATTATCCCCTTGTTGCACAGTCAACTGTTACATCATGGCATTAGAGAGACAACACTGGTAAAAAGTGAAGTCGTGAGGCTATTCCATGGCATAAGCTAGATGTTGACAGACAGAGATGATGGCAAAATGTACCATCTCATTCTCTCTTTCAGTGCGTTCCTTACATCAACACAAACAGGTGACTAATACTCATGTGTCAAGGCAAAGGCACCACTGACATAAGCCAAACTACTAGCTGGCATCAATTGTAGGTGGGGCCACATCCATTTGATCTGCATTTGTTTCAGCAGCTTCATATTCAGAAAGGAGATCCATGAACTCGTTTAACAACCGCTGGACTTTCCGATTTGATGCCATGGCTGGAAGGATGTCTTCCCTGAGGAGTTTGTGCTTTTTCATTCCCTGCAATAACACAAAGATTTTATAACTTGGGAGGGAAATTAAATGGCCATTACAAAGTAACATGAAAAAAAAAGGGGAAGGCAACTGAAGCATAGGAATTATAGAAAGCTTACTAATATTCAATTGTCTTAGAAGGTTTGAGTAACCCAAGAAAAAAAAAAAGCAATGATGTTAGCAGAAATAATTACTGGACAATTCTAACCAGCAATGCAAGACATCTTAATTGGCATGCAGAACAGCATGCATTACTTATATTCAGTTTACTTTCCCCAGATAGGATCAATCTACTTAAGAGTCAGCTCGTGGATTGTGATGGCAAAGACATTGATCAAATTGAAAGAACAACAGAAAATATATTTAGTGATAAAGATGAATATAAAAACATATGACAAGCACAGGTTGAGAGAGCCTCACAAGCACGTAAGGATCCCATGCTCGGTTCTTTGCATCAGCAGATGCAGCCTCGGCCATTCCAGTGGGAGGGCCAAGAAAGCTCTCGCAGACTTCACGTAGGCGGGATTCATCAGCTTCTCTGTAACATAACAAAAGAAATTTTGCTCTACTCCCTTCAAACTGAATTTAGATGCAGGTAATTGGGGCTTGCTTACAACCACTGTGCCTACACCTTGAGAGTGCAGATGAAGCACATTTTATGGTTGTTTGCAGCCACAAAAACCTGCAGCTAGATTCAGTTATGGGAGAGTAGAACAGACCCAAATAAATGGATTATCAGCATAACATCTAGAATTACAACTTTTCAATGTCAAACATTAATTACAAAATAAATTGGATGGCTCGGCATATTTACATATGACCAATTCCTATGCACCCGTAATAGGCTGCATCCCAACAAAGCTGTACACAATTTTTATAAGCCCTTTAGTAGGAATGTAAGTTCAGCTGGCACATGGGATCAGAAATTCTAGTCAATCTATAAGCGAGGTCTAATGTAATGAATGTAAGCAAGCTATAAAACAGAATTCAGAAATTTTCTGGTAGCCCAAAAGGGCTTAACTGCTCCAATAATGAAGTTGTTACATCAAGTATGATAAGTAACTCCCATGAGAGAGTAGATTTTGAAACGCGCACACACACACTGGACAAGCTCAGATCAAATGGTTATAGTAGAAATACAAAGTTAACTATGTTTTCAACTTTAAGTTTCAAAATTTACAAGTCTGTATACTGCTTTCAGGAAATTTTTATCATTTGGTCTTATCAAATGTCTATTATCAATAATTCATTGTTCTGAATCATTAAAGGAAAAAAAATTTTTTGACAAGTTTGTATCTTGCTTTCTGCGAATTTAACTTCATCAAATATCCTGTTACCCAGCAGTATTACAATAAGTCAGGAATGTTGCCTAAATTGATAAATATTCTATGAAGAATCCAATCTTCTAGTTTACCTGTTTTCTTTTTTTCTTTTTTTTTTTTAAGTAAACAAAATGCAGCGAAACAAGATACCGTTATATGAGTTCATCACACAACATGCATCCTTGAAAGTTGGCTGAAAATTAATTCTCGCTCAATTTTAAAGATGAAAAGTTAAAAACATAAGCAGCAAATTAAAATAATTCTAACAATTTGAAGAATTATTAAAGCATCTATAATAGATAAATGTAAACACACTAACCTGGCCAAAAACCGTATATAGGAGAGTAAGCACTGGCGATATTCATTAGGTGACCTCAAAGCAAGTGTCGATGCCAGCTGTGTCTCCAGATGAGCACGTGTCTGCACCCCATCATCTGTTACCCTGCAGCATAAGGCCACAGTAGAATTCCTGATGAATTGGTGCTTATATGAAGATTTAGAAAATGCTAGCATCTGACACTAAAGGAACAGCAAGATGATGGAATGACTTTTTATGGCTGCTCTGTAGTTCTTAAAATCGCCAACAATGTAAAAGATGCACAAACCTGCTCCAGCTTGGCCTTCTTGCAATGAATTTGCCCACATCAACTTGCAATTTGCCTAATTCGCCACTCTGAATAGAACTCAAGTTAAAAGAGCTTGCATAATTGGAAGCTGGAAAGCAATCATCAGCTATCCTTAGCCAGCACATCAGGTTCATGTCAAAAAGAAATGCATGACGAGTTGCAAGAACGACCAAGGGTGAGCCAGACCTCGAGAACCTTGCAGATATAACTCTAATTGTGCCTGCCATGGAACCAAATGCAGATTACATAAATATAATATACCTAGAATGACCATTTTCAGCAATCAAGGTGCAGTATAAGCATTATTAGCCTAAAATCTGAAATGTTTAGACTTTTTTATACCAAAAGCATAAATTTTTGAAAATTCATACCGGCATCTTTTGCTGATGGATCCTCTCTTGAAGTGACCAAAGAAGCTAAAGAGTCATGCAGAACACATGTCCTGTTAAAAAGATCCCACACATATAACAATCCCCTCTTTGTGACAAGTAGTAACTTCCAGCACTCATCACAATCTATAAAAACTGCTGCAGATCCCATCATCATGGCTGGCATTGCTCGTCTTCCACACTTCGTGTATATCTTATCAAATGGAAGGAAAAGATCTTTTCATTATGCTATATAACTATGAACTGCTATGGCAAAATACAAAGTAATGAGGAATTTGCATGTGAGTCAGAACAGTTCACACTGATCCAACACAAAACCAGATAGTTTAGTACCATAATGCTAGATAGTATTGGCACACAAATTCTAATAGATGCCTAAAACATTTTTCATAATAACCATAGTCATATTGTACTTGAATGTTCCATAAGAGGTATCAGATGCTGTTTCCTTACATCGATAATCAGATTGGACATGTTTGTACTACGACGGCATCAAGCTATGGGCAATTGCTGACTTGAGTTATTGATGTAGTTGGAACTAATAGACAAAAGATTATCCAAATAAGTCTTTCACAAATCCAAAACAGGCTGAGTGATGGGGAAATTTACCCTTAGAAAATTTTGCAAGTCCAAGACACCAAACAATTGATGCACAATATAAGACTATAAATGACTTCCCCATGTATATATGTACTCAAGAAATCCTTAAAAAATACAAAAGCAGCTTATGTTTTCCCAATTTTCGAAGCCAAATATAACAACAATTAGATTTCTCTTTAAAAAGCTTAAAACAAGGTAGACTTCTATAGAAGAAGCAAGATACGCCATCTCGGTACTAGGTCCCATACCGGTGTTATCCTATCATTGTGTCGGTAAGGTACGGGGCCGCCTCGTCATACCGAATTTTCGCACACTACTGGTACCAAACCGTATGGTACGGTACGCCCCGTATCGTTCAATTCGGTATGATGCAGCAAACCCTGAGAAGAAGACTCTAAAAACTTCTAAAAAAGATATCTTTTATATAGATTCTAAGACCTTTCAAGAAAGAATTTCAATGTTTTCAGAATTTAAATTTTAGTTAAAATATCTCAAGTCTACAATCTTTTGCAAGTGCATGCATCAGCACATATGTTAAAACAAGTGTGTATGCATGCACGAATATATGTAAGTATACACATACATCTATGTATGAAAACTAATTGCATAGCACATGCAGAAATTCCCATGGACCTACTCATTCTAATTAAAGAAAATTGTAAATATAGACTGATAACAATATCTTAATTTAGATCAACACGTGACATCTAGAACGAATTAAAAAATGCTAAATTGATGCTTCTTTTGCTACTAATTCCATGCAAATAATGTGAATGCAAAAAAAACACAGCTTCCTATAAGATCATGAGACTTAACAGTTAAGGTGAAAATGAAGTAATAATTAATTCATTATGAGGAGAGTGACAAGATGTTGAGTGTTAAATTAGTTTTCCTTTCTAAACTAAGAGATACATTTAGCCAAGTTAGACTAACAAGAATATCACAAGAAACTAAAACAAGGGCCACAAATTGCTAGAAGCAAAAAAAATGTATTTAATTTTATTTCAGATACCATTTCATTGCATCAATGTATGTTAAGTTCTTAAAGCTTGTTCAAGTCTATAGAGTAAAGGTCATATCTATAGCTTAAATGGTTGAACATGATAGACTTTTGACCAAGGCCTTGAGGTCTGGAATCATATTGTAGGCTTAGCACTGTGCGATTTCATTCACTATGCTGGCCTTCATGTACACCACCAACATCACCAGATTGGCTCATTCCAATGTGTTCTCATGTCATCCATGGAAATAGATAGTGGGATGCCAAGATAGATTAGCGGTCAAGTTCATCATGAGATAAATTTTATTACCGAGTGAAGGGGGAGTTGTTTCGGCACCTTATGAACATCATTTTAGCATGGGTTACCAAAAGGGAATATGACATAGTAAGGAGACAGAGAGATTGACCAGTTTGATCACTTGATATTTAGCATATCATCTCGAGACTGTAAGGCTGTGTATTTCCAATATCTAAGCCATTAGATCAAATAAGCAGGAATTAAGCATGGGATTTGATGGCCATTGGCTTGTAATACAGGGTTCATGCATGGATTGGATCCAATATGGAGATAATATCCATATTTGATGTGAATAATCCAAATAAATGTGAAAGAGAGTAAATATTTGGTATCTGTCAAGAGAGTGGAGAGGAGTTATCTCGCGATATAAGTATAAAGTCTGGAAAGTTTGGGTCCCAATGGAGAAGAGAAAAACCTTTAACGAGGCTCAAACAAATCAAATAGGAAGGCAATAGGGTAACAAATTGGGAAGTAGAAAAGCAACTGACTCTGACTGCATGTAGAGAAATCTACAAGAAATTCCTACAAGAATTCGAATCCACTGGAGGTATTGCTTTTGGGTAATTTACATAAATTATGAATTTCCTTAATATTCCTAGTGGAGTAAATTTGCAAACTTTCAAGGAAACCAAAAGAGATTAACTAGGAACTCTGAACATATTATGTGCAAGCAAATATGAGGACGATGAGCAGAATGTGTGACAAAAACATATCAAAGGTACCATAAGAATTACAATAATAGAAAAAAGAAGGTGTCCAGTTCAGACAAGACAATCTCAGCAAATAGGTTATTTGACATTCAGGTCAAAGGGAGCAAAAAAAAGGAACTGAAAGCACAAAATTAACTTGGATGCCATTAATGAAAAAAGGCATGAAAAAACTTTTCACTTAGAGGTAAGCATCAAGAATAACAATCAATATAGTGCAAGTCACAATACATGGTATGACTTGTCATTATTGAAGCACATTTTTGTAGAAGAACATCATGGTAACCATTATTACACTATTGGTCTACAAGAGATCAATGTAGGTTATTGCTACTTTTATCTAACGATTTTAAGCATGGTAAATATGCCAAGCAATTGGGCTTTAAGAGAATGTCAACTAATTGGCAAACATGAAATGAGATTTGTTAGTGTAGGTAGCTTAGTGAAATCTAACTACAAAATTGATGGAATAAATCTCCATATAGCAATTTTTGAAATTCAAAGAGCAAGGTAAGCAGATAATCAATTATGAGCTTTAGTTAAGTTTATAGGAAGTCTACTAAAACTTTATAATGAGCATGAGTTATAAATGTCAACTATATTAACTCATCAAGAAATTAGATATGATTGCATGAGTGCCTAGATGTCATTAAAAAACTATAATTGCACTTTGGATCATAGTTTTACCCCTTCATGAAGTCGGTAATTTAATCATACCTCTCTGGTTCATTGGTTCATTTGTTCAGTTACAAATTTTAATCAAATCTGCTTGGATATCATGCAGATAATCTTTTTTGTTCATCTGAAATACTAGTCCACAGGCACATGCAAAAAACATAATGAAACAAAAGATATGAAATTATGAATAATCCTGAATAGAAGTCCACATGTCATGGATATTATCAAAACATCCAAGCAACTCCAGTAAGAGAGGGCTTGAAAAGAGATATGATCCGTAAAAGATAAAAACGGAAAAAGTAATTAAGCAACAATATATAGCTTTTCTCATATTTACACTAAGGCACAGCAGTCTCCTTTATCTGTAGAAGAAAGAGAATGCATTTATCTGCAAATGTTGCACATGGGCATATTCCTGTTACTAGCTTAAAATCTTACAGTATATAGCATGAAAACTTCTGATCCTGACAATGTGCAGTCAGTATGGGTTTCATCATGTCACATGCTTGGCACATGAGTGGAGCCGGACATGGAGACTTTTACATCGTTTACTAACATGATGCAAATTCTATGGCCCTACCAGTTTTCCACTCTCCCCACCTCTAACAGTCACTCTCAGGTTTAAGAAATTATCTCACTTATTTCAGTTTTCACTAAGGCAGAAAACAAGATTGTTTTAAAAATATGCCGTTATGACTGCTAATAGTGGTCACTATAGTGGGTGTAGCCTTAAACACTATGCTAAGCATCATAGTGGTGCTATATCACGCTTGAGTATGAAGTAGCCGAAAAATCGGGCAAAAGCCTACTACAGCAGCCACTATGCTAAAGGTTCTAAGCAGGGAACTATTTCATTGCAGGATGGACCATTTTCCAGTTGAGCTGATCCACAAATCAGCCGGTTCAATAGACTCAGTAAAGCAAGGGCCAGTTTAATTATTTCATTCCCTAATAGAATGGGACACTTCATATCTCTAATCTTATTGTTCATTCGCTAAATCAAAACATCGGATGGAATTGCATATTTCCACTGCTAATAGTTTCCATATACAAACTTATATTGGACACATACTTCTTGGTAATACCTAAGTTTCACCACCTACAACCACTTGGGCAATTTGACTGCCTTTGGTATCAAAACTGTTTCAAGAGGATATTTGTCCCATTAAACTTGACCAAGAAGAATATAATCATATTATATGCCTATAAGTCCAAATTGTCTTAATGCACTTCATGTGAAAGTATTCTCATGCCATCAAGAAACATCCATCCTGCACTTTTCCTGTTATTCGGTAAATTATAGTTAAAATAATCATTGCCAAATAAGTGCTACTTAAAGCATAAACCATATATTGAGAGTTTAAGAGGCTGTATAACTTCAATAACATTCCATTCACAGCATAAGGATTCCTAAAGTACCTGCAGGCAGCCATCTTCGCAACCAACAGCCCAAAAATTGGCATTCCCAGCCAAGACAGTTACTTTTCCGGATACACGATCAGACCAAAGAATTTGAGTTCCAATTGTGCAGGTTATTTCAGTTTCCTTCGTAAAAAAGGCATTTCCAACACCAATTATGTCATGCACAGATCTTTCTATGGGCTTAGCTTCCAAGCAAAGCGGTAAGCTGTCATCATTATCTCTCTTATTAAATACCCGAATAGAAAGAGCATTGCAAGAAGCTAGAGCACTTGGCATACATATTGACCCTGAATATTCTATATTCATCCCTCCATCATTGCTAGCAGAGGCTGGTGCCTTCTCAATAACAAGACTTTCATTAATGTTAGCCCTTGCAGTAACACCAGAACGCTCCTTTGACCCGCAAGTGTTGCACTTGCCAGGATCAGAGCTTCCACTTAAAAGTCTCTTAAAGGAAGCTTCCTTTATTCCTCCATCAGCAAGAGGCACTCCACAATCATCCTTCTGCTGACCCAAGGCTAAGGAAGAGAAATCCACCTGCTGAGCCTGGGCCACACCAGAGATATTTTCCTGATGGGCAGGAACTCCAAGTGCTTCTGGAATTATTCGTTTTCGTCCATCAGGACGCCGGTATTCTCTCTGTTTCACAGGACTAGTAACCCTAGCAGATGCAATTTTATTTAAACCATCACCACTGGCTATTCCATTTTTCTTTCCATCTTCCAGTTGGGTTTCGGGAGCCTTTGGAATAGACTGACTGATGATTGGGTTCGCAATATCGGCAGAGGACTTACCAGGAATCTGATTTTGTTGAATATTGGAGGCACCTTTCTTGTTAGCTGATTTCTTTGCAGACACTGCCTCTAGCAATAGCTGTGCTGGGCTTTCAGCTAAGTTTGCTTGCCTTCCTCTGACATCACCATATCGACTTCTCTTCAACTCATCCAGTTCAGCATCGGTTAACCTATGTCCCAGCTCCTTCACTTCAAATTGGAAAGTAGCCACTGTTCCATCCAAGGAGCAGGCAAAAAGTGCATACCCATCTGGACTCCTGTTTCAGAAAAGGTAAATTTTAGGATTAAGGGCAATAATTGGATACATAAGAAGTCAAAAATGCAGTATCACAATTTTTAACTAGATAGAGACATGTACCATGATAAATCAACAACACTCTGTGTAAAAAAATGTTTGGCAACAAATAGAGGACGGGCACTTGCTGTTGTCCATACAGTTATAGTGCGATCCTGACTTCCAATAGCAATGACATTGTATGGTTGTAGCTCTTTTGCTGTAGTCTTAGAGGCTCCATTGGTCCATCCAGTAGGTGCAGCCTTGGACTCCTGACTGCTGGAGAAATGCTTCCGAAACATAGAATGGTTGAATTTTACTACAATAACAGGTGCATTATGGCCTAGAAAGTCGAAGGTAGCAGACCATTCACCTCTTTCTAGCACAGGTGCTGAGTGTCTAGGTTTTTGAAACCCATGGGTGGTAGTGATAAAATGGCCACAAGGTGACCACCCAAGTCGCCTGAAAAATGTCGAACCAAGCTGAAAAGTGCCAATTTTATGTAAGTATCTGATTATATCAGAAAAAGTAATAAACAAGTATATATTTCAACACGTACAGATTTTGCCCAGTGCCCTTCTGTCCTGTGAGCAAGACTCCAGTCGCTAGTGCGCCATATGATGACAGTCTTGTCATCTGACTGACTCGCTATAAACGAACCAATAGGATCCCAAGCAACCCCTTTAACCAAGCTAGAGTGCCCTCTCAAGACAGCAGTGCACATGCCATTGGTCATGTTCCAGATGTGAACAGTGTTATCCAAACTGCCGCTAGCTAATGTCAAGTCATCTGGAGACCAATTAAGATCCACCTACTTCAGGCATTGAGCAAAATAAAAACTCCTCTGTTAGACATATTCAATCCAAGATTAAAGAAAGAAAAATTTAGAAGTCAATAAGCTTCCTTGGCTGCAGCAAAAACAAAGCTAATATCAAGATAAGTGCAAGCAGGTACTTACCACGTCTGCAGAATGACCTCTTAATGTCATGATGACTTTCCAATTCTCTACATCTGGAGGCTCTCCACTGCCAAATTCAGTCGTTCCTGACCCAGGTTTTCTCTCATGAATAAGAATAACCTGATCATCAGACCCAGAAGCAAGATGACGGCCATGCTTAGCCCACCTAACACAATTTACTGATCCGAAGTGATCACGAAGAGTTGCCAATAATCTTTGGGTGGAATGATCATTGTCTGAATCCTTCCCCACTGATTTCATGTTCCATATTCGAACCTACATCAAGAATATGCCATCAGATGAACAACATATAAATGTTCTAACATATGATGCAAAAAAAAGTACGATATGTAACATCAGTCCAGCAGCTATTCACTCAATAGGCTATTCAAGATAACCATAAACATGGCCACAAAATCGTTGTTTGTTTACAGACAATATTCCTCAAATATAACTTATTTCAGGTACCAACTAGTGGACAGAAGTGATATACTAACATGGAACGCATGTCGGAAAATGGAAACAGATTTTAGCTAAAAGAGTTAAAAAAATGGTCACTGGCAACTAATATGAAGATATCCATCACATCTTTTGATCTGTCATAATCAAATTACATATTGTTTATGTATGTCATCAAAATGTTAAGAATTCAAATCACAGTCAACTACAAATGCATAGAGGACATACAATTGTCCAAAAGATAATTTTTTTTATATATAACTAGCTGACCTATAAAGTTAACCAAAAATAGAATTTAAAGGCATGTACTAAAGGCAATTGAGTGCAAACTTCCTGAAAACAAGTGCCTACCAAGAATTATATCAAGACTGAAATTTGAACACAATCCGTCAAATTTCATAGATAAATCATCATCTCCTCAGTTTACCAAACTTAATGGAAGACAAAATAGATAGTATTATTACTCTGAAAATCAGCAAATTATTTAAAACAAGAAGACGAATAGCACTCTAGTGCACTCCTGTCAAATCCCTTAACGAGATACTAAAGGGAACTGGAAGAACAACTGAAAGATGACTATAATCGACGATATTACTTCAAGTTGTGAATAATCAAAAATGGATTCGACATAAAAATCTCACCTTGTGATCTCCCCCACCGGTTGCGAACCTGAGACCGCCCGCTTGGACGTCAATGGAGAAGATCTGCACCCCCTCATGACGAATCCAGCTGGGTTTCTCCGTAATCATCTTCTCTTTCTCTTGTTCCCACCGCTTCAATTGGACCTCCAATGCCTCTATCTACCTTCCCCCTCTCAATTCAAGGAAGAAATCGGCAAACCCATCGCCAGAGACCCAAAACCCTAGGCGGACTCCAGAGCAAACCCTAATAAAAGCTCAGAGAAGAGCAGAGACCGAGAAGGTAGCAAAGGGGGCGGTGTGAAGAATCAAAATCCTCGAGGGAAAGGGAAAAGTTCTTGGGTAGGATTGAGAGCGAAATTTGTCTCCGATTTCGTAGCAAGAAAGAAAGAATTCGGTGATCATCTTGGAGAGATTATTGATTTAAAAAATTCGGGTAGAAAATCTTGACTCAAAGCGCCAAACTAAGTTACTAAAGGGGGTTTCTCTCTCCATGCACATAGTTTTATATAAGCTGGACCACGTTAGCCGTCCGATCTGGTAGACAAGTCCAACATTGGCCGTCCGACCACAATAACATTTTTATGATAAATAAATATGTTTCGCAAGCGCTGTTCCTTGTGGGATGGATGCGCAGGGCTGCCGTCTATTGCTCTTCCTCTACTCATTTTTCATTCAAAATAAAAGCCTCAAAGGATTCCATTTTTGACAAGAGAGTATTAGAGTGTAAATAGGTCAAATCAGCTCGGATCTTGAGTGATTCCGATCCGATTCGGATTTTTTTTCGAATCATAATTTTAGACCCAGATCCAATCCATTTGAAAATCGAGTCGGATCCACGGCTACGATTTTTGATCGGATCTTGAGTGATTCCGATCCAATTCGGTTTTTTTTTTCGAATCCTAATTTTAGACCCAGATCCAATCCATTTGAAAATCGAATGGAATCTACGGCTACAATTTTTGACCCAACAAGTCATTCGGTTGAGTCCATATATAATCCAAATCAGACCTAAAAAATTCGGATCTACAGCTTGAAAATGCACACATGCTCTGAACTGGATATCACAAACAGCAAATGTAGTCGCTTCTGTTCACATACAAATGTGGCACCCATTTCTTGGCCTCTATATGCAGTCTCTTCTGTCCAGGTTTAGAATCCTTTGCCTCCTCCCTATCAAGCACAGCCTCACCACTCTGAGGCATTGCAGCCCTGATTCTCTTCCAAACAGAACCAACTTTCTCCCCAATACTCCTTAGACTCATGGCAAGAGAAACAGAGGGTGGGTTAAACAGATGGCATTCGACAAGCACCCCTTGCTTTGCCTATTTGGAGAGCAATGCCAGCACCCAAGGAATGCCCGCCTATGCACACATTGCTATTGCCAAACCTGTCGACCACCGATTTGAGTGCTTCCAATGCTCCTAGTCGGGTTGAGATTCAGTAAATCCAGATCCGATCCGAAAAATGGAATGGATCTAATTTTAGAATCCGACCTGCCCCTACGGATCCTCTAAAATGGATCGGATCAAGACTAATGGATCGGGTCGGATCGAGTCGGTCATGGGTCAACCCGACCCATTTGCAGCCTTAGGGAGTATGTTAAATCCCTATAATTGATATAGCATTAGTTAGGTGTATCTATTGGCTATGCTTTTTTTTAACTATTTCTATTTACATTTCATTATTTTTAACTAGAATTTAAATTAAATATTAAAATATATATAGTATTTTTGAATTTATATATATTATTGGAAAATGATAGTATGACTAGTTTTCTACTCGTCAAATACTTTATACATTCCGCTGCTCCATCATTGTTTCAAACGTTATTCACTAGGATATTATATGATTTATGTTTAAGTAAAATTTTTCTACAAAACTTGCTAATACATATTTATAGAAAAAAAAATTTCTTGATGCATCATCATTACTTAGCATGTACAATGCAGTTTTTGTGGTAGAGCAAAATTAGAGTGTTAGGGCATATAGTGAAGTATCATAGGTTTAAAATAAAAAGATCAATTCTAGATGATTTCTCGCTTGCAAAATGGTTAAAAAAATCAAAGAAACGGAGCCAAAAGAAAATATGGGACAAGAAATGAAACGGAGTCCCTTTTAGAAAAGAAATAAAAGGGAGAGAGAAGTTACAGACTTTCGAGGCACTTGAAAAAGCAAAAAGCATGAAAAAGAGAGAATCAAAATAGAGCCTTGAGAGTGTTGGTGCCTAAACAATACGTTTGAAGAAAAAAATGAAAGACTTCAAAAGATTTTTCACTTGCGACGTGTTTGAGAAAAAAAAAAAAAGAAGAAATAGAGCCAAAAGAAAATGTGGGACCTAAACAAAGCTTGGGGGTGTACCAAACACATCCGAAAGTTCTATTATAGTATTATATAATAATATAGATATGCATATGTATTCTCCTTTTATTTTTTAAAATTATCATTAAATAAGTGCTTCCCACTTTTATTCCTATTATCTTCTTATAATTTATTTTTATGCTGGTCATAATTACTAAAGCTATGTAATATGATAAAACTTTCCCATCTTTTAAAAGATAGTAGTAGTAACATAGTTTTTAAAATATTTTAGTTTACAAGGAAAAATACGCCAATGTGGTCATTCAGCTGACAACAGTTTTCTAGATGGATGGGATAAGGTATTAATATATCTGACACATAATTATATATGATAATAATTTGTCCTCTAGAAAGAAAAATATTGAATGAATAGATGTAAACCAAATTATGAGATTTTAGTAATTTTTCACAATACTAATCATAACAAGAATGAAATTTTCACAATGACCGCAAAACTTTCCAATATCATCTGAAACAAATTCTAAAATAGATTTGGTAAAAATCAATTGTTGTTTTGCCTAATAAGTTCTAGATGAATTGACAATTCTAATTTGATTTGAATACTTCAATATATTCTGCATATATTTATATTCCACAATAATACATTTATATTTCTACTTCATGAATATTTCATTTTCTAGGCATTTCTAATAATATCAAGTTTATTCCTATCTTGACATTTGTAAGGTCAAGAGTTTTAGCTCCAGTTACTGTAGGACCAATGAAGTTTTTGAGTTCAAGCAAAGAAAACTTTAGTAATTTTTACTAAACTAACCGTAACAAGAATGAAATTTCCACAATGACCGCAAAACTCTCCAATATCATCTAAAACAAACTCTAAAATAGATTTGGTAAAAATCAATTGTTGTTTTGCCTAATAAGTTCTAGATGAATTGACAATTCTAATTTGATTTGAATACTTCAATATATTCCGCATATATTTATATTCCACAATAATACATTTATGTTTCTACTTCATGAATATTTCATTTTCTAGGCATTTCTTATAATATCAAGTTTATTCCTATCTTGACATTTGTAATGTCGAGAGTTTTAGCCATTAAAGTCATTATTTTGCATACAACTTAGATAACATAGAATTGAATATATTAGATGAGACTACGTAATGAGAGGCATGTGTTGGATGCATATTTGACATATGTGTTGAATTTTAAATTAAAATAATAAATTAATATATATTATGTCAATTTATTAATTTATTTTATGTCTTGTTCTAATGAAAACAATTTTATGCAATTGAGTTTGCTTATTGGAAGTCTTGCAAATTTCTATTAAATAAATAAAAGTAATAAAATTATCACATTTAATTATATTAAAAAGTCTGATCAATTGGACTAGTGGTGGAGCTAGGTTTTGTTTGAGTTGGGCAATTATGACAACCATCAACCAACTGCCACATCATGTTTCTATCAAAATAAAGTTTTATATCTAATAATTTTTCAATAAATTATTTATTATACATTTATTATTATAAACTATGTGTAGGAGAATGATTGAAGCTAATTCTCGAAAATTGAAATTTCTAATGATATCAAATGGATAGGCTAAGTGTGGGTTGGATCATTAATCTGATTAGAGAGAAGCAAAATTTTGCTCAACCTGCTCAACTTAAACCTCCCAAAAGAAAATTAAAAAAAATAAAAAAGGGACAAAAGTAGGGTTTATGTTTTTTTTCTTTCATTGATGACCATAAACTAAGATATATTTTCATATTTACAAAAGTGAGGTTCATCATTGCACGAGTCGAATCAGATTCTTCTTCTAGTTCTAATAAAACTACTTTTCTAAAATAGATTTTACTAGTAGAAATAAACTTGAAAAGTTAAAATTCTATAGAAGATTGATCTCGATTTCTATATCAATTTTACCTTTTGTTATCCTACTTAATTCTTCTCAAATTAGGAGATATGCCCAATCAAAATCTTTTCAAAAAAAAATCTTTCAATTGAGCAACTTGCTTCCAAGTCCAAATTATGTAATTCAAATTTGATTGCTAGCAATGTAGTCCCCTTTAGAAGGCATGCAACATCATAAATATCGAAAATTTATCCGATTTCAAAAAAATAGATCATCTTAATCGAGCATCATATAACTAAGTTATGAACTTCAAAAGTTTGCCATGTGTTTCGGCTTTTTGACATGGTGGATCTTATTTCTAGACCCTATCAAGTCCTACCCATAGTGGCCAAAGTAATCCATATCATATCTAATGATCCTTCTGGATCAATTGTGAACATTCATCAATTACTCAAAATGCAAGTTTTATTGAATAGATTAGATGAAAAATATTTTTGAAGTCTGAAATAAAATATAGAGAAAAGAAGATTGGACCATAAAAAAAATAACAGAGTTACATATCTATCACTTAGGCCCTGTTTGGCAAAGCTTTTGGTAGGCCATAAAGTATTTTCTGATTCTTCAATAGTACTTTTGAATGGAATAGAGGTGTTTGGTAAAAAAATTAAAAAGTTGTTTTAACTTTACCAGAAAGTTGAAAATATCTACTTGGAAGAAGCTCCAAAATGGGGCTTCTTCGAAAAAGTACTTTTAGCACGCGTCAGAAAACTATTTTAGATGTATAATTTTTTTTAGAGTAAATATTTATGATAAAATCATTTAATTATAGAAAGTGTCTCTTTACATCATAATGTATGAAGAAAGAAATTTATAGGAGCCCCAACAAACAAAAAATTCTAATTAGCCTTGGCTTTCTCCCTTGTCATGTGATCGAGGTATTATTTCTTTTCTTCATTTATTTATCAATCGTTTTGAACAAGAAAAGCATTTAAAAGAAAAAAAATCATAAGATCTCACTTTTGCAAGTATGATTGTGTGCCTCTATATTTTTTTTTCTAAAAATTAGTTTCTAAAAATATTATATTTAATAAAATATTAATATATAATGATAATAATTATAGTAAATATATCAAAATACATTAATATGTTACGTTATACAATATCAAATTATGTTATAGTATATAATATTATATTAACTATATTAGAATAATATTATATTACATTACAATAATATTATACTATATCATATATTTATGCATTAATATATATTATATTTTATTATGCTCTATTGTATAATACTATGCAATATTTTTTATGATCATTTTGTAATACTAAAAATACTTTTTTAGTTTGTTTGCCAAACACATATTAAAGTTCTACAATACTTTAGAAATATAGTTACCAAATAACAAATAGTTTTGTATAAAAGTTCTACTTCAAAATACTCTACTTCAAAAAGTTCTACTTCTAAAAGCTCTACTGCCAACAGCTCTGCCAAACAGAGCCTTAGATTGTAAGAAAGATTGAAACTTCTTGATCCTATTATTTGCTAATCTAAACTTCTTCATGTCTTGTTACAAAATGAATTAGTTAACCACAAACATCCAAATGACTATGGATGGTTATTGAATTATAATGCCATTATATATAAGAGATACCTTGTATGTACTCAATGAAAAATGAAGTGTATATCACCAAGGTTATAAAATGCCAAATTAGTGAATACCTATGATAGCCCTCCTTCTGGAGACAAACTCCTTGATTATGGGCAAACACCTTTTTTTACTAACAAACTACTAGATTAGAGGGGGTAAACTTGCCAAATCACAAAATACTAGGCTATATTTGGAAGATAAACCTAAAATTGGGTTTGGGGGGTGAAGGAAATTCCTCCCTCTCACTTGGCTCCACCATTGTTGATAACAAATGTTGATTATTGATAAGTCATCCAAACCACGAAAGAATTTAAACTATTTTGTTTATCATATACAGATATCATATGAAAGGTAACTCCATCATATTTAGATTGATATTATTAAAAAAATTCTTATATCTTCTTCAATACTTTCTTTATATGTAATGAAGATATTTTTTTTAAGAAAACAACATATTTATAAAAAAAAGAAGCAACTTTTCAAAGAAATGCTTGCTTGGACATGCTTCTTTATGCATGGATTACACATTGATGTCACCATTTGCAAGATGAAAGTTTCATATAGCCATATCAATGAGTAAAGAAGCTTCATAGGCTAAAAAGTGCATATTTATAGAAATAGTTTATTCATAAGAGTATGAATTCAATATATAAACTTTCCATCTTAGGATATGCACAACTTAAAGGGGCAAGTTTACTATTTTATAATTATCTATATTTTTTATTATACATATATTTTGCACTCTAAATTAATCAAATTTTACATTAAAAATAAAAAGGAACATCTATAGTCAACCATGTATTATAGCCAAAGAGAGAATGATGGCATCAACTGAGGTGGTTGCCTCCCATCCCTCACGATGAAAGTAGGCTATGTCATACAGTAATATAATTGTTGCCAACTATTTGTTTCTACTATGAAATGACAAACTCTAATGGTCAGGACTGATGTCGACATAATTCCTAATAGCTATCTATCAGGACAACTGAAGCCTAATATGGGCTAGAGTATCGACCTGATGTTGACTGAAGCATCATCAATTGCATGTTTGGTTAGATCCTATGGTCTTGCATTTACTTGTAGAGTGGTCTCTCCTTCATCTCGGTCTTTAGATCTTGAGGACTCACTAGTGCGATATTCAGCTTTGCCCTTCTCATAAGTTATGAGTTTTTGAAGGTCAGGCTTCTCAAGAAGATTGATGCTTTCATACTGAAGAGATTGAGTGGTAGATTTATCCATCATAGGTGTATGATTGGCTAGGTTTATCATAGGAGACATTGGAGTATGTTGTGGCACTTTATACTTACCCAAAGTTACAGATATAAGCCTTTGAACTTGCTATGCAGACTGAGGATGCCTTGTTCTGCTCCATAAATGGCCGCAATATAATGGCCATCTAGTAACTGCTTCTAGAAAGTCTCACCGACTCTTGTCTATATAGAATTTGAACTACGAGACCATGACTTGCTAAGGATTGACTAACAAATGAATCATTTTCGCTCGAGAAACATGGCTTTCAAAGTTCGGATCTTGAGGAGGAGTAGAATCAGGTAATTACTAAGAGCTTCAATTCTTTATTGAGCCTAAGAACCTTGTGTAAGAACCCATATTTTTTTAAAAGAGTAGGGCTTGGGCCAGCTACTAGGCCGCATCATGTGCTTGGCATGTGTGGTAGGTGGGAAGACTCTCGATAGGAGTCTTCCTGTTCCCCATTTCTAATGGACACTAGAAACCCTAGGGCCACCGGATTTGAGCGAAGCCCTAAGGCTCATCTATAAAAGAATGTCATCCTTTTCTTCTGAGGCATCCCACCTTCAATGCCATCCTCCATCGTGGCTAATTTTGAGAGATTTTTTTAGGTTTTTCGTAGAGGAACTCTTGGGGATCTCACTATCGATCTACCTGTTAGAGCTCGCGGAAGGTGAGATATAGTTATCAAGCCTTCTTTCCTATCTTTTCTGATCTTTGGGCCACCATTTCCATCTTGAATCTGATCGGTGAGTCGCTGAATTGATGATAAATAGGGTTTCCCTTATTTTATGCTGTTATCTTTATTTTGATCAGTTGCCGCCAGGTGCGGCTCGCCGCTGTAGGCTTGCCACCAGGTGCAGCTCATCATCGTAGGCTTGCCGCCGGACGCAACTAAGGGACGTTGTCCACCGGCAACTGCCGCCGCATAAGGCGGCCTTCCTTTGTGTGCGAAGAAGAGAGAGAGAGAGAGCCCAGAGTTCTTCTCTCCGTCACAGGTTAAAAATGTGATACTTATTGATTGCTTTGTCATGAAAGAAAACATGATCTTGGTTAGTCTAATGCGAGAAATAAAAAAAAAATTAATGTATGGATGTGAACTTGATTGAATGAATAAGAACTCTGGGTTGATCTCTTTATTATTGATTATATCATCATAGGCTAAAAATGTGGCGCTATTGATTGTTTGTCACAGGTGAAAAACGTGATACCTATTGATTTCTCCATCATGGGCGGAAAATGTAACCGAAATTTAACTCAAAGTCAAAAAGATAATTAATCTTGGATTCAGATCGAGTTAAAATGAAATAGAATGAAAAGCTGCATTAAAATACTATTGAAGATTTATGAAATACCATATGATTTATCACTCTTTAATGATCAAATTTCTATTGATATTTGATGTACATATGTATACTATTTATTTTGAGCATTATTGATAGCCGGTTTATGATTTTATGATGTGTGTAATGATTTTTTGTTATTTTCAAACTTATATTATTATGTTGGTGTGGATGTATGGCGATTCTTATTGGATAGTAAAGCTCACACCATCTTTTTTCTTTTTCTTTAGTGTGGCATCTAGAGATTCTCATGTACGTTTGAGCTTGTGGGTGATATTGGAGCTACTTTCCTACCTAACCCTGAGCTTAAGAGTATTTGCCTACACATGTACATGTAACTATTGCTCAGTGCAAAATATGGCAAACTTAAGGGTCAACAGCAAACTTTTGATGTTTTTTCCTAGGCTTTTCTATTAGATATAGCTATTTTTCAGATGCTTGCATATAAATTTATGTTTGGTGGTATAGATAAACCATTTGAATTGCCCTTCAAGCCATGTATGACTATTGTTGTTGATCATCAATTTTCTCCGATGAGAAGCTCGATCAATGAAGATCGCAGTTTTAGAGCCAAGTTAGAAATTCATGTTTGCTTAGCTTAAAGATATTCTTGTGAATTCCTATGCCTCAGAACCCCCCTCTTTTTGTTGACAATTTACTATTACTGTTGCCTCCTTAAAAAAGAAGAAGAAAGAAATGAAGAGCTTGAGGAGCTATACCTCTATATAGATGTGCGGCAGGAGGGTACAGTTTGTGGCAAGAGGGTAGAGTTTTCTTAATCATTTAGAACAAAGATTAACATAAATTAAAACTAATGTTGGATGTAAAGCATTATGTAAGTCTTTTCTATATATATGCAATGTATGATCTATTATGTATATTTGTGAATAAATTTTTGGTTATTATATATTTCATTTCTTGCAATTTGAATGCAGTTGTCGTACATCATGTCTTCTAGTGGGACTATTGAAGATGCAAATAGTAAATAAGTTGAGCCTAAAAATCAAATAGATGGGCAAGAAAAAAGAAAAAAAGCTAGTATCTAAAATTTGGAATGATTTTGCAAAGTATGAAGTCGAAAATGAAGTATGCGGGAAAATTATAAAAAGAGAAGAAGCAAGATGTAATCATTGCAAAAGAACATTTAATGGAACCAGCAGTTTAGGGACAACACATTTGAAAAATCATCTCGCTAGTTGTCATCGATTTTTGAAGAATATTGATGCTAAAGGCCAACAAATATTGCAAACATTTTTTACACGAGAGGATGGTACTCGTTCTTTGGACACATATAAATATGATAAAGACGTTAGCCAAAGAAGCTTATACGGATGTTTGTTATGTATGAATATCCGTCTTCTATGGTTGAACATGAAAAATTTATAGATTTTATTAAATCTTTGTGGCCATCTTTTGAATTAAAGAGTCGCATAACTCTTAGAAAGAGGATTATGGAGACATGTTTAGAGGAGAAAAAAGGTCCGATATGTTTGGTCTACTTTCTTCCTAGATAAGTACAACTATGGATTTATGGACTTATAGACAAAATAAGTCTTATTTGTGTGACAGCACATTTTATTGACAATGATTGGATTTTGAAAAAGAAAATAATTAATTTTATGCATATAGGAGGAAGACTCATGGGACTCAATTTGTGCAATACATTTATCAAAAATATGATTGATTGGAACATTGATTGTAAGTTATTTGTATTAGCCTTGGACACAATGATCGTGCCAATGATGCTTGTGTTAGAGAAATTGTGGAAAGACTTCAAAAAACACTTGTATGCAATAGCCAATTCTTTCATGTGAGATGTGTTACACACATTATTAATTTAGTTGTGCAAGATGGACTAAAAAAAATTAATGTGCCAATTAAAAATATCTAAAAAATGGTGAAGATCATTCGAAGCTCTCCACTATAGTTTGAGGAGTTTGAGGAATATAATTTGGAGATATGCAGAGGTTTATCCCTTGATGTCCCTATATGGTGCAACTCTATATATATAATGCTTAGAGATGCTTGTCACTACAAGAAGGCCTTTAAGAGATTACAGTGCTTTGATCCTTATAAATTCGATATGTGTCCAACAAATGATCAATAGAAAGAGGCAAAAATATTTTGTCAATCTTTGAAAAATTTCTATAACATCATCGAGCTCCTTTCAGGCACAACATACCCAACTACAATTCTCTTTTTTCAAGAATTTTGTGAAATCCAGTTGCAAATTGTTGAATGGTGCACAAATCCCAAGGATCAACTTTTTCATTCTATGACATTATCTATGAAGAAGTTTAATAAATATTGGCAGTAATCTAATCTTGTGCTAGCAGTGGTTCATTCTTAGATCCTCGCTATAAAATAAAGATGGTGGAATTTTATTATCATAGATCTATCCTTTGAATGGTGAAAAATGTTGGAAAAATTAATGCGCATGTCTTGGGCGCGCGCGCGCCTGCTAGGCCATTCGCAAATTAAACGCGGGCTGGCCACGTTCGCATTCCGCGGACGCGTGCTAGCACCTGCTGGCCGTGAAATGACTGCGAGTGCATTCGCGGAAGGCGCGGATGCGTCCACAAAAAGATCAAAATGCCCCTGCCCAAGAATCCTATAAATACCTCCTATTTTCTCATATTCGAAACATGAAAAGTAGAGAAAAATACTGAAAAAATTCTGGAGAAATTTTTTTTCTTCTTTTAGCCACTTCTGATTTTTATTTTTGCATTTTTATTCAGCATATTTTATTTTATTCTTTTAATTTCGTTCTTTGCTGGATCTGCAAGTTCGATCGAATTTGTTTTTGTTTCTTCCGAGGCGTACCAAAGAAGAACTTTTGGGGTCGACGTATCTCTGAGGAGGATTGTCGAGAGACCCGTATGTGGAGGCAAACATTTCTTTGGAACAGCATCTACGTGCTTCGACCTACCTTCAATCAGGCTGTTTCTTCTTACTTTTATTTCAAACTTAATATTAGTAGATCCGTAGTATTTGCAATTTTATAATTTAAATTTATTAAATGAATAGATTTATTTTGTGCTAGAATAGATTTCTTTTGTGCTAAAATAGATTTATTTTGATGCCGAATAATATATATATTATTCCTTTTAAGATTTTTTATTAATTGTAATTATAGATATTTGCTTATTTAGGTGATATATTGTTAACAATCCAAAGAAGTCTTTGTTTATTTTTTTTTTGTTAGTAATATATAATTTATTAAATCCTTTATTACAATTGTGACATATTAGATTTTAATTACAATAATTGTTTAGCTAGCACAAAATTAGTAATAAATTATTCTAAAAAAAGTAATAATTTGCTTAACCTTCAAGAGGTTTATTATACCTCCATTTGGACTTCTCAAGAAGTAATTTTCAGATCCCATTCAAATAGAAAATTTGAAAATTGGTAAATACATAATAACTAATTCATTGAATTGATAAACTAGATCTCAATTACAATAATTGTTTTGCTAGCATAAAATTAGTAATCAATTATTCTAATAGGACAATAAATTATTCTAATATATAATTCATTTAATTGACATATTAGATCTCAATTACAATAATTATTTTGCTAGCACAAAATTAGTAATCAATTATTCTAATAAGGTAATAAATTATTCTAATATATAATTCATTGAATTGACATATTAGATCTCAATTATAATAATTATTTTGCTAGCACTAAATTAGTAATAAATAATTACTAATTCGAAAAATTCAAACGAAAAATTCGAAAATTGGTTAATCCGTAATAACAAATTTAAGTTTGCACTTAGGCTTTTGTAAAAATTGAATTTGTATGATTTCTAATGATTATATCTACTAGCTAATAGTGTCAAAGAAAAGCTTGTCAAAAAGACATACGTGCCTAAGAAAGGCTGGTACTCAAGTGAGCCTAGTGCTCCACCACCGATCTGAAGCTGATCTGGCTATTATTTTTTTGGATATATCAACTAGACATTCAAAATTCAATGCAAATTTTAGTGCGATCTTTTGGCATAAACTTTTTGCCTTCATTCAGATTTCCGTCTCTTTTCTATAACCTTGAACCTATGGCCTTTAACACTAGTGACTAGCTTAGTGCCAAACTTGAAAAATTTGATGGCCATAACTTTAGGAGGTGGCAGAACTAAATGCGGTTCTGGCTCACCACATTAGGATTGATCTCAGCCATAGGTATTGAAGTTGATAATGGGTCCAACCCAACTACTTCACAACCTGCTACTCACCAAACTTCAAACCGAAGTTCATCTTCCTTCCATACTGAACCTTCTGTCTCCACCAGCACATCCTCTAGGACACCTGATGAGATAGACTATCATTGCACCCATAGAATCCTAAGTATCCTTTCTGAGAGATTGTATAATATTTATTACACAACCAAGAGTGCCAAAAAATTCTGGAACACCCTAGATAGTAAATATGGTCTTGATAATGCTGGGATAAAGAGGTTCAAGGCCTCCGACTTCAATAACTTTAAGATGGTGGACTCAAAGCCTATGAATAACCAAATCCATAATTTTGAAATTCTGATCCACCAGCTTAGGGCTAATGGAACCAATTTGGATGAATCATTTCACGTAGCCTGTCGATGAATAAACTATCTAATTCCTGGTCTGATTTTGCTAAAACTCTGAGCTATACCCAAGAAGGTCTCATCCTAACCCAAGTTTTGAACTCCATTAGAATTGAAGAGCAGCATAGGCTCAGGAGTAAAATCTCTACTGGATACAAAGATAATGTTTATAATGTAGAGGCCCCACCTAGAAAAAATCAGAATCGACCCTTCAAAAATAAGCATTACAAAAAGAAACCCTACAACCTTAGAAACCCTAACCACCATAATGGAAAACTTATCCAATCCCAGGAGCAGAAGAAGAAGAAAGATGAAGGTGGTGTTCATTTCTATTATGTGTGTGGTCGGACCAACCATTTGTTTCCCCAGTGCTTCTATAAGAAGACTGCACCTTTTCAATCCAAGAAGAAAGGTCCACACACAACCAGTGCTCAAGTTAACATGGTGACTTCCGGCGCTGGCTCCTCTGAGATTGCTTTCAGGTCTGTTTCTTTCACTCCTAAAGTTAACATGACTTTATAAGCACTTGATTGGTGCATTGATACCGAAGCTGATATTCATATTTGTTCGGATCGCTCCTGGTTTTCTTCTTACCAGGTCTCAAGTGAAGGAGCTGTAATTATGGCAAACAGCTTGGAGGCGCATGTGCTAGGAGTGGGACGTGTGGACTTAAAGCTTACCTCTGAAAAAATTCTGTCCTTGCATGGCGTCCAACATGTTCTGGTCGTTAGGAGAAACCTAATTAGTAGTTCCTTGCTTGTCCAACAAGGCTTTTGTCTTATTTTTGATTCCAATAAAGTTGTAATTTCTCATCGTGTAATGTTTATTGTAAAAGAATTTCTAAGTGAAGGAATGTTTGAGTTGAATCTAATAATTCCTTCAATAAATAAAAATCCTTTGATCATGAATATAGAACCTCCTTCTATTTGGCATGGTAGATTAGGTCATGTAAATTATAATACAATTAAGCAACTTATGAACCTAAACTTAATACCAAAAAGTGATCTTAAGAACCATAAGAAATGTGAAATTTGTGTAGAAGCCAAACTTCCTAGAAAGCCTTTTAAATCTGTTAATAGGGATCAGATCTATTAGAGTTGATTCATAGTGATGTTTGTAACTCTGGTAGAACTTCTGAGAAAGGTAACAGATACTTTGTGACCTTCATAGATGATCTATCCAAGTTCTGTTACATCTACCTAATTAAAACAAAGAATGAGGTGCTCAGCAAATTTAAGATTTTTAAGATTGAAGTTGAGAACCAACAGGAGAAAAAAATTAAAATTCTTAGATCAGATCAGGGAGGTGAATATACATCTAATGACATAACTCAATTTTGTGAAGATCATGGAATCATTCATGAAGTAACTGCTCCCTATTCTTCCCAATCAAATAGAGTAGCAGAAAGGAAGAATAGAATTTTAATGGATATGGTTAACTCCATGCTTATAAGCTCAAGAGTACCAAAAAATTTGTGAGGGGAAGCTCTAGTTTCAGCCTGTTATATCCTCAATAGGATTTCCTATAAAAATAATGATCTAATCCTATACGAAGTTTGAAAACATAGAAAACCTAATCTTAGCTATTTGAAAGTATGGGGGTGCTTGGTAAAGTAAAAATACCTGATTTTAAAAGAAAAAAATAGGACCTAAAACAATGGATGCCATTTTCATAGGAGATGCAGCCAATAGTATGCTAATAGATTTCTAGTAATTAATTCAGAAAAAAAATAATATTAGTAACAACACCATCATAGAAGCAGAGATACAACATATTTTGAAGACACCTTTTCACTTAGGACTAGAGTAGATAGCGGTATAGTTAATAGCTCTAATAGAATAAGGACAAGAGAAATAGAAGTAGAAGTAGAACCTAGGAGAAGTAAGAGATCTAGAGTAAAGAAAATATTTGGAGATGACTTCTATACCTTTCTTATAGAAGACTCTTCAACTACCTTTGAGGATGCAATGAAATCCTTGGATTCACCTTTTTGGAGAGAAGCTATGGAGATGCAGTCAATTATCCAAAATCAAACTTGAAAATTGACTGATCTTCCTTTTGGCTGTAAAACTATAGGGTGCAAATGGATCTTTAAGAAGAAACTTAGGCCTGATGGCTCTATAGATAAATATAAAGCTAGATTAGTTGCCAAGGATTTTACTCAAAGATCTGTAATAGATTTCTTTGATGTCTATGCACCTATAGCTAGGATTACAACTATTAGGGTCCTTATAGCATTAGCTTCCATCCATAGATTAGTAATTCATCAGATGAATGTCAAAACAGCTTTTCTAAATGGAGACTTAAATGAAAAAATCTATATGAACCAACCAGAGGGATTTATAATCTCAAGCCAAAAAAATAAAGTTTGCAGACTAGTCAAATATCTCTATAGTCTTAAACAAGCACCTAAGCAATTGCACTTAAAATTTGATGAAACCATACTGACATTTGGATTTGAAATCAATAGTACAGATGAATGTGTATACCAAAAAAGTTGGAAATAAATATGTGATCTTGTGCTTTTATGTAGATGGCATACTGATCTTTAGGACAGATCTTCAGATAGTTGATGAGTAAGGTAAATCTTAAGTTATAAGTTTGATATGAAAGACTTGAGACAAGCTGACTTAATTTTAAATACCAAGATAATTAGAAATGCAAATAGAATTGAGTTATCTCAAAGTCATTATGTAGACAAGATTCTCAATAAATTTAATTATATCAATTGTCAGCATGTTTCTACTCCATTTGATCTCTCTACACACCTTAAGAAGAATCTAGAAATTCCTACCCTTCAAAGCTTATATGCTTAAATCATAGGCTTACTAGGATTCCTAGTAAACTACACCAGACCAGATATAGCATATGCTATAAATAGACTTAGTAGATACACTACTAATCCAAATAGAGATCACTGGATAGCATTAGAAAGGCTCCTTAGGTATCTTAAGGGTACCAAATCCTATAGTTTGCACTTTAGTGGATTTTCTGTTGTCCAAAAAAGTTATAGTGATGCCAACTGGATCAACGATACCTTAGATGTTAAATCCACCATAGAATATGTCTTTCTCCTAGGAGGTATTGTCGTGTCTTGAAAATCCACCAAACAAACCTTGATATCTAGAAGTACCATGGAGTCTGAACTGATAGCTTTAGACACCACTAGCACTGAGGCTGAGTGGCTCAAAGATCTACTTATAGACCTTCTTGTAGATGAGTCGCCTTTACCACCTATCTCATTATATTGTGACTATAAATCTATAATAGATAAGTGCAACCAAGAAAATGCCAATATAAAAATAAACAGGCACTTAAAAATGCATCATAAATCATTAAGATATAAATTAAAAAATAACATTATAGTTTTGAATTTTATAAAATCATAAAATTATTTGGCTGATAAGCTTATAAAAAGTTTATCTAGAACAGTAGTTCTAGAGTCGTCGAAGGGGATGTGATTAACCCATAAAGATAGATCACCATAGTAGAAATCCAACCATAAAAGGTTCAATGGGTAAAAACAAACCGGAGTGTAACTAAGAGGAGCACTAATTCATGTTTTCTTTATCCCTATGGCGCTAGTGCTTATAAAAGCAAGCGGTAGGATGAGTTCGTTTGTATAACTCTTAATGAGTCCGAGATCCGAGAGGCAAAAGCTTCCTTGCTAGCTTCCTTATTAGGACTTACCTATATGTGTAGTCGTAAGGCCGCAATTATGGAAAATGGGTGATTTCCTAAAAAGCACATGAAAGATACCTGCGCATGACCATATTAGCGCAACCCGTTTAGAACCCAGATCGGGCTATATTATGTGTGCTGTTGATTTAATCTGAGCTATTGACCGCAGTTCAAGGTTAAGACTACCTTGGCTCCACAGATATAATCAATTGTCACTAAGTGAAGGTTTAAATCAAAAGGTACCTACACCTATTACATAATATAAGATATCCAATATTTTGTTTTGACTTTAAAATTATTTAAAAAATTAATTTTTATGGGGGATTGTTCAAAATTAATGCGCACGCGGCTCGAAATGTGTGTCTCAGGCGCGCGCGCGCCTGCTAGCCCTCAATGGGGTGTTACACGTCTCGGGGGCGCGCACGCCTGCTGGCGCCCACTGGGGCATTTGCGAATTGCCCGCTGGGGCGTTCGCGAAATAAACGCGGGCTAGCTGCATCCGCATTTCGCAGATGCGTACCAGCGCCCGCTGGCCATGGAATGACCGCGGGCGCATCCGCAAAAAGACCAAAATGCCCCTGTCCAATAATCCTATAAATACCTCCTATTTTTTTCTATTCGGAACACCAAAAAATAGAGAAAAATGCCGAAATTTTTTGAAGAAAAGTTCTTCCTCCTTTTAGCCACTTCTGATTTTTATTTTTGTATTTTTATTCAGCATATTTTATTTTATTTTTTTTATTTCGTTCTTTGCTGGATCTGCAAGTCCGATCGGATTCGTTTTGGTTTCTTTCGAGACGTACTGAAGAAGAACCTTTTGGGTCATTGTATCTCTGAGGAAGATTGCCGAAAGACCCATACGTGGGGGTAAATATTTTTTTGGGACAATATCTACGCGCTTCGATCTGTCTTCAATCAGGCTTTTTCTTCTTACTTTTATTTCAAACTTAATATTAGTAGATCCGTAATATTTGCAATTTTATGATTTAAATTTATTAAATGAATATATTTATTTTGTGCTAGAATAGATTTCTTTTGTGCTAAAATAGATTTATTTTGATGCCGATTAATATATATATATATATTATTCCTTTTAAGATTTTCTTTTAATTATATATATATATATATATATATATATATATATATATATATTTATATATATATGGCCATATATTGGAGGTAACATCTTTGATATTTTAGCCTAGTAGAAATCTAATGGCCCAAAGTACCCTATCTAAGCTCGAATTGCAATAGATATTTTGGCAATTCCAATATCAACAGTAGCATCGGAATTAGCATTTAGCACAGGTGGACAAGTGATAGATGCATTCCAAGGTTCATTAGATCCTGATATTATTGAAGTTGTGATTTGTCTTCAAGATTGGCTAAGATCGAAAAAAAATTAATTTGTTGTATTTTACATAATATTTGTGTAAAAGTTAACTTATCTATAGTACTTTACCAGTAAAATTTTTATTTTGTTTTAGGTACTATTGCTTCTATTATTCATGTTCTTAATTCTCCTGTTGTGTCGGATAGCTATTTTATTTTCGTTGAAGACTCAAATAAATGAACATCAATTCATATACTATGATAAGGTAAATGAATATGATATATAGTTTTAAAAAAATAGTTATTATTTTTGCTTATATATGTTGAAACTTTTATACTAAAATCATCATTTTTATTGTAGGGTGATTGGAGCATTGAAGATTGTTGCATGATGTAATTCCATTAAATAGAACTATTCTACTTATTAGTTTATGAATCTTTGCTAAGGATATTTTTGTTGGGATGTATTTGAAGTTTATCTTTGAATAAGATTAAACTTTTTCCTTAAACCTTGTTAAACTTTTGGTGATGAGTATGTTGTAAGTTATCAAGTGATGATATGAAACTTGTTTACGATGACATTGAGTTTTTTTTTTTTGCTTGATAGTCTCATTTAGCAAGATTTTGCAAATTATCGTGCTTAGATTGATATCTACCTGGTGTTATGTTACTATCTTAAATATGTTATTATTTTCCAGACATATGGGTTTTTGCCTTGCATTCTTCCTTCTAACTTGCACTTGTTGTATATTTGTGGGTTGAAGTTCTATACATGTACTGAGGCTCCGTTTCATAATGATTGAACGGTTGCCTTATCTTAATGTGCAAGAGCAATATGTAGATCCACTTTAAAATGAACTCATTCTTTCTACATACCTCAAGTTATTATTTTTCCCCCCTAACATTTTTCAAGGCTGAATACTAACTTTCAAAGAATGTGCTTGAAACTACAGGACAAAGCTTTGTCATTTTAGTAGTGCTAAGATATACCTTAGAAAGGGCATCATATTTGTTCAATCTAACTCCCAGGTAAGAATATTTAGATTTTGTAAGATAAAAGAGCTGTGATATCAAAACACAATTATATATAATTTTGTGTTGACACCAATGGATATGTTTACTTTTAGGTCTTTCTTTTGGCCAACTCAAAATGCAAGCGCTACTTCTACAACTGTCTGAAGCCTGCGAAGGTTACCTGGATAGCTATGTACAGCAATACAGGAAGCAACACAAGAAGGTACTTTTATCACTTGGATCTTTGTACTTTGATTATAGGCATGGGTTAACAAAGATATCATAGGTATGGGTTTACTAAAATTGCAATTTTTAAATCAAATTTATCTTTTCTGAATATATCATTATATTTTTTATTTTTGAATTCTTGCTTTCATTAAAATTTTGCTTCTTGCTTTTGATGAATGATTGCTGAAATTATTATTTTTTATTAAATATATCCTTTATGATTATATCATTATTATTAGTTTTTATTATTGATGAATGCTTGTTAAAACTAAATTTTCTTAATTAAATCTTTTCTTTATGATCAAATCTTTGTTGCTAGTTTTCTTCATTGAATTTTGCTCAAAATTTGATTAATATTCAAAAAAATATCTAATTTATATCCGTATTTAGATAAAAAAATATGAATATGTTTATCCAATTCGTATCCGTATCCGTTTATAACAAATATGGATATGCTTAATATCCTATTCGTATCCGTATCCGTTTAGAATAAACATGGATATCAATTTTGATATCCGTTTAATATCTATATTTGTATCCATATTTTTCAAATATTGATACAAATATAGAAATATTAATATCCGATCCGTATCCATTGCATTTTCAGCTCTATTTTCTACCATATCCAAGCACTAGCTATTACTTTCTAGGCTCATCTATGGTTGATTGTTTTGGTTCAAAGCTTCAAGCTACCTCAAGGCTTACCTATTCCAAGGAACGTTCACGAGATCGACCCCATGGGCCTGTAATTTGAGCTCAAGTCTCGCCTACATGTTGACCATATTTTGTTGCTGCTGCTACTACTGCTGCTATTCTTATTAGATAATTATTACTATTATTATTTATTATTATTATTATTATTATTATTATTATAATATTAGTTTTTATTATTTAGTATCCGAGCCCATCAAGAAAATCTCTAGGATTACTTGGGGTTAAAATCTTGAGGGATAACATCACTTAAGATTTGAATTCCTGATCTTTGCTTCCAAGAGAGTGGGTGGAAAATTTATGATGGATTAAATGTTAGGGTTTATCAGGTTTGCACATGAACATCTTGGTGGTTGAGGTTTGCATCTCTTCTACACTGTTGTTGTCACTAAGATAGTGACTAAGAAATTATATCCTAAACGGCGTGTATTACTTGGCTTTGCATGCTGCAAATTACAATCACTCATTTTGTAGGTCTCATTCATCAAATGCTCATCTCGGTGCACCACCACTTATTCTTGATTAGTCAATAGTAGGACAGCCATGTAGTGCACGCCGAGTCGGAATTTTTTTCTCTCTATCAACATCCTGATAAATATTTTCTCCATTACATCTAGCTTTACAGTTATTTTTTAAACTTCATCGACCCGATATCTTCCCTCTTAATAGTCTTCACTCATGTTCTTGATATCATCGACAATAGACATACCATCACTATATGGTGTTAATGGTCGATGGGTATGTGAAGGCTGGTCACACAGCCATGTCATTTCCTCTGTGACTTGCATTGTCTTAATAATGGTGATGAAGACCCCGAGGAGTCTCTCTCTCTCTCTCTCTCTCTCTCTCTCTCTCTCTCTCTCTCTCTCTCTCTCTCCTTTAATTTTAATTTTAATTTTTGGTACAAGCTGAGTCGCTGTTCAATCGTGGCTGCAAGCGGACCATAATGAGCCGGTAGAGACTTGCAAAAAGAGAAAAAGTCCTCAAATATCTTTCCGCTTACCCAATTTAATCAACTACCGCACCGAGGTGGTCATTGGAACCCCCGCCACAATTTTTTTTTTGTTATTTTTTTTAGGCCAAAAAGCAGGAGCACCAACGTAGCAGCTCTCACTGTTCAATACGAATTGCAAGTTTTCGCGTGCCCTTTCCGACCCGTGAGCTTCTTCCACTGAGATCAACACTCACGTGTGAATATATCACTCCACCACTGAGGCTATCAGCAGGCCAATAAGCCCTCTCATTTTATATGTCCGAACAAAAAGCATCCGGTCACCTCAATTTAACCCTTGCCTGCGCAGTCCAGCTCCACTGAGTTACCAGTGGCCCACAACTTTTACATGCACCCACTCCCAACAACTCAAGACTAAAACATCTTCCACCCTCCCATCAACTCCTCTCCCAACCACCAAAGCAAGCTTCAAACCCACCCCGAACTCCCATGCATCAACTCCTCCCATCAACTACTTAAATAACCATTCTCACCAACTAAGCAAGCAATGTGCATTGTTCTTCTTCCCATGAGTCATGGCTGGTTCTCTCTCGGCAACATGGGTGGCAGGCGAGAAGGTCTCTTGGTACTGCACTCTGTTCTTGGCGCTCCTGCTACTTATGGGCTGCTGTGATCCAGGTGAAGAAGACCCACCAGTATGGAGATATCAGAAGATACATGACCGGCCTTGCGATGAGATTTACGTGGTTAGCGAAGGAGAGACCCTGCACACTATTAGCGACAAATGTGGCGATCCTTTTATATTGGAAGAGAATCCCCACATCGAAGACCCCGATGATGTTTTTCCCGGTCTCATCATCAAAATCACTGCAATGTCAAGTGAATAATTCCGGAGTCCTTAAAGCCATTTTACAAGCTTCTTTGCTCTTTATGTTCCATGCCAGTTACCTCAAATCTTAGACTTTAAGCTGCCAACCAACACTGTCAATTCCATGGAAGCTAGTACATATGTATGCATGTATATGTCAAACTTTATGAATCCTTCTTCATTTATTCACTTCATATTTCTGCCCATGGCGAATTATCAGTTAACACATTGTCTACAAATATCGTGCACACCTTCAAATGGCTTGGCATGTACCACAAAACAACAATATAACAGCATCTTCTTCTCTGGTCGGAGTGGAGAAGATGATTTACAAACATTTCTACGACATCAACGTTTACTGTTACAATTGATAACAAGGGAGAAAAGGAAAGATCGAAGACATAGAGCTTCACGTTCCATGTAATTTTGTATTTTCATGGTAGTTTACTTGCACACATACTTTAGCACCCCGGGGATGTGAACCCTATAGAAGTAGTCCTTCCAGTCGATGCTCTTGGGATCGAAATTGAACAAAGTAGCGTCGACGTTGTCCTTCATCATGGTCATCCTCAGCCTTTCCAAGTTAATGTCATCGAAGCTTCACCAACAAACAAAGTGCAGATATATCAGTTCAAGCTATCGGTTACATAAATAATCATGAGACTATATAAGTATTGATGTTGGAGAATAGCACGGTCATGTTGATTAATACTGTGATGGTCGGAGATTTAACGTTTTCGCGAAACCATTTCTCGATTTGCACTTGCAGTTTCTCACTCTCTCTTGAAAAGATAATTACTATTCATTAGGGGGTCCAATGATTCTCTCTTCTGTCTTCTCTCTCCATAAAAAAAAAAGAGAAAAAAATGGAAGTATTGCAGACATTGCAAAACGAAACACATTATACCCAGAAAAAGATTAACTGTGTAAATATTCTGATTGAAGCATTATACGCAATTAAAAGAAAGTGTATAAAAAGAAGAAGAAAAGTTGGGAGCCACCGAGCATACCATCCCTTGAAGAAGGCATATGGAGAATAAAGATAAACAAGATGCATCATAAACTTAAACTTCCGGCTTAGCTCCTTGTAACGACGGTCGAACAACCGGCAAAATATCAGATTAACCAGGTGCAGTACCTAATCAGGAGAAGCCAAAAGTACATGAGGATATTGACATTAGAGTTTACTATGAATCAAGTACTAAGAGATTATGATGCCACTTCAAATTGAATCTAAAGAATAGGTTGAATAGCAATAATTCAAAAACCACAACCTGCGAACAGAATGCAAAACAAATTGATGCAAAATCCTAAAGATATCATGTACTGACTTCCAATGGCAGCCTGTATCGTAGGGTCACGTATGCATGGAAGGCGGACATTGTTCTGAAGACAGACATCCTGTTTGTCTTAATGGTTTTTCCATCTTTTCCTACCCGAGGGTTCTCGAGGAAGTAACGGAACCCACATTGCTCTAGAATGGCGTATGTGACTGGATTTCTCACCCCGGAGCTCATATGGTAGATGAATTTCGATCGCTGATTTAGGTGAGATGCCATGGTCACAATCATAGCGTTCACCACCATGTCTCCAGGGACCTGCATTACAATCCAGTGCTCTACATTTAGTATTGCATCCTTGCTTACAGTTGATTGGCATGCAGAATACAAACTGCAGTGCTAGGCTTTTTTATTCTTGGTGTGTGTGTGTGTGTTAGAGAGAGAGAGAGAGAGAGAGGAAATAGGCTTAAGTCCAAATTCAATGAGAAATGTTACATCCTCTTGGAGGGGGGAAGGGACAGAAGCAAGGAGGAAGAAGAAAATGGAAGGACACACTAAGGTGTCAAGAACCAAATATTACAGCTGAGTGACCTTGAAGAAAACCCATAACAGCTTATCTCGAGCTCTCCGTGAAACAAGGGACGTCGAGTCCTTCAAAAGATGGTCTTCGTGTGAAGTCCTTCCAAACTCTTAGCCTTGTCTTTGAAGAACCAGCCATTTTATTCCGAGCAGTGTTAGTATTTTATTCTCTTGTAATTATAATTTGCCCTGGAAGCTTAGAGAATACAAGCCCTATCCCATATTTCCTTCCTTTCTTCTTGTCACGGAGCAAGCAGTTTCCCATCTAGATGGATGGGATTCCAATCTCAATTGATGTTAATCCTTTGAAAGAGGAATATGTGGGAAAAAAATATTGGAAAGAATTTTTTCTACCTACCTCAGGAGGTAGTTATCATGTATATTTATAGTTGAGAATGTGTAAGAGATTACAACTAGGATGATACAAAGATAGAACGAAATAACAAATGGATTCCTAAGATCAATCCTAAATTTATATTTAAAATTTAAAATTTAAAATTCAAAATTCAGAATTTAAAATTTAAAATTTAAAATTTAAAATTTAAAATTTAAAATTAAAAATTTAAAATTTAAAATTTTTAGAATGAATTATTAATATGTGGCCTGATATGGGGCTGAGATGAAGATATTGCGAATACTTTGTAAATTGGTGTCCAATAATAGGCAAAGATGGTTTAGGGTGAGAGATTAAGTTTGGCAGAAAGAAAAGATTACAAGGTTTAAATGAAATTAGATTCCTCTTTAGGCCAAGAACTAGAAGCTAGATAAGCATAAGGAGAAACATAATTTGGAACCTACCACATCCATTACCAATTCAGGTTCTCCAAAAAAGCATGAGAGCTTTCCCTTTGCGTAACCAATGATCAGGCTATCAATGGTCCTGCATCAAAATTTAAAATGTTATATAGATCAATCCTATTCTATTGTTGCACTCTGTGGTCAGATTATAATTATGAGGATACGATAATCTCAATGCACGGTCCAATCATGTCCTCTCCATGTATATAAAATATGTCTACCTTGTTCCTTCTATCCAGCCAGGCAGGGGTTCCTTGTAAATGCTTGTTATCATAGTTGGGCGCAGTATAACAAGTGGCAAGTCTCCTCTCAAGTGCCCAAGCAACATCTCCCCCATTGCCTTTGTGTAGACATAGGTGTTTGGCCATCCAAAAAACTCTGCCCTGTAAGATAAGAATGAAGAAATGAGAAAAGATTAGAACCTTTTCCAATAAAGTACAACAGGAGAATAAAGAGGAGGATTTCTTTACTCTTCTCGATCCAAAAGATTTTTCTTTTTTCGGTTTTTTGAGAAAGATGGGAATACCTAAACAATTTGTTTTACAAAAGTAAAGTATGGATTTAAGATATCTTAGAGTGAGGGCTTTTGTGCAATCTGATGGGAAGATTACTCCATTATGGCTTGGATGTTATAAATTCTATACATGGAAATAGTCTCTTCGCATGCGGTGGTAAGATTGTATACGTTTTACCCTCCCTAGATCTTAAAGTGCCGGAAGTCTCATACACTGTAGTGCCTTTTTTTTTTTTATGGATTTAAGGTATCTAAGAAAGTATTAGCTGGATTGAGGATGAGTTACAGAACCTCTTCATGCCCATTTCCTTAAGGGCTGTATCTTCGGCATCCTCCATTGATTTGTTGGCATGGAGTTTCCTCTTTTTTTCTTCTACTAATTGTAGCTCTGCTTCGATATCCAAGTAGGAGTTCTCTTTGAGTGTTTGACCCATATGGAATGGCTTCTCTAATATTAGTCCTTCTTTCATACCAGATACAAAAGCTGAAAGCAAACAAGACAGTGGTGAGGCTGACAACATTTGAGCTGGTTCTTAGAAATTGACATCATAGTGATTTTGTGGTATATGTTATGTAATGCACACACATATATGCCACAAATGTGTAGTATTCTGTTAAGTATCCTTTTATTTTGGTTAGGATTTTTATTTGTACATTTTGTTTGTGCATAGATGCATTCTTGGCACGATATCATATCATTTGATGTAAATATATCCAATCTTTTTATATTGGTTATCCATAATAAATTATCAAGCTAAAATTTATTCAACCTTCAATACCAACTATGCTTTGCTTCTAATTTGTTGGTAAGACATACCGGAGGAAACATGGAGGAGCATTTCAAGTTTTACACATTTCTTTGCAAATTCCAAAACATGCTTAGCTCCAAAGACGTTGACATCCAAAGCCACATCATATCTGCGAGAGATTCAGGTTAACATAATTATACACTCGCAAGTAATCTTTGGTGCTCCAACCATAAATAAAGTCAAATTCATGAGATCTAATGTGTGCTGTCTTTCGTTAGTTTAAGTAAACAAAATGAATTTTTTAACCTCTCGTCAAAGTTGGTGGTTGCAGCAACGTTTACGACAATGTCAATTTTCTTCCAGAGTTCTTCCATGAGATCAGAGTCCCTTATCCCTAGGTTCTCATGAATGATGTCTCCTGCTATTGGAAACAGCTTCTCTGCAATAAACGAATGAAAACCATTTCCATGGCTTTCTTTCAAAATCTTAAATAACTCCTTCCCTATCACCTGGAGAATGAAGCAGATGAGATTAATGACCTTTAGGACAATAATGCATGAGCAATACTTAATTATTTGGTGCATTCCTTTTGATTATTTTGCATCATGACATAAAAACAGATATCTGATTCTCACATGTTCTTTTGAAAATAATATATTTCTGTGTTAGAAGAGGAAGGTCCATAGACCCTGGATTTATTAAGAAGATGAAATCAAGTGAGAAGAGTTCATTCTTAAAATGGAAGCAAGATTTAAAAAAGACATATAACCTAATCCAAATTGAGCAACATCATGCCAATAGTTTTTCTGTTGAACTTCTAGAGCATCATATAAACTTCTCCTAGGATACCCTGACCACTATATAAACCTTTAGAAGCACATACAAACACAAAATCCCCACTTATGGTTCCTTTTATTTTACTCCAACTACAAATTTGAACATGCAGCAGGAGTTTTGAAACTTATCTAATATTAAAGTTGCAGCCTACTCTCCAGCAATAACTGCGTTTCTATCTCTGTTAGTACGTTCCTTCTTGTTTTGCTCCCATTTTATCTATATCTTTACCTGTATGACTGTGATTGAACAATAAAACTAGATACATACCTTTAAGTTATTATTTTTCTCTAGGCAATTGTTAATGTTGAACAGAAAGGATTTCTAAGTGATTACCATACACAACTCATCCCTACCGACAGACACCTGAGTAGATGAGATGTCACAGTCTAGGGCCCGCTATGTCACAAATGAATATATTAACTTCTGCTGGAGTTTATGCTATAACCGGATCATATAAATAAATTCACCTGCGTTGAAGTGTACTAGTAAAACTTAATCACACAGACTGTGACAGTTGCTTGCAAGACCAAAAATTATATGACGAGACAGTGAAAAACTAGCGAAACCTAAAGCAACTTCTATGAGTAGAGCTGGAGGAGGAGGAGGAGGAGGAGGAGGAGGGGTTCACCTCAGTCTGCACACGACGCATGGCTGACGTGTTATCCACGGCTCTCACTAATAGGAAGAGCTTCTTAACATTGGGTTGAACCCTAAGCACCTTCTCCACAAAAACTTCAATCATAGAACAAGAGAAAAGAAATATTATAGAGCTCCATAAAAGTCATGACCATGCAAGGAACTTACTCAAAATCGCCATGAGAGGAATAACAAAGTTTAAATCCTTACTCTTTGCTAAGAAACCAGTAGACCCAGTAACCAGGATGTTCTTATCCTTCAAACACTCTGGAATTCCCCCAGCTTCCATATTAGAGAGTGTTGAGCTAGGTTTTGTGTTGTGCGTATGCGTCTGTGTTGAGAGAGAGAGAGAGAGGGAGAGAGAGAGCAAGGATTCTGATACTAGAGGAATGCTTCGTGTGAGTATATATGGAGCTGATAAGGCGCGCGAAAGAAGAGAGCTGGCGTGCACGAAAGAAGGTAGTCATATTCAAAGGGAGGGGTCAAGGGTGGCTATAAATATAGAGAAGCTGGTAGGTTTATTGAATTGGTTGCCACGTGTTCCTTTCTACGGTGAATGCTGGCCTGCTCTCAGCCGTTTGCAAGCTCGCTCTTCTACTAGTGTCGGTGCAACTTTGCCATTCTTCTGCTCGCTTTGCTTCTCCTACCTATTTTATCTTCTCTATGATTTTATTAGCTCTACTGCAAAGCAGTAAAATTTTTCTTTACGTTGATTGCAGTAAAGTTCAACCTAAATTTATAATAACGCCAGCCTGACTGGAATCATTTATGATGGGTGGTTGTCTTGTCTATATGTTCATCAAATGCCGCCTATATGTTCATCAAATGCCGAAGCCACCAAGGTGGTAGCCTAGTGGTACTGGGCGGGGATTCTAACCTCATGGTCCCAAGTTCGAGTCGCTGCGGCGACGATTAAAATGTGGCTTCGGGCTCTTGGGCCGCTAGTAGCCGGGGTGGTGCCAGATGTGACGTACTCACACTTGGGACTTGAGCCAGAGCCCAGAAAGGTAGTTGAGCCTAGCCCATGGGTGGAGAAGGCATGAGTAAAACCGGTCGGGGTACTCAACACACGGTCATTTCTGCCCGCATCGAACTTTCTCCTGGTGGGGCGGGGACCCAGTGGGGGCTGCTACGCGGGGGTGGGCTTGTCCCTTCCTCCCCCTACCCCTTTTTATTACCAAAAAAAAAAAAAGTATATCATTGCATCATATATATCAGAATCACAACACTTGGTTGTATCATGTTATATTCTTTGGAGTCTAAATAAATTATAAACATTAAAACATTGGATTGCGTGACTTGCTATTGACTAGTTTTAATCAAATATAGCTGTTATCTCTTTATTTATCATGATCCACCTGTACAAGTCACTATCCCCTCAACATCATTATAAAGATTTTCTCGATTAAATTAACTTAGCTTCACAATTTCTTTCTGAACTTCATCGACACCGATACACAATGATGAAGATTTTCGCCGATGCCCATCTGGTAACAATCCTACAAACATGAACCGAAAGTAATTAAAATTCTTGTTTATTTTGAGTGCATAATTGGGTAGGTCACTTAGAGCCGGAGGTGATAGAGGTGATCATTGGTTAAACTCATGATCTAGAAAATTTAGCCCATTTTGCTCTAGTAATTGTTTGGGTTGACTGAAACCAGTGTCAGACCCTAACCATTTCAAGATGGTTGCGGTTATCTTTGTCGATGCAGCGGACAAAAAAAGAGATGAAGGTCTTTTTCTGCTGAATCTTTTTCTTACGTTTTGCAAAATGCTTTTAGATTTTGTAGGTATGCGGATCTTGCAAAGATCAGACAAGGTTTGGATTGGCTAATATTAACTTTTAGGTATTAGTTGATGATTGTGACAAATAGCTGTGGCTATGTACATATAATGGAAGTGGATTAGCTGTGACCATGTAAGTATGTAAATTACGGTAAGGAAAAATTTACGGCCGTGGATTCGGCAGCATAAAAGAAAATTTCATGGCATAACTCTAGGACATGTAATGCTTTGTGAATTTAGTTTGGCTATAAAAGGTTTATGCCACTTTGACGAAATCATTTTCTTCTTATGTGTATTAGGTCCTCGATAATTTAGTTTCTTCGTTTTATTTAGTACATCTGAACTAAGTGCAGCTGGGCACAATTCTTGAAGGGAATTATCATGGTATAGTAATAGAATTTAATTGTGTTTAAATAATTATAATACTTTGGTTTATTTATATAATATTTTCTTGTAATTCAACATCTAAACATGCAATTTTGGTTTTCTCCTACAGAGTTTGGGTAGGAGTGGCACTTATAGCTTGGGTCCTTGTGCCAGATTTATTTGAGATAAGCTTTAGTACATTTCAAAAACAAAAGATAAAAAAAATTAAAAAGAAAAACCCGACCTATACAATAATTAAAAAGTTCACGGCTAGATGTGTCTTGACTATTTATTGGTATCAACAAATTAGCTGCAAGTTAACGATTAGCTGTGGGTCTGGCTTGAGTAAACAATCCATGACTTGCCGCAATTTAAAGCAGGATCGAGTTAAGAGCATGCTCACAAGATGAGCTTTGTTTGGTCCTCATAACTTCAAGGAACTGGATGGTGGTACCCAAGAAATAAACACAGCACTGTTCCTAGTGTCGGCACTCTGGTCCATGTTAAATACTTTATGGAATGCGTTTTTGATACTTTGATAATTTCTATTTGTATGGGATTCGTAGATTTGGGTAAAATGCTTACTGAGTAAATGGTTTGCAATGTAGATAGATATCTTATCATTTTCTTCCTCAATTAATCCCTACTAGTATCTTGCACCAGCTTGGGAGAGATTGAGTGAGAGATTCAGTTGGTTGGGATTTTTTTTTAAGTAGCTGGAGATTACTTAAAGAGAGAAGATATCATATGTAAGAAGAGGTACCATGGGAATTCTTTAAGAAAAGGAAAAAAAAATGATGTATTTGTTGGACCAAGGAAATAGATTTGTGCACAAAATCTATCTTCTAGTGGATTTCTAGCATTGAGACTCCAAAAATTTTGACCACCACGAGATGCTCCAGTAGTAATTGAAGAAAAGTTAATTTTAAAGTTCAACTACTCAGAAAAGGTCCAGTTACAACTTTGAATCCGGCTATAAAACCTCCCGAACTAAAATAGTAGATATTAGGTCAAAGCCTTATCTTTGTGCTACTCTAATTAATTTCAATGGCAATGGAAAACAAGGGAGTTAGAAAGAGGCTAAGATAAGGATGATAAAATCTCATTTCTTTATACTTTTATTATACTTTCAAATATATCAGTTGGTTGGGACTCTTTCTTAGTAGCTGGAGATTACTTTAAAAGAGAAGATATCATATGTAAGAGAGAGGTACCGTGGGAATTCTTTAAGAAAAAGGAAAAAAAAATGTATTTGTTGGACCAAGGAAATAGATTTGTGCACAAAGTTTATCTTCTAGTGGTTTTCTAGTATTGAGACTCCAAAAATTTTGACTACCACAAGACGCTCCAGTAATAATTGAAGAAAAGTTAATTTTAAAGTTCAACTACTCAGAAAAGCTCCAGTTACAACTTTGAATCCGGCTACAAAACCTCCTGTCACTAAAATAGTAGATATTAGGTCATGCCTTATCTTTGTGCTACTCTAATTAATTTCAATTGCAATGGAAAACAAGGGAGTTAGAAAGAGGCTAATATAAGGATGATAATATCTCATTTCTTTATACTTTTATTATACTTTCAAATATATCAGTTGGTTGGGACTCTTTCTTAGTAGCTGGAGATTACTTTAAAAGAGAAGATATCATATGTAAGAGAGAGGTACCGTGGGAATTCTTTAAGAAAAAGGAAAAAAAAATGTATTTGTTGGACCAAGGAAATAGATTTGTGCACAAAGTTTATCTTCTAGTGGTTTTCTAGTATTGAGACTCCAAAAATTTTGACTACCACAAGACGCTCCAGTAATAATTGAAGAAAAGTTAATTTTAAAGTTCAACTACTCAGAAAAGGTCCAGTTACAACTTTGAATCCGGCTACAAAACCTCCTATCACTAAAATAGTAGATATTAGGTCATGCCTTATCTTTGTGCTGCTCTAATTAATTTCAATTGCAATGGAAAACAAGGGAGTTAGAAAGAGGCTAACATAAGGATGATAAAATCTCATTTCTTTATACTTTTATTATACTTTCAAATATATCAGTTGGTTGGGACTCTTTCTTAGTAGCCGGAGATTACTTTAAAAGAGAAGATATCATATGTAAGATAGAGGTACCGTGGGAATTCTTTAAGAAAAAGGAAAAAAAAATTTGTATTTGTTGGACCAAGGAAATAGATTTGTGCACAAAGTTTATCTTCTAGTAGTTTTCTAGTATTGAGACTCCAAAAATTTTGACTACCACAAGACGCTCCAGTAATAATTGAAGAAAAGTTAATTTTAAAGTTCAACTACTCAGAAAAGGTTCAGTTACAACTTTGAATCCGGTTACAAAACCTCCTATCACTAAAATAGTAGATATTAGGTCATGCCTTATCTTTGTGCTACTCTAAATAATTTCAATTGCAATGGAAAACAAGGGAGTTAGAAAGAGGCTAACATAAAGATGATAAAATCTCATTTCTTTATACTTTTATTATACTTTCAAATATATCAGTTGGTTGGGACTTTTTTTTAGTAGCTGGAGATTACTTTAAAAGAGAAGATATCATATGTAAGAGAGAGGTACCATGGAAATTCTTTAAGAAAAAGAGAAAAAATGATGTATTTGTTGGACCAAGGAAATAGATTTGTACACAAAGTCCACTCTGAAAATTTTGACTACCAACATATGCTCTAGTAGTAGTTGAAGAAAAATTAATTTTAAAGTTCAACTACTCAAAAAAGGACTAGCTACAACTTTGAATCAGGCCACAAAACCTCCTGTCACTAAAATAGTAGATATTAGGTCAAGCCTTATCTTTGTGCTACTCTAATTTATTTCAATTGCAATGGAAAAGAAAGGAGTTAGAAAGAGAATAAATATATCTAGTGTATTGTACACTCCGCCATTTAATGGGAGGAGGCTAATAGAGAACCAAAGACAAGTGACACATACATGTCTATCGTAAGGATTATAAAATCTTATTTCTTTATACATTTATTATATTTTCAAATATCGTAATCCATCTCTTGGATGACAATAGACAAAACATTCAGTGTGATGGCACTTGCAACCTCCACAAATCTTACAGCTAGCGCCATTATTTAAGATATTCTTGCTTCTCTTAATTTCAGGGTTAGATTTTTTTTATATATATAAAAGAGAGAGACCCAGCCATACTATAACTCTCAGAAGTCCGGATTCACGAGGCTGCACCATTGAATCCAAATCCTCTATTGCTAAGTAGAAAGGCTTTACCACTAAGGCAAGCCCCAGTTCACAGACTACCAAGCCATGGTTTAGATTTAGCCTTTGTGATCTGATATCGTATATAGGTATCTATGACTGTTGATACGTCATCTAGTTTTTGGTGGACTATTCAGCAATATACTTGTTTGGTTGAGTCATTTAATTATTGTTGTTGTTGGAGTTATAGCTACATAATTGAATGGTGCCATTGGATAAATATTATCATTTCATATTTACTTGGATACTTATACGAAAGTGTTTGAATTTGTTTATTTGTATGGTTGATCAGGTTTTGCACGTTTATAATTTAGCTTTCTTTAATTGATATGGTTGAGCTATGATTTAGAATTTGCCACCATAAAATATGTTTGACGAGGTTGTCAGCAATTGCCTTGTGCAGAGAAACTTCGTGCATACAATAGTTTGACATCATGCATATTAGCAAGTATAAGTTTATAGATCTTTATTTGTATGTAGTTGTATTTAAGGCTTTAATCAATTGTATTTGATTTTGAATCTGCTAGGCTTGGGATCGCCGTCGCCTGTGCGATGAGATCTAGCAAGCATGTTGGCATCACAAATTTTTACAAGGGAGGGGAAGAGACTTGGGGGAGGTATGACATAGGGGAGACAGGGCTGCGGATTGAGTGGCCTCGTATGTGGCCAATCACTTCAGAGGAAGGCTGTGGGTTGGAAAGAAGGAGTTGCTAGAGTGCTTCGAGACATGCTGTTTTTTGACTTTTTTGGATATATCCGTACTAGAATTGTAGGAACCATCCATTTAGCGAAAAAAAAAACAGAAAATGTAGAATGGCTCTGGTTGATCACCAAATTTTGGCGAGGAGAAAGGGGGGAACAGACAATTGTCTAGAGGGAGGATAGAAGTGGGTGGAAGATTGGTGGTTGGCTGCTGATGGAGGAAAATCAAAGGAAAATTGAGAAATAAATAAAGAGAAGGGGGTGAGTGTTCCAGCCATTTCGTTATCGTGTGCTGGCAAGTTCACGGACTGTGGCTAACCTGGGATCTTCCTGGAGATAATTTGAAGGCGTTACACCCATTTTGGTGGGGGCTTTGGCCTCTCAAGCTGGTCGTGAAATCCTTATGTTCGGCCTACTTCCGAATGACTCCATGCTGGCGAGTCCTATGAGTTAACTCACCTGACTCAATCAAGTCGAAGTCGAGTCAAGGGCTGAGGGGACACACACCAAACATTCCATGCACTAGATCATATTAGTTGTAGACCAACAAAATGAATGGTCGCTTTGTTCAAGCCCAAAACATCTCATTGATGTTCATTCAAGTGATGCATCTCTCTTGCAACTTTTGGCAATTGCTCTGATGTGGCTTATCCAAATGGAACAAATGCTTCAAACCTAAAATAGCTTTCCAAGGTGTTTCACCCTATTTGGAGTTTTAAGCATGAATGGAGCAAATCTTTTTCGAAAAAGGAAACAAAAATAGTGTATGGAGTTAGGCTTCAGTTGGAATTGGTGTTAAGCTAGAAACCTACTGTGAGGATCTGTGCGGGCATGTGTTTAGTCCCACATCAGTTATTCGCTGGGTAGATCTTGGATAGTTATACAGGATCAAGGAACCCAAATAATACCTTTCGGCTAGCCATTTTGGGTGAGGTCCTGGGTTGTTACAACTGGTATCAGAGCGGACTTAGCCCATAATCTATGTGAACTAGGAGATACTGCAACACGAATCTTTAGGGCTGACCACGGGCCGATCATGATGTTTGTGGTTAGATTTGAATGGATTTGAATGCTTAGCCTAACGAGGACGTCAGGGCTTGAACGTGGAGAGTATGTGAGGATCTGTGCGGGCATGTATTTAGTCCTACATTGGTTATTTGCTGGGTAGATCTTGGGTACTTATACAGGATCAAGAAATCTAAATAATATCTTCTAGTTAGCCATTTTGGGTGAGGTACTAGGCTATGACAAATGGTATCAGAGCGGACCCAGTACATAACCTATGTAGACAAGGGGATACTGCAACACATTTCATATGGCCATTAGAAGAGGATTAGACTCCCAACCAAATCAACCCACGCCCCATCTCAGTTGGATGAATTGGGGCATGCATAAGGCAAAGAAAAGGAGGGGCTACACCTCTCCTAATCTTGATAAGGCTGATGGCGTGGCCCTTCCTAGTTTTTAGGAAGAGCCACGCCTAGGGTTTTTAAAAGGGTGGGCATGTGGCATGAAAGGGGTGGCTGCACCATATAAAAGGAAAAGCATAAGGTGCCAGCCCCCTATGGGTTCTTTTCTTAGTGTTGGCGGCCTCCATCCTTCTCTTGTCCTTCTTCCATCCGCAAGGGAAAAGAAAGGAGCAGCAAGATTGGATCTTCACCCTCCCCTTCTAATCCTTCTTCTTCCATGAAAAGGAAGGAAAGAAAATGTTTCTTTCTTCTCCTCTTCCTCCTCTTGGAAGCAATCAAGAGTTGATTGCTTAGAGGAGTTCCAACTATCAAAAGGATCTCTATAAGGGAGCTAGCACTCCAGTGAGATCATGACCTTAATCGATCTAGATCTTCATGTGGATATCCGTAGAGGCTGGACACTTGTGCGGCTTCAAGCAAACCTGATTTTCACGATCATCAGATAGCGGTGAAGATCTACCCGCTTAAAGGTAAAGATTTGATATTTACAATTTATAATTGTAGATATGAAATTAATCAAGTAATTAATTTTAATCTTTTCTTAGATTTCATAATTTTCTGAGTTAGAGAACTCAGAATTTTTTTGAAATCTACATTCCCTAGGACATTCATATGATGAACAACCCCGCGTGTGTATTTCCGACAGGTGTATTTGCATATCCTGCGTCCATAAGATAATATTTGCCTCTTGGTGCATAAAAATTATTTTCCAAAGCTGATTCTAGGACCCTTGCATCTAAAGCCAAACCTTCCAAATGGATGGTCAAGATCACATGCTAACATGATATTTTGGGATAAAGTTGTTTTCCAATTTCAATATGGAGGTGCATCTTTCTCTGATATGGGAACAAGTACATGGCACCAATGCAATCCTATAGTAAAAATAATAAGAAAAAAATAATATAATAATTAAAAATATAAAAGAGTTATAATTTTATTATAATATTATTATGAAAGTTGGTGGAAGAGTGACATAATCATATATGAGTTCTACAATTGTATTAAGAACTGCTTGAAAGTGTCGATGAATTGTCTTATCAGTATGTTGAAAATGTTCTTGCAACTTTGGATTACTCATATTTCTTGAAAGTGTATAAATGAAGATTGCAAGTTGCTCTTCCACTATCACACTTCTAGTATCCCTTAAAAGATTCCTTTGTCATAAAAGGTTTACAAGTGTTTAGAAAATAAATGGATCCATACGAAATTCAAATTCGCAACGATCTTCATTCCTTTCAACAATTTCTTTGATCCACAAAGCACCAGTAAGAATAAAAAAATGGCATGGCTTTTTTTCATAATGTTGCCAAGAGAGCAACCCAAGAGGAGAGAGGACGATGAATTGAGTTGCTAAAAATTTTCGGCAAATTAAACTTATCTAAGTGAGTGCAGTTTGTTTCAGTGAATCAGAAAAGTAAGAGCAGTAAATGAAAATAGTAAATATAACAACATATAATAAAAGATATAGAAAGAGAAGGCGCATTGAATTTTATAATGGTTTGGAGCAAATCGACTCTTACGTCCGCTCCTCAACGATCCCCTTTTAGGAATTTTCACTATGTAGTTTCCTTGATTATAACTAGCTAACTTTCGGGTATTAGCCAAGCCTTTTACAAGAGTTTCCTCCCTGAATCCCTCAACCAGCTAACTTCTCGAGTGTTGGCAAGACCTTCACACGAGTTTCTCACCCCGAAATTCACAATCAGATCACTTCCAGATCTTTGAATAGAAGCAAATAGAGTAGAACCTCTTTCAAGTTTGAATACAATAGGTGTAGCACTCAATAATGAACATTAAAAATACGAGGGAACCCTAGATCTGTAGTCAATGCTTGTTTCCCTCTTAGTTCGTCATGGACTATGGACTTTTTGTGTTTGTTCTTACAAGCTCCTTGTCTTTTTCGTTCAAGTTTGTTCTCTTGTTGTTCTCTTGTTCTTTAAGTACCATACCATAGAAGCTTCTCTTATATAGCCGATGAGTTAATGTAGAAGCTTCTCTTATATAGCAGATGAGTTAATGTAGAAGCTTCTCTTATATAGCAGATGAGTTAATGTAGCCGTTCCTAGCGATTAGAGTCTCCAGTCGTCACATTGAATGCCACAATTGTGCTCAGACGCTGCAGTCGACTAGCCATTACCATGTTAGTTTGCTGTAGAGGAGACCAACTTTTGGAACCTGAGAGATGGCTCCTGTTAGACGGATGCCTTTAAGGATGGCTCCGTACCTAAGGAGACAACTCTTGCATTTCAGTCTTTTCGTCCCGTCTCCTGGAGATGACGCTTGGTCTTTCTGCATTAACCCGCTCCTAATTAGCATGAAACAACTCTTTGAATCTCGAGATAACTCCTAGACTGACTTGTTTTCGTTCAGTTCCTGGGAGACGGCTCCTTTCTAGAGACAGCTCCATGAATAATCGGAGTCGACTCTTGTGTTCTATATTTTTTGGAGATGACTCCGATCAAGTTGGAGATGACTCTTGCCTGCTCAACGTTTTTCTTCTATTCTAAGAGACAACTCCATTTGAGTTGGAGATGGCTCCTTGCCTATGAATCTTTACTAAGATTATTGGAAGATAGCTCCTTACTGAGCTTTCCTGCATTGTTGTTCTTTTTTTACTAAGACATTTTCAAACATGTTAGTAACTTCACAAATGTTTTGCTGCCATCAAAATCAATTTTTGGGGATCAACACATGGGCAACATAAAAATATGCTGCTGATTGGAATAACATCATTCAATCATTTTCATCTCTCTTCTTGTTAACATGCTATTGTTCTTCATTAGAGTCTATTATGCAGAGTAACCAAAAAAAAAAATTCGATACAAAAAAATAAAGACAAAAGCTATAAAAAAAAAAAACAAACTAATGATACTATGTTGGTTAGTCATACATAGAGCTGATGATCATGGGCCGGGTCTCGGGCCTAAACTCTATTAATTTTTAATCAGGCTTTGGGTCAAATCTATAAAAAATTTGATACTTTCTATGCCCAAGTTCCGCCCATGATTAGCAATGGTCATACATGGTATATGCCTTATTCTTATCATCATAAGGTTAAAAAAATAAAATAACAATATCTTAGTTCTTAGCTTGTGGAGGGTACGTAATTTAAAAAAAGAAGCGGAAGACCAAACTTAAAAGAATAGTTTAAAATTGCAGACCTTTTTTTAATTAAGTCAAACAATCTTAAAGACTTCTAACAATTAAAAAATTAAATTTTATTTCCTCTATAACTCCTATCTTTCACCCATCAAGCCGAGTTATTATCTATTTTTAATTATCGGAACATTCAAAGAGGTAAATGAAAGGGTAGAGAGAGAGAGAGAGAGAGGAGAGAGAAAGTCAAAGGAGGAAAGAGAGAGAAAATTTTAGTTTATTATCCAAATATAGAATAAGATTATTTATATAAAAAAAATTTCACAATAAGATTTCATATATAATTCGAAATGAATTTTATCTTAAGTTTATAAATCCCAAGCATCCAAACAGATCCTAAAACCAGACAACTAACGCATCTTAAACTGAATCCGATGTGCTCCATCCACACCATCTCCTCATCTGCATTTCTTTTTTATTCTTGTAAAATGATTTTTTACGAAAAATCCATGCATCCACACGGGGGATCGAGTGACGCCCACTCTAGTTTCATGGGGTTCACCCATCACCCCATACATGACGAATTGATGTGATATTCATCCTACCCCTCCCATGCACAATTATTTCCTCCCCGTTGCACCTACTCCATCACTTCATACATGACAAATTGATGTGATATTCATCCGCCCCCTCCCATTCGCAATTATGTCCTCCTCCTTGTTCATCTGCGCAACTCGGCTTTCAGGAATCCATGGATTTATCTGTCTTAGGCTTGCCAGCTTACTCAATATTCAGGCCAACATGTCTTTATTCTTGTCCCTGAAGAAAAATTCCAATTTTCCTAGCCATCATTGAGGGGAAGATTGTGAGAACCGGCTGAGCCGGCCTCAGGTAGGGCCGGTCCGATTGGACCCTACCCAATCTTAAGGACATCTAACCTCTATATTTACCACTAGGCCGGAAATTGGTGCCCTACCCATTTCTATTCCTAATAGAACTTGGGGCTCTCTCTCACCCCATGTTGAACCCACCGAGGGTCATCAGCCACAGCACTCTTTCATCACCCACAACACTCTTTCTCTTTCCCCTATTATTTTCTAATCAGGGCCAATTTAATTGTGTGTAGGTGGTCAGCCATCCAGACCTGGAGGAGACTAACCTAAGGTCCCTCAATTCGCTAAATAAGGTAACCTCTACTGCCTGATTTCATTAATTTATTTATTGAGAAGATATTATGGTTGCAAACTTAGATTTTTGGAAATTAGAAGAATTAGAAAATTAGCAACTAATTAATTATATTAGTGAAAGGGTCGATTTTCAGAATTTATTCAGGCATTAACTTTAGGTCAGCTAGGTGCATTAGATGTGCCTATGGATCAAGCTTAGCATGTTAATTGACTGCACTATTAGTTGAGGTAAGAGTCCTTGTACACAATCACTCACATGGTTATTGATTTTACATATGTTGACTAGTATGATATATTTCACCTCTACATAATTCTTTGTTATGCATTACTTATGAATGCATGCCATGAATAAATAATTTATAAAGAAACTATGACTAAAATAGGGTGGGGGTGTTGGACTTGCTACAATGAGGGTTTACTAGTCACAAGCTATAGCATAACACTCTTATGCTTGCCAATCACAGGCTGAAATGTGACAACCAACCATAAGCTAAAGTGTGGCACAAGTGATGTGAGGACTCACCTAATGAGTGCTGGAGCATGTGGTCATGGTTAAGTCCAATGCAAAAACATAATATTAAGATAATTATGATATAATAATGAGAGGGGGAAAGGAGAGCATTTGGATTTGCCGACAATGAGGGTTGTTAGTCATGGTTTGGAGTGTGGCACTTTGATTTTGATTGCTAGTCACAAGCTGAAATGTGTCACTTTGCTTGCCACACAGGCTTAAGTGTGGTATGAGTGATGTAGAGTTTTTACCTGCCATGGGGTGGAACACGGCCGTGGCTAGTCTAGATGCCAGAAATAAGATGTCGGATCTAGCTTGCTATAATCAGATAATAATAAATAATCTAATTGAGATTGCTGCTGGATGGAGTTGCTGATTTGGTGACACATGAGATCTTTATAAAATAAGGAAATGCTACCTTGGTTATGTTGAACATTTTCTGGACTTGGTAAATATATATTATATTATGAAATTGTCGGCATATGAATCTCATAATAGCTATACTTTGATATTATTTTGGCATTTACATATCTATTAAGAAATTGTTATCTTATTCCTGCCTGTGTGTATGCATGTGTGGGATTCTTATATATTGAGCAGTTAGCTCATATTATTTTTATCTTTTTTTAGAGCTGCAAGAGACTCAGCTTCACTAGGTCAATACTGGATTTTGGAGTGAGAATATTAGTTAGATTTTGTCACTGGTACTAGATGTAACTGAACCCTGTATTTTGCATACTTTTTATGAAATGTCTTGTTTATCTTAATTTCTAACTGCTATCATTAAGTAATTGGTTCGGATCTACAGGCCTTGCGTACTCTTTAGGGGTATATACCCTAGGGAGCATGCAACTGTGTTACGTGCCAAGCCTGGGTGGTGGTTTTGGGGTGACAAAGATCACATTGTGAAAGTTTTGTCAACATAAAAGCAAAAATCTTTCAATATTTATTGAGAAGGTAATAAAGATTTTCAAGTTGCTTCTCTTATTTGTTTTTAAACTTTCGCTAAAACTTTTATGCTTTATTGTTATTTATATTTTTTCCCAATCTATATAAAAATAATTTAGCAATATGAGTGAAATATAATTGCATTATGCAAATTAAATAATGTCATGTCAAAACTTTAACAATGTTTTACAGGAAGATTGCTACAATAATAGAGAACAAACAATTTGACTCGAACTAACTGCCAAGTTATGTAATTTAATGATTTTATCATAGAAAATATGAAATTTATTCCTAAATTATTGATAATCATACTCAGTTGTATTACTATTCGCTAAGGTGCTGCGAGAATAATAATCTCAACTTGATTATGCATTAGGAACTGATTTATTACTAAATTGATTTTTCAGATTCCTAGTGCTCCTGTTTTTTGATTGCTTTTAATCTTGCTACTTGATTGATCTTCTTTTATAGCGTGCTTTTTTCTGCATGATTACTTCTCATTGACTTCCAACATTTGCTAACTACTCATATCAACTATTAGCTCAGATCAATGGACGGGAAACAAAACATTCATATGCTTTCTTTTCCTGATGTATCTAGAAAAGGATTCTGCAAGGGGCAACAGAGCTGAATGGAAAGAGCATTGCTTGTTGGCCCTTTTATTTCCTCGCCTACAAAGCTTGTAGAGTTTGATAATAGATTCTTACTTGCAATTTTAGTCAGAAAAAGCAAAAGATGTCAAGAGATATCCAACAAAATCAACAATATATGCGTTCAAACTTAGAGCGTATTTGGGACCATTTTTTTAAAAAAAATTAGGAACATAGAGTCTGATGCAAAAAAGTTGTTTGGTTATCTTATTTCTATTTTTTTAAGTAACATTCATTATTAAAAATAAAAAAATATGGAAGAAATTTTTTTTCACTTCCACTTTTTCTAAAGTGACCATTTATTGCTCGTTTGGTTCGCGGGAAGCATTTTCCTTCCTAGAAATATGATTTCTGGGAAACAAATTCCTAGGAAGAGGATGCCTAGGAAAGTACTTTTGGTATGTTTGGTTGACCATGGGAAAGTGACAAATTTCCAAGGTGCTTATGTTTGGTTGGTCATCCACTTTTCTAGAAAAATTATATATAATTTCTATTATGCCCTTAGGCTTCCTTTTGTGCATCCAAACTCCCTTTGGCATCTCAACTTCCTCTGGCGTCCCAACTCCATTTATTTTGCTTCTATCTCAAACTCTTTCTGACTACTCCAGCTACCTTCCGTCCCACCATCGTTTTGCTCTTTACTCCTTTGGTGCCACTCTCTTCATCACCCTACGCATTTTTATCAACTATCTCCTCACTTCACGCATTCCCCTCTCTGCTGTTACCGGCCTCTTTGTCCTCAATGCCTACTTCATCTCCAACACCTCCATCGAGACCCTCATTGCCTGTGTCCTCTGCTCCCTCTCCTGCTCCTCCCCTATCCCAATCCGCGCCTTCTCCAACTAGCCCCATGCAATGGTTGCCAGCTTCACCAAGTCTGAGCGCATCCTCAAGTGCCTATTCCTCTACCATCTCCACCTGTAGCATCCTTTTTCTTAGTTCTATTGTTAAGAAATGATAAAGACTACCAAATATGTTTCCCTTATCAAAAATATGAAAAACATAGAAACAAAATTTTTGTTTCTATTTTTTTTCTTAAAAAGAATAGTGATAGTGATGCCAAACGCAACCTTAGCATTTACGGAGTTGCATGTTGAATTCATAACTCGAATTGGTATGCGAAAGATCACTTCTAAACCATGCTTTTTAAATATTTGACTACACTTCAGCAACTGGAGTTTAATGAAGTGTTTTAGAACTAATGAGAGAATTGAAGAAATGGAAAGCACTAAAGGACTTGTTTGGCAACATGGTCATTTTTGTTTTTTTTGTTTCTTTACAAATTAGTGAAATATCATATGAAAATTGATGCTAAAGATAGCATTTGCACATAACTTCTGTTATGCCTGCCTTTATTTTCACTCTTTTCTAAAAGCAAGAAATATTAGCTATTAAATGCTTTATAAATATTTTACAAATAATATGAAGATCAGAAGGGCCTTATCACACATGATGTTGCTCAGCCTAGTTCATTTTTCTTCTTGGGAAGAGGAGGATGCAGAATTTTTTGTGAGATAGATGATGAAGGTCATTTAACCAATATCTTTTGGTTTGACATTGTATTGACTGTCAAATTTTGGGTGGTGTGGTAGTCTTTGAAAGCCCCTACTGAAGAAATAGTTATTCCATGCCCTTCATCCCATTCATTGGAGTGAATCATCATCGAAGTACCAATTTATTTGATTGCGGGTATAATTCAGTTAAGTCTGTTTCAATGGTTGCTATCTGTATTTTTTTTTTTTGGGGTATATATGGGGGTCTTGAAGAACCAAAGCAAAAAAAAGAACAGGGAAAAGGCAATGCACTAGAAGTCCCCTAATTCTGTCATTACTGATAGCGATCATATTATGCGCAAAGCAATTAAAAGATTGCTGCTTGAGAAAACTCCTCATTTGTGCACTTGGGATATTGAGAAAAATATGGAAGCTACATGAAGGGATTTGTTATAGAACAATTCCAGTCTTCCGTGTTCTATATATTAACACCAAGTGGATCCAAAAAGGCCAATATTATAACTCCAGATCTTACCACCTTTAATTGATTTTGATTTTGCCAATGATACAAGAAGAAGATTTGTTATGCCAATGGAGGCTGTAAGTTAAATAAAGAAGCAAGGAGGTAGTTATTGATGATGGAAATGGGATGTACATAATGAACACAGAAAAGTTGTCCTAAGTAATAGAACCACTACCTAATTCTTGAATTTCGGAGATTAAGAGGAACTTCGTCTCTTTTTGAATCAATTGATCACGTTATCAAAGAGTTGTCGATGCTATTTTACTGACCAGCTACTCAAATGATTTAGTACATGATGTTAATTTTCATGGAGAAGTTAAATCATTTTAGAGTAATAACAGCAGTGAAACCAAAATTTGCATTAGCTCTTATAGTCTATCTACATGTCCATGTATACTTGCCAACGGATTCAGATAATTCCTGGATTTGGTTGTATGTATTGCATCATGATGATAATCATGATGGATTAAAATATTGCTTCTAATAAATCTTTCATCATTGAATTGAAAGTAAACCCATGACAACATGTTTTTTGTATTCCTTCCACGTTGTACTTGTGGAGGTTTATCTGCACCTTAAAATATGTATGCTAATCAAGAGGATGCCTTTGGTTTTCCTTCATTTCTCCTGCAAATGTGTTAATAGTATGTCTAGATTTTGCTTTGCTGGAAGATAAGTGGTTGCAGAGTGTAAGGACCCGTGCGGGCGTGTGTTTAGTCCTACATCGGTTATTCGCTGGGTAGATCTTGGGTACTTATACAGGATCAAGGAACCCAAATAATAACTTCCGGCTAGCCATTTTGGGTGAGGTCCTGGGTTGTTACAAATGGTATTAGAGCGGACCCGGCCCATAACCTATGTGGACTAGGGGACACTGCAGCACGGATCTATTGGGGCTGACCACGGGCCAATCGTGGTGTTTGTGATTAGATTTGAATAGATATGAACCCTTAGCCTGACGAGGACGTCAGGGCTTGAACGGGGGGAGTATGTAAGGACCCGTGCGGGCGTGTGCTTAGTCCTACATCGGTTATTCGCTGGATAGATATTGGGTACTTATACAGGATCAAGGAACCCAAATAATACCTTCTGGCTAGCCATTTTGAATGAGGTTCTAGATTGTTACAAATGGTATCAAAGCAAACTCGGCCCATAGCCTATGTGGACTAAGAGATACTGCAGCACAGGTTAATAAACATTGACCACATGTCTATCATGGTGTATGTGATTAGATTTGAATGGATATAAACCCTTAGTCTGATAAGCACGTCAGAACTTAAACGGGGGGAGTATGTGAGAACCCGCGCGGTCGTATGTTTAGTCCCACATCGGTTATATGCCGAGAAGATCTTGGGAACTTATACAGGACTAAGGAACCCAAATAATAACTTCCGGCTAGCCATTTTGGGTGAGGTTCTGGGTTGTTACAAATGGTATCAGAGCGGACCCGGCCCATAACTTATGTGGACTAGGAGACACTGCAGCACGGATCCATTAGGGTTGACCACGGACGGATCGTGGTGTTTGTGATTAGATTTGAATGGATTTGAACCCTTAGCCTGACGAGGACGTCAGGGCTTGAACGAGGGGAGTATGTGAGGATCCGTGCGGGCGTGTGTTTAGTCCCACATCGGTTATTCGCTGGGTAGATCTTGGGTACTTATACAGGATCAAGGAATTCAAACAATACCTTCTGGCTAGCCATTTTGGATGAGGTCCTGGGTTGTTACAAATGGTATCAGAGCGGACCCGGCCCATAACTTATGTGGACTAGGAGACACTGCAGCACGGATCCATTGGGGTTGACCACGGACCGATCGTGGTGTTTGGGATTAGATTTGAATGGATTTGATCCCTTAGCCTGACGAGGACGTCAGGGCTTGAACGGGGGGAGTATATGAGGACCCGTGCCGGTATGTGTTTAGTCCCACATCGATTATTCGCTGGGTAGATCTTGGGTACTTATAGAGGATCAAGGAACCCAAACAATACCTTCCGGCTAGTCATTTTGGATGAAGTCCTGGGTTGTTACACAGAGTGAAGTCAAGAGTAATGAGAAAGCATATTATTCACGCTCAATATGGTACTTGAACAGTAATAATCTTCAACATCCATTCTGGATTTAATGTAACAATAGTCTATTTTATCTAGTTTGATACGTTGTATAAAGAGTTACATCAAGGTATGCTATTTTGGTAACACTTCTGTTACGCCCCGAACCCAACATCCAGGTCGATCACGTGACACGGCCGCATAAGCCCTAGACTGATGCCCAAGAGATTATGTAAGGCCTAAGATGAACAAATATCCATTAACAATGGTAATTAGACAAATAATTCAAATAAATAAATCCATCATATTCAAATAATCCATCTAGTTTAATTACATGATCTTCAAAGGTTCATCGGTATCAGAAAATGAACTAACTTATAACTTTGATGCTCGAACTTCATGCCCAACCCATCCAAAACTACGCATCCTATGACTCTGAAAGAAGCAGCAAAGAAGTACTGTGAGCTTTACAACCCTTTAAGAATCCCACATACTCACACTAATATAAATATAATATATTTAAAATAAAGATTAAATATAAACCATATCAAAATAAAGATAAAAATTATAAAATCTCACACCAGCTCCATAAAATCAATGTAAATATGCATCTATAAATATATGTCATCAAACTTATAACCTATTCCAAAAACATGTAAAATATTATCATATAGTAATTTTATATTTTTAATCTTTCATTTTTGTCCAAATTTTCGATCAACTATTATCATTCTAATTTAGACTATTCATGGTCATGCTTCAGCCCGTAACTGGCAAACCATAATTCCATGCTTCGGCCCGTGGTGGCAAACCAAAATATCCGCACTTTGGTTCACAGTGGCAAACCAATGTAACAACATTTATGATTCCTATAGTTAATATACTGTACTCCAAGCTTCACAAAGCTGAAGATCTTCCTAAAAAAAAGATATTGCATTAATTTAATGGATCTTGCTGCACTTTTAGGTTTTATCCAAGAAGCGTCGATAAGTCCTGTGATTGGTTCAACTAGTACTGATAGTATCCTTCGTGAGCTTTTTATAAGTTTTAAAATTTTCAATTTGTTTATGACATTGTTACACTGTTAAACACCATCCATCTCTGTCCTGACGGTGAGTTTTATTCATAGGATATATTCAGGTCAAATAAATAATCAAATCAGGGCATATTAATAAACTGATAATTACAAAGATATTAATACAGTAAAAATTAATTCTACAGATTCTTGATTTTTATGAGTCCTATAGTCGGTATGTTGTATTTTGAACTTCACAATGCTGAAGTTCTTTTATAAAACCAGATATTGCATTAATTCAATAGAACTTACTGCACTTTAGGTTTTATGACAAGCATAATTTGATCAGGTGTTTTCTTTAAATATAGAAGTTGTTTAGGATGCTGAAATGAAATATACTCCAATTTAACATGCCTATTAGGTCAATGACTCATTTAGTCCTGTCCTTCTTAAGGAAAGCAACAATGACTCTAGCAATGAGGGATATTGAAATGTGATTGTTCCTCGGTATGCAAGACTTTTGGATCGAAGACTGTTAATATTGTCACGCCCCGAACCCGTCACCCGGGTCCGGCACGCGACCGGCCGCATGAGCCCTAGAGCAAGGCCCTAAAGATCATGCAAGGCCTAAGATAAACAACAATTCCAATAATTTCATAAATGCCAAAATCAAAGATTGATGTAATTCAATCAAATCCAGCTACAATGTACTGATTTATTACATAATTTCAAATGTCCATAAATAAAAGATAAATTGACTTCTAACTATCTAGCAGTCTGACTCCAGATCGAGCTCACTTCTTATCCCATCCGATAGATTCTACGAATCCAGTGCCTCTGAAAAAAATGGAAGTGTAGTATGAGCTTTTCCAGCCCAGTAAGAATCCCAACAGCCATACACAACAAAATCATAAAATAATCAAGTATCAAAATATATATATCATTTCATCATTTCAAAAGCTCAACAAACAACAAATGTATGTAATCAGTACATATACACAAATCCTTTTTCACATTATGTGATCCATTCCTGTATTACTCAAATTCCAAAGTTTTCAAACTTTTCATTTCTGGCGTTGGACTAACCAAGATCATGTCCCAGTCCAAGACTGCACAAATCCCACGCATAAGCTCGTGGCAGCTATCCCACGCGTAAGCCCGTGGAGGCTATCCTACGCATAAGCTCGTAGAGGCTATCCCACGCGTAAGCCCGTGGAGGCTATCCTACGCATAAGCTCGTAGAGGCTATCCCACGCATAAGCCCGTGGAGGCTATCCCACGCATCAGCTCGTGGCCGCTATCCTACGCATAAGCTTGTAGAGGCTATCTCATGACAAGGTTAGTCCAACCCATATTACATGTCTAGTTTTACATGTTCAATCACATTCCCATCACATCACATATTTTCATAAATTTTCAAAAAATATGTTATTTCTTCCCAAATGAATTTATCTCAATATTTTCATTATAAACAACATGCACGCCTCATAGGTGCCGCATCAACTCATAAACAATAACAACATAATAATGAAAATATGTTGATAAAAATTCGTCTCATATGTATCATATCAACTCACAAGCAATAAACCGGTGCTTGGATCTTACCCGGTGTAAATATACTTCTTTCTATTCCCTTGTCAGCTTTCCGATTTCCATTCCCATGCATTTCTTAGGGCTTTCGGGGCATCAAAACCGTAAATAAATCCAACGATAAATCAATATACGCATAGAAGTGCTCAGATGTAGGGATTCTTACAGAAATTGTAGACTGACTCAAACACAGTCCGAATCGCAACCTACGCGCTGGGGTGCTGAGTCCCCTGATCAAAACCTCCTGGCTCCGCCGACTCTTCCTCTACAACATCAATTATATTTCACAAACTAAATTATTCAATATTTAAATATTCTAAACCATAATTCTCATCTGTTATGGGGTCCATCATCAGGTCCCCAAACATCTCAATCCTCCCAGATCTAGGGCAGTCGGGATAGTCCGACTCCCATCTTGTACCACCGGCCTACGTCGTCGCCAGCCGTGGCCGCTGCCACGCCGGCGATGATGGCCGGTCCCGGTAAAGAGACCAACATAAAGGAATGATTCCTCTCTCTTCATGGTTGGGAGTACATCTCCCTCCATCAAATCTCTTTGGTCTAAGGGTAATAGCCATGGTGGCTGTGCCCTTTCCTTCCCCAACCCGACAACACCACAGCCACCACTAGCCACATCATCGCCGGCCAAGAGAAGGAGGGAAGAAGAGATATCTTCTTCTTCTTCTTCTTATTCCCCCAAGAATCGGCATGCTTTCCTCCCTTCCTCCTCCCCCTTCACCCACGGAAGACCACCCTGAGGGTGGCTCGGCTCCCCCCACCCGCCAGCAACCACCTCACCGTCGTCGCCGGCCGGCAGCCAACCGATGAGAGGAAGAGAAGGGAGATGGGATCACGAGGTAGGAGATCTCGGTCCACCTCTCTCCATCCCCTCTAAAACCCTAGAAATCCCTCTCCGATCCTCACAGCAACCTGACCAACCCCACCGCCATAGATCCCGGCCAATCCCGGTGGCCGGCGGCGGCACAATCCGGAAGAGAGAGGCCGAAACTGGGGTACCCTGTTTCGGGCTCTTCTCCGACGATTCACCGACCAAACACCCCATCAACAAGGCCCTAATCCTAGCAAATGAAGCATAAAGAAGGAAGCCACACTTACCTCGGTCCGACGGCATGCTCCGGCGGCCTTTCCGGCGAGCAATCGGAGGAGGAAATCCGTGAGCACACGCACGGGTCCAAAGCTTTTTCTCCCGTTTGCGGGAGGTCTTCACCGAAGAAAACTTCCTCCGTGGCCGGCCGGATCTCGGTCTCCTCTCCAGCGATCAACCCCTCCGGCGACCAACCTCTCCCCGGACGCTGCCGCCGCCGCTCTCCCCCTTCCCTTTTTTTTTTTGTGTTTCTTCTCCCACGATCGTGCCCTAGGCACGATCGTATATGGTGGATGGGCCCGGTCTTTTCGGGCCGGCCCGTCCACCTCTCTCTTTTTTTTTTCTTTTCTTTTTTTTCCTGGGTATCACATACTCTCCCCCTTAAAAAAAATTTCGTCCTCGAAATTAACTTACTTGAAGCCTCAAACTTTAAAAATATGCATCCGTTATATCATCCCCGAGATCTCAAGTAGTCTCCCTCTCGGAGTACCTACTCACAAGATTTTGACATACAAAAATCATAGCATCTCAAAACTTGATCCTTTCTATTTACCACACGTAGTAAGTTCTTTTGGTATCCTTCAAAAGAATTCCAAACTCCCAACCTTGGATTAAAATGCCATAATTATATCCCAAGAAATTAATTTCTCTTGATTCTACATAGAGATCATAATTGACTTGACAGAAATAGGAGAAATCTTTAGTATCAAATGCTCTTAATATTCTATAAACATTTTTCTTTTCTTTCTCCCACATCATTCCAACAATAAAAGATCCATAGAATCAACAACATTCTCCTGAAACTAACTCAAGTATTTCATCATAATGCCTTTTAGATCAAATATTAATGATCTTAACCAGTGTCAAAATAAGTCAAACCACCACACTTCCGCTGCACTCTCTGATTTAATTTATTTAATTCTCTAAAGTCACAAAATGATTTCTGACTAAAGTATCACTTTGCATTGAGACTAAGAAACTCCAAATTTCAAATTTCCAAGTAGAACTAGAGCAAAACCTCTAGATCTTTTTGTCCTCAATTTATATAGAGTGTACATACCATAACTAACCCCCGATCGTTTAGTCAAGTTTAAGGTCACTATGTGATCTCCACAACCTTTTTAGAATCCAAAATATCTAGGTTTGATTTAAAGGGGGTAATTCTTTGTATTCTCTTTGCAATTTAATTAGAAAATCTACTTTGATTTTCCTTCCGACAGAATTTATTTCAAATTCAATGGGTTAGAAGTCATTGAACCAATACACTATGATTAGAATTTAACTCGATCGATCTCCCGATCTTCCTTCACCAAGATTCTTAACATCCATCAGTAATGCTATATATGATAATTCATGTAAGCATCTCATGACCGAAGTCTCTACTCAATATGACATTTATTAGTGGCTTCATCAATAATGACAAAAGATCCCTGCTCAAATCTTAAACCTAGGCTTGAGTTTTAAATTAACACATCAAATAGTCTGCTACAATTATAAGTAAAATCCAGTAGCCCAATCCAAACATGAGAATTCAAATAATTAGAATTCTCCCATCAATATGCATACTCTATGGCCTCAAAATAATCAAATACATCCATAGGAAATAGACCTATTTGCAATATCCAACATGCCAACACCAGATATAATCCACATACATTTTCAACTTCGAAGAACGTTCCTTTCAATATTATGAAATCTCCTTAGCTTATTCCAATACTAAATCAACGTACAAATCCCACTCTAATAATTAGCAGCAAAACCAAAAGTATGATCACATCAAAACCCACATCAAATTTGAACTTTCAAATCATTTAAATAATATCTGAACATGGTATACTCGATATGCCATTGCTGACCTACACTTATCTTAGGTCAAACCTCTCTTATCATGATCAAAGACAATTTATACTTTCCTTCCGTATGCATCGAAAACCAAACCGATGCATACATTTTATCACAATGCCCAGTGATCTTACACCGTAAGCACTGAATTTAATTATCATGTTTCAAGTAATCATAACCTTAAGCTATGATATATTTCTGTCACAATACCTAATGATCTTAAACATATGCTCAGATTCCAACTGGTCACATTTTCCAACAATCTTAAACCTCAAACTTTAATGCCACTAAGGCCACAGTCCCTAGTGGTCTTAAACCTTAGATTATAATATCATTCTTGTAACAATCTCAAGTGATTATAAACCAAATCTCTGATAGTTTTTCTATCATAATTCTCCACTGATACTCACCTGAACATAAACCCTAGGATACCTTAACCTTAAGCTCTGATACCACTCTGTCACGCCCCGAACCCGTCACCCGGGTCCGGCACGCGACCGGCCGCATGAGCCCTAGAGCAAGGCCCTAAAGATCATGCAAGGCCTAAGATAAACAACAATTCCAATAATTCCATAAATGCCAAAATCAAAGATTGATGTAATTCAATCAAATCCAACTACAATGTACTGATTTATTACATAATTTCAAATGTCCATAAATAAAAGATAAATTGACTTCTAACTATCTAGCAGTATGACTCCAGATCGAGCTCACTTCTTATCCCATCCGACAGATTCTACAAATCCAGTGCCTCTGAAAAAAATGGAAGTGTAGTATGAGCTTTTCCAGCCCAGCCCAGTAAGAATTCCAACAGCCATACACAACAAAATCATAAAATAATCAAGTATCAAAATATATATATCATTTCATCATTTCAAAAGCTCAACAAACAACAAATGTATGTAATCAGTACATATACACAAATCCTTTTTCACATTATGTGATCCATTTCCGTATTACTCAAATTCCAAAGTTTTCAAACTTTTCATTTCTGGCGTTGGACTAACCAAGATCATGTCCCAGTCCAAGACTGCACAAATCCCACGCATAAGCTCGTGGCAGCTATCCCACGCGTAAGCCCGTGGAGGCTATCTTACGCATAAGCTCGTAGAGGCTATCCCACGCGTAAGCCCGTGGAGGCTATCCTACGCATAAGCTCGTAGAGGCTATCCCACGCATAAGCCCGTGGAGGCTATCCCACGCATCAGCTCGTGGCCGCTATCCTACGCATAAGCTCGTAGAGGCTATCTCATGACAAGGTTAGTCCAACCCATATTACATGTCTAGTTTTACATGTTCAATCACATTCCCATCACATCACATATTTTCATAAATTTTCAAAAAATATGTTATTTCTTCCCAAATGAATTTATCTCAATATTTTCATTATAAACAACATGCACGCCTCATAGGTGCCGCATCAACTCATAAACAATAACAACATAATAATGAAAATATGTTGATAAAAATTCGTGTCATATGTATCATATCAACTCACAAGCAATAACATCAAAACCGTAAATAAATCCAACGATAAATCAATATACGCATAGAAGTGCTCAGATGTAGGGATTCTTACAGAAATTGTAGACTGACTCAAACACAGTCCGAATCGCAACCTACGCGCTGGGGTGCTGAGTCCCCTGATCAAAACCTCCTGGCTCCGCCGACTCTTCCTCTACAACATCAATTATATTTCACAAACTAAATTATTCAATATTTAAATATTCTAAACCATAATTCTCATCTGTTATGGGGTCCATCATCAGGTCCCCAAACATCTCAATCCTCCCAGATCTAGGGCAGTCGGGATAGTCCGACTCCCATCTTGTACCACCGGCCTACGTCGTCGCCAGCCGTGGCCGCTGCCACGCCGGCGATGATGGCCGGTCCCGGTAAAGAGACCAACATAAAGGAATGATTCCTCTCTCTTCATGGTTGGGAGTACATCTTCCTCCTTCAAATCTCTTTGGTCTAAGGGTAATAGCCATGGTGGCTGTGCCCTTTCCTTCCCCAACCCGACAACACCACAGCCACCACTAGCCACATCATCGCCGGCCAAGAGAAGGAGGGAAGAAGAGATATCTTCTTCTTCTTCTTCTTATTCCCCCAAGAATCGGCATGCTTTCCTCCCTTCCTCCTCCCCCTTCACCCACGGAAGACCACCCTGAGGGTGGCTCGGCTCCCCCCACCCGCCAGCAACCACCTCACCGTCGTCGTCGGCCGGCAGCCAACCGATGAGAGGAAGAGAAGGGAGATGGGATCACGAGGTAGGAGATCTCGGTCCACCTCTCTCCATCCCCTCTAAAACCCTAGAAATCCCTCTCCGATCCTCACAGCAACCTGACCAACCCCACCGCCATAGATCCCGGCCAATCCCGGTGGCCGGCGGCGGCACAATCCGGAAGAGAGAGGCCGAAACAGGGGTACCCTGTTTCGGGCTCTTCTCCGACGATTCACCGACCAAACACCCCATCAACAAGGCCCTAATCCTAGCAAATGAAGCATAAAGAAGGAAGCCACACTTACCTCGGTCCGACGGCGTGCTCCGGCGGCCTTTCCGGCGAGCAATCGGAGGAGGAAATCCGTGAGCACACGCACGGGTCCAAAGCTTTTTCTCCCGTTTGCGGGAGGTCTTCACCGAAGAAAACTTCCTCCGTGGCCGGCCGGATCTCGGTCTCCTCTCCGGCGATCAACCCCTCCGGCGACCAACCTCTCCCCGGACGCCGCCGCCGCCGCTCTCCCCCTTCCCTTTTTTTTTTGTGTTTCTTCTCCCACGATCGTGCCCTAGGCACGATCGTATATGGTGGATGGGCCCGGTCTTTTCGGGCCGGCCCGTCCACCTCTCTCTTTTTTTTTCTTTTCTTTTTTTTTTTCCTGGGTATCACAAATATCCACTAATGTTTAGAAGAGAACTGATTCCTATCGACCCCTGCAATATCATCAACATTAATTAACTGGTTATATGAAATGAGAATGTAATTAAGCTTTTCACGTGATTGAGCATGAAACAGGCAGACTGATTCTTCAATACATTTACCAACTGAAAACAGGTGGCCTAGCGCACAAGGCTCTCATTATTGCTGGATTTGAGAAAGTTAGATATGTATAGCCTTACCCCTGCATATCGCGAGAATGTTTCTGTAATTCTACTCGTGACTTACAGGTTACAATGGAGTAACTTTATTGTTGCGGGGTTTCACCCCGGCAACAGCCTGCACACCGGCCGAGCAGGAAAAGCACCTGCATCCCTCCCGAGATATTGTCCGCTCTAGAATTGCCGACGGCACGCCAGGGGGGCCGCGGAGGTACTGCCCCTGGACCGTACGGCGCGGGGTCCGCAGAGGTGCTGCCCCTACCCTCACGGTTTTGCCCTTCAAAAGGCGCCTCGTAAAGAAAGATTTTAGGCCTCCTTATTATAAGGCACAGACCTTTCCGCTGATTAGCCGATGTGGGACTAAAGTTCGGAACCCCATCCCACAACACTTATTATTGCACCAAGGCTCACTCTTTATTTACTAATAGTGCACTAGCTATCAAAAATACATATTTTGACTTAATATCTATGTGCCAAACATTGCTACCAGTTCAACCAAATACATGTCCATGTGAAAGCATTCCTTCCAATACTTGTTAAATTTTTCTTGTATCTTTAAGGCCATCATCATCACAACTGCATTTGAACTCCTAGATTCTTCAATCAAGAGCATAAGTATTCTCCAAATTTTATAAAAATACAAATTTGTAGTTGAATTTTTTGTTTGTGAAAAAAATTCAGTTATATGATAGAAAACCTTTAAGAAGTTACAAATAATAATGCCTTGAGACCAATCTCCCTCAGTTAGTGCATCTTCAAAATTAGGATCCTCGGCCATAAGTCGCATAAATACATTCTTGAATTGTATAGTATCATTTAACATAAGATACTTAGAATTCCAATGAGTAGGTACATCTATGCATATCCTTTTCTTACCATTAATCTTGAATTGTTTCACATTTTTTATAAACAATTTCAACCTTGCTTGAGATGATTTTATATATTTAACAGCCTTATGGATCCTATGAATAGCACCTTTCACTATCTTCAACCCATCCTTCACAATCAAATTAAGAATATGTGCACAGCAACGCACATGAAAGAATTTACCATCCAAAAGTAAATCTTTTCTAAATTGTTTTTGAAGTTCTGTTGCTATAAATGTATTTGCTGACAAATTATTAAGGATGATTGAACCCAACCTTCTCTCAATATTCTAAGATAAAATACACCTAATGACTAAGCCAGTATGTGGTGAAGGAACCAACTTAAAATTAATAATATAATTTTTAAGTTTTCGATCATTAGTGATGTAATGTGGAGTGAGACACATATATCCCAATGTCTGATTTGATGTCCAGAATTAGATATTAAGTTGATTCTTCTATAATTCATCTTGAACAAATCTTCAAGTCTTCGTTTTTATTTTTCATATATTTTAAAACAATCAGAAGCCAATGTTATCCTTGAAACAATATGAAATTCTAGTCTAAAGTTCCTAATAAACATCTGAAAAGCTAGATGTTCAACTGTTACAAATGGCAACTCTTGTAGAATTACCATTCTTGCGAGGTCCTTATGGATTCTTTCTTGATCAAATGAATAGGGAGTTAACTCGTTCAATGCAACACTATCTATTGAAGTCACAGTGCCTATTAATATTTTTTTTTTCTATCAAGATATTTTTTTGCCTTACAGTTCTTTGTATGTTTGTGAAGATGACTTGTCCCATTTTTAGGATCGGCTGAAAAATAAAATAGCAATAATTGCATTTAGCCTTGTCTTTTTGGTTTTCTACCTCAATATTCACTACAAATGAATATTTAAAATAAACTAAACCTATGTAATAAAAGCAGGAGAGCAAATGATATGATCCATTTGTAAGCAAGCATACTAAAAAGTCCGCTAGCATCAAATCTCTACCAACTATCAAGTATTGAAAAATAGAAATTTCAGCCACATTATACACTGGTTGTATATAACTTACAGCACCTACTAGTTTTAAGTGTTTCAATTGTGCACTAGTTTATCTTTGTACGAGTTTTCATGGATATATAAAATGTATACACCCTATCGTAACACCTAACTCAAACAGTGCGAGATATTATAAATGTGACTACCAGGCTTTCTTTTTCTGATCATATAGTGCATTAATTAAAAAACTTCTCAAGTTTCAGAGGATCAAAACTCATAATTATCACCAAAATCCTAAGCCAAAGCTGCAAAAACATGGCCAAGTAAAATTCATCTGCACCTTGGATTGCAGAAATGTGACAATTCCTTCACACTATGTTTTCACTTCTCATAAACCAAAATCCAGGAAAATAAATATAAGTTGTCATCTAAAGAGCAATTAATCTAGAGAAGGGGATAAGACCTCCTTAATCAATCTGCACACAACATTTTCTCTACAATTGATGGCAGTCAAACATGCAGTGGCAAATGAGAACACTTCAAGATGATGTTGTCATAGCATGTCCCAAGTTAAACTTCAAACACAGCCAATATTATTGTCACGGAACAATTAACTAATCATGCAAATAGAACAAATTAACTAGAAGGAGATGTCTCATTCTTCCCATAGGAAAAAAAATGCATTCACACAGAAAGTCAGGTGGAAAACAGAGCCAAGATCGGCACCTAGAAGCCCACTTACGCATTTCATCAAATAGTCAAAAATATCTAAAAAAATGCTGAAACCTAGGGTTATACAAGGACCCAAACTGGAGTAATATCTAGAGGAGGAAGACTTAGGGTTTCGAAGAATCGAAGAAGGGAGGAATATCTAGAGGAGGAGGAATCGAAGAAGAGAGAATGAAGGATAATAATGGAGGGCAAGTTGCAGATTTAGGGTTTCGGAGGAGGGAGATACTTTAGGAGAAGGGGCGAAGCACATCGGAGAGACTTGCTAAATCGCTGCAGGCTCTACGGTTTTGGACGAGCATGAAGGGAGAGATCGATCCGGAAAGGAAGGGTTTTCTCTAGGGTTCCTCCGCCTCAGCACTCAGGAGAGAAATGGAGAATCGGGAGTTGGGAAAGAATGGGGTAATGGATGGGCTAACAGAGATTACGAATGGGGCGATGGATCCCCTTCAAAAGAGAGCGAATAGGATTATGGGTCTGGCTAGCCTGGGCTGAAAGCTTAATCAAGCAATGAATGGGTTAAGGGCATGAGGACTCCTCACGGAAGCCGACTGTCTGAGCGATTTTTTCTGTGAGTTGCGGCTGCAGCCTGTGGGCCGCGGGTCTAAATGGGTAATCTGGGTTCAGGTCGGATTGAATCAGGTCATTAGATAAATAATCCAAAATTGACCCAAAAAATGGGTCGGGTCGGGTCCAGGTCGGGTCCAAATTGGGTTGACCCAAATCCGACCAAAAAAATAGAATGGTCCAATTTAGAACCCAACTCAGAGCTACATGCCCTCTAAAACAGATCGGGTTGGATTTCTATCATTAGCCTTGGATTTTTCGTTTCTTTTATTCTTACAACACGTCACATCTATTCATAAAAGGTGTCATGCTTGCACATCGCCTTTTCCCGGGTGCATTATTATGCAGGTGAGGTTGCTTCCAATAAAAAAGTAACACGTATGACAAACAGATATTTCTATCCACATATTAAGCGAAAGACGTTGCCTTTTCGTCACTTGCAACTCTATGTAAATACAAAGATCAAGCTTAATTGAGTTGATCAGTATATATGCTTAAGAGAAAATATTCTCATAATTATTAACAAACTCGTTGCTCAAAGAGAAATTTGGGTCGGCTTGGCTTTTTTGTTTACAAACTATCAACTTTTGTGACGTACAAAACTTGAAACCCCTGTAACATGGCATTTTAATCAAATTTCTTGGAAAACTTACAATAACAATGGAGGTGCTCTCGTGAGGCAGGAAAAGTATCTTAATAATTAAATAAAAAAACACTTAATTTAATTATCCCATCGCCTAGTTATGCTGTGCAAGTGTCCAGTTGAGCGACAGAATCACCATGATGTCACCATTGTTAAGACTTTAAATGCAACATCCCAATCAACACGGGAAGAAAACAAGAGCACATTGGACCCAACATGACTCTCGACCGTCATGGCCATGAAAAGCTAATGGATGAACCCTATGGAACTATTTGTTTCACAGTGTTAATTATATCAAACAGATCGATACTTACAAAACACCCATCCATCACCCTTTCGATAACATGATGGGACTCATACATGCATCCGCAAAAGGTAAACTGCCGACTGCCGCGACCAAAATTCCTTGCGTGCAGCTCTACATCTAGATTCTAGGACCCATTAACAATGCCACATAGATTTTTATGGCGTTGGATGTATTATGTTATATGGTGTACCTTTATATTGGCATTATACTGACATTATATTACGTATGGCAATGTACTAGAAAACATATTACAAAAGCTAACTGGGTGGGTCTCCGGCCAATACCTACTATGCTCACCCCATGATGATTACAATATTCTTTCTCCTATATTCTTTGTTAAAAAGATAGGAGGGCCCAAATTGGTTTTGATTCCCATATTGGACGATAGAATTTTTGTGAGGCCACGTGTTGGTTATTTGCGATAAGAAATTATATCATACACCACATGCATCACATAGAAGCACACGAGAGGACAAGAACTTATAAGATTTGTAGAATCTATAGAATGATAAATGGAGCCCACGGAAATAAAAAACCTGATTGATCTGATGCACTATTGCCATGATGCATAGGTGTAGAATATAATTTTGTGTGTGTGTGTGTGTGTGTGTGTGTGTGTGTGTGTGAGAGAGAGAGAGAGAGAGAGAGAGAGGTCAGTGTGACTCATGCGATGCTACGTCAAACCAAATTACTAGTCCATAATGTTTATCGGGTCATGGCCTGCTGGCATTTTTTAACCTTGTAAGTTCAAAATAACACCCCCCCCTCTTCCAGTTCTAGAAGCTAAGAATAATCCTCCTCCTCCTCCTCCTTCTTCTTCTTCTTCTTTTCTTTTGTTGTTGTTGTTGTTGTTGTTGTTGTTTGTAAAAACGATATTTCATATAAATCTAATGTGAGTACATACCTACCTTATCGCTTTCAACCTTATGTTTTTACTTTTTTTTTGTTTAATAATTTATGGAACCTCTCAATCCCACGTTACCCGTCCTTACTTCCCAACCCTCCCCTTGTTCTAGACCGCCCAACCTTCCCTTCGTTTCATTAAAGATTTAGACCCCTTGACCCATTTTTTCAAATATATTTTTCTAGTCTCTACCATTGGACTGTCACGCCCCGAGCTCGGAGTGTCACGCCCTGAGCTCGGAGCGTGACAGATGCCGCACGCTTCCATGGCGAGTCGTACAGGCGTGCAAGGCAGCTGATTATATCAAAGCGAATACAAATACTTAAAATTGATATAAATAATTAAAATATTCAAAGCAGTCTTATAAAGTTTCAAAATAGCATATGCGAATATAATTCAATGTCCAAGCTAATCTAACTAAAATGCCAATAACTGAAGGAATAATCGAAAAGTCTAGCGCACTCCCCAATCCCGTGCAATCAAGTCTCTGGATTTGAAAAATAGAGAAAATATAATAATGAGCTACGCTAGCCCAGTAAGCAACAAAATACCCCAGAGTGGGGTCAAAGCATATCAGATCAAATACAAAATAATGACTGAGAATAAATCACAAATAACATCGTTTTGCTCTTTTCAAAACTTATTATCATTTTTACCAAAAACTCTGATATCATAATCTCAACATAATAGGCTACAACCACGTAACCCATTGGCATGGGTTGCACAAAGTGCCAAAAACTACTATTGTTCGTCACCGGTGGTAACGGTGTCCAAAAATCACTATTCTAATCACCGGTGGTGCGGTGTCGAAACCGGTTCCTCGACAGGTCCAACGTATAATCCCCATTGGCGGGGCCAGAACAGAACAGAACAGATCATAGCCATGCTGAGAATGCATATATACAAAAATAGATTTCATAAATTGTCCAGTCATATTTTATGGATTTCATAGCATATAACATGATTTTCAAATAAAATTTAACATGCCTGACCCATTTTACTGAATACAAAATATATGTCAAAACTTAATTAGTTTATCAGATAATTTGGAAATCACACTTGAAGTACTAAGTTACTTACCTCTTCTCGCTTAACTCCTACTTCAGGTAGGCGGATCAGGTTCACATCTCCCCCCCCAGGGGCCCAGGTATCATATACGCCCCCAAAATAAAGAGCCTTGAGTACTAGAAGAAAAGCACCTATACCTAACAAAATTAAGTGAATACTCAAAATTGTAGTCATTTTATTTCCATCTTTCCATACATAACCGAAAAATGGAAAAGATTCTTCAAGAGTCTCAGGTCCAAGAAGCGCATGATAAATACCGCCAAAGCCTAAGACTACAGAGGAAATTAAGTGAAGTACTCCAGATACAAAGTATGGAAAGGTGTCTATAACTTCCCCCCCCGGACCTATACATTTAATTAATTTATTTGTTAATTTCAGAGCTAAGAAAAATCAAAAATAATACTATTGGATTTCGGGTTTCGAATTTCGGATTTCGGATTTGGACTGGGCCCAAGTTGGGCCCACACAGGGTACGGCCCAAATAGGGCCCTAATATGGCTGATCTGGGCCCAAATTGGGCCCACAATGGGTATGGCCCAACAAGGCCCAAAGTACTGCTCACGGCCCACAAATGGCCTCTCTTCTTTCTGATTCATCCAAGAACAGGGGAAGAAGGGAACAAGAAGGAAGGAGTAGGGAGCCGGCGAGGTGGCCGGCCTAGGTGGCGGAGGCTGATGCCCGATCGATGGCCAGCCGACCGCAGTGGCGGCCAGCAGCCACTGCGGTGACCGGCATGAAGATCTCGGTTTATGGGGACGAAATAGAAAAAATACGACATGATTAATCTTGGAATCAAAGGCTGGAGGGAGCTTACCGGCGGTGGCAGAGACGGCGGAAGGGAGATCTCGGCCGCGGCTGCTCGATCTGGCAGTTAAGCGGCGGTGGCGGCGCTCGGAACCGAGGGATGGATCACGAAACAGGGGAAGGTCGAGAAGGGGATTCGGACGGCACTCGGCCGGGAGAGCACGCCGGTCACCAGACAAAGGAGGAAGAGAAAGGAAGGAGAGGAAGAGGAGGAGACTGAGGAGAGGGAGGAAGGCTTGGAGGTGGTCTTAGGAGGAAGAAGAAAGGGGCTTTATAGCCTTATGGTAATGGCTCTCCGCCACGTGAATCGCGGTGGCCGAGCGAAATCCACGGCCGTGGATTGGCTAGAGGGGGGTACTGCGGGATGCCCGCGACGTCTTCGCCCCGGTGGCCCCCGAAGGAGTTGGAGAGGATCGTGGTCCTCTGCTTTGGTTCCTTCCAAAAGAAGCATGGGGCTAAAGTCGGCTGGGGATGCCGATTTCAGCCCCGTATATCACAGGACTAAGCCTTTTTGGATTGGTATTGGATAGATAAATAAGAAGGGAGTAATTACTACTATATAAATTACATTATAGAGGATGAGGATTGATTATAGATAGAACACACCTCCCCTCGGTTTCCTAGCTCTTTCCTCTCGTACTCTACAAGCCAAAAAAATCTAGTAGGATATGGAATTGGAAGCTCTCGAGTCCCATTTGTCCCTCTTCCTTTTCTCCTTCACTTCTATCTTTCTAGTCTTTACTCTTCTACTTCAGCTTCTAAGATCCCGGCCATGGTGGTGCAATTGTCCAGTCTGCGAGGCCTACGTGACATCGTCGTGGAGGGCCGATTTCGATAACCTCAGCGACTGGTACACCCACCTCCTCCGCCAATCGCCAACGCGCACCATTCACATCCATGTCCTCCGTAACACCATCACCGCAAACCCCGACAACGTCGAGCACATGCTTAAATCCCGATTCGATAATTATCCCAAGGGGAAGCCCTTCTCTTCGATCCTCGGCGATTTCCTCGGCCGCGGCATCTTCAACGTCGACGGTGACCTCTGGCGCTTCCAGCGCATGCTTGCCTCCGCCGAGCTGGGCTCGATGTCCGTCCGGTCCTTTGCCTTCCGCATCGTCTCCTCCGAGGTCTGCCGCCGCCTCCTCCCTCTCCTCGACTCAGCTGCCGACACCGGTCAGGTTCTCGACTTCCAGAACGTTTTCCGGCGGTTCGCCTTTGATAACATATGCAAGATTTCCTTTGGATTGGACCCAGGCTGCCTCGAGCTGTCGCTGCCCATGTCGGAGTTTGCGGCAGCCTTCGACACGGCCTCGAGGCTGTCGGCACGGCGCGCAGCGGCGACGGTACCCGCGATATGGAAGGCCAAGCGGCTTTTGAATTCGGGGTCGGAGCGGGAGCTCCGGCGAGCAATTCGGGTCCTCGACCTCCTCGCTGAGGAGCTCATCTGCCAAAGAAGGAAGCTTGGGTTCTCATCCTCCCATGACCTCCTCTCCCGCTTCATGGTCTCCGTTGACGACGACCGGTACCTCCGTGACATTGTCGTCAGCTTCATTCTCGCCGGCCGCGACACCGTTTCCTCCGCCTTGACGAGCTTCTTCATGCTGCTCTCACGACACCCGGCGGCCCAGTCCAAAATTCGCAGCGAGATTGAGCAGGTGACGTGGAGCGGCGGCGGCGGCGGCGCAAGCTATGATCAATTGAGAGAGATGCATTATGTGCGTGCAGCGCTCTATGAGAGCATGAGGCTGTACCCGCCGGTGCAGTTTAACTCGAAATTCTCCGTCGATGATGACATCCTGCCGGACGGGACATTCATTAGCAGGGGGACGAGGGTGACCTACCATGCATACGCCATGGGGAGGATGGAGGAGTTGTGGGGGACCGACTGCGGGGAATTCCGGCCGGAGCGGTGGATGAAGAACGGCGTGTTCGCATGCGAAAACCCGTTCAAGTACCCAGTGTTCCAAGGTGGTCTCCGCGTCTGTCTCGGAAAGGAGATGGCGCTGATGGAGATGAAGACTGTGATTGCGTCCGTAGTCCAGGGATTCGACGTCGACGTGATCGACGGGAGCCGGCCGCCAAAATTTTCCCCCGGCCTCACGGCCGGCCTGGAAGGTGGACTACCAGTCCGGGTGCGCCGCAGAAAGTATAAAGAGGGCTCCACTGCCTTGCCGCCAGAATTGCGGCCTAGGGCTTATTACCAATATTCATATGCTGGGACTTGCTGAAATGCACTTCTTTGCTTGGTTAGGGCTAATATTTATTGGCTAATCACATGTACAGAGAAATATTGTTTATTCGAATGTACCGTTATTAGTTATAATAAGTTGTTAGTTTTTCAAGAGTACAAATCTAATTGACTAAAACTTTGCTCTCTTGAATCATAGGGCTATGGTAGTTGTTACCCAGCAATATATTGACAGATTTACTACCCTATATTGATCACTTTGTATTGTATTCTTTATTTTAGTTACTACACAGAGGTAGAGTTCAAAGACAGAGAGCATCTAAAATAGGGAGGGTTTTAGTATTACTATTTTGCATGCTGATGGTAGGATACCATTGCATGCGTTCTGAGTGTGTTATTGTTGGAGTTTTCGTGGAGAGAATTGGATAGAGGGTTCAGAGCGCAAGGAGCATAGTATTCTATAAGTGTTTTCTATATTTCATGTGAAGAATTCCTCCATTTAGAGGTCTGTGGCGTGTTTTCCTGATAGGCAATTAATCAAAAGAGACAGAACATATGTATATTGTGAAATTTAACATATATGCAAATTGTCTTGGAGGTGGTATGAAGGAGAAGCCTTCTCCCAATACAAGGGACAGCTTACCGCTGAAGGAACAAGTTGCACCTTTGTTCGGATTCTATGCCACGTAATCATGTTCCTATTATTTTGGTAAGGTCAAAAGTTATTATCGAGTTTAGATAGGTTCCTTCCCATAAATCTTACCATCCTCACCATGCTAAAAATCCAAATATGATCAAATCGAATCACAAATACTATAATCAATTTATGGTCAACCCTAATGAATTTGTGTTGCAGTGTTCCATAGTCCATATGAGTCATAGACCGGACCCATTTTGATACTATGTATAACAACATAGGATCTCACCGGAAAAAAACTAGTCAGAAGATATTATTTAGATTTCTATATCCTATATATATACTTAAAATCTATCCGGTATACATAGCCGATATGAGACTAAACACACATTCGCACAAATCTTCACATACATGCTTTTGGTAGGTAAGCTTGGAATCAAATAGAAATTTCCTAGTTCCATTGGGATGAATCGTAATCATAAAAACATATCTCATTTTGTCTCTTTATCACTATGGGTAGCACATGCATATATTTGACTTTTTTTTATTTCCGTTAGGCATAATTCATTTTCTTCAAGAGCTATATAACTATATCATGAAAAAAATGTAAACAAAGTACAGAAGGTTGAAGGGTAGTCAAAGAAAAGGTGGAATAATCTTCTCTCAAGCTCAATTTTAATGAATTGTAACTTTAGTAGTTTATCTAATAATGCCTTTAGCTAAGATTTGACACCATCGGCCTTGTTCCATAGATACGTCCCTTTCTCTTCCACTGCCCAAAAGAAAATCATGACAGTTTTCGATAACAATTGATTCTCCACATGTTTTCCCATGAGAAGACATTCACACCACTATTAAGTATTTGGACATTAACATAGTGGAGAGAAGTCACCATCTATGTTCTAATGATGGAAGAAATCAGGGACTGGCAATAAGCTCATGATTATCTATTGCTGTTCAATAGATTTAATCATTTGAGACCACTCATTCTACTAGAGATGAGAGGATAGGTAGCCAACTGGTTTGCCCATGGGCTATGACTTGGCAGCTACTATCCTTCGTTAACGTTTACCTATATATTGGACTACAAAATGGATGTTCTCGCTTGTTGGATCTGTTCCTCAACGTTCATCATAAAATATGAAAATTTTTGTATCAGTTATACATAATTTTTCCAAACGTAGGTAATGTGTTGGATCTGAAGGTGGGTGCACGGTCATCGTATATGCATTCCGGCAGAATTCTATGGCCATATAGAAGTTACTTTGGAATTCAGTATAAAACATATGCATACACACAAATATGCAGTGGACATTGTTGTATAAGTTGGTTTTGCTTAATGTACTAACAAGTGAATTAATTTGTTTAGTCTATCTGATTTCAAAGATTGTTAGGGTTTGGCGTTTCCGAATACAATTTAAAATTTCTAAACAATTGTCAATATATATACTCTAGACAATAGTGCAAAGACCTGATGCATATATTTGAAAGGATTTCATTATGTAAGACCAAAGATCAATCCTGAAAAAGATCATTAAAATTTTTCTTAATTTTGGTTCTTTTCAGACTTCAAAGAACACTTAAAACAAGCACTTCAATTGTGAGATCTATGAGTGCATCGGTTGCAATGTACTAGCATATATAGTCCGCTAAGTACGTTCAAAATTAACTAAATAGAATTAATTTAGTTACAAACAAACAGTTATACATTTTACCATCCTTACAATCCTTTCATGAGTTATTCAATAATTTTTTTGCAACTTATTACTAAACAGGCAAGAATAATTGTATAGTTCTTTTTTGTTGCAGCTGCTTTCTTCACAAAAATACACCTGTTATTCTAAATTTTCTACTTTCTTTTATTATTTTCAATGCTATCCAAGCTTTTGGTGGGCTAATGTTGTTACTCTATTTAACTTGCTATCGCTACCAAATGCTCATCTTCTAAGTCGATCTGTCTGATAATAACTTCAACTAAACGTACATATTTATGGACATATACTATTCATAGGAAAAGTTTCACTCATGTTATAAACTATGGAGTTTAATATATAAGAGATGTGGCTTAGGACCGACTATAGCTCATACAAAAGGCTGGCCAACCAAAGGTTTTCACAAGGCCTCTGAACTACTAATCAGGATCTAGCACGTGGCAAGCCTAGGAGCGTGTGGATGGCTTTTGAAATTTCAAAATTCCTCTTGGCCATGATCTTGGGCGGTTTCCGAAGTCCCACCCACGAGATGTGCAGGCGTGATGCGTGTATGAAATGCTCACGTATAATTCTCGAAATGTGCAGTGGCCTATCAATCATGGTCGAACCTACAATCCACTCTCAGGAAGATCTTTGAGGTAAATGCTCTGGTGTTCTGACAGGTTATTGCACTGTCACTCCCAAAGAACCTCCTTTGTACCTCGAGTATCATCTTGACTTAGGCATTAGAGGGTCTCTTATCAAACACTCTCCAGCTTGAGAACTTCTTCGTTTTTGCTGTTTTAGGTCAAAGCTCGGTCACGAAACAAGATCCTAGGTGCAATCAAAGTTCCTTAAAGCAGCCCAGAACAGACTGTAGCTTTGTACAACCCGAACAACTCACCACTGAGTCCTCTAGCATCCTCATCTGCTCAGCGCTTGGATCAAGCCGGTCCTTAATGGCAACAAGTTGGTACTAGAGGAAGGGTCTATGATCTCGTTATAGGAGGTTTCTTCTTCAGAAAATAAACAGCTTGTAACGCTCGTCAAAGCAGCACCTTATAACACTTGTCAAAGCACACCGAAGGAGTACAATAGCTCTTTGCAAAGCCCTTGGAAAGTTCCAACCTCGCCAGAACCACAGGCAGCACTAGTAGTTTTCCCCAAGCAGATCCAACTACTCATGCAGCAAGTTTAGATACTGAAAACTACCATCCAAAGTCTGTAGCAGCCAGCCACCAATCAGCAGCAGTAGTCTCATGAGCTAAGCTGTCAGGAATCTCGATGCATCCGGGCCATCACTCCCCTCCTCGGAGCAGGGGATGGGCTCAGTAAAGTCAACACACCCATCCTCAAAGCCTTGGAAAGGCCCTGTATAGCCACCACTCCCATCTGTGGAGTCCTGCACGAGATACTTAGCATCGATCTTCTAATTCCCTATCTTGGGAAGAGTCGATATCTAGTTGTTCTTCTTCCTGCCGATCCGAGAGAGCCTTTGGGAGGGGGGCAGATCTCGACTGCAAATTCGAGAAAATGGATCAGAATCTCAAGGCCCTAAGAGCATCAAGTCGAGCAATGGGAGGATGTGGAGTTCACCACCAGGCCCCTATTCTCGGTGAAAATAATGGAGGAATCCATCCCCCTCATTTTAAGATGCTACAGTTGAAAACTTACGACGGTACTATGCACACAGTAAACCACTTGGAGATTTTCAAAGTACTTGTAATGCTCTAGAAAGCCATTGATGCAGTATTGTGTAGAGATCTTTCCGGTATTTTTCAAAAGATAGCCCAATTATGGTACACCGGGCTACAACCAAGCTTCGTTCACTCATTGGAGCAGTTTGGAATGATGTTCGCTGCCCACTTAATAAACAGTAAGAGGCAAAGAAAAGGTTTTGACACCCACTTTGTCATCAAGCAGAGGGAGGACGAGCCCCTACGAGGCTAATCAGCCGCTATAATGCAGTGACATTGGAAATCCATGATTTGAATCACATGATCGCTATGTTAACTATGCAAACTAGACTGAAGACATCCTAATTACTTTTCTCCCTAGAGAAGAGGTTCGCAAGGGATTATGATGACCCAAAGATTGATTCATAGATTGATTTTGATGATCACAAAACCTTGAAGTATAGATACTAATGTTTATGTTGCAAGGAGAAAGATATTTATTTTGCAAGGAACATAGCAAGTTGGAAGAACACAAGAAGGCCTCCAAAGCTCTCAAGTTGGAAGAAAGCTACAATTTATTGGCCCAAGTTTAAAGTTCAAAGGATTCAAATTGGAGGAGTAAAATCAAAAGAAAAATTCAAAAGAACAGTCTTCGAGTCGACTCCAGTAGAATTCGAGTCGACTCCGGAGAAGTATGAGTCGACTCCGGAGAAGTATGAGTCGACTCCTAGGAGTCACAGGCAGAAAAGTCAGAGAGCAGTTTTCGGGTCTGAGATTCGAGTCGACTCCAGTGGAACGCGAGTCGACTCCGATGGTTCGTAGGTCGACTCCAAAGAAAGCAAGAGTCGACTCTCAGCGGAACACAAGGAAAAAGTCAGAGAGCATTTTTGGGACTCTGAGATTCGAGTCGACTCCCGCATTGCACGAGTCGACTCTGAGACTCCGCAACCATCAACAGACAGAAAACTAAGTTACTGCCTCTGAGATTCGAGTCGACTCCCAGACAGCTCGAGTCGACTCCAAGGCAGCGCTACACCAAGATGGCAGAAGGCTGTGTTTCGCAAACTGAGAGCCGAGTCGACTCCAAGGAAGTTCGAGTCGACTCCAAGACTGGACGAGCCAAAAGACAGAGGATCGGGAGTTCGGGTTCTGAGATTCGAGTCGACTCCCAGGATAGTCGAGTCGACTCGAGAGGACAAAATTCAAAATTGGATTCACGGACTTCAGTGGATGAGCCGACTCCGAAATTGCCAAGTCAGCTCCAGAAGTTGGCGAGTCGACTCCAGGTTAAGACGAGTCGACTCCCAGTCGAGGCAAGCACATTAATTCAAATTTGGAACAGTGGCCGAGTCGTCTCCGGTAAAACACGAGCTGACTCCTGCAACAGGCGAGCCGACTCCTAATCGCGCGAGTCGACTCCGATCCCAACGGTAACATTGTCAGGAAGTGCAGACTGTGTCCAACGGCTCTTTTTCTTGTCTCTAACGGCTATATTCTTGTTTCCACGCCATCTAAAGCTATAAAAATAAGAAGAGAGCTAGGGGAGAAATTAATGGAAGTGGGAGAGATCATCTAGGAAAGAGATCTCAAAGAGATTGCAAAGGAAATCTCCCACAGGCACAAAAAGGCCATCCAAAACGAAATAGAGAGAAGAAGAGCATCCAAGTGAATCCGAAAGCTTCCTCTCCATCCGTGTGCTGCCTCGGGGATCCTCTACTTCATGCCAAATCAGAGGAGGATCAAGTAAAGAAGAAGCCGAGCTCCTCCATCTTCAAAACTCGTTTGAGGGCTTCTCTTTACTCTATTTGTTTATATTGTCATATCTGCTTGCTTAAGAAGCTTTGATTTGTTTTTATTCTTTATTTTAATATCTTGTAACTTGATTCAATCAAGGGATTGAATCAAGGGGTGTAAGGTTTGTTGGTAAGCCAAAGGGAAAACCAACGGGATTAAGGTTTGTTGGTGAGCCGAGGGTAAAACCAACGTGTAAGGGTTTGATTGTGAGCCCGGGAAAACAATCGGGGTTGGTTCTAGTCGGTGAGCCTGGGAAAACCGACCGAGTTCGTTGTGCGCTCGTAAAACAACAAGTTGGGTTGTGAGCTTGTAAAACAACCGACTGTAATATGTAGGATTATAGTGAAATTCCCAAGAAGTCTTGGGGAGTGGATGTAGGTGCTGGGGTGCACCGAACCACTATATGTTTGCTGTGTTTGTAATATTTTTTTGTCATTATCTAACTCACACACTTACTCACTTAGATAAATTGCTTGCTTAACTATTATCCGCGAATTCTTTAGTTGCAAGCATACTCAATCAAGTCACATTCTATACATCAAACTGTCGCTAAGTTTAACTTTCACTGCGCATATATACAACTTAGCATAATTAATCAAAAAGTGCTAGAAGTAGCTTAAAAGTTTTAAAAGACCCAATTCACCCTCCCCCCCTCTTGGGTTGTATCTACTGGGCAACAGATTATGTCGAGCTCCTGGCTAGGCCAACAAGTACATCAATGCTTAGGAGGCCATGATGGCTCAGTGTGAGTCAGTCGAGAGCAAACTCAACAAAAGAAAGAATAATAAGCAAGCTTAGGAAGATTCAGAAGAGCCTAGTAAGAAGTTAAGGAAGAATGAAGAAGGTCCTCGTCCATCGAGCAATCCCTCTAGGAGGTTCAAGAGGTATACTCCTCTCAACATCCTGCAAGGATAAATCCTTAGGGAATTTCACAATCGAAGCTATGTGAAGTAGCCCTGAAAGATAAGAGCAACAGCTCACAAGGATATGATTTAATTGTACCAATTTCACCGTGACTACAAGCATGACACCGAGGACTGCATCCAACTAAAGAACAAGATTGAGGCCTTAATTCAACAGGGCTACTTTGGTGCTTACGTTCGCGACCCATGAGACTGAGCAGAGGCTAGTCGGAAGCAGCCTGCCCTCGAGGTGCAAGTTGACAATCAATCGACTGTGGGGGTCATTAACACGATAGCTAGTGGAATGGCTGCTGGCGCTACGAGTTTGTCCGCCTGAAGAGCCTACTTATGAGCTGCCCAAACTGAAAGCTCGACTTTAAAGAGGCAGAGGACAGACGAAGTTACCTCCTTCTCAGATTCTAATGTGGAGGGCGTTCATACCCCCCATGTTAATGCTATTTTAGTTTTCTTTACCGTAACAAACTACGATATAAAAAGAAATCTAGTGGATAATGGAAGCTCAAGAGATGTCTTGTTTTATGAGGGTTTTTGTAGAATAAACCTACCGGTTGATCAATTGAGGAAGATCAGTTCTCCTTTGATCATATTTTTTGGAGATCTAGTTTCAGTGAAGGTGTCATCTTGTAAGCTTATAATGATACCTTGTGATAACCAGGCTTGAACGCTATACATGTTGTCTCCACCTACCACTTGCTAATGAAGTTTCCAACCAGAAATGGTATGCAAAAACTACGAGGCGACTAAGCACTTGCTCGATAGTACTATATCGCCATGCTCAATGGAAAGAAAATGAAGGAGATGTTGCCTATTGAAGGCTTGGATGTTAAAGATGAACAAAGGCAACATCATGGGGATCTAGCCGAAGAACTTCTTTCAGTTCTCTTGGATGAAGGACACCTAGAGCCCATCTCGATGACACCACTAAGGCCCAGCTTGTGGATTTCCTCGGAGCCAATGTTGATATCTTCACCTGGTTGACCTCTGACATGCCAAGCATAAATCCAAATATCCTCATCCATAGGCTGAGTGTGGACCTGATCCACTGGCCAATTCAACAAGAAAAAAGGAGCTTCATCCTAGAAAGACAAAAAGGCCATCAATAAAAAGGTGGACAAGCTTCTCCACATAGGTTTTATCCATGAAGTCGACTATCCTGACCGGTTGGCCAATGTTGTCATGGTTAAGAAGGCCAACAGAAAGTAGTGAGCGTGCATCGACTTTACCGACCTTAAGAAGGCCTGCCTAAAGGATAGTTTTCCATTGTCGAGGATAGACCAGCTAGTCGACGCCACATCGAGATATCAGATGCTTAGCTTTATGGATGTTTTCTTGGGCTATAATTAGATCCAGATGGCACCTGAAGATGAGAAGAAGACCTTATTCATCATGGACAAAGGGCTCTAATGTTATAGGGTCATGCCCTTTGGATTAAAGAATGCAGGAGCCACTTACCAATGTTTCGTCAACAAAATATTCAAGAACTAGATCGGCCATAATATGGAGGTTTATGTTGACAATATGTTGGTAACAAGTCGATAAGCCGAACGCCATATAGCCGACCTAGATGAGATTTTCTAGACCTTAAGAAATTACCATATGAAGTTTAATCAGGTAAGTGTGCATTTGTGGTTTCCTTAAAAAAGTTTTTCGGGTTCATGGTGACTTAGCATAGGATTGAGGTGAATCTAGAAAAGATTCCAGCTACACTAGAAATGGCTCCCCTAAAGACTTAGAAGAAGATTAGACGCCTCACAGGTTGCATTGTGGCATTGAGCAGGTTTGTGGTGAGATCAGCAGAGAGGAGCCTACCCTTCTTCAAGGTTCTGAGGAAACCAAAGAACTTTTGCTAGACAGAAGAATGTCAAGCCACATTCATATAGTTGTGAAGCTACCTTAGCACGCCATTGCTACTCTCCAAGTCGAGCATGGGTGAGATGCTATACCTTTACATAGCTATTTCCCCGCTGGCTATAAGTTTAGTCCTTGTTCGAGAGAAGGGAGGAATCCAAAGACCACTATCCTATGTAATTCGGATCCTCGACCGTATTTTCAGGCTCATTCCATCACTATGCTGACCAACCAATCCTTAAGGCAAGTTTTGTAGAAGCTAGATTCATCAAGGAGGTTAGTCAAATGGGCAGTTAAACTTGAAGAATTTGACATCCACTACCAATCCAGGCCTTCCATTAAGGCACAGAAATTAGCCGACTTTATTATGGAATGCTCAATCCCTGGTGACAGGCAGTCAGTAGACTGCCAAGCAAGAGTGGAGTAGGATTGATCTTAACCAGTTCAGAAGGAGTTGTTGTAGAGTATGCATTATGCTTCATCTTCAAGGCCTCAAATAACGAGGCAAAATATGAAGCCCTCCTTACTAGGTTGAAACTCACTCAGGAGCTTGGGGTTCAACACCTAACGGCTCTTACTGACTCCTAGTTGATCGCTAGAAAAGTCCAAGAAGACTTCGAGGCAAGGTCTCCTATGATGGAATGATACCTGTAGAGGGTTAAAGATGTCTCCTAGATCTTCAAGGAGTTAGAAATTCTACACATCCATGGTCGAAAAATGCTAGGGCTGACCTGTTATCGATGCTTGCCACCTCGGATTGTCCCGACCTTCACAAGATGACCTATTTGGAGGTGCTTGACCAGCCGAGCATAGAAGAAGAACCAACCTCCATGTTGTAGACTAATCTAGACCGAGTTGGATGGACTCGCTCATGGAATACCTTCAAGATAGGAAACTCCCAAAGAACCAGAGGGAAGCCCGAAGGCTAAAGAACCAAATTACGTGCTACATGCTACTGGAGGAAAAGCTATACAGGAGGTCATTCACTTTTTCCCTCCTCCGATGTCTCCTATTGTCTGAAGCCAAATACATTTCTAGAAAGTCCATGAAGGAATACGTAGAATCCATTTGGGAAGCAAAGTGCTAGCCTACAAGGTCCTATAGCAAGGTTACTAGTGGCCGAGCATATAGAGGGATGTTGCCAACTTTTTGAGAAGGTGCTACCAATGCCAAAGATACACAAACATCTAGTGGTAGCCAACGACACCACTTACACCGATTAGCGTGCCATGGTTATTTGCCTAGGGGGGATGGATTTTTTCAGACCATTCTCTTAAGCAACTGAGCAAAGAAAGTTTCTGATAGACGCTATTGACTACTTCACTAAGTGGATCGAAGCTGATCCCTTAGCCTAGATCACCAAGGAAAATACCTAAGACTTTGTATGGACATATACTAATCGCCTCTTCAAACTTTTCCAATCCATCATCATCGACAACAGGAGGCAATTTGACAATGCCCACTTTAGGGAGTTTTGTACCGATTTGCAGATAGAGCACCATCTCACCTCAATCGGGCACCCCCAATTGAATAGAGAAGCTGAAGTTACCAACAAAACCATTCTAGAGGGTTTGAAGACATGACTGGATAGAGAAATGGGACTCTGGGTGCACGAGCTCTACAGTATCCTCTGGGCATATCGAACCATTCATCGGACTACAATGGGAGAAATGCCCTTCGCTATTACCTTCACCATTGAGGTAATGATGCCCATGGAGATTGGGCTGCCCTTGTATTGGGTGGACCTTCTAAATGAGCAGAGGAATCTAGAACATCTTCGAGACAGCCTTGACCTCCTAGAAGAAACTATGGAGCAGGCCTAGATTTGTATAGCTGCCTATCAGCAACGAGTAGCTCGGTATTATAATTCTTGGGTGAAAGCTAAATTTTGTCGACTTGGAGACCTGATACTTAGGACAACTGGTGTCACAACAAGCTGAACATGGCAAGCGCTTACCAAACTGGAAAGCCTCATACAAGGTATCTGGAGTAGTGTGGCCTAGAACCTACCACCTCAAGCATATGAGCGAGAGACCCATACCTCAAGCATGAAACTCTACAAATCTTTAGATATATCATCAGTAGGGCACATTAGTGTACTCTGTAAGTCTGACTCATCAATTAAACTATTTTCTTTTCACAAAAGATTTTGTGTTTCAAGTTGGACATTAAACATATAGTCTAGTGCACCCTATAGTTGTCGCGACCCAAATGCCCTCGAATGCAGCAAGTCGGACAAGCTATTCAATGGTCCCGACCCACAAGCCTTTATGGCTAGGTAGTCTTTGAGAAAATTTTCATTGAAATACTGTCCCTCGCACCAAAGACTTGGTGTGCTAGCCAACCTCTCCAATAGGGATGACCCAAGTAGAGTACCGGCTTTTGTGTCAAAGACTTGGCATGCTGACCACCCTTCCGCATTAGGACGACCCAAGTGGAGTACCAGCCCTTGCGCCAAAGGCTTGGCATGCTAAACGACCTCTCCAGATTGGGTTGGCCCGCGTGGAGTTTGTGCCGAAAGTTTGGCATGCTAACCAACGTCTTTAGGTCGGAATAGCCTAAGTGGAGTACCGACCCTCGCATCGAAGATTTGGTGTGCTAACCGACCACACTAGGTTGGGACAGCTCAAGTGGAGTACCTGCCCTCGCGCTGAAGACTTGGCATTCCAACCAACCTCCTTAGGTCAAGCGGCCCAAGTGGAGGTGCTGGCCTTTGGACTGAGAACTTGGCATATTAACCAACCCCCTTGGGTCGGAACAACCTAAGTGAAGATACCAATCCTTCAGATGGTCGACCTTCATCAAGACTTTAGCAGCCCTTCTGGATGAATGTGCCCCACAGACACTGCAAGCGACCATTAATAATGGGGGTCAAGTCCCTCAATGTTCCTTGATGGCAAGTTAGAGATTCAATCTGAGTCTGAGACTCGACCCCTAGAAAAGGTGACGGCCAACTGCTAATGAGACAAAAGCACTCTGCATTGGGCTCCTTCTTGGAGACAATGCAGTTCACTTCCTAGGTCAACAACATTAGAGACTGGTGGGTCTATAAAATCTTGATTAGTCTCTCGTTAAGGTTAATCAAGTTAGCGGCTTGGCCAGCAAATGGATCAGTTGCTTGAAGCAACACCTATGCTGCAGTCAAAACTCCTAGCATTTTGGAAGACCTAACGAGTCCTCAATCTTAATATCTATTATGTTAAGGAGTTTCCTCTTGCCTCTTTGGGCTTCAGTTGAAACTCTATACATAGATGGTAGCCAAAAGTATCCTAACTGAGTTAGCCGTGAGCTTAGCTTTCAAGTTGGCTACAGAACTAAAGAGTGAACGGCTAGGACTAGTAGAACTTGCAGCAATTCGAGACATAGGATAAGCATTGGTCAATTGATGAGGAAGAGATAAGATCCCCCTTCTTACGCTAGTGTCGAGATTGGTGGCCGAAGAACTGGAAATAGAAGGCATAGCAGGGACAAGAATGAAAGGATCAACCTAGTATAGAATAATACTGCTCGGGGGCTAAATGGAGCTTCTACAATTAGATCAGGCTTGACCATAGTTGCCGGTGCTTCTTGGGATCTCTCAGTCTAGGATGGTTGCACCAAAGGCCGGGGGCAAAATTTTTAAGGTGAAAATGTGTGCATGGGGATCCTCCTTGGGCCGAGGAACCCACATCTTTTTCTTTGGTTGAAGTTGGGTTCTCTACACCCTTAGAGTCATCACCAATCTCTTTGACAATCTGGGATGGAGAGGGCTTAGACAAGCCTTCGAGGAAATCCTTAGCCAGGCCTGAAGTACATTGCTTCTTGCCTTGGGACTGACGCACATATTAATTAATAATTTAAATTAATATCTTGATTTAAAATTAATATGTTAATTATTTAAAATTATATACTTAACTATTTAACATTATGAATAAATCATTTAGAAAATAATAGTACATAGTGTTCACTTAAGATTGGCTTTGTTTTATATATCAATGACTAGCAGTTTATGGATTTGATAAGGATTATGGCATTTGTGGAGTGATTGATTAAAACCCCGTTTGATTTTGATGAGCTCAAAGCATTTGAGTATATCGTGTGATTACTAATGAATTCAATTGAGTGTTTCAGTGAAAATCCTGCTCAAGTGTTTCTAGACATGGTTTACAGTATTTTGGATAAGTTAAGAAGTCTGCTGAACCAATGTCTGAGACTCGAGTCGACTCCCGAGTTTCACGAGTCGACTCCAAGCGTATCAAGGTCACTGGCACGAGCTCGAGTCGACTCCTAATCAGTATGAGTCGACTCCGACTGAAAACAGACAGAAGGATAGAAGAGCAGTCTTTCAGATCTGAGATTCGAGTCGACTCCAGTGGAACGCGAGTCGACTCCCAGCGGTGCACAAAGAAAAAGTCAGAGAGTGTTTTATGGACTCTGAGATTCGAGTCGACTCCAGTGGAACGCGAGTCGACTCCCAGCGGTACACAAAGAAAGAGTCAGAGAGTATTTTATGGACTCTGAGATTCGAGTCGACTCCAGTGGAACGCGAGTCGACTCCCACCGGTGCACAAAGAAAAAGTCAGAGAGTGTTTTATGGACTCTGAGATTCGAGTCGACTCCCGCATTACGCGAGTCGACTCCAAGATTGTGCGACCATCAACAGAGAAAACCATGTTACTGCCACTGAGATTCGAGTCGACTCCCAGACAGCTCGAGTCGACACCAAGACAAGCTTCACGTCAAAAGGCAGAAGACCAACTTTCGGAAACTGAGAGCCGAGTCGACTCCAAGGAAGTTCGAGTCGACTCCAAGACTGGATGAGCCAAAAGACAGAGAATCGGGAGTTCGGGCTCTGAGATTCGAGTCGACTCCCAGGACAGTCGAGTCGACTCGAGAGGGCAAAATTCAAATTTGTATCCACGGTCTACAGAGGAAAAGCCGACTCCAAAATTGCCAGGTCAGCGCCAGAAGTTGGCGAGTCGACTCCGGGCCAAGACGAGTCGACTCCCAGTCGTGACGGCAACTTTAATTCAAACTTGGAACAGTTGCCGAGTCGACTCCTGAAAAGCTTGAGTCGACTCCCGCTACAGCCGAGTCGACTCCTGATCGCGCGAGTCGACTCCAACCCACCAACGGTCACATTGTCAGGCTGCGCAGAGTGTGCAGAACGGCCAGAAAAAGTGGAGTAACGGCTAGTTTCCGTGGGGGTTGGCTTAAATAGCCACAGAAGACTGTAGCAAAATAGAGAACATACATTCCACTCCAAGCATTCAAGTCTTCAAGCTTTGCAAGTGCTCTTCAACGAGAAAAAGGGGAGATCAGCATTTACTGCGCCACCAACTTCTCCCCAGCATTCAAAGCTTCCTCCTCCTACATTCAAGTCGATCACTCATCCAAGAGGAGACCAGAGTCAAGAAGCCATTCCTCTACTTAAGCTTAAAAGCGTTTGAGGGCTTCTAAACTCATCCTTGAATATATTGTTTCATACCTGCTTTTGAGAAGCTTATTTTCTGTTTTCTTTCTACTACGTGTATTTACTTGGTTCAATCGGGGGATTGAATCAAAGGGAAAAAGGTTAGTTGGTGAGCCAGTTTTAAAACCAACGTGTGAAAGGGTTTGATTGTGAGCCCGGGAAAACAATCGGGGTTGGTTCTAGTCGGTGAGCCTGGGAAAACCGACCGAGTTCGTTGTTAGCTCGTAAAACAACAAGTTTGGTTGTGAGCTTGCAAAACAACCGGCTGTAATCCAAGGGGGTTATAGTGTATTCCCAAGAGAAACTTGGGGAGTGGACGTAGGAGCAAGGGATAGCTCCGAACCACTATAAAACTTGTGTTTGTGATTGATTGTCTCTTCCTCTTCTCATTTCATATTGCTCACAGCACATAGTAATTAATTAAATAACTTGGCATAGTTTTTAATTAATCATCCATAACGTTTTAAATTATCCAAATTGTTTTAAAACCCAATTCACCCCCCCCTCTTGGGTTGTCTATCTGGGCAACAGGTGGTATCAGAGCCAAAAACTCTTCCACTCAAGAGTTAAAAGATCAAAATGACAACCCCATTTGGATCTTCTCACATTGAGGGTCAGTCCACCCAAAGACCCCCTTTCTTCAATGGATCCGACTACTCATACTGGAAGGCTAGGATGAAAATATTCATCCAAGCCCAAGACTATGAGATGTGGACCATTGTTGTAAATGGCCCATACATCCCATCCATATATATAGATGGTGTCAAGGTACCCAAACTAGAAACGGATTGGGATGAACATGACATGAGGAAGGCACAATTAAACTCTAAAGCAATGAATGTCTTCTATTGTGCCTTAGACCGTAATGAATTCAATAGGATTTCAACTTGTAATTCAGCAAAAGAAATTTGGGACAGACTTGAAGTGACCCATGAGGGCACGAATCAAGTCAAGGAATCCAAAATAAACATCTTGGTTCATAAATATGAACTATTTAAAATGGATTCAAATGAAACTATCACATCCATGTTCACTAGGTTTACTGATATTGTCAATGGCCTAAAAAGCCTTGGCAAGAACTATACTAACAGTGAGCTTGTCAGGAAAATCCTTCGATGTCTACCGAGGTTGTGGGAAGCTAAAGTGACAGCGATCCAAGAAGCTAAAGACTTGAACAAGCTTCCACTTGAGGAGCTCCTTGGATCCCTGATGACTCACGAACTCACCATGAAACAACACGAGGAAGAGTCTTCCCATAAGAAAAAGGTAATAGCTTTAAAATCTACTTCTTCTAACAAGGACTTATCTTGCAGCAGCAGCAGTGAAGAAGAAGAAGATGAGGAAGATGGTGGTGAGGCTCTTCTTGTGCGCAAATTCAAGAAATTCATCAACCACAAGAAGTCCTATCATCAAAGGAGAGGGCCCTCAAATTTCTACCGGAAGGACAAAGGTAAGGAAAGAGAAAACGAGGGGATTGGATGTTACGAGTGCAAGAAGCCGGGTCACATAAGAGCTGAATGCCCCTTACTGAAGAAGGGGAGTAAGTACAAGAAGAAGAAAGCTCTTGTCACTACACTATCCGACTCCGACTCATCATCCTCCTCTTCTGACGAGGAACAAGAAGAAAAGGCCAATTTCTGCTTCATGGCCAACGAAGACGAGGAGTGTCTTGCAGCCAAGGTCAACAAAAATTGCTGGTATTTGGATAGTGGCTGCTCAAGGCACATGACGGGTGATAAAGACCAATTTTTCACCCTTGAAGCTAAGAAGGGAGGTGTTGTGACGTTTGGAGACAACAACCAAGGTCACATCATTGGCATTGGTAAAGTTCAAATCACCCCTTCTACTTTTATAGATAATGTTAGATATGTTGATGGTCTTAAACATAACTTGTTAAGCATTAGTCAATTATGTGATAAAGGATATGATGTTATGTTTAAACCATCACTATGTATTGTAACAAATCCTAATGATAATAGTTTGGTCTTTAAAGGGATTAGACGTGGAAATGTATATGTTGTAGACCTAGAAGATCTTGCAAAACATAACCAATGTCTAGTTGTAAATGAAACCAAAGAAAATGATGCTAGTTGGTTATGGCACCGTAAGTTAGGTCATGCAAGCATGGACACAATAACTAAACTAGTTAAAAGAGACTCCGTGATAGGTTTGCCAAAATTAAAATTTGAAAAGAACAAAATCTGTGAAGCATGTCAATTTGGCAAACAATCTAGGAATTCTTTTAAATCCATAAAATGTGTCTCTACCTCTAGGCCTCTAGAATTATTACATATGGACTTATTTGGTCCTACTAGAACAACAAGCCTAGGTGGAAATAAATATGGTCTAGTTATAGTAGATGATTACTCTAGGTACACATGGGTCATGTTTCTAGCGCATAAGGATCAAGCATTTTCTATGTTTAAGAAGTTCCACAAGGAAGTAACAAATGCTAGAGAATCCTCAGTTATAGCTATTAGAAGTGACCATGGTACCGAATTCGAAAATCAATTATTTGATGAATTTTGTAGCAAAAAGGGGATAACCCATAATTTCTCAGCACCTAGGACACCACAGCAAAATGGAGTTGTTGAAAGGAAAAATAGAACACTAGAGGAAATGGCTAGAACGATGTTATGTGAAAGTAACCTCCCTAAGTATTTTTGGGGAGAAGCCATTAATACTTCTTGCCATATATTAAATAGAGTTCTATTAAGACCCATCATAAAGAAAACACCATATGAACTGTGGAAAAACAGAAAACCAAAGGTTAACTATTTTCATGTTTTTGGATGTAGGTGTTTTGTACATAATAATGGGAAAGATAATCTAGGGAAATTTGACCCTAAATCTGATGAAGGAATATTCCTAGGTTATTCTACAACTAGTAAAGCCTATAGAATCTTTAATAAAAGAACTCTAGTTATAGAAGAATCCATACATGTTGTTTTTGATGACTCTAGTGACATCTCATCTAGTAAGAAGGTTAATTTTGATGATGATATTGAAATACTTGAAGAAAAGATAGATGAGATGGGATTACGAGATGATAATCAAAAGTTGATTGAAGGAGAATCATCAAACCAAGAGCCTATAGTGGATCATGGGCTAACTAAAGCTTGGAGGTATGCTCACGGGCATCCTAAGGAACTAATTCTAGATGATCCATCACAACCGGTTAGGACTAGAGCATCCCTTAGGAATATGATTAATCATCTAGCCTTTGTTTCACACTTTGAGCCCAAACATATAGAAGAAGCCGAAAATGATGTAAATTGGATAAATGCAATGCAAGAAGAACTAAACCAATTTACTAGAAACAAAGTGTGGGATCTAGTAGAGAGACCTTCTGAATATCCAATTATTGGTACAAAATGGATATATAAAAATAAGCTAGATGAAAATGGAATTGTTATACGGAATAAGGCTAGACTAGTAGCAAAGGGTTATAATCAAGAAGAAGGTATAGACTTTGATGAAACCTTTGCTCCCGTAGCTAGACTTGAGGCTATTAGACTATTATTAGCATATGCATGCTCTAAAGATTTCAAACTATTTCAAATGGATGTAAAGAGTGCATTTTTAAATGGGTATATTAATGAGGAGGTGTATGTAGAACAACCTCCTGGTTTCGAAAATCATCAATACCCTAATCATGTGTATAAACTAAACAAAGCACTTTATGGGTTAAAACAAGCACCTAGAGCATGGTATGAGAGACTTAGTAAATTCCTATTAGAACATGAATTCTCTAGGGGAAATGTAGACACAACATTATTTCTGAAAAGACAAAATAAGGATATGTTGTTAGTACAGATTTATGTTGATGATATCATTTTCGGTGCCACTAACAATCGCCTCTGCGAAGAATTTGCTGATTTGATGCAGAGTGAGTTTGAAATGAGCATGATGGGAGAACTGAACTACTTCCTCGGGCTTCAAATCAAACAATCTGAAGAAGGCATCTTCATCAATCAAGTAAAATATATCAAGGAGATGCTCAAGAAGTTTGATATGGAGGGAAACAAATCAATCAGCACCCCCATGAGCTCATCATGTAAGTTAGACCAAGATGAATCAGGTAAATCCGTCGATCAAAAACTTTATAGAGGTATGATAGGTTCTTTACTGTATCTTACTGCAAGTAGACCTGATATTATGTTTAGTGTGTGCATGTGTGCTAGATATCAGGCTAATCCTAAAGAATCACACCTAGCTGCAGTTAAAAGAATCTTTAAATACTTAATAGGAACTAAGAACATAGGACTGTGGTACTCTAAAGAATCTAGCCTAAACTTAATAGGGTACACAGATTCAGACTTCGCTGGATGTAAACTTGATAGAAAAAGTACCAGCGGGTCTTGTCAATTTCTAGGAGAAAACCTAATCTCATGGTTTAGCAAGAAACAAAACTCGGTTGCATTATCCACTGCAGAAGCTGAATATGTTGCAGCCGGGAGTTGTTGTGCTCAAATCTTATGGATTAAACAACAATTAGAAGATTATGGCATTAAACAAGATGAAATCCCCATTAATTGTGATAACACAAGTGCCATAAATCTAACTAAAAATCCAATTCAACACTCAAGAACTAAACACATTGAGATAAGACATCACTTCATAAGAGATCATGTATTGAATGGTGATGTGTCACTCCACTTTGTGTGTACTGATAATCAATTAGCAGATATTTTCACAAAACCCCTAAGTGAAGAGAGATTTAGTGTGCTTAGAAGGGGATTAGGAGTGATTGATCCATCCTAGTGGGAGTTACCACTAGATTAATTGATTTTGATGATGAGAATGAGGTTAAAAGAGAGTTTCTATTCAATGATCATCATATCAGTCCTTAATTAGGTGATTTTCCCTCATTTGGCGCGATTATAGCAAGAGTTTTAAGTGCGTGCCAAGGTTAGAGACGACTTGAGTAAGTTTCAGAGCCGGCTCCTAAGGGGGAGTCGACTCGCGCATTTGCGGGAGTCGACTCGCAAAGCTGGCAGCAAAAGGGGAGTCGACTCGCGCATATTCTGGAGTCGACTCGAGGTCGAGTCGACTCGCGACTCAGGGGAGTCGACTCGCAGTCGGGATCCGACTTTTTAACCCTAGGTTTGTCGTTTCGCAAACACTTTTCCTCAAGCCGCCACTGTTCACAAAGCCCTAGAGCCGACTCCTAGGTCATCCCCGATCGTCTCCAAGCCTTTTTCCCGTCGATTCTTCGCCGGACATTGAGTTTCCATCCGTTCCTAGGTCATTTCCGGTCCGTCCCGAGCTTCCTCTGTCCGTCCTTCATCGTCCTCAAGGTATTTTTATTCCCGTTTAGGTCAAGATGCCTCGTAAGGCCGTCGTTAGGAAGAGGTCCCGTCCCGCGGCCGTTCCCGAGCGGCGCTCCAAGGCGCGGCATGATCCCGCGAGGCAACCACCTCCGGATCGTTCCCCGCCTAGGGAGGTTCATGTTAGGCCATTGGCCGGGAAGGCCGTCTCCACCGGGAGGTATGTCGATTTTGACTTCCTCTCCCGGGAAGGGTTCACCATAGGCGATAGGCTTAGAGCCCAGGGTCTAGAGTACTTCCTCACCTTGGACCTTCCCACCTATCCTGGCCTAGTTCAAGAGTTCTATAGTACCGTCCATCGGGGAGATGGAGGTATTGAGGGCACGGTATTAGGTGTCCCATTACGTGTCACGGAGGATCTCGTTGCCCATATCCTCCACCTCCCACTGGTAGGGGTAGCTCCTGCACATCCTGAGGATAGATTTGAGGCCCTTACGATCGTCTTAGGGCAGCCACCTCAGTCCCCCCTAGATGAGGTATCTGCTAGCTCACTTCCTATTGAAGTGAGAATCCTCTTGAGCATTCTATCCAGGTCCATCTTCCCTAAGACAGGAAGATTTGATTTTGTGAATGAGAGGGACCTAGCTATTATGTCTTACATTCTTCAGGACACCCCGGTCAACTTCCCCAAGCTGATTTATAGGTATATGTGTGAGCCTTTAGATAGACCTAGGCTCTCCCTCCCATACGGGATGATATTCACTCTCCTGTTTAGGCAGTACGAAATTTCCATTCCTGAGAGGGAACCCTCTCGTGCCTTGCGATGGACTGATCGCTTGGGTACGGGGACCATGCACAGGATGGAATTTCGGAAGAAAGACGGGATCTGGGTTAGGAAGTCCACTCTCACTGCTCAGACCACCAGACCATCACCCAGTCCTGAGCCAGACTCTGATTACCCAGACTCTCCACATCATCCAGACCTTCCATCCACTCCTCCTGCTCCTACCACCTCTGCCGGACCTTCCTCCTCAGCTCCACCATCTATGGAGGTCCGTATTGATCCAGAGCAGCTCCGAGAGCTGCGGCAGGAGATCATCCGAGATTTGAGGGACGAGCTGCTCCGGGAGCTCCGAGGTTCCGTGCCAGCTGCCACTCCTGCACCCACTCCTGCACCCACTCCATCCTCCGCATTGGTGCCATCCTTGACAGCCGTGACAGACATGACGGCTAAAGTGCGGGAAGAGATATATAATATCAGGGATTTGATGCAGGCCCAGTTCCGCAACATGAGGGAGATCAAGAGCACCACTCGACAGTTTCGAGAGGAGATAGGCCGTGACATGCACACCACTACCGAGGGGGCCGAGCGCTTGTCGAATGTGATTGTCGGCAAGCTGGACGCACTTCAGACCTCAGTGACTGGGCTTCAGACGTCGGTGACTGAGCTCTCCACTATGCACAGCAGAGCCACCTCGTCTATCATCACACAGCTTAGCCATGTCACAGAGGCAGTCGCCCTCCTCATGGAGCGGAGCAGATTGGGAGGAGGAGCCACATCCTCCAGAGGAGGAGACGCATCCTCGAGAGGAGGAGCTACATCCTCGAGAGGAGGAGCTACATCCTCGAGAGGGGGAGCTACATCCTCGAGGAGGACATAGATGATTTTGAGTTGTGTTTTATCTTCTTTTGTATTGTTTTTGCCTTACTTATAGTATGCTCAAATGTATTCACCTTCATATCAATACAATGAGTAGACATCTTATCTTTATTTCTGTGCCAATTGACTGTGCCATTTGATGTTTGATTGTGCCATTTGTGCCATTGATTGTGTGTGTGATTACCTCCTTTTTGATATGATGACAAAAAGGGGGAGAAATATGTATAAAATATGTAATAAGGGGAGAAATATGGTTAAAATATGTAAAAGAACTCTTAAAAACACACACAAATTTGTTCTAAGTGGATTCGGTACCTCGAGGCTCATTATCTCTCTTTTGGGGCTCCTAATGGAGTAATCTCCAGAATCTATTCAAGGGATATTCGGAGATTAGCTTAATCGTACTCAAGAACAAATTGACAGATTTTCCCTCTAAAAACAAAAAATTCAGTTCAAAAATTTCAAAGCATTAAAAGGAAATTCAGAAAACTAAAACTAGTTGAATGCATATGTTGAGGGGGAGAATCTGAATTTTAATCAAGATAAATCATTGATAACATATAAGCCAAACAATTGATTGCATAATATGGAGGCTTATATAATTCCAAATGAAAGGGGGAGCTTTAACTCCGAAATTTAAATGTTTCACACCTTTCAAACTTGGATAAATTAAATTTTCAGACATTTGAATTCACTTGTGAATTTTATTTCATTATTTATTGAGCAATTCATTTTACGTATACTCAAAGTTTTGTCATCATCAAAAAGGGGGAGATTGTGGAGTGATTGATTAAAACCCCGTTTGATTTTGATGAGCTCAAAGCATTTGAGTATATCGTGTGATTACTAATGAATTCAATTGAGTGTTTCAGTGAAAATCCTGCTCAAGTGTTTCTAGACATGGTTTACAGTATTTTGGATAAGTTAAGAAGTCTGCTGAACCAATGTCTGAGACTCGAGTCGACTCCCGAGTTTCACGAGTCGACTCCAAGCGTATCAAGGTCACTGGCACGAGCTCGAGTCGACTCCTAATCAGTATGAGTCGACTCCGACTGAAAACAGACAGAAGGATAGAAGAGCAGTCTTTCAGATCTGAGATTCGAGTCGACTCCAGTGGAACGCGAGTCGACTCCCAGCGGTGCACAAAGAAAAAGTCAGAGAGTGTTTTATGGACTCTGAGATTCGAGTCGACTCCAGTGGAACGCGAGTCGACTCCCAGCGGTACACAAAGAAAGAGTCAGAGAGTATTTTATGGACTCTGAGATTCGAGTCGACTCCAGTGGAACGCGAGTCGACTCCCACCGGTGCACAAAGAAAAAGTCAGAGAGTGTTTTATGGACTCTGAGATTCGAGTCGACTCCCGCATTACGCGAGTCGACTCCAAGATTGTGCGACCATCAACAGAGAAAACCATGTTACTGCCACTGAGATTCGAGTCGACTCCCAGACAGCTCGAGTCGACACCAAGACAAGCTTCACGTCAAAAGGCAGAAGACCAACTTTCGGAAACTGAGAGCCGAGTCGACTCCAAGGAAGTTCGAGTCGACTCCAAGACTGGATGAGCCAAAAGACAGAGAATCGGGAGTTCGGGCTCTGAGATTCGAGTCGACTCCCAGGACAGTCGAGTCGACTCGAGAGGGCAAAATTCAAATTTGTATCCACGGTCTACAGAGGAAAAGCCGACTCCAAAATTGCCAGGTCAGCGCCAGAAGTTGGCGAGTCGACTCCGGGCCAAGACGAGTCGACTCCCAGTCGTGACGGCAACTTTAATTCAAACTTGGAACAGTTGCCGAGTCGACTCCTGAAAAGCTTGAGTCGACTCCCGCTACAGCCGAGTCGACTCCTGATCGCGCGAGTCGACTCCAACCCACCAACGGTCACATTGTCAGGCTGCGCAGAGTGTGCAGAACGGCCAGAAAAAGTGGAGTAACGGCTAGTTTCCGTGGGGGTTGGCTTAAATAGCCACAGAAGACTGTAGCAAAATAGAGAACATACATTCCACTCCAAGCATTCAAGTCTTCAAGCTTTGCAAGTGCTCTTCAACGAGAAAAAGGGGAGATCAGCATTTACTGCGCCACCAACTTCTCCCCAGCATTCAAAGCTTCCTCCTCCTACATTCAAGTCGATCACTCATCCAAGAGGAGACCAGAGTCAAGAAGCCATTCCTCTACTTAAGCTTAAAAGCGTTTGAGGGCTTCTAAACTCATCCTTGAATATATTGTTTCATACCTGCTTTTGAGAAGCTTATTTTCTGTTTTCTTTCTACTACGTGTATTTACTTGGTTCAATCGGGGGATTGAATCAAAGGGAAAAAGGTTAGTTGGTGAGCCAGTTTTAAAACCAACGTGTGAAAGGGTTTGATTGTGAGCCCGGGAAAACAATCGGGGTTGGTTCTAGTCGGTGAGCCTGGGAAAACCGACCGAGTTCGTTGTTAGCTCGTAAAACAACAAGTTTGGTTGTGAGCTTGCAAAACAACCGGCTGTAATCCAAGGGGGTTATAGTGTATTCCCAAGAGAAACTTGGGGAGTGGACGTAGGAGCAAGGGATAGCTCCGAACCACTATAAAACTTGTGTTTGTGATTGATTGTCTCTTCCTCTTCTCATTTCATATTGCTCACAGCACATAGTAATTAATTAAATAACTTGGCATAGTTTTTAATTAATCATCCATAACGTTTTAAATTATCCAAATTGTTTTAAAACCCAATTCACCCCCCCCTCTTGGGTTGTCTATCTGGGCAACAGCATTTTTGACACTTGATTTTGTACACAATTGTTCTTTCTTTCTTTCTTTCAAGAAAGATATATACTTGTAGGGTATCATCTAGATATTCTATGCAAAGAGTGAGGGAGATCTTGATACTAATTATTAGCTTGTTCTATGTTGTCAATAATGTCTAGGGATTTCCAACCTTCTATTTCTTCCTTTTTACTTTATCACTTCCTTAGACCATGTTTCATAATGTAATATAACTCCACTAAATGAACAAAATAGAGGCCTGCTCTATTTTAATTGATAACTTAAAATTTTAACATTTTTAGGATTTTATAATTTAATTTTTGAAGATGAATCTATGACTACATTTTTGATAAGAAAATATAATGTGCTCGATCTTTCATGTGCATCATATATGCATATGCTAATATTTATATTTTGTAGCATGCTAGTACATCCTGAAGAATTATGGTGTAGGGTGCTGTAACTATTTTTTATTTTTGTTTCAGTAGTTATGGGCTTTTTTGTCAAGAATTCAGTTGGATTTTCTATATTGTATACATATTTAATCATGAAGAGACTCTTGCGTAACTAATTATCAAGCAAAAGATCTCTAATATGCTAAATAAAGTTGAGAAAGATAGAATTAGATAGTTTATCAACATGATGGTTACATGAAACATGTAATCATATATGGCTAGCGAAATTGGAGATTTTGTTCTTTTGGCTCAATGGAGCATATGAGCATATTAAGGTGAAACAATGAAAAAAATATGTAGGCAGATAGTTTGTGATAGAGCCTATTACTCTCCTCTTTTTTCTCATATTAGAGTCTCGAAATCAAGCCTTCTTGAATAGAGAGACTCTGCTATATATAAAACTGACAGAAGTGAGAGGAGGGCGAGTTTATCAATGTAGGGTGGTCTTGGGTGGTTTCTCAACTGCTCAAAATCATGCCTTCTCTAGCTCTTTCAAAATTAGATGGAGTTAGGTCGCATTAGGTTAGCCTATCATGGGCACCCAATGACTCAAGTCCATTAGATATATCTTTGGAACTAGTTTTTACAAATGTGGAGCAAGTCATGCAAATTATTTATTCTCTAGAGAAGCGAAGTTGTTCTTAAACCTCTTCAAATAGTATTTAGTAAAATACTTCACTTGAAAGTTATAAAACTCAAATCATGGCTTTCCATCCTCTTGGCATTCTTTATCCTTTTTTCTTTCCCCCTCTTTGCTTCCTCAGCAAATGATATACATGCTAATCTGAGGAGACATATGTAATGAATGTATGCAAAAAAGAATGATGTATCCACCGAACCCTTAAAAGATTTCTATAAAATAATAGTGAAACTTATTATCTGATCCTTTCTTTGACCAGAATTTAACACATTTAATTTTTAGTCCTGCACCCATTTATACAGGATTTATACACATTTGCACTTATATTATATATTTTTATACTAGTTTTTGCATACAGTTATATTTTTTTTCTGTATACAGTAATATTACCTCTGTAAATACTTATATGGTTATCTATAGCCCTATTCATATCGGAGAATGAGCGTGCACAATTGTTAAGGGTTGGAAATTAAAGATTTTTTTTGAAACAGGTAGTGGGTATTAAAATTCAGACTAAAAGTTATAACCAACTTAATCAAGAGACCGGCTATCAATTTACTAAAATTAATAGAGTTCTTTTTTATGAATATCTTTCGAAAAAAATCAAATTTGCATGACCACTCTTTTAAAATTTATATTTATTTTTATATCGTCATAAAACACTGTTTTTGTACAAATACCCTAATATAATGGTTTTTCTAACATCGTTAATAAAAACCATATTTATTTTAGTAAAAATAAAATAAAAATATGAAATTATTTTTTTGTCCCCATCGCGATTGCGTAAATGGTTCTATTTGCACATCAACTCTTAAGTGTATTTTAGTCATTTTAATTTGAAACCATTATTTTTTTAACGGCATTAGATGATATGGGTACATATGCAAAAATAAGACTAAAAAAAGAATAGAATAATAAAATAAGTATTTTATGAAGAGGGGTGTGTATATATATATATATATATATATATATATATATATATATATATATATATATATATATATATATATATATATATATATATATATATATATATATATATATATATATATATATATATATATATATATATATATATATATATATAGATATATGTGTGTGTAAGTATCCATGCAAAATTTAATATTTAAAAAATATTTAAAAAATTAAAATTAATATTAAAATGATGCTCGTTGGACTCTGAACCATGTGTCAACGGATCAATGTGTCCCATCTCCATTGGTCACATCCTCAAAATTAAGAATTAAGAAAGAAAGTCACATTGGCATCCAGGTCCAACGCTCACTTCCTAGGTCCAAAAAGAATTAAGAAAGGGAAAGAGAGGGGGATAAAAAGAAGAAGGGAGTGAGAACAGATGCCAGAGATGGTGTTGCCCCCCCCTCCACCTCATAAAGTCAAAGAATATTACTACCAAAAACCGAGCACAGCAAACAGCATCACCACCCCAGACCAATATAATATACTCATTATTATTTGTTAGTTGGTGTTTACATTATCTTCTTATAATTTATTATTTATCATCTTCTTTATTTGTTTATTTATTTTAATTTATTATTTATTTATTTTAATTTCCCTCCCTCTCTCTCTCCGCCTCTCGTCCTGCGAGCTTCATATGGAAAGTTTACGCGAGTCATTTAATTGCAGGCAGGATATGCTCTCTGTCTCCCTTCTATTTCCTCTTCGCTTCGTTTCTGTTTAGGGTTTCTTTTCTCTGTTTTTTACCCATTATTTTTGTTTCCTCTGCTCTCTCTGTCCGCCTTTCTCTATCTTATTCTCCATGGCTGCAACGGCTCTCAGGGAGCAGCTCAATGGATTGGTGAACTCCATGTTTGCGGAGGTAGTCTAATCCCTTCAGTGCATCTGATTTGTTCTTTCTTCTAGAATCGTTTGTTGGTATTTGGGGTTTTCATTCCTGGGTTTCTCGCGGGAAAACTTTGCGCTATTTTTTTGTTCTTTTTCTCGAATCTTTGGTTCTCTTGTTGGTTTTGATTTCATTTGTTTCAGACTGATTTTGATCGACTGGTTAACTAGTCTGCTTCTAGATCTCAAGGAAGTTTGTTTCTGTCGATTCATGATCGTTCAGCGTTTTTCCAGCCTCTTGGATCACCAAACTCGACAGATTTGGCTTCGATTTGGTTGAAATTTTCGTTTCTCCTTCCATTGTTTCCATGTTAGTGTTTCAAAAATCTCGTCTTCGATTAGATGGGTCAAGATTTTCGTGGTGTTTTTTTTTTCTTTTAGTATTTGATTTGAGTGGTTTGAGTGGACTAGGGAGTGAGGATGGGGTATGACGTAAAAGATTACGACGATTTTGTGTCATCTAGCGACGCACTTTTGTTGTTTCAGGGATTGTTGGATCAGCAGTTTCAGCAGCTTCAGATGCTACAAGATGGGAGCACCCCTGGCTTCGTGGCAGAGGTGGTGACCTTGTTCTGCGAGGATTCAGAGAGGATACTTACAGAGCTGACCAAATTAATGTATTGCCCATATGTTTGTTTCATGTCTGTTTGGATATAGATTTCGAGCTCTTTTTGCTGATTTACTTGATTCTGAAATGGTGCCGTGTGCTTATTGTGCAGGGATCAAGCTGTTGTTGATTACTCAAAGGTGGATGCTTACGTTCACCAACTCAAAGGAAGCAGCTCTAGGTTATTGTCCTTTTCCTTTTTTTTATTTTGTCTTTCATATTTCTGTTTTTTTATTATGGATTCTTTAATGACAGGATTGACATTATTTCCCACCTTGCTATATGCAAAAGATTTTTTGAGACAATCATTTAGCTGCTCCTGATATGCTATAACCCTTCTCCTGATATCCATTTCTGACTCTCTTTTAGTTTTAATAATTGCCGAAATCATTGAATCCTTAGCTTTAACTGGATGTGCCATTCTAACCTTAAAACTTATTTAAGGTAAATATTATTTTGTGGTTTTAAATTTCTCAAATTTGTTTTTATAATCTTTTAGGTGTTGTCTTGACTGGTTATTCCCATGTTTGAATTTTTAAATATTTTATTCGTGTGACTGGACTAGGAAACCCTCTCTCTCTCTCTCTCTCGCATGCGCTTGTTTACTTGCTCGCTTTCTTTTCCCCTCACAACCACAGGTAGAGTTGGTCTGCTTGAACATCACCCTGAATACTCATCCCTGCACCTGCATCCTTATTAAAAGTTTCATGGCTAGAGGGTTGCGAAGGCAGCCTCAAAAAGGCTTTCATGTTATATATAATACGATATAGAAAAAGCATACAAATTTCACCTAAAGGTTACTAAAGTCCGACATGTGCACTGCATGTGAGGTGAAACTAACACTGTAGGAGAAAAAATTTGGTGGTTGCGATGGATTGGTGTCCACGCCGAGTCTTCCAAACAAGGCTGGCTTCACATAGAGCAGTCTTGCAATGAGGGCCCATACCTGACAAATTGAGAAGTTAATAAAAATACTAAGGAAAAAAAAAGGCAAGAGTGAGAAGGCATAAGGCTTCCACATGCATGCTGGAATCTGGGCTTTCCAATCAAATATAGAGATTCTTGACTTTAGCAATCTAGATACTATGGTGGTTATTATGCATGAATACCCCAACCAGGACTTACTGACCGCCATCCACTGAATGCTGTTGTAAGGTTGTGACAAGCACATGCCAATGTTGAAACAGCATTCTGTTCATGTTCAGATCATCCTGGAAAACATTTACTTAATTTAATTAGCATATAGAGCAGGTTTAACATCATACTTAGTGGGTATAAATTGTATTTATCTGATATCTCCTTCTGAGTTCTTATTTTGTGCTTCATTCTATATTGAGGACTTTGTCTAACATGTTTCTAAGTGGGGTCCCTATTTTGCAGCGTGGGTGCTCAGAACGTGAAACTGGCCTGCATTCAGTTCCGACAATTCTGTGAGGAGAATAACAAGGAAGGGTCGGTATTAGCATATTTTCAGTTGTGTGAAACTAAAATCACAGATAATTTACTTTATTATTCTCAAACTCATCATGTTAAACTAATTCTAGTTTTAAACACAACTTACTGGATTTTCTTTTTCTATTTTTTTGCAACTTATGTGATATTTTATTAGTTGTCTGTCCTGCCTTTTTACATTTCACTACAGCTGAAACTCACCAATTTGCAGAATCTACAATTTTGTCAACTTTTCTTTGCACGTGCCTGGTAAATGTATTCTGTAAAATTTGTTGAATGATGTATAAATTTAGGATGGCTCCATGCATCTTCTCTTTCTCATTTTTTAGCATAAGATCTATTTTCTCAAAATTTCTTCAGCATAGTATTTATGAAAGCTTTATTAAAATCATGAGTGATTCCTCGGGACAGAAAACAGTTAAGTTTTATAGACAAAATTTACTATCAAAGAATAGTGTGCTGTATTACACAAAACGAAATTCTTATCAGATCATCCTGCATTGCTACTTGAACACATGGAAATACCAGTGATGTAGAACGGTCTACAAGGGGAACATACTATTTGAAAAAGTGGCCCAATAAAAAGAAAAAAAAAGGGTCTAGCCACCTTAGGTGCACAGTCAACCTAAAGTCAACCTGTGCCGAAGTGATTGATTGCTATAGTCACATCATAAACATAATTTTTCCTTAGAAAAAAAAATCATCTGGCATAGATAGATATGCTGATGGGACCAGACTAGTGCTGAGGATATCTGTCTTTTTTGCCTTCATATGTCACACGTCATAGGAGAGGTAGCAGCCAGACTTGGGACCTTCTGATAACAAGGATTAAAATTGCTGGAAATTTCAGTTTGCACCTAAGTTTTGATTAAAGTTGAAGTGTGAAAGATGGACTTTCAAAGAATGTGGTACCAAGGATATGAAACTAGAAAGTTTGAGAGTACTTCCTTACCAAATTCAAATTGGAATCCGCAATATACTATTATAATGGGAACTCTGATATGTGTGACTCCAAGTTTCACTCTATTTTGTTTTTCCTTTTCCTCTGTCTTTGAATTTTATCTTGATTATCTGACCCCAACACAGGGCACATAGTGGAGGTGATACCTGCAACTCCATGCACTGTTCTCATTCTTTTGCATGAGACAGCACTTTTTGGCATATTCTTTTTTTTTTCCCTTTTTTTATTTTCTTATTTCTAGCCCCTTTTGGTGGACTAACGTTAAGATAAACAAATGATTTGAAGAGGCTCTGGAACAGCTGACTTGTGCAGCAGGGGTTAAATCTCAATAGAGGGCTAGTTAGCTGTCGGTAGAATAAAGTTTGAGGATTGATATTTGAAGGAAAAGAGGAAAATGCAACACATCCACCTAGCCAAAGTACAAAGAAAGTGGTCCACAAGGAGGTAGCACATGCATCTGATGCTGATCTATGAAGAGAGGTAGTTGGATAGGTTTCTTAAAGGAAGGTTCCTTTGGTGGAAGGTTGCTTGATCTGGAATTCACTTCTTTTCCAGTTGTCTGTTTCATGAATCATAAAGTAATGGAGCAGGCAATGTTTAATAATGCCAATAGGGTTGTCCTTATCATACAAATAAGAAATGATCTAGAAATAAAGGAATAACTTAGCCATCAAATTATAGAAAGTAGTGCTTGAATAGTGAATGGCTAGTGTTGTGCCTACATGCCTAGGCAGTCCCACCAAGACCTTGGGCAACCACAATGCCTAGGCACCTCATGCTTTCATAGCTGCTGAGTGAGACAACTGCCTGAGCAGCTAGGCTGGTGCCTAGTCTGGCACTTCGCCACTTTTTGATGCTAAGGAGGGTGCCTATTCATGATATTATTTATCACTTTAAATTCCAGCCATGATTCTTTATGTATAGTATAGAATTTAGTTGCTACCTAGTAATTTGGGGTATATTTAATGAACACAGTGTTTTCCCATGTATTTTCTATGAAGAAAATTCATGCATCTGCTATAACTTGATTATAAAAGGCAAGAATGTAAAATTTATTAATTTTTAGAGATTTTTTAACTCGAGGCAATCTGCTTGACTGTAGCCTAGGCATTTCAGCGACCATTGCGTAGGCATTTTGACAACCTTGCAAATGACCTCGAGCTCTTATATTGGTTGGGAGAAAATTCTCTATAGATCTCGTTGACCTTTTCAGGAGCAAAGACGTCACGGAATGGCAATAGAGGTGGAGTATTTTTAGAATGGCATTTCTTCACAATCACTTCTGATGTTGTGGAACCATGACAATTAGGATCTTAAGATGCGGCAACACCTATTTCTTCTCGTCTGATATGCAAATATTCGCCCACTTGATCAACCAAGTTTCTGCCCAAAGCTAGCTAATGAATTTATTATTAAATGGGGAACCACAATAATAAAATTTAATCAATGGATGCTCCAGAACTAAAGCTATGTTCATTCAAGGATGAACCTTAACTTTGAACCCGCCAACCACCATCTCTTCCTATTTTTCTTCTTATATCGTCTCCTTTTTGCAAGGAAACTATGAATGGTTTTTGGATGAAAATGGAAATGTTCTCTGTGGTTTTAGTTGGGTGGATTCCAGGTTTTTTCTGAAATGCATATGCCACTTTAACTTATATATTCCTTTCCTTCTCCGTTTGGAAAAAGAAGCAACACACTTGTTTAGTTGTGCCTGCTAGGCACATGATGTTATTTTTATAGATGAATTTGAAAGATGGATTTTCAAAGCATTATTTTTTTTTAAAAAAAAAGACTTCAAATTATATAATGATATTAAGGTAATGACTAAAAACATAAACACCAATTCATTTGAAGAGACTATTTTGATGCATGTAGAATGTTGAAGATATCAAATAAGCTTAGTGAAGCTAATTACTGAATCTTTGAAACCTTTAAGATACTTAAGTTGATATTGCTATGGATACAGCTCTTATACTTTCCTTTTATACTCTCTTTAAAGTAACTGGCATTATTGTGTTTATGTCTAATTTATTTGAGGACCTTTACCCAAGTTGATGCAAATTCATTTTCTCATCAGGTGTGTGAGGGCTCTGAATGTGGTCAAGCATGAATATTGTCATCTGCGAAGCAAATTTGAGACCATGTTGCAGGTAATTTTGATATGCTAATTTTAATTTTACATTTGGAATTGAGAGCATATCTGAGAAAACCTTTCTTTGGTTTCCATCACCTATTAATTATTTTTTGATTACAGAAAACTAATTTATATATTTAGAGGTTTCAACTCTCTTTGCTTCACTTGTTCTCTCTCCTTTCATGGAGAAATTTAAAGTTCAACCTCAAGCCTCCTTGGAATATGGGGTTCTTGGATTTGCTAGCATCTGCATATTTAGGTTGGGCTCCACTTTGCTTCCTCCTTTTCTTTTTTCCATGTATTCTTTATAAGGAGTGAAGCCAGAATTTTTGGTAAAACTTTAGGCTTCAATACTAATGCTTGATTATGCATCTTGAAACAACATGATATCTTAAGGGGTAATTATAGTTTTCCTCGATGTCATATTGAAATTGTGAACTCTACAACATTGATGAGTATCTTCATTTTCACTTTGCTCAAACGGAAAGAAAGGTTGTTCCTTGTTGTTGGTGCCTGCATCTGCATCAGTGATGCAAATCTTGGAGGAGTTAAATGGTCATCTTATATGAAATAGCATGGTTTGTGTTCCACACCACCAAATTGTCTTCTGTAGAGTAGATTGTTTTCATGCCTATCTTTATTGAAATTCATATGTAGGTTTCCGACTCAACACCCAATTAATTTAGTTAAATTGGTGATCCTGGGCCTTTATTGTGAGCACTGCCTGCAGTGTTGCATTGACATGAATATAAGATTCAAATTCAAAAACGCATTCAGATGTTTGACTCAATAATAGGAAAAACTAGCATAGAACCCATGCGATGCATAGGGTACGATTTTTTCCCCTTTTTTCCAACTATTCTTGATATGCAACTTAGTAATATAACAAAATATACTCAAGGGGTATCTCTGAAAGTGAGACATTACATTGTGTCATTGGCATCCACATGGTGAATGGATAACTCTACACAAGTGCTTCTATGCAGAAACTTCCATCCTTAATATCGGTGATATGGCTTTCCAAAATGTGTTCCAATCTGATAGATTTGGAATCCCTCCAGCCAAAAAGGCTCTCTAAAAAAGAGGCTGACCTCGATCGAAAATTCGAGGAGATGAATATTAAGATGGAAGCCTTGGGAGAAAGGCAAGCCGACAAGGGAGAAGATTTGGAAATTACCACCAATTTGCCTTTCTCCAAGGCAATTATGGACGAACCGCTGCCAAGGACATTCCAGATGCCCCATTTCAAGGTGTATGATGGCATTTCGGATTCGATGGACCATCTCGAGAGCTTAAGGCTCTCATAATGTTATAGGGGCTATCGATGCAGTCTTATGCCGAGCTTTCCTAGCCACTCTGAGGAAAGCAGCATGCCTTTGGTGTTCCATCCTCCAACCACAACCCATTCATTTTTTTTTATTAGTTCAATCGACAGTTTGTGACTCACTTTGTGAGCAATCGAAGGCAGAAGGACACCACAAATCTATTCACAATGAAGCAGAGGGAAGACGAGTCGCTCAGGAGTTACATCAACCACTTCAACTTGGAGATGTTGCAGATTCATGATCTGGATGAGAAGATCACAGAATGAACAACAAAGAGTAGGCTGAAATCTTGTTGCTTCTACTTCTTGAAAAAGAGGACTTCGAAAGATTTGGTCGAGCTGCTGTCTCGAGCTAAGAAGTATATCAAGATCGAGGAGGCAATGGCAGCTCGAAAGGAGGAGAATAGAGCTAGAAAGGGTAGAAAAAGGGGCCGAGAAGAAAGAGAACCCACCAAGAGGCCCATATGCGAAGGGGACAACCGTCGATGATCAAATAGCCCACAATCAAAATTTGACGGATATACTCCTCTCAACATACCTAGAATCCAGATAGAATGTCGGGAATATTTGTAGCGGCTAAAGATAAGGACCTCATCAGCAATCAAGAATCCTAGAAAATACTATCATTTTCACAAGGATCACGGCCACGACACTGAATAGTGCGTCAAACTAAAGAATAAGATTGAAGCTTTTATCGGCCGAGGACATCTTGGTCAGTACGTGGAGAACCAACACCGAGAAGAGGGAGCGCGATGGGATAGGCACTTACTGGAGAAGTTGGAATACCACCGACCCATGGTAGGGTCATTAATACGATATTAGAAGGACCTGCAATAGGACGGTCGAGTTTGTTGGCTCAAAAGAATTATGCTTGAGCAACTCAAAGTGGGGACTTGGCCCTGAAGATACCAAGATTCGAGAAAGTCATCTTTCTCAGGTGCCAATCTGAAGGGGGTACAGACCCTCCATGATGTACGAAGGATTTTACTAGATAATGAAAGCTCTACAGATATCTTGTTCTACGAGGCATTCTAGAAAATGAATATGCATGCAGATCGGCTAGGGAGAGTTGACTCTTGTTTGATCAATTTCTCTAGTTACTCTGTACTGGTGGAGGGAGTAATCACCATTTCAGTCACAGCTGATCAGAAACCTCGACAGGCGACTGTCACACTAGACATTCTGGTTGTTAAGGTCCCCTCAGCATACAACACAATCCTTGGTTAGCCTGGATTAAACATGATGTGAGTTGTGCTATCAACCTACCATTTGATAATGAGATTCCCTATGAGCAACAAAGTCGGCGAATTAAGAGGTGATGAGGCAGTAGTTCGATAGTGCTACGTCGCCATCCTCAAAAGAACCACCAAATCCTTGAAGACATTACCCATCAAAGATCTAGACATCCAGCATGAGCAGAAGGAATAGTGTGGAGAACTAGCCAAGGAACTTATCTCTGTTCCTGTTTTTGACGAAGAAGACAATCAGACAATTCATATTGGCTTGTTATTCGATGAGGAAACAAAGAACTTGCCTCTCTCAGCAATTAGATCGGTTCTTGTTTGGGAAGAGCTCAGAAATTAGAAGCTTGTTATTATGTGAGCAAGCTACTTCCAGGTGTCAAAACAAAGTACCCAAGAATGGAAAAATGGCTGACGCTCTAATGATCTCAACTTAGAGGTTACGACCATACTTCCAAGCTCTTACTATCATTGACATGACTGATCAACTATTGAAGTAGGTATTACAGAAGCCAGAAGTTTCTGGACGCTTGAAGAGTTCGATAAATTATCAGCACCGGTCAGCTATTAAAGTACAGGCATTAGCCAACTTCATTGTCGAGTGCATGATGCTACAGGAAGCTAAGTCTGAGGATAGAAGCCGAGCTCGAGCAACAAGAATCAGAGGTACAACCCTTTTGGATGCTTCATGTTGATGGATCCTCCAATGCAAGTGGATGTGGAGCTGAGCTGATCGTCGCCAACCATGAGGACGTCGTGGTCGAGTATGCCCTAAGGTTTAACTTCAAGATCTCCAACAATGAAGCAGAATATGAAGCACTAATCACCGAATTGAGGTTAGCCCAAACCTTTGGGATAACCTAACTCAAGACTTATAGCAACTCCTAGCTCGTTGTTAATCAGGTCCAAGAAGAATATGAAGCCCGAGATTCTACAATGGTGAAGTACTTATAGAAGATGAAGGAGATTTCCTCTATCTTTGACAAGTTTGAAATTCTACAGATACCTCGAAAAGAGAATATGAAGGCGGATGTCCTATCCAAGTTAGCCAGCCCATGATGCTCCGATCTGAGCGAGACTTACCTTGAAGCACTTGACAAACCCAGCATTGATGAGAATCATGACCAAGTACTCCAAATAAAAGACGAGCCAAGTTGGATGGATCTCATTGTTCGTTACCTCAAGGAGGGAGAACTCATCGACCAGAAGGAGGCTCGTAGACTCAAGCATCAGGCTACTAGGTATACTTTGGTCAGCGACCGACTATATAAGAGGTCTTTTACTTTGCCATACCTCCAATGCCTTCAACCTATTGAGACCGAGTATGCCCTTCGAGAAGTTCATGAAGGCTCATTTAGGGGGCAGGGCCCTAGAGCATAAAGAACTAAGGCATGGATTTTATTGGCCCACATTGTAGAAAGATGCTGCTAAGTTTATGAAGAAGTTCGATTAGTGCAAAAGATATGCCAATATTCAGCACCAACCGACTGTGGAGTTAATTCTGATCGGCATTACGTGGCCATTCGCCGAGTAGGGATGGACATTCTTTGTCCTTCCAACAAGCTATCGAATAGAGGAAGTTCCTTATCGTCGTTGTCAACTACTTTATAAAATAGGTCGAGGCGAAACCATTAGCTCGGATCACTGAGGATAATGCACAGCTTCATTTGAAAATCCATTATCTGCCAGTTCGGGATTCCTCAGGCTCTCATCACCAACAACGACCAATAATTTGATAATGCTCGATTTAGAGATTCTGCTTCGAACTCGACATCGACCATCGGCTCACCTCAGTCGACCATCCCCAAGCCAATGGAGAAGCTGAGGTGACTAATTGCACTATTTTGCAAAACTTGAAGACTAGACTTGATCAAGCTAAGGGCCTCTGGGTAGATGAGCTGCCTAGTATTTTTTGGGCCTATCGAACAATTCATCAGACACCGATCGGAGACTCCTCTTAAAATCTCCTTTGGCACTGAAGTCGTCATTTCTATGGAGATTGGCATTCCGTTCTATTGGGTGGAGATATGACGAGCAAGCTAATGCCTAGAACCTCTATGCCGATTTGGACCTATTGGATGAAGTCAAGGAATGAGCTTGGATCAAGATGGTTGCCTATCAGCAACGGGCGGCCCGATACTACAACTCCCAAGTCAAGGCAAAGCTCTTCCGACAAGAGGACCTCGTCCTCAGAAAAGCCAAGGTTGCCTAACAAGATGACCGCCGGAAGCTTGCACCCAAGTGCGAGGGACCGTACAGAGTTGCGGAAGTCATCCGATGCATATTGACTTGAACAACCTGACGGAACTCCAGTACCTTGGGCATGGAATTCTGATAACCTCCAAGTGTACCACTGGTAAGAGAATTTCGAACTCTATACGTTATTGCTAATAATAAATAAAGTTTGTCTTTGTGCTCCAAAATAGCTGAGTAATGCTGGTTTTGATACATCACCGCTGACCAAGAAATCTTTGATAACGATGGATCGGGCGAGTTTGCCAAAGACCCCCAGTCAAGATTTTTGTGGGCCTATCTAAAAAGCTGAAGCGTCAAAGCATGGACGAAATGTTGGGTGAGTCTCCCAAGGGACCATCGATGACACCACACTCAAGCGTCACAGGGTGAACAAGTCTCCCAAGAGATTACCAATATGTTATTCCCGCGGGCCTACCCAAGATATCGAATAGCCAAATCATGGATGAACTATTGGATGAGTCTTCCAAGAGACCACTGACAGCGCCGCACTTGAGCGCCGCAGGTTAGGACGAGCTTTTGGAGAAGCCACCAGCTTATTAATGGCCAAGAACCAATGAAAGATCCAGTCAAGGCTAGGCTCGAATGGGAAGAAGTATGCTCGGCTTGATCAACCAGATGCTAGCTATCCAAAAAACCTAATCGATAGAATTCCTGGTGAGCCAAACAATTCACCTTTCCAAGCAAGGGGAACCAGGCATCGAGACGAAGAGTCGAAGTCCGAACAAATAACCAAAGATCCAGAGAGCCAAACGATCCATCTTTTTTAGGCGAGGGGAATCGGACACCGAGATGAAGAGCCGAACTCCGACCAAATACTAGGAGGGTTGAATAACCCGCCTCTGTAGGGAGGAAATAAGGCACCAAGATCGGAACCCAAACTACACAACAATGATAACATGGGCATGACCCACTGACCAAAGATTGTCTACGAACAAGGGACAAGGGTCCGACCTAACTATGAACGCACCCATAAAAATCTGCTCTGAAGTTCTCGACCTCATCTGGTCTAAATAGGGACTCAGTAAACTCCAACCTCTGATCTACGACCTATATGCCTATGCCTAAAAAAGGGACAAGTCTACAACCTTGACAAAATAAGCTGAGAATGAGGAGTAAGATCCCCACACAAAGCAGGCAACTCCTGCCTCGGACTCCGACACATTGGTCCAAATCAAAGACAAGCTGCCAAGGCAGCCTGAACAAATCTCGACCAGCTTAGGCGTAGGAAAACGAGCTATAAAACTTCGTTTCGCCTAAACATCAGGAAGCCAACCTACAGCAGTTCGTCATGAAGGATAACCGATGGAAGGACGCCGAAGAAAGGATGGAGAAAGAAAGAAGGGAAAGGGTGGAAGCTTCCATCGGAATAGATAGCTCCAAGAGATGGAAAGGCGATTGCAAAGTGGGAGGAATCGCCTCAGGCTTCCGCCCCTTATATAGAGCTGCGGACGATGCTGATCACATCATCTGTCCACTCATTTGTCTATCAGCTGCCACATGCAAACTCAACATTTTGGGTTTATGCGCTCCCATAGATTGTTCCATTATCAAATTGCGAGAAGGAATGATGGTAGCGGCAAAAATTTTACCCGTATATGCGATGCTTCAAAAACAAAACCGATCTGTGGAATCATGCCTGTCATTGAATGCAGTTTTTTTGGAGTGCCCAAGGTTGATCTAACAACTCAAATTTAGCTCTGTTGGCTCACTCGACAAATGATTTAACTACTTCATTTGAGTCGAGCAAGTACAGCTTGGGCTCAAAAGTGGGGGGCAAGTGATATGGCTTGGATTTTCAATCCCTAAAATATCGCATGACAGCTTAGCTTGCCGAATCGAACGACAATAGGCGTCCAATGAAATCAACAGTCAAGCAAATCTTCAAATAATTAGCGATTGTTATAGCTTGGTGCAATCTCAATCCGTCCAAAAAAGAATATTGTAACTGACCAATAGATAAGAAAAGTGCTTAATTATAGCGCACCTAAAAAGGAATATCCCCACCGCCCCAATTAGCAAATATGGAAAGAGCTCAATTGCTCGTTCGCAAATCTCAGAGCCCTAATCATGCAGATTCGCATCCCTTTCTCTATAAATATCTAGCACGGGGATCCCTCGGTACAACAAAGGAAGCTCCCATCACCATATTCTGAAATTTCTACCTCTCTTTTACCTCTCCTATTTCCTCTCAAAACTAACTAAAGCATCGGAGGATCCTCAGTTGGACATGTTTCTAGTGACCTCCTGATCGTTTTATGTGGTTGTAGAATAACTCCAGCGCCGCGCTACACTTCTCCAACTCTACCGAACAAAGCAGCTCACTTGTCAGCCTGTCCATCTGTCAGTTCGAATTTTGAGCGTCAACAACTGGCATATTTAATATGAACCCTGTGTGATGCGGATTTTTTTCTTTTTCCAACTATTTTTGAAATGCAATATAACAATATAACACATTATAATAAGAAAGCTTTAATAGTCAAATTTTTATTGCATGTAAGCAGTGATCTTTAATGATGACCAAACATATTAATACTGGCACGATTAATATTTGTGTCTATATGGCGAATGGAGAAGTTTGCACAACTGAGCCTCCATATAATATAATAGAAGAGAGATATGGGAACTTAGAATAACATATAAATTTATCTAAATTATATATTTATACCTTTAAATGTTATCTATTTAAACATTAAAAGGAAAACATTAGAAAGGCACTATTTGCTAAGATCTTTTAATATAAATTAAATAGAAAGGCACTATTTGCTAAGATCTTTTAATAGAAGAGAGATATGGGAACTTAGAATAACATATAAATTTAACTAAATTATATATTTATACCTTTAAATGTTATCTATTTAAACATTAAAAGGAAAACATTAGAAAGGCACTATTTGCTAAGATCTTTTAATATACTTTTCTCTCTTTTGAACTTTCTAATTAATTTAAGGCTAGTAACAAACTAATATTTTGCAAAGATGTTATAATGTTCGCATTCTTAAAAAATTTCGAAAAAGAACAACTACTCGCTTCTAATATCAAATTTGAGGATCAAATTCGTTATTGAAAGAGTTTAACTCACTCATTGTTGGAAGAGTCCAACTTTTTTCTAATTTTTAAAAGTGTCTACTAAAAAAACGTCGTAAGTATCTAAGTATCCGATATGTATCCAAGTCAGATAGATATCCAACATGGATTTTCGGAGCTGGACATGAGGTAACACTGCTTACTTGCATTCCTCATTAGAGATGCTGTTATTTAATTGGTTTAAATTATGATCGTTGAGCCCTTCTTATGAGCCCTTAAGTGCATTCCTTATAAAGGGTGCTGCTGCATTTTCTTCAAGTCTTGTTGTCTTCCAGCTTTACTAGATAACTGAATGAGGTTGACACTTGCACTATTAAGAAAATTTTCTAATAGTGGTGTTAAATAGTTAATTTTGAAAATTGCCATGATAACATGGAGTTGTGTTGACATTATAATTAACTTTCTTGAATTAGTCATCATCTGTTTTTACAGCAGCTGCTGACACCGAATGCAGGGAATCAGTAGTGAGATGGTTTAGTGGATTTTCCTCGAATGTTTTCATCATTAGTTTTATAATTAGCAAAACTGTTTTGAGATACTTGTACCTTATTAAATTTGTGTACCGGTTTATTCATCTTAGCTGACCCCAACTAGTTTGAGGTTAAGGCTTAGTTGAGTTTAGTTACCTGTTTATTAATCTCTGGTTTTCTCATGGACTTTTTTTGTTTAATGCAGCTGGAGAGCAGAATTCAAGCTTATGAAAATAAACAGCAAAATTAGAATTTCTGGTGATATCATCTTAGTAGCTTCTTGTTTCTTTAAGTTATTGAACATCTGCAGTATCCTGAAATAACTGTACGACAAATACATGGTGAGATCGTGTAAGAAGTTCTGTTATGTAAATTAAATCAAAAATTCTGCAGGGTAGTTGATAATTAAACTGTCATGGCCTCTTACCATTTCCAAATTTGGTGCTGTAAAGTAATTTAATCTTTCAAAATGGGCGATAATGCTTGATCAGCATTTGAAGCCTGTGTCAGTGTTACAGTTTTTGGATCAACATTCAGCAGGAAGCTTATTAGTTATATTGTTGCCATGTAGCATTCTGAATGATGAGTGCTTGTTGTCTTGCACTGGCTTCTTTACGCAAGGAACAGGATGATGACATCTTTGTAGATGGAATAATAACAGCAATTTTCCTTAGCATATACATTTCAGAAGGCTTTTGTTTGATGTTTGCTGATAAAATGATCTGACGAGCAGTATTTGTGCAATCTGCATGCACACAAACAAAAGCGTCGTGGTGTTGTCTGTACGTACATGCATGTGGTTAGGGTGCAAACTTGGAGATTTGTGGACGTGAATTTTTCAGAAACCGTTTGCTGACACACGAAGAACTGCAAGGTGCAATCTACTGTCTACGTACAACACCAGTTTTAGGCCCTGCATATGAGACAAAGATCATGTATGTTATGGGGCACCACTCTAGGGGCACCAGAATGTACATTAAAAAAAAGGGAAAAATAAAGGGAAAGTGGATGCTGATCATCAAATTTCTCACAGAGAGGTGGCAATAACAGCCGTTGATCCTTGAATCCAACATGGGGACCTCTGGTGGCAAATGCAGTAGCAGACATCGAACTGTCCCAGTACTCAAATGGGAGGAGGGAGACTGGAAAGGGGGCAAGATCTATGGGTTGATGAGCGGAGGAAAACATGACCTGTTTTGGATATGTATTGGCTTTGGATTCTTCAATTCCCAATACGAACCTGAATCGACCTCAATCAATTTAGAACTAGTATACTATATATTTCCAAACCTTCATTGAATATATATATATATATATATATATATATATATATATATATATATATGTGTGTGTGTGTGTGTGTGTGTGTGTGTGTGTGTGTGTGTGTGTGTGTGTGTATATGTTGTATGTATGTATGTATATTAGTCTTCTTCTCATTATATGATTTGTTAATAATTTATGGATTATAATTATGCATGGTTGTCAACCGAATCCTATGTAGAATAAATTTTTGATAAATTTACATGCTGCTTACTATTATTTTATTACATATATTTACGATAAAATTAGATAAGCAATTAACTATGTTTATTATAATATGTGCTTAAATTAATTTTGACCCAATTTGAACCAAAAATTTGATGGACTGATAAAATTATTGCCAATATAATGGAATGTGAAGGAACTGGATTAGGTTTGAATTCCATTTTTTAATCCAATTCAACAATGAATTAGTTTTGGATTGTAGCCCATCGCTGATCGAAACTGACATGTTAACTCCCATATCATTGACATGTTTGCATTTGGGACACATACATACACATACATACATACATACACATATATACATACATACATACACATATATACATACATACATATATATATATATATATATATATATATATATATATATATATATATATATATATATATATATATATATATATATATATATATATATATGCATGCGTAGATAGAGACGATAGAGACGTGCTTGAAGCAGCACGCAAAAGAAAATAATGAAGGATATTTATGTTATATCAGTACATTATAATAAAAAATAGCAGCCATTATATTTTCCACTGTAATGAAGGATATTTATGTTATAACAGTACATTATAATAAAAAATAGCGGCCATTATATTTTCCACTGTATGTTTTTTTTTTTTTTTTTGCTAGACTCCACTGTATGTTCCTTAACAACATAATGATAACTAGTAGAAACTCTAATAATGGCCATTATAACAGCGATAACACTGCCAAAACGGTGATATAAAAAGTACACTGTGCAACAGTTGTCATTTTGCTTTCAGGATCTCAATCAAGCGGAGCATTGGCACTATCATCTAAGTACTGGCGAATCTAAGTACTGTACAACGGTTGTCATCGCACTTGAAAAATATCAGGTGCTGCTTCTAGTGGCAGACAGGAAGAACATTCAGCCGCATTTTATATTTTCAATATACCACAGATTCCAAATCTGTCAATATCCGGTAGCCACTGATTGATTGATGTTACAATCAAATGGCAGTTTCAGGAGAGCCACTGTCTCACCATCAAAAAGTATGCGATATTAGGCCTAGCATAAATTTATGCTCTCCTATACTCATCACCGCAGTCGCCAATTACTTCAAGCAAATCCTTTCCTTTTTTGGATACCTCTGTGATTTCGTTCATATCTTCTTCATCCAAAGCTAGAGAAAACACAGCGTTTGTATCCTGAATATGTTCTGCAAGACCAAGTCTAACACCTACCATTGATCCGGCAACTGATGGCTGCTCTCACAATTGAACCAAAACAAGATACAATAAGAAAATCAATCACTGTAAGAGTTGTCGATCCACTAATATTATTCACAACAAATATTAGATTACCATTTTATCGTAATTTGATATAATTGGTTTTACCTGATCCAGTATGTATCCAACAGCAACAGTTGGGATTGAGACCCCATGTTTGGAAGCTACCCTCTTCAGTGTCTGCAGCAAAGCTTGGAAGAGTCTCCATCCCCCCCAAGCATCAACCATCTGTCAAAGTTTGCAATGAATGCCCGGAATGTGATTTTAAAACAAATTATGCACATCTGTGTCGACAGTTAAGTGTAAGAAAGCAGCCTGTCTATCAAAAAAGCGTACCCTTTTATACTTCTGCAGAGATGGCGTATTTAGAGGAGGGCCAGCAAAGGGAATGGACACATTGGTATCTAAAAACTTCTCAGACAGTAGACCGCCCATTACAGTTCCATACCTGCATCTTAAAATCTATCAGCTCTAATTGTGAGAGAGAGAGAGAGAGAGAGAGAGAGAGAGAGACGTTATAAGTTTCACTCCTGTAAGCTGACAAAGTTCTGCCATTCTCTGCTGAGGGCGCATGTCCACGACAGAATGTTGTACCTAATAGCACCATTTGATTACATAAACATCTCAGGGCACCAAACAAGACACAATTGAACAAATAAAAACAAAGTTAAAAACAATCTGTTGCCCCTTCTCTATACTGAGAGGAGGAATTTTCTCAAGGAAATCCATTACCTGATTGCTAACAACTGGGATCCCATTTTCCAGTATTATATGTAATCTTTCGGTATCAAAGTTGGTCAAAGCTAGAGTCTTGATTTTACCTGCATGTTTTTCAGTGTTGAAAACTGATTAGATCAGGACAAACCCTAAAGAGTTGAAACAATAACACACTTTTAAAGTCAGCAATTGGATAATAACAATATATCGTCCTTACTGACCTTCTTCTTTCAGATCAGTTAGGTGTTTTAGGGCATCAAGGTATCCTGGATTGGAATAATCCCACCTGTCTCAAGGAAAACCATAACAGAAACACTAAGTTGGAATGAACTAAAATGTCACTAAGGAAATAATTTCATAAACTGTACACTACCTTCATTAAATCAAAGCACTTATATGTTCCCAAAATTACTAGACAACCAATTAACCTGTTCATTGCAGTTTTCCTCTCAAAACAAAAATTAAAGGGGAAAAGACTGCTCACTGCAGAGAGCATCCTCTATTATTCTCCTTCAAAGATTAGCTTGAATGACTCGCATGATCTTCTTTTTGCATATAGTCTTCTATCCCTTATCAAGGACATTTTTAATCTTCAAACAAACAGCTATGCAGATAGATACACAGAGTCAAGAGAAAAAGTTCATGCACTTACTATGGACACCTGCACTAAAATCCCTCTCTCACTCTCACTCACTCACTCACTCTCACAGACACACGCACACAATTTAATCTTTGAAAAAATAGCTATAAGGAGAGATGCATAATGTCAAGAAAAAGGTCAAGCACTTATTACGGACAGCTGCACCAAAATCTTAAATCCTAAGCCGACTAACCATAATACACACACAAACATCTTGACAATTGCTATTGATTAATGATAGCGTGAAATACCATAACTAAATACCATAGCATCCTACCATAAAAAATACTTTAATTACAGATGCAGTGATGCAGCATCCTTAATCAAGATACAAGCTGGCTTTCTATAGCAAATGCAAATTTAACCCATGAACTCTAACCAAACAGTAATAAAAATTTAAAATTTGCAGACTAAGGACAACCAAAGTAAAACATAAATGAATTAAACAAAAAACATTTTAGAAGAAAATGATGAAACAACCAAAAACACCTCAACAGGGGCGGCTCAATACATTCTGGGGCCTAAGGCGAATCCAATGAACGAGGCCTTTTTTTTTTAATAATTTTTTTAATAAATATAAAATACTTAAAAAATATATAAAAATAGATAGCTATCAAGTACACTATTTTAACAAAGATACATGAATCTAACAAAGATAGACAAAAAGCCTTTTTAATTTAATATAATTCTTGAATGGAAGCACATAAAAGTAATTATACTAAATGAAGGGCTATGAAACTGATTAAATAACTGAGATAATGCTTGGCAATACTGTTTACCATGTCAAGCAAGAACCAAATAGGAAAAGGTCATCCCATGGCACTTCATGGTCAAGGTAAAGAAAAGAATTTGTCCATAAAGGAACCTCTTGATAAGAGAAAGTAGGGTCATTATGGAAAATTTACCCCATCCCACCATCTCCCCTTCAAGTAAGTACCCAAGCGGCAACTGCAATATCACAGCACAGCAGCCATTCAACCCCCTCCCTCCTTTTCTCTCTCTACCACCCAAGAGGGGAGAAGAAACCGAGAGGAGAAAACTAAAAGAATCTCCACCCTCGAAGAAGACCATCTCCAATCCCCCTATCTTTCTTCCGGATGGCCCAGCTGGATCAGGAGTAATGTGAGGGAAGGAAAACCAAGACCAAAACCAAAAAAGAGAAGGGACGAAAGATAAGAGTGGCTTCAGGCGTCTATCAAGCCAACCAAATCCCTCCTCTCTCTCTCGCTCTCCCCACCCAAAACAAAACTACTGTCCCCAACATCCCAAATTGCCCCTCTGCAGGCCTGGATACTCTCCACCTCCCTTCCATCAAGGGGGAAGACTCGTAGCCAGCTCAAGATCGGGGCCTTTGCTTCCTTTTGGTCAGCCTCCCGGGGGCCTTCCATTGGCCCGGAGCCTTAGGCGACCGCCTCAGTCGCCTAGGGCTCGGGCCGGCCCTGCACCTCAAGATACACCAAGGAAAAAGATAAAAAGAGACAAGGTAAAACCCCATGATACACTAAAATACATCCTAGTCCCCTCCAAAAAATAAACAAGAAAAAAAGGGAAAAAGAGGACAGAGGAAATCAAAACACGAAGGGAAAAGTGAAAAGCCTTAAACCAAGACCAAAAAATGTCTAAGCATGCAGGAAACTTTTGCACAAATCAACTTCTCTCTAGCAATTAAGGCATAAGAGAACACATCAACTACTCCTCGCAAAACAATCTATCTGATGAAATAAATTTTATTTCTCAAGAAAACGCTATCCTAGCAAAATTAAACAAAGCTATAAATGAACAAACCTTCAAAAACATTGGAAAAGCAACAAAGAATAGAAAAATACAGCAAATTATTTTTTAAAATAAACTCTTAAAGGAAGCGAGACTGCAACTGCTCACTATATGGTATGCCAAACCAGGCCGAATAGCCCGGTTTACCACGTACAAAACCGAACCGGTGCGGAATTGGCACGGTTCGGCTGGTATTTCTGAGAAAAACTAAGAACCACTTTGAACCAGATGGTTCGCAGCCAAACTGGATGGTTCGGAGCCGAACCTGTACGAACTAGTTGGTTCGCACTTGTTTGAACTAGTTTGCCTTCTCAGGCCTTTTTTGACTTTCATTTTCAAAACCCCCCTCCGATTTTGACAAAAACTCAATGATTTCAATGATTAAAGAAGGATCCAACTCAAAACAAGATAAGATAGCTCTCCCCCACCTTATTTCTTCCCTTTTCTTTTTCAACGTCGAAAAATACTAAGAAAATTGGAAAGTTATAGATCTATGAGTAATCTATACAATTAAACTAAAATTTTTAATTTTCATTAAAGCTATAATTTTTAAATTAAAAAATATATTTTTAGATTAAAAATAAAATAAAATAAAATAAAATTCAAAAAATAACTATAAAATTAGAATCTTGTTTAGAAGCATGCAAGCTACTCTATATCTAAATATGGTATCCATTTATTTACGTTTGGATCCACTCATACACACAGTAGCCTAAGCTCAAATTTGAATGAAATTGAAAAATAAGTAGCCTTTTATTCATGCTCATAGGCTAAAAAAAATATATCTAACAGCCATGATAGGGTTCTATATGAATCTGAGCTTGAATTAGTTTTCTAAAATTTTTGTATCCAAAAATTATTTTTTAATTTAAAAAATAATTAAAATATATATTCAATAAAAAATATGAAAAATTAGTATATTAGATAATTTAGAAGTATTTTCTGAAGTAGAAAATATATTTTCTGAATTTTTGATATTTGATATTATTTTTTATTTTAAAAATTAATAAAAATATAAAAATAATATAAAAATAAAAATTAGTACTATGTATTAGATAATTCAAAAGTATTTTCTAAAGTAATTTTTTTATTATTATAAAAAATTTACTATTTTTAATAATTAACAAACTTACACGCTTGATAAACCAGCAAGATTGGATATATTGAGGAAAAAGAACCTAGAGCGTGACATTGGTTAGAATTATAGGCAAATACTCTTGGATCGGCACCATTAGACGTACAATTGGTACAACATAGAGTTCAAGAGATGAGAGGTAACCAAGTTGAAGCAGCACCTGGCTAGTAGTTATCCCGACGTATCTATATGCCAACATGCCTAAAAGAGGGCCAACAGCTGATGAAGAAGCACTTTGCCGATTTTTAAATAGCAAAAGAGAGGGTGGCCAAAAAGAAGGCGAAGATAGACAGTCGAGCAGCAAAGCTACCTTCATATCACTCCAAAAAGTCAGAGGCCTCCGCTCCAGATGACGAAGAGGCATAGATCCAGACAACCATCAAGCAAGCCTAGATGATCAGTAGTAGTAGGATGAGGTAGCTAGGCATAGAACTTGATTTGAGCCCTCACACTACGAGTTGGGCTCTGGTTCTGCAACCAATGGAGTAGATCCAGAGTTCTCAATTGTGGAGGTCGTCAGTAGAGGCAGTAGCCATATTGCATCTATGCTGAGGGCTTTTGGTAGCAAGAAAGTCTCAAGAGAGATACCACCATAAGCCACCATCCATCATTTAGATTCACATGCCTTCTCCAACAAGGATTCGAACCAACATAGGGTTGACACCGACAAAAAGAAGAATATGTGGCGAGCTATTGGATCTTGGTTCTACTTCAACCACATCCCTGCGAATACGGCGAGCAATACGTAATATAAGTCTGCCATTTCGTCCATATAGGCTGCCAATCCGGGTGTAGATCCTCCAAGACTAAAGAATATCTATGGTGAGCCTTTTGACAACAACAAGAAGCTACAAAAGTGGATTACCTCATCAGCAAGTGGCCCACATATGGACTGACGATGATGTGTGATGGTTGAACCGGTTCTACCAAGCAGAAGATCATCAACTTCTTGCATACTGTAACACGAAGACTTTCTTCCAAAAGTCAATTGATGCTTCCAATCAGGTGCATGATGCCATATACATCTTCAGATTGATGGAGAAGGTAATTGATCGGGTAGGAGAGGAGAATGTCATGTAGGTCATCCTTGATAATTGAACATAGTATAATGCCACCAGGAAGATCTTAATGGAACGGCAGTCACATATTTTCTAGACCACATGTGCTACATATTGTATCTACCTCATGTTGATGAAGATTAAGAAGATTCGTAGGATGTAGCAGATAGTGGAGACAACTCAGTCCATCACCAAATTTATTTATGACCACACAAAGGTCCTATCACTAATAAGGAGGTACGTAGGGTAAGGGATCTTGAAACCAAATGTGACACGGTTTGCCGCTAACTGTATTGCACTTGATAGCCTCATTGAGAGAAAAACAGGCATGTGTCAGATATTTGTCAGTGTCGAGTAGCAGAAAAGCAGATTTGTGAGAGCTGACACGAAGGGAAGCCATGAGAAGAACTTGTTGTGAGACAGATTTTCAGGCAGCAGGCCGCGAAGATAGTAAAGGCTATCAAACCATTATACAAAGTGCTTCAGACCGTGAATAGCAAGAGGTACCCTTAGATGGACTTCCTATATCATATGATGGAGAGGGCAAAGAATTAAATCAAAAAAGCAGATCTGAAGCATGCATAAAAGTATATGAACATCATTAAGCAGTGGTGGGACTATAAGATAGGTAAGGACTTGCATCTAGCAAGTAGGCAAGAATATTGAAAATTTGATTATTGCACTTGTACAATTTTACTAAAACAATTACAAACTCTATCTGCAAATTACTATATAAACTCGAGATTCCAATATATCTTACCTGGGATCGATATGGACAGAAAACTTCTGGCTGCCCTAAATAATGTGATCTACAAAATGGAGCCTAATCTCGAAGTCGCAGCCCTATGTCTACAAGAGGTAAGTTAACTTAAGTGGCATGCATAAGTTAACTCGTGTCTTCAACATTAACATATTATAACACATATTTTCACAGACGAAAATATTTAGGGAGGGCATTGACAGCTTTGGAGTCTCGACAACTATCATAAGCAAGAAAAGCATGAATCCAAGTATATTAGATATCAACGATAACTAGTACTTAACATTTTATGGTTATTAATATAATACTATCTTACATAATTTTCTTCAATATTTTTGCAGCTAAATAGTAGATTCATTTTGGTCAACCTTTGTCCTTATCCACAGCAAGCAACGGGACCGTCTAACACAGAGGGACCTTAATAATCTCGTATATGTTCACTATAATATGAGATTGAGGTTAAAGTACATTCAAGAGGAAGTACAACTGAAGTATGCGGATCCAATCTATAACGCTTTTGTTTAAGATAAGGATGATCCTATGATCGAATGGCTTGCAGGCCAGCAGCAGGAGCCAGAGCTTGATAAACTAGGATCACTTCTACAACCGGCTAGTTTCATAGCTAGCAAAGCTATGGTGGATGCAGAGCAATAGGCAGATCGCAATATTCCATGCATGCTTTCAACTGATCAGCCATAGCCATACGGGTTACTAGGAAGCCGATCATCATACGACTCCACATCCAAGAAATCCTCCTAGAGATATGATTGAGAGATGAGGCCATCATGCTACCCAGTTGACTCAGTCAAGAGGGCAACATCCATCCTCCTAGCATAGTCAAGTAAAGAAGGGCACCAAGGAAAAGAAAGTAGATGCTCAATGCAGCCTGAAATAAAAGAAAAGGCAGTTACAGCCCAAATGGGGAGAGTGGAAGAGTCAGAGCTTTATCAGCCATATTATCAGCCAAAGAATACCTCTTAGAGCTAGAGCTTTAACAAGAGATCTGAGACTGATTATAACCCGAGCACGTATCTTATGGGATGAGTGTACAAGACTACAATGCCGTTTGGTTAGAGAAATGGGCTGATGTGCCTCTTGATTATGCTAATGATCCAGATATCTCTAAGAAGCATCGCCACTCAACGAGATTCTAAATGCCAGTATATATATTGTACTTTAGATATATATAATTGATTGTACTATTGTATGTTTTGTATCTCACAAATTGATTTTAGGATATTTCATATTGCTTCTCCTCACATGTGATGCCAGAGTCGTTAGCTTCTTTCTTTGCATTTTGGTTTTCGCCTAACGCTAATGCAAAAAGCTGGGGGTAGCAAACCCAATTGCATAGATTTGCCCATTTTTGCCTGCCCAAAGTTGCAATGTTTTAGAACAATGCCACGGTAATGTAGAAAAATCATTTAAGATGTACAGAGGTAATAGAAACATCAAGAAACATCAAATTAGACATAAAATCATTCAAAAAACCAAAAAACAATTGATCACTTTTCATTAAAGATTTAAAAAATTGAAAAAAATATGGCATGCTGGTTCGAAACTGGCACACCACTACATACTGTGTCGGTATAGTACCAAATTGGTAGCCAACCGGTAAAGGTCCTGGTACCAATTTGGCTAACCTTGGTTCGCCACCTCTACCATTTCCTTGTTTAAAGAAAAATGTAGGTAGACAGAACAAAGATGCCTCACAAATCAATTCCAAAAATGTAAGAAAAATGATCCAAATCTTATAGCAGCCAATAGAGCACATGGAGCAGCGTACTCTCTTTATACCTCTTCACAAGTTAGCACTAACAAAAACCCACCAAAGTGGTGATGGTACAATCAGACAATACAAACAAAAGATAAGGGGCCCCATTGAGGCTAGCATTCCTTAAGTAAAAGCAGAAATGCATAATAAAGCATTCACGAATTCCTTTTGGGGCCTTTTAGCATGCATTTGATGGACTTCTATTTCATTTCAGACAAACTTTCAAGTTGCAATCCTTGCTCCTTGTGCATGAGCCACAAGTAAGAGCAAGTATTTACATCTAGCCAAATCCACAGCCTATTCCATTAAAGACAATAGAGACCTTTTTTCTTTTTCTTTTTTCTTTTTCTTTTTCTTTTTCTTTTTTTTCTTTATTTCCCTTTTTTCTAGAACTATGATCGAAAGAACTCAACCGAAATCAGTTTTGAGGTGGGTTCAAACCTAGTTCACTCGTACCAAACAATCAGTGACTTTACCAACAGAATCAGTTGGCACCTTCATAAGAACAAAACAAAGTTAGGTCCATTCACCACAAGGATATTGAAATTTATGGAAGATGTATACAACTTTTTTGGAATCTCTTTACTTGGCGAAAGAGGATAACAACAGGCCTTAAGAATGATGGGATCTTCTTCAAGAAAGTCAAAATACACTAAAATTCTAGAAGAATAGAAGCCCTCTTCTCTCTCTCTCTCTCCCTCTCTCTCTCATTCTCATATGAAGCCTTGTAAGTTAAAGCCTATAGCAGAATTTACATCACTCCAACTGCTTAGAATAAACATTTCAACCTTGTAAGTTAAACCCAATAGCAGCCCTTACATCAACTCATGATCCAACTGCTTAGAATAAACATGCATAAGTGACCAAGTAAAAGGAGAGGTAAGGGGATTTCAGCATTCATGTGGAATAATGCAACAATCTCCCACTTGAAAACAAATTTCCAACTATCAATTACTCAATTATCATTCTTCATGCATTATTTTACATTCACCTATGCTATGTTTCTATTAATAAGAAAGCCTCCTGCACATGTAATTCTTTTTAGCACGAAAAAACTTTTTGTCAACATAAGGTTTTTCTTAGCTCGAAACTTGACTGCTTACACGTGACAGCATTCCAAATCTAATTGAATAAAGGGATATTAGATATCTATATGCTTTTAGAGTGATAAGCTGCATTGATGGTTTTTGCTTTAGCAAACACAATGCACACAATGCTTCTTTAGTCCACTCCAAGCTGACCAAGAGATATCCTTATGCAAACCATCTCATTTTCTGCTTCCATCAATGCAAATATGCTGTTCTTCTATAGATGATAAGCCAGCTATGTCTTGAAACTTTCTCATAAAGCTAACTGCAGCAGCACAAATTATTAAAATATACCCAGTAGTGGAGTGTGGTTCTTTGCAACCAGTATTGCATCAACAAAACCACAACCTCCAACAAAAAACCTCCAAATAACAAGCATAAACTCAGTGTCCCCTTCAAATACTGGATTCATTTCACTCTATGCTGATGTTCTTGTCCTAGATCACCCTTTCATCTTGAAACAACTCAAACTGCATATGTTTGATCTTGTACAAATTGTGTCATACATCAAGCTACCACAGTAGAAATATAGGGAACATTCCTCATTCCGTTTTTGAGGGGAGGGAACATTCCTCATTTCTTTCTTCAAATCTCACCCTTTGGAGAATTTCTTCTGGACAATTGAAGTTTCTGAGTAATGCTGAATAGGATTATACTTATGCATGCCAAAACTTTCAAGAATTTCAGATGTGCACTCAGACTGAAATGCTGAATAGGATTATACTTATGCATGCCAAAACTTTCAAGAATTTCAGATGTGCACTCAGACTGAGACCAAACCATGCTTGCTACCTCTTTGAATGTGTATGCTAAAAACCTTCTTAGCTGTTTTTTTTTTCCCGAAACAAACTGGGTCCAACATTTGCAGCAAAAGTGCTTAGACATATCAATCTTTAGATACTTGTTATCTTTTAGATCATTGTTGACAGTGAACATATCACCTACATAAAGCAGTAAAGCAATGAACGTATCATATGACCCTTAAAAAAAATACAATGCTTAAATTCAGTGATGCAGATGGAGGACCCCATACTTGCAGCATTCCAACCTGGGGTGATATTGGAACTAAGAAGGATTTATATATATGCAGAAAGAGGTCTTCTAGAGGTCACATGTTAGCAAAAGTTCAACGAAACTCAAGAGAATCGCATGGCTACAGTGAAACCTATGTTTAAAAAAGTTTGAAGGCCAGTTCCTTGGATCCGTGCTAAGATCTACTAGCATCATGGGATACACCAAACGATCACCATACAAGGTGATACTTGACTTGCAGATGCCTAATAAACTTAAAATCCAATTTTTGTATTAAGCCAAATTGAGAAGAGCAATCCAATGCATATCAGTCCAAGAGAACTTTGCCAATACGATAAAATTCCCGTATGAGATCACTTCCATTGCATGCAATATCAAGTTAGCTTTCCATCACAACTTGAATCATCTAAAACAAAGGTCAGGTGAGAGAGGTCTAGACAATTTATCGAAGACATGTCAATGCTGACGAAGGTCCAGATATATAAGAAAATGCCATTCCACAATTAAGAATGATTTTTCCTTTACTTTTACCAAAGTTTCCTTGTTTTTTACTTCCACAAAGTCATATTAGATGAGTTAGAAGCCCAAAGAGCTTAGAAAATTATTTTACCTCTATAAGTGGATATTATCTCTTTATTTTTAAGGCAAACTGTATTAAACGAGAATTACGCCATTGGATTTAGAAAATCTCTCCTCTAAAAAAGCCCAATTGTATTCAATTTTCAATAAAACACAGCAAATTAAGTAAAGTTTTTTTTGAGATTCATCTCAATTCTTGTGTGGTGTGAGGTTGCACAAGAGCCCATGCTATGAGGCCATGGTTGAAGAGAGCATACTGGTGAGAGGCCTAGAATATTCTATCGGGTCCTTTTAAAGACCAAAGATGCGAGGCTGAAGGTTCAAGTGTCCAACAACAAAGGTGTGAGGCTTTCTAGTTATCCCTTTAATCTTAGTTTCTCTTTTAGTTCCAGTTTTCTCTTCAAATTTTACCTTTTAGTTATTTTCTAGTTCTTTTCCTAATAATTCATGCTTTTAGTTTAATCTTATTTACTTCTAGTTACTATTTTGGTTTTAGTTCTTGCTTTTTGATGTGCTACTTTGATCTAGTGGAGGCTAAGGATACCCATTGGGTTCCTTGCATCGTTCCCATTTAGCATACTACATGAAACGATCTATTTTTTCTAGTTTAGGATTTATAAATAACGTCAAAAAAAGTTGATTTTCAACTTGGACTCCAAATCTGATTTCACAAATTTCATAACAAAGCAAATTCTTTCTTGGTTAAGTTAGAATTTCTAGATCTTTTCAAATTATTATTTAATTCCTATTTGCTTTAGAATACCTAGTTTGACTTGGGGCTCCTAGTTGAAGTAGGATTCCCAATTGAATTAGGACTCATCACCATTTTCAAAAAAACTAAAAATAAAAATGATTATTTTGAAATACAATTTGCTTTCCAAGTCCTGCTTAGTTTCGAATTCCTAGTTGCTTTTGAGATCTGCTTAATTTCTTGCTTGAGTTGTGAGTGTGTTAGAAATTCACTTATTTCATCAAGGTGGTTTGAGGGCTTGTTCGGGTTCCCTAGGGTTATCTCAGCAGCATTTGCATCCTAGCTTGTCAATCACTCACAGACATTCCACACCCCATACACACAACCTAAAATAGGTCCAGCCTACTAACATGGCTAAAGCTTCAATTGCCGGCGGCATCTTGTTTCCATGGGCCATCAACTAATTGCAACAGGTCAATGCATGCATCTCTAAGCAAATCACATCAAATGGCAACCAACATACTGTAAGATTCAGATTGGACAACTTGTTTATTTTTAGAAGCTAGTCGACATTAGACCACTGTCGGCAACCATTGCAGATCTTGAAGCAAGCTATAGCCGATGGCAACTAGCCACCATCAGATCCCAAGCAACAACATCCCTTCTACCATTAGTTAGCTTTTGTGTAGACACCTATGCAACGGAAGCTTATTAAGGCCGAAAATCAAAATAAGCAACTAGAAAGTATTGTAACAAGGTCTGTCGTGCCAGTATAGGAGCCCGTACCGATCGGCCGGTGGCACAGTTTGGTACGCCCCCATGTCATTCTGTGTCGGGCCCGTACCGACATAGCAGAAAAGGGCACGAGAGCAGAAGAGGGAGAACAAAAGAGAGGAAAAAAGAGAGAAGGGGAGGAAAGGAGAGGCAGGAAGCGCCGCCAGAGACCTTCGGAGGGTGCCAGAGGGGCGTCGAAGGGCGCCGGAGAGCCAGAGCAGAGGCTCCACCCTCCACTTAAAAATCGCTTGCTGACTTCACTTAAAAATCGCAAAATTTTTTAAGGTCATGGCCGGACCCCTGTTTCGTTCGAAATAGAGGAACCGGCCGCGGCCTCATTTCTTGCGGCCTCGATCGACCTCCGCCAGTCCTTCGCCGGCATCTGTTAGCCCTCCGCCAGCCGCCCTTCCTCTCCCTCCCTCTCTCCCTTCTCTCTTTCTCTTTTCCTCTCTCCCACGATCTGCATGTCATCTCCTCCGTCGGTATAAGCCTAGCACGGCCCATACTGACTCGTGCCACCGAAGAAATGGTAGGTACCCGGTACCAGTTTTACCGACCTTGCCGCCAGTACTAGTACCATATACCATGCCCTTTTGATTGAAAAATGGTATAAGGTATGTTACCAGTATTCAAAGTCTATGATGGTGGGATAACAGCAAGTTGTAACAAGCCTGAAAAAGTACTCTTCAGATTACCCAAGGTCATTAGGGCTTTATGTTTGGATAGAATAAGGGAGTCTTTAATGGGGATCAAAGAAAAGGTTAAACCCAAAGGGAAACAACGCAAATCTGCAAAGTGGCTGGTATTGGCTGTTTCTGGACCAGATCAAGCCTATTTTTAGGTATATAGACAGGCCAACAACCAAGATCTACCATGCCGGTATCGGAGCCCATACCAGTCAGCCAGCGGCATGGTTCAGTACACCCCGGTGTGGTCCATGTCGGGCCCGTACCGACACGGCAGAGAGGAGGGAGCGGGAGAGGGAGAAGAAAAGAGAGAAAAAGAGAGGGAGGGAAGGAGAGGAAGAGGGAGGGAAGGTTGCTGAAGGGCGCCAGAGGACACCGGAGGAGCCCCGAAGGGCCAGAGCAGGGGCTCTACCCTCCGGACCCCTACTTCGTTCGAAGTAGGGGTTTGTTGGGAATTCTTTTTTATTTTGAAAATTTGAAGTGAAGTTGGCAAGGAATTTGCCGACTTTACCTAAAATTTGGGTTTTTTTTATTTTGAAAATTTTAAGTGAAGTTGCCAAACCTCTTGCCGACTTCACTTAAAATTTTTAAAATAAAAAAGGAGGTTGGCAAACCTCTTGCAGACTTCACTTAAAATTTTTAAAATAAAAAAGAAACCCTGACAAACCCTTATTTCGAACGAAACAGGAGTTCAGAGGGCGGAGCTCCTGCTCTGGCCCTTCAGGGCCACTTTAGCGCCCTTCGAAAGCCTCCAGAGGCCTCGGGCGGCCCTCCCTCCCTCTCCCTCTCCCTTCCTCCCCTCCTCTCTCTCTTTTACTCTCTTTCCTTCTCCCTCTCTCCTCACCCGCTGGTTTTCCATTTTGAATGCCGGTACCATCTCAGTCCGCCGCCGGCATGGCTCAATATGCCCCAAACCGGGCGGTCAAAACAGTTCTGTTGAAGGGAGAATTTCCCGAGTTGTCCAATAAAATCGGACGCCAGGCATGAAAAATTAATTTTAAAATTTTTATTTATAATAATTATAAGTATTAAACATACTAATATGTAAAACATACCTCGATCCTGCAGCGGAAGTTGGATAAGGTATGCCGGATATGGATCTGGATCCCTGAAGGTAGCTCTGCGAGGCCTGGATCTGCAGGCCCTCTACTTCGCACACACGTCGAGCTTCATAGGAAGGTAGGAGGACTTTGATATTCGTGCAAAACACCTTTTGCAAAAGGGACCCTAGAAGAAAAGAAATTCCCTTTTCTTTTCTTCTCTTTCTTTTCCTTTTCCCTAACAGCAAATCACTGTTTTCTTTTCTCTCCCGTTTCTTCAAGGCACGCCCGAGAGCAGTGACGCCTGAGTTTGATCCCAATCACAGAGGAAGAGGGAAGGCAGGAGAGAACGCCGGATCTAGGCCGGACTCCATACCACCAGAGAGAGAGAACATCTTCCTCTCTCTTCTTCTTCACTGAATCAAGACTACCTCTCTCTGTCTGACGTTTTCATCCCAAGAAAAAAAATTCTCTCTTCTTCTTCTTTGAGGAAACCGTGGCCTACAAATAGGCCAATGCGAAGAGGAGTTAAGAGGCGTAAATGGCCGAGCGTTATTGTATTCATTCATTATCTAATATGAATGAATTTCATAACGTTTGTTTCAAAAACAACCGTGGGGGAAAAAGAGCGATTAATGCTGATAACTGCCGTATTTCAAAAATCAAATTGAACTGTAATGTAGCCGGTTCAAAACCGGACATTCCAGTCCAAACGGCAATCCAAATGGAGTCCGAATGGAGACATGGGGTGGCTTTGAAGCATCAGCGAAAAGTCCTCTGTTTTCTCCCTGGGTTTCTCTCATCACGGCTCACAAGACACTTCTTAAGGGTCCATAGCTTTTATCCATCGCGGGCTCATAGGGGATGCTTAAGGGTCCATGGGAGCTTAAGGGTCCATGGGTTATTTAAATTGGAATTGGGTCAGCAGTTCAATCAATTGGGTTAGCCTATTTGGTTCTAAACCAAATTGATGGCCAAATTGAATGATTTTTGACCAAAAAAAATTCCACCTGAGTCCGACTCATGGGAGGTTCAATTTGGTCCAGTCTCGGCTCGATCCAAGTCCGACTTAGATCAAAACAAATACAAAATTAAATCTCAATTAAATCATGATCGAGCCCAATTACTCTAATTGAGACCCAATCAAACCCAATCTCAACAATTGAGTCTTGATCAAGTTCCATTACATTAAATGAAACTTGATTGATCCTGAATACAGACTTAATTAGTTGTTCATCCATGAAATTTAGCATGTACCTCATGTTCAGTGCTAGCTGAACATAGACAAAACCAAATTCCAAATGAACCACAATTTAATTCTTAATTAAATTGGATCAAGACCTTCCTACTTAGCTTGACTAATATGCTGCTCCGATAGGTTCGAACACTAAGCCGGTAGTACATGGACTACTCTATACACTAATCGAGGTAACCATCTAGCAATGATACCCGACGTCCGGATAGGTCGAATATGCAAAACAACATTTAAGAACCTAGACGTATGGTTATTGCATAATTCATCCCTATGACCATCGATGCTCAAGATAAGCTCAGAGTGGACTGTTGAACTCTGGGTCTGGTCATCCATAGTGTATTTCAAATAATCAAATCAAGTGACCTATCACTTGGTTTACCCTGGCCAAGGTTTTACTGAATTGAAATACAGCGAGACATCAACTCCTATAATCTGGAGCGGTCAATCCCATCTTGACTTATACACAGACTTCGCGAGTACTTGACTGCACCCAGCATCCTTCCGATCCCTGAATTAGAAATTCAGGTCGTCCAGTGCCTAAGTACAGTGAGTTGCTTTCAAGTCACCGTGACAGTCTCAGGTCTAAGGGGTACTTATGCCCATACGCTTTGCTAGCTAACTCCCGACAGTGGAGTGTTACGCAGGTGAGTCATTGTTTAGTGACAATGTACTCCTACATCTCACCTGTATGCCATACAGTGTCTCCACACTCCTTGGTTTAAGAGGACAACCAACTAAATGGCACACAACGACCTATACTTGACATGGCTATCGTCCAATTTACAGCTCATCATTTGGTCGCGAACTGGTTTAAGGACTAAATGATAAAACCTCCTTTATCCACTAAATTAGTCCTAAGGACTTCATCACAATACACAGGAGTTCAATTTGAAGATGTAACACTTGTGATGAATAGAAAAATGCTAGAATAAATTTTTATTCATTTTAATAAAACATATACATACACCAATTTTTTATAATTAAAAAATTGGCTTTGGGACACAATTTCCAACTCCCACTTGGACTAAAGCTAATTTGTACAGTATCTTATATCCATCTTCGATTTGTGATAATCGAACTCCTTTACAGAAAGGGCTTTAGTGAATGGGTCAGCTAGGTTTTCCTTTCCATCGATCTTCTGAAGATTGACGTCACCTCATTCTACGATCTCTCGTACAAGGTGGTAGCAACGCAGAATGTGCTTGGTCCTGTGGTGAGACTTTGGCTCCTTCGCTTGTGCAATGGCTCCAATGTTGTCACAATACAAAAGAACTGGACCATTGATTGAGGGAGCAACACCAAGTTGATTTACAAACTTCTTGATCCAAACAGCTTTCTTTGCCGCATCTGATGCGGCAACATATTCTGCTTCGCATACGGAATCGGCTACTGAATGCTGCTTAGAACTGTTCCAGCAGACTGCTCCTCCCTTCAGGATAAACACAAATCCTGACATACTCTTACTGTCATCATGATCTGACTGAAAACTGGAGTCTGTAAACCCCACAAGTTTTAAGTCAGATTCTCCATAGATTAACCATTGGTCCTTAGTATTTCTCAAATACTTAAGGATAGTTTTCACCACCTTCCAATGGTTCTCATCCGGATCAGACTGATACCTACTCACTACTGCTAATGAGTAAGCAACATCCGGTCTCGTACATGTCATGGTGTACATGATAGATCCCACTGCAGAAGCATATGGGATTCTACTCATACGCTCTCTCTCTTCGGAAGTTATCGGACAATCTTTCTTAGAGAGAAATTTCTTGGCCTATCGGAAGATAGCCCTTCTTGGAATTCTCCATGTTGAACCGCTTCAATATAGTATCGGTGTATGTGGTTTGGGACAATCCTAGTAACCTTTTAGATCTATCTCTATAGATCTTCATCCCTATGATGTAAGATGCTTCTCCCAGATCGTTCATAGAGAACTGTGATGACAGCCAGAGTTTCATATTTTGTAATGCAGGAATGTCATTCCCAATTAAGAGAATGCCATCCACATACAAGACAAGGAATGGGATCACTGAACCGTTAGCCCACTTGTAGATACAAGGTTCTTCTTCGTCCTTAACGAAGCCATACGTTTTGATAGTTTTATCGAAACGTATGTTCCAACTTCGAGAAGCTTGCTTAAGTCCATAAATAGACTTTTGTAGCTTACATACTTTAGACTCGTCTGTGGATGTAAAACCCTCAGGTTGTATCATATGCACCTCTTCTTCCAGCTCTCCATTTAGAAAAGCTGTTTTCACATCCATTTGCCAGATTTCATAATCCATATATGCCGCTATAGCAAGCATGATCCGAATAGATTTTAGCATTGCCACAGGGAAAAAAATCTCGTCATAGTCGATACCATAACGTTGACGATACCCCTTGGCAACCAGACGGGCTTTATAAGTCTCCACCTTTTCGTCTGCACCTCTCTTTCTTTTGAAGATCCATTTGCACCCTATGGGTTTTATCCCTTCGGGTGGATCAACTAGTGTTCATACACTATTAATTTCCATGGATTCCATTTCGGATCTCATGGCGTTAAGCCATAACTCAGAGTCGGACCTCTACATAGCATCCATATAGGTGATCGGATCCTCATTGTTCTCATCGAGCTCAATGGGATCCGCATCTTGGAAGAAACCATAGTATCTGTCCACTTGACGCGGTACTCTACCTGATCGCCTTAATGGTGCTTCTACATTGGGCTCCGGGTTTGATCTAATCGAATCCGGTTCTGTGGGTTCAGTAGATTGTATTAAATCTTCCACCTGCTGAACTTCACTAAGTTCAACCTTAGAGTCAACAATTCCTTTACTAAGGAATTCCTTTTCCAAAAAGGTTGCCTTAAGTCCTACGAACACCTTTTATTCATTAGGAAGGTAGAAGTAATAACCCCTAGTTTCCTTGGGGTACCCTACAAAATAACACTTATCGGACCTAGGACCAAGTTTGTCAGTTTGAGAACGTTTAACATAAGCCGGACATCCCCAAACCCTAAGGTATGAAAGTGTCGGCTTACGCCCAGTCCATATCTCATATAGAGTCTTCTCAACAGACTTACTTAAAATCTTATTTAGTATTATACACGCAGACTCTAAAGCATAACCCCAAAAGGAAAGAGGCAAACTAGTAAACCCCATCATGGATCGAACCATGTCTAACAGAGTTTGATTCCTCCTTTCAAATACACCATTGTGCTGAGGTGCTCCTGAAGGGGTCCATTGTGAGAGAATCCTATTCTCCTCTAGATAAGTCAAGAAATCACCGAAAAAGTATTCTCCTCCTCGGTCTGACCGAAGGATCTAAATACTCTTTCCAGTCTGTTTTTCTACTTCATTACAAAATCGTTTGAACATTTCAAATAAATTCCGACTTATACTTCATCAGATAGACATATCCATACCTGGATAGATCATCTGTGAAGGTTATGAAGTAGGCATAACCATCTTTGGCACTTATATTCATAGGTCCACATACGTCAGTATGTATGAAGCCAAGAACATTGCTGGCTCGTTCACCCTTTCCAGAAAAAGGTGACTTGATCATCTTACCCAGAAGACAGGATTCACAAGTTGACAACGATTCACAATCATTGATTTCTAAAATGCCCTATTGGGCTAACCTGTTTATCCTGTTTTTATTTATGTGACCTAGTCGGCAATGCCATAAATAGGCTTCATTGACATTAGCTAACTTAGGACGTTTATTAGAAGTGTACATTACATTCACAGGCAGTGATAGAGTATAAATGTCATGTGTCAATTGTCCACAAAAAATTTTAATACCATTCAAAATGATATCACAAAAATTTTCTTTTATTGATAAACAATAACCATTTTTGGCCAAAAGGCCTACAGAGATGATATTCATCAAAAATGCTGGACAATAATGACAATCATCTAATATGACTACTCTAGATTCAAAAACAAGCTTAATGACTCCTAAAGCTAGGACTGGAACTGATCTTCCATCTCCAACCTTCAGGAATCTTTCGCCATTCATGAATCTTCTACTAACTTGAAATTCCTATAACGAATTGCAAATATTAATTGGACTTCCGGTATCTAATACCCAAGCAGTAGAATCATAAACAGAAAAATTACAAGGTGTTATCATATAATTACTTTATGCAGCAACTGTTTGCTGCTTTTTCTTCCTAAGCCTGTTTGGATCAAGGGACGCTATGTAAGCCGAACAGTTCCGCTTCCAATGACCCATCTTTTTACAGAAGAAGCACTCTGCCTTGCTCTTATCGGCTTTATGCTTCTTAGTCTGGCTGGGCTTAGAGACCCCAGCACGAGCTTCCTGCACCTTCTTCTTCTTTCCTTTCTTAAAGGAAGAAAGTCCTGCAGAAGTCCCACCTACCACATTCACTGACTCCTTTTTGAGTTGGTGATCCTTCTCATAGGTCTGCAGTAAACCTAGCAAACCATGATAGGATACTTCAAGTTTAGTCATTCTATAATGACTAAGGAAGGTCAGGTAAGACTTGGGAAGTGAGTTCAAAATGGCATCCTTTCCCAATTGCTCGTGCAAAGGAAAGCCAAGTTTACTCAAGCGATCGATTTGTTCAACCATGTACAATACATGATCGGTCACCGATGCCCCTTCCCTCATGCAGGCATTGAATATAGCGCAAGAGGTCTTATGTCGTTCGACATCATCAGGTGTGCCGAAAGACTCCTTCAACATTTGAAGGATTTTCACTGGCTGCGCTTCCTCGAATTTACGACTAAACTCGTCATTCATCGAGGCCCTCATGATGCAGCGCACTGTAGTACGATCGTTGAGCCACTTCTGATAAGCATCTCTGATTGCACGTGGTGCATTGGCTGCACGTTCCTCAGGTGCAGGATCCGATATCACATACAAGATCCGTTCATACTCTAATACTATTTTCAACTTTCGATACCAGCTATCGAAGTTAGGTCCATTAAGCTTATCATTGTCTAATAGTGTTCGGAGGGACAATGAGTTAGCCATATCTGAAAAATAAAGAAAAAACCCAACTAATCAGTATATGATTTATTTAATCCTAAAGACTTGGACTTTAGTCTAAAGTTTTCTCCCACTATGTTAATCGAATTAATAGCCTCTACCTTTAACTCGAGGAATTACTTTAATTCCCTAGTGGGTACTAAAATCCGCATAGACTGCATACGGGCCCGAGGAAGGCTCGGCCAACCCATGTGCATCTAAGAGTAGGTACATTACCAATTGTTTCTCTAAACAATTTCTAGTAATCAATTTTGCCCCAGGTGGTAATCAGTAGGCGAAGGCCTTCACTAAAAATCCTGGTTAGGTCCAACCATTAATGAACTAACTCGATGACACTACCTAATGTATGATCAGGCCCGAGGAAGACTCGGCCAACCTAATCACAATTAGATAGCTCAAAAAGCTATCATATAATGAAGGATAATTCTAGTATTCAGAGGAACACTAGACGGAAGTGTCCTGCATGTTCAACTGTAATATTGGACCCATTATCATTCACCTTAATGGAAGGCTATGATCTAGTTATCTATATAACTTTATCATTTTAAGGACCTAATAATTTAGAGAATTTTAATTGATGTGACGTTGACCGATAATTCTAAATCCTCCCACTGACTTCACCAAGTCATACAAAGGACTAGCTCTTATTGGTCTATTAAACACCTAAATCAGTCACACTGATTTTTCTTAATGGCGTGGGTGAGTGCCAAGTCTCAAGGTACCTTAATCAAAACTTGATCGACCAAATTAGCCAGGTAAGAGAGATCATGGGAGGGTTACGCCATTAACCTCTTTTCTAGACACCAACTATGTTGGCCAGGTAAGAGGTAGCCCCAATTAAAAACCATGATCAAATGCCGACTTATCTTAGACACCAATTGATTTATCAAGTTGATTTAGGTTATCCTTGGGAACTCGGGCTCGACCACTGAGCCACAATCAGATCCAATTGAAATGTTTGGATATGATAAACTACAACTACTGAGTGTGATCATTTTATAAACCTTGATTTAGTCTAGTTCAACTATTGATTAGATTAAATCATGTTTCTTAAGTTAGTTCATTTCAATTTGATTTCATGATTAGGTCTAACCTAGTCAACTAATCTGATTGTGCTAACCCATGCCCCAAATCCCATGTTCAAATTTAAATTTTAATTCAAATTTCAAATTTTGAATTTTAAATCTTTAATTGAAATTCAAATTTTAAATTTTAAATTCAACATTTAATTCTTAATTAAATGTATTATGATCATGGATTCAAGGTGTCAATTTATTCCAAATACAAACAATTTATATTTAAATTTTGTGGTCATAATAAATTTAAAACTGAAATTTTATAAACATCTGCATAATTTCACAAAAATAAACTATTTATTTTATGATACAAATTAATCTCAATCTTGTGCTAGGACAACCTTTTCACTATAAGGGGTTAATCTTATAGCAGGACAACTTTATAATTCAGCACAAGATTGATATTTTATCATTAAATCTAGATCTAATCTAAATTTAAAAATTAAATCATGCATAATTCTAGATATTATAGACCCATTCCATCAGCCAACCTGGCTCTGATACCAGTTGAAGGGAGAATTTCCCGAGTTGTCTGATAAAATCGGACGCCAGGCATGAAAAATCAGTTTTAAAATTTTTATTTATAACAATTATAAATATTAAACATACTAATATGTAAAACATACCTCGATCCCGTAGCAGAAGTTGGATGAGGTATGCCGGATCTGGATCTGAATCCCTGAAGGTAGCTCTGCGAGGCCTGGATCTGCAGGTCCTCTACTTCGCACGCACGTCGAGCTTCGTAGGAAGGTAGGATGACTTTGATATTCGTGCAAAACATCTTTTGCAAAAGGGACCCTAGAAGAAAAGAAATTCCCTTTTCTTTTCTTCTCTTTCTTTTCCTTTTCCCTAACAGCAATCACTATTTTCTTTTCTCTCCCGTTTCTTCACGGCACGCCCGAGAGCAGTAACGCCTGAGTTTGATCCTGATCACAGAGGAAGAGGGAAGGCAGGAGAGAACGCCGGATCTGAGCCGGACTCCATACCACCAGAGAGAGAGAACTTCTTCCTCTCTCTTCTTCTTCTTCGCTAAATCAAGACTACCTCTCTCTGTCTGATGTTTTCTTCCCAAGAAAAAAAATTCTCTTCTTCTTCTTCTTTGAGGAAACGGTGGCCTACAAATAGGCCAATGCCGAGAGGAGTTAAGAGGCGTAAATGGCCGAGCATTATTGTATTCATTCGTTATCTAATATGAATGAATTTCATAACGTTTGTTTCAAAAACAACCATGGGAAAAAAACAGCGATTAATGCCGATAACTGCCGTATTTCAAAAATCAAATTGAACTGGAATGTAGCCGGTTCAAAACTGAACATTCCAGTCCAAACGGCAATCCAAATGGAGTCCGGATGGCGACATGGCGTGGTTTTGAAGCATCGGCGGAAAATTCTCTGTTTTCTCCCAGGGTTTCTCTCATCGCGGTTCACAGGACACTTCTTAAGGGTCCATAGCTTTTATCCATTGCGGTTCATAGGGGACGCTTAAGGTCCATGGGAGCTTAAGGGTCCACAGGTCCATGGGTTATTTAAATTGGGATCGGGTCAGCAGTTCAATCAATTGGGTTAGCCTACTTGGTTCTAAACCAAATTGATGGCCCAATTGAATGATTTTTGACCAAAAAAAATTCCACATGAGTCCGACTCATGGGAGGTTCAATTGGGTCCAGTCTCGGCTCGATCCAAGTCCGACTTAGATCAAAATAAATACGAAATTAAATCCCAATTAAATCATGATCGAGCTCAATTACTCTAATTAAGACCCAATCAAACCCAATCTCAACAATTGAGTCCTGATCAAGTTCCATTACATTAAATGAAACTTGATTGATCCTAAATACAGACTTAATTAGTTGTTCATCCATGAAATTTAGCATGTACCTCATGTTCAGTGCTAGCTGAACATAGACAGAACCAAATTCCAAATGACCCACAATTTAATTCTTAATTAAATTGGGTCAAGACCTTCCTACTTAGCTCGACTAATGTGCGTGACCCCGATAGGTTCGAACACTAAGCCGATAGTACATGGACTACTTCATGCACTAATCGAGGTGACCATCTAGCAATGTACCCGACGTCCGGATAAGTCGAATATGCAAAGCAACATTCAAGAACCTATACGTATGGTTATTGCATAATTCATCCCTATGACCATCGATGCTCAAGATAAGCTCAGAGTGGACTGTCGAACTCTGGGTCCGGTCATCCATAGTGTATTTCAAATAATCAAATCAAGCGACCTATCACTTGGTTTACCCTGGCCAAGGTTTTACTTAATCGAAATACAACGAGACATCAACTCCTATAATCTGAAGCGGTCAATCCCATCTTGACTCATACACAGACTTCGCGAGTACTTGACTGCACCCAGCATCCTTCCGATCCCTGAATTAGAAATTCAGGTCGTCCAGTGCCTAAGTACATTGAGTTGCTTTCAAGTCACCGTGACAGTCTCAGGTCTAAGGGGTACTTATGCCCATACGCTTTGCTAGCTAACTCCTGAGAGTGGAGTGCTACGCAGGTGAGCCACTGTTTAGTGACGATGTACTCCTACATCTCACCTGTATGCCATACAGTGTCTCCACACTTCTTGGTTTAAGAGGACAACCAACTAAATAGCACACAACGACCTATACTTGACTAGCTATCGTCTAATTGACAGCTCATCATTTGGTCGCGAACTGGTTTAAGAACTAAATGATAAAACCTCCTTTATCCACTAAATTAGTCCTAAGGACTTCATCACAATACACAGGAGTTCAATTTGAAGATGTAACACTTGTGATGAATAGAAAAATGCCAGAATAAATTTTTATTCATTTTAATAAAACATATACATACACCAATTTCTTACAATTAAAAAATTGGCTTTGGGACACAATTCCCAACAAGTTCCGCATCCTTGCCAACAGCAACCTGGTGAAGACAACTGCCATTAACAACACAACCAGTGGTTGTTTGCAATAAGAGATGTTAACAACCTGAGGTTAGGGTTTTGGACATCTAGATGAATGGGAAGGAAAGAATATTCAGCAAGAAAGGCTCAAAGAATAAGGGGTGAAGAAAAATAGTGAGAGCTCAGAGAAAATACAAGTTTCTCAAACTCCTAGAGGCCTCATGCCCACTTCGTCTTACACGAAGGAAAACAAAACAGCGAAGAAGGCAGCATTCTTTTATTCATTGTAAAATTCATCTGAGCAAATCTTAGGACCAGCCACTTTACGTAAGAATAAGTGGCAAATTTTTTTCAAAAAAAAAAAAAGAAAGTCCCCTACTTAAAAAATAGTTTACATAAAAGTCCCTATAAAGTTTAAAACAAGTCCAAACCCTCACAACTGCTAACATAAAACAATACCTAATGATAACTAGAGACTCAAATGACAACTAAAAGCTACTCATCTTTCATCCAAAGACTTTTGATCCTTTGTCAGCGCCTTTGGTAAGTCTTGAAAAGGCTCCATGATCTCCATCACATTCCCTATCTCCATCTCCAAGGGTTCAGCTTCTTTCCCTTTTGATGGTTTATATAGATCCTTGGCAACAAGATAATTCAAAAAAGGCCCCTTCAACAAAGAATGGAATCTGGATGACAAACTTCTAATAAGTCAATCTTTAAGAATGAGTATTGCAATATGTGCCCTCTTGATCTCTTGTGGAATGAAACAAGGGTTTCTTTGATTACAAGCACAAATACACAATATAGCATCAATTACTTTGCTTTAGGGCCTTTTTGTATGTATTTGATGGAAAACTATTTCATTCCATGCAAACTTGCAACCTCTAGAAACACCAACATAAACCATGAGACGGACACAAGGAGCATTAGGAAGAACTAAAGCAAGCACAAATATCTCCATGACACCCCTCGCCCCCTCTCCCCAAAACCATTCCCCGCTCACCTTAAAGAAAAACATAAAAGAAGCCGAAAGACAATTCTTGCTCTACAGCATAGCCAAGGCTTGAAAAAGATTTTTGATGAAATCTAACTCCACCACTGAGCCACAGCAAATCCTGGTAGGTTTAAATAGTGCCCAGGCTAGGCAATACTTCCATAGATTAAATGTTTTAATTATGATTAGAAGAGCTAATCCTAATTGATCTTGTAATAGGTCTGCCGCAAAACAGATGCATTTTTTTCTCAAGTGATTCATATTGTCAAGTTCACCCATTCCAAAATTCATTGAGATCAATTGATCAGCAGCAGCCAATATATCTCATGGCAACAGAAATATAAACTAGCAATGCACCCAACAGAAACATTGCATGATCATTGATGAGAATAAGAGGGACGTAAATAGAACAGAAATAAAGCTACCAACAGAACATTTTAATATTCTTTAGTGGCCCTATACCTATATATTGGACTAATTTCTTGTGATTGATTTAGCCAGAAATTATAGAAACATAATGTAGAGCAACATGTCATGAAATCTATTTGACAACAAAAATTTGTCGTATGTATACAGAAAAGCATATCTCATTTGTCTTAGATGGTAGAATAATCTGCCAAGGAAAATGTCCTAAAAAGAAATAAAGCCTATCACCAGATTGAAAATTCAATTGAAAGAAGGGAGAAGGGTCCAAATATGTTCCCATGTCTTCCAAATCAATGTAAACTAACTTATTTAACATTTAACCCATGCATCTCTGTATTTAGATTGCTCACACCATGGGTTTAAATCCCATGGGACAAGGGTGTCCTAGTTTCTCCATGGAACAGGATGCCCCATTGTCCTGCCCCATCCCGGCAGCTGTCTTGATTATACATCTTAGTAAATATCCTCCATCTCTCTCCCCTTATTCTTTCCTTTCTTTCTTTCTTTCTTTCTTTTTCTTCTTTCTTTCATTCCTTTCTTTCTTTTTCTTCTTTCTTTCATTCCTTTCTTTCTTTTTTTCTCTACCTTCCTTTCATTCCTTTCATTTTTCTTTTCTACCTTCCTCTCTTTCCTTTCCTTTTTCTTTCATTTTCTTATCCCTTTAATTCTTTTTTCCTTTCTCTTCTTCTTTCTCATTCCTTTCTTCCTTCTTTCCTTCCTTTTTTTTTTCTTCTCCCTTCCTTTCCTTCTTTCCTTTTACTTCTTCTTCTTCTTTCCTTTCACTTTTTCCTTTTCTTCATTTTTCCTTCCTTTCTTTTTATTTTCTTTTTCGTCTCTCCACGTATGGATGGGTTTTGGAGTCCCGACACCGTCTCAGTCCCATTTTTTCACAAGAATGTGACGAGACGATCAGGATGCCAGCATCCCGCCAGGACTTAATGTTGGCTCACGCTACCTTGGTTCTAGAGATGAGGATGTCATAAGCAAGACTAAAAAGTGCATTAAATGGAGACGCCTCTAGCATCTTGTTGGATTCGTTTGATGCCTAAAAAATTTTCTAACATGGAAATAAAACAAGGAAAACCCATGATCCAAATGGGGTGGCATCAAATCAGCAGAACTAGGACTGTTGTTGTTTCTTCATCACAGTTACTTTCCGGTCTAGACTTGTTCTCACATATATAGTGATAAGCATGTGCACAAGTTAGATGGATTATCATGGTACATAGTGGTGTTTTAAAATACAGTGTATGTGGCTACATATGCGAATGCAATCCCTTGATTAAATTTCATTTCTTGCATCCAACTACTAAATGTCATTAGACCGCATGTAGGCCAAAATGGTGGTCCATTGTTATGCATCTCCATGTGAATAGGGCAAGGTGAGTTTGATGGTTAGGTTGCATGGGGATTTCAAGCTAACTAGCTACATAATGGTTATAACCATGGATTGCTAAACCATGCCAAACCAGTCAGTCTAGGGCATGCTGAACCAGACCAGTCAGTTACTGGCACGGTTCAGCCTCTAAATTCGAATTAGGCTTATAAATTCATTTACCAACTCAGGTTTTCTTCTCGATCTCTCTCTCCCATTCGCCCACACAACACACTCATCTCACCCTCGCCAACTAATAGGTAAGCCCTCTATTGGTTCGATCACTTCATTCAATCTCCCCCACCTGTTCATTCAATCATTCGAAACTCGAGACCTTTGATGGGTCTCATTCGCTTCGCCTCGTCGCCAACACCTCCAGTAAATTCCCCACCTCACTCCCTCCCCCCCCAACTCCACCCTCCCTCTAAACTCAAGGAAACCCTAGGTAGGGTTTTTGAGAACTAGCCGATTCACCCACCACAAAGCTCAAAACCCTAGCTTTCCTCTTGGGCCTTCTCCCTCCCCATGGTTCCAGTACGTCGCAATTCAGCACGATATGGACCAGTCATCAGCCAGAATGCCTGTCACCTATCGGTACCTTTCTTCCCACCTTAGTTATAAAATTAGCATGTTAGTTATGTTATAGATATTGCTATTAGGTATGAAGTACTAAGTTGCTATCAGTTCATACCGAACGGTCCGGTTCGGTGGTGGAAAATGGTTCAGGCCCCATAGGGGCCAAAACCTAACGGTGCCGGGCCGGAACCGGCCAATACTAGATGCATCCGATATAGCTAGAAACCGGTGCGAACCGGTCGGTTTGCACTAGTTCGCCACAGCGCGCGGCGCGCGCGCTATGGGCAGCACGCCCGCGCGTGCTGTGTTATGTAGATTGGTTCGGTACCGGTCCAAAACAGTTCGGGCACCGACCAGTACGGTACCCGATACCGGTTCGGCAATTCTTGCACCCGACCATGTCACATGACGTACAATACTATGGCCACATAGTCAAAACACATCCTTCAGACATCAGGAGTACAAGTTGACTTAGTATAATTAATATAGCCTTGCATGAATCAAACAATACATAAGAGAACCCATGGTGCATAGAGATCTAATTGATACTTACAAAATCCAGACTCTTTTATATTTTTTTTTTTTCTAAGATTTTCTTGACTATGAAAAGCAATTTTGGCATTGTTATGTATTTGAAAATTTCTAACATGTTGTAGTAAGTGTTTTCTCATTGATTTTATCACTAATAAAATTCAATTTGCAGAGGATTCATAGTGTGAGGTGCTTATAAAAGCCAAACATATACTTTTGGGGCTCCAAGCATATTTAATTACCATTATATAACTACCAAAGTTGACTAGATTGAGGAGATAATATATATCCACCAAGAAGGATGTGCATATATCAACAATTATGCGACTCATCAATTTTATCATGAACAAAATTCAATTTGTAGAGGATTCACAGTGTGAAGTGCTTATGAAAGCCAAACATTTATATAAGGCTCAAAGCGTATTTAATCACCACTAATATAACTACCAAAGTTGTCTAGATTGAGGAGATTATATATATATACACACATATGCTGAGAAGGATGTGCATATATCAACAATTATGCACCAACCATCGACATGGTGTGTGAATCATATAAAACTTTGATTAAAACAAGCAAAGCATGTAATGTTTAGAACTTGCATCTTATCTGTCGCATAGGATGCAATTGAAGCATCCATGCTACATTAATTCAATGTATGTGAAGCCTGCAAAAACATCTACAGCAAGTAACATTGGTTCTTCACCACAATTTGGAATTGGCTTGCCTCAGTGCAAACCATCTATCTGGTTACATTCCTAACATAATCATTCACTCTATGCTTTGGATACACAACAACATACTGTCTCATTTTCAGCAGTTGAAAGAGAAACCTGGGAAATAATTCATATATTAAAAAGAAAGGAAACCATGAAAAGCAGATTTTGGGTCCATATCAAGTGAACTAGCTGGCCCAAATATATTGCAGATTAGAAGAAGCTATGCATATAATGGCATAGTTTTGTAGCATAGAGCAAACCAAATTATGGACCTATAAAAATGTGAATTGAATTCGCATATAAGTGGCAGAATTCTGTATGCATGTTTATACAGCAAGCCTTATGGACCATGAAAGAGAAGGGAAGAGAAATTGATGGCTGGTAACTATCTAGATTCTGCTTTAAGAGATTGTTCTCCATAAGCACACAAGTCATCACGCACCAATTCACATCCAAATATCACATAATACTGAAAACAGTCCTTCTCAACTGCATGAGATGCTAAAGGTGCAAGAGAATACCAATGAAACTGAAGCATGTCCAGTGAAGCAATATCCATCCTCTTCCGTGATATGTTGATATTCTCCTGAACATAGCTGCCCGTCATCTTAACTGGAGGTGGCACCCACTTTGTAAGACTGCAGCACATGATTTCTGAAGTAAGTCTAAACATGGTCAACATGCAAGAATCTACTGCTGATGCATGGGCATGAGATCTCTTGGAGACCCACAACAACTAGGTATTGCATTAGTAGATTGAATAATGAGAAATTACTTGATATGGTGCAAACAGCCCAGGCATGGCTGCATGATTGTGTGTGAGACTGTGAGCAACACCTCATATAATTGCAGAGTCTTTTTTATTTAATACATATCTTTCAAGCTCACCATTTTAATTAGAAATAAACAAAAGAAGCAAAAAACTGAAAAAGCAATAAGTATACTTAGGGTGTGTTTGGTTCGCAACCGGAATCAGAATTGGAATCGGAATGGATTTTAATTGGAGTCGGAATGGCCATATCTGGTAATGGGATTTGAATACTAGGAAAAAGTAGGGATTGGGTTTTGGAGGATTGGGACATATTCCCATTTCCTCCTAAAATCAGAACGAAAATGGGACTACTCCAACCAAACAGCTGGAATGGAAGCCACTCGTTCTCATTTTCATTCCAAAGTCCAACTCTCCCCAACCAAACATGGCCATAAAAGTTTACATACATACTAAAAATCAGGTGAGACAATATCGAATTAGATGCATGCATGCACTCGCGCAAAGTGTTATTTGGAAAATAATGTTTTGGTAATCCAAGCTCATTCAGCATTCAGCATATTCAATTATAGAGTATAACAATCCAGATATTGCTTAGAACTTAAGAAACATCTTTATGCGAGTGAACAGGCAAGATATGATGGGGAACGGAACTATGCTATAAGTAGGTTCTATATGATTTGGCTATATAGTGCAAATATGAATTGGTAGGTGTGATTTAACTAACTCCAAAGTTTCCTTCAATTCATAACACTTTAATCTCCATAAAAATGATAAACAGAGAGAATGCAAGTTCCAACTCACCCCTTAACTTCTTCAAGCAACTCTGGTGGGCGCTCTCGACGAACTCTGTTGATGAAAATACCATACAAGTCCTCCGCAGGCCCATCTGCAAAGCCAAAGCATTCAAAATTCAGTTTCACTTACAATCTCCACCGTAGAATGCACACAACAAGCACATTGAGTAGAACTGTTCGTTAACATATCTCCCATTCTATTCAATTATTTCAACACCCCATATATATTACTATCCAAATTTTGTAAAAGAACGGGAAAAAAAAATCACTGAAGACTAAGGAATAAAACATGCCTAGTGAAAATTGAGATTTTTTCGGTTGCCAGCGTCATTAAAAGAAAAGATGGGGACTTTCGGAATTAGGAATCAAGGTTTCAGAACTTCTAATTGGAAAAAAGGGGGAAAGCAGTATACAGTGGTCGGCCATGTCGAAGGTGGTGAGGCCGGCGTCGGCGTGGCGGAGCATGGCCTCAACGGCAGCGTCGCGGTCTATCCGTCCCCACCCGCCGCTCGTCTGCCACATCCCGTTCAGCACCCGGCATATCGTCAGCGAGTCGCTGCGATTACTCACAGTCGCCACCCGCGCGCTCCTCTTCTCCTCCTCCGTCACCGTCGCACACCGAACCGGTCGCCTATGCCACCGGCGACCGGTCGCCGGCGATGCCGTTGTGGGGTTGCGGCAGAGGAGGAGGCAGGGGTGGTAGGCCGCACAAAAAGCCGACATCGTTTCACGGCGGAGGAGGGGAAGAGAGAGGAATGGATAAGATTAAACAGATTTGGCGCCCCGCTTCGGCCCTCAGCCATTAAAAAAATAAATAAATAAATTACAAACCTCCATAAAATTTATGCGTATTATATTGCATCAAGCCGTTTGTAAAGTTTGCACTTGCATCCAATTAAATAAATTAATGGTGCTAGTAATTATTCTTGAATAAAAACGAGGATGCACATATATATTTTTTATATCTTTTGATAGTTGCCATGTTATTTAAGATTATTTTAGTCTTTTTTTTTCTAGTACGGTATTTTGGTCTTATTTAAGATTAATAGTTTGACTAATATCATGTTAAATTATGATTAAAATATTGGATAAAAATAAACTTTAAAAAAATAAACGTAGTTTTTTCAAACTATTAGATGTAAGTATAATTTATTCCTAATTTTAAGAGATTTTTTATAATTTACTCTAAATGGTTTAGCCAATTAAGACCCACTAATAAATCTCGAGTAGGCTTGCTCATGTGCCACATCTTGGGCATCCCACGATTCTTTTCCAATGCAGAAAAAAGTTGTGACAGGTTATTAGTTTAGCCAATTGGTTGTCGTTTAAAAAAATATGCAAAAAAAATTAGAATGGTAGTAGAGTCGGACTAAGATGGACCGGTCAATGCACAAAGGTAAGAAATTTTTGTAATTATGTTCGAGAAAGAAATTATACTCTACACTATGTGCACCACATATCTGCGTACCACATCAATCACCTGATCTGGCTACTGTGAGCCTCATTCAATATGTGCTTGTCTCGATGATTGGCCCATAAGAACTAGACCAGATGGTTGGCATTGTACGGTGTGGGATATAATCTCTATTTTGTCTTCTCAACAAAACCCCATTATGGCCTATTTGTCTCCTCGGCCCTCGCTCCGAACAAGAAATTATATCCTACACTGCATGCACCAATGTGATTGTCACTAAGATAAGTACTTGATGAATAGGGGTAGGGCTGTCAACGGGCCGAGCTGCTCGGGCTCGGCTCAGGCCCGGCTCGGTAAAAGCCCGGCTCGGGCTCGGCTCGTTAGTCAAACGAGCCCGAGCCCGAGCCCAAAATGAGGCCCGTTTAAATCCGAGCCCGAGCCCGAGCTCGAGCCCGAGCAGCTCACGAGCCCAAACGAGCCCAACCAATAACCCATTCCCTCCACCGACCACCTCCTCTCTTTTTATTTTTTTTTCTTCTCCTTCCTTCTGGGTTTTTCCAGAATCTTCCCGGCTCCCGCACCCGGTGTCAGTGTGGCGGTGTCCCTCCCCCGAGTCCCCTCTCGCCTTCCTCCTCCGCCGACCACTGCCGATGCCTCGCTGCCTCCTTCCGCTGCCTGGGAAAGAAGCACGCGAGGCCCCTCCCCCTCTTTCTTCTCCGTTTCTCCCCCTCCCTTTTCCTCTCTTTGCCGACTCCTCTACCGGCGAGACTACGATAGAGGAGGGGATGAGAAGCCCTCCTCCACCGGCGAATCAGGAAAGGAGCCGAGGAGTCCCTCGCACGGGAGGGTCGGGCCACGGCCGGCGGCGCCCGCGGCCGAGCTCGCGGCTTCCTCAGCCGTGCCTGCAGCCGACGCCCGTGCCGGCGGTGCAGGTGCTCGCGGCCGAAGCCGGCGGCCGCCGCACGCGATGAGGTGAGTCTATTCTTCTCTCTTTTTTTTTTCTTTTTTTCTTTCTTTCCTTCTTTCTTCTCTTCTTCTTCTTCTTTTCTTTCTCTCCTTCGTTCTTCTCTCCGACGACAAACCGTCGGGACTCGGAACCGAGCTCGGCTGCTCGTTGTTCTCTCCGACGGGCGACGGAGATGGGGGCAGGGATGGGGATAGGGATGGCCGGCTTCTGGGTTCTTCTCTCCGACGGGCGACGGAGATGGGGGCCGGATGGGGATGGGGCGGGCTCGGGCTCGCCGCTCGGGCTCTGGCTCGGGCTCGGGCTCGGGCAAACGAGCTTTACGAGCCCGAGCCCGAGCCGGGCTGTGCCACCCGAGCCCGAGCCGGGCTGTGCCACCCGAGCCCGAGCCCGAGCCCAATACAAGGCTCGGTACCGAGCCCGAGCCCGAGCCAGGAAATTTGTGAAACGAGCCGAGCCGAGCCTGCGAAGGCTCGGGCTCGGCTCGGCTCGTTAACAGCCCTAAATAGGGGCTACAAGAATGAGATGAGGTGATTGGCATGGTACATATGGTGTACGGTATAATTTTTCAAAGGAGAAATTATATCCGACACCTTATGCACCAATGTAGTCATGCACCACGCCAATCACCTCATCTTGTTTCTGTGAGCTAATCATCTAGACGAGTGCAAGATAAATGAGGCCTACAAAAATGAGATGAGGTGATATTGGTCATGCCAAAGGTGGTGAAGCCAGCATCAGTGTGATGGAGCATGGCATTGACAGCGGCATCGGGGTCGATCGTCCCCCACCCTCCTTTCGCCTGCCACATCCCATTGGTCACGCGGCATATCTGTAGCGTCTCGTTTGTTGTTCGCTAGACACGCCCAGCCATCTCGCTCGCCTTTGCGAATCAGACAGGAGGGAGGCATTGGATTCTAAGCGCATCCATTTGAGTGGATGAGAAATTGGAGCCGAAGAGATGATAGCCGGCTGTCGCAGCTGTAGCCATTCTGTTGTGCAGATAGAAATTAGGGGGCAAACGAGCAAGAGAAACTACTGATAAAGGCAACAACGAGAACGCTAAGGACAAAAATAGTCGTGGACGAGGGAGACATTGTATCTCTTCCAAGATGCACTTGTCAATTTCTGGGTATACTGGTAAATTACCTACAAGTATCCTGAAAAAAATCATATAGGGTGGTATATATAGGGTGGATACCAGAGAAACAAATATAGAGTAGGCTTGTAATTTTGCTACGTTTCTTCCAGTGCCCATCTTAAAGAAGAAACCAAAACTCAGAAACTCCTAAGTCTTTAGTCTCGTGCTTAAAAAAAATGAAAAATGAAATGATTGCATGTGGCATTCTTTTTTTTTCCCTCGTTTCCAAAATATGCATTTTACCTGTGCAAGCTAAATGGCTAAGTAATACACACCAAGCAATTAGTTATCTAGCAAGCCAATACATACATCTAAATAAATCAATATATAGTTTCTAAAATATAGTATTTACCAGTATATAGTACACAACCAAGTAATACACATTTACTAAATTACTTATATAGAACCCGATACACACCTCTAAACAAATTAAAACAGTTTCCAGAACATCATGTTTACTAATACATACCATATAAATGATGATTCATGCTTGTCAACTTTCTGATACATACTGTAAGTTTATTTAACACACCCAATAGTGATCCAATACACACCTCTAGGTAAATTAATATACAGCTTCGAGAACATACTTTTTACTAATACACACTAAATGACCAGATGATACACATCATCTAGCAAGCTAATACACACCTCTAGGTAAATCGATATATAGTTTTCAAAATATGTTGTTCATCAGTACCGGTACATAGTCTTCTAGATTTATTTAATATAAAAAACTATATACATACCATACTGTAGATTCCATGAAATATTAAGTGCAAAGATCTTAGAAAAGAGAAAAAAATTTGGAGGAGAAAAGCACTTGGAAAGAGAAGAAAGACCTCATGAATGGAAAGATAGCTTGATAAGAAAAAGGATAAATGAAGAAGCTTGTCGAGGAAAACAAATGATGCAGATGGTTTCTCTTCGTGAACGATTTCTCTTAGCGCATGCAATTTTTTTAAGTTACAGGATTGATGGACTCTGTTAATAAGAGAAGTTTGGTCCTTAGTTGACTTTTGGGTTTCCTCTTTAAAATCGATGCAAAAAAAATATGGTAAAATAGGAGTCCCATCCTGTATGATATCCTATAGTACCCCTCTCAATTCTCACTTGCTTTGTAGTTTGCACATCATCACTCAAAACACTCCACTTTTTGCTGCAATTTTTGGTACAAACTTTCTATTCAAAATCCACATAAGTTGATCTTGAAAGCATCGTCATTCTCATTTTTGTCAGTGCTCTCAAAATTTTGTCCATGTATTAATTGCAATTACGTGAATGATTGATCGTGATCATTTACACCAGGCAAATCCTACTTCTATTGAGCTTATATAATAAATTTACCATGTTTCGAGAGACTAGGCATATGCTCTAGGAGAAAAAGTTATTGCCCAGAGTAAATATCAAATCTCCAGTGATAGCCTTACATTTTTATTTTTTTTAAAAAAAGGTCCTTTATATATTTGATGGTGAGTGACACAGTCGGGGATGGGTGTTGCTGAATTTTTGTGGATGATGTTTGAAACTCTCTCTCTCTCTCTCTCTCTCTCTCTCTTTCCTTTGACAATGGTAGCTAGGGTTCTTGGATGGAAAAGGGAGGAAGAAGAAGATGGGAAGATGGCTAATTGATACCAATTGGGTCAGGGGATGGCGGCTGAAACTTGAAAAGGTGCTAGAATTGGGTTAGAGGTGGATGGAGTTGGTTTGGACCCAAAGACGAGTTGGGTTTGGACGTGGGAAGCTTGAGGACGTGAATGGATGAGAAGTCCTATTGGAAGGACTCTAGATGGCTTTGGCATGAGCAAAGGAAGGGGATTGGTGGAGTGGGATTTGGATAAGAGGAGAAAACTAAGGATTAGGATCAATCCTAGGGTGGGCGTGAAAGGAAGATGAAGTCTCACCAAGAAAAAGAGAAAACACTTCTCTTACGTGAAGCACTTAAAATTTCTCAAAAACATCTAATCTGAAATTTATTCTTCAACCTCTCCTTTATATAGAGTAAGAGATTGGGCTAAATTGGACTCTTACAATCTGAAATTTAAAGGACTTCTTCTCTAATTAGGACTCCTACTTTAACAAGGACTCTTTTAAATTTAATTTAAACATTTGACTTACTCAACCAAATTTAAACTAGATTCCTAATAGGACTAGGACTCCTTATGGTACATGGAAAAGAGTCCAAATCAACTAAAACTCTTCCTCAAATGCCACATGAAACAAATCAGCAAACTCCTAATCAATTAAGAACTCCTCAACACCATGGACTCAATTAAATTAGGACTCGAGCTCCTGCACCTTAATTAGTGAGACTCAAAGAAAGGGAATTTTGCTTAAAGATCCAGTTAAGTGCATAGAAACACTGAGACCGACAAAGAGATGGAGAAAATGTTGGATTAGTGGGTTTCAATCCAAGTTAGGAAAGAGGAGGGAGGAGGGAGGAGGGTCGGTGAGGTGAGAATTTTTCTTTATCCTTTTAGTCCTTTCATAAGAAAAATAAGAGCAGCTTAAGTGGGGTACCAAAAGAGTAGTTTAGGTATAAATTAGTGTGAAAGATTTCGTACCAAGGAAACATTGAAGCTTCTATATATATAGCCACTAGGAAGATAGTTATATGTTAGATAGCTTATGCTAATTGTTAATTAATTTTATGATGGAATGTGTCTATGTTATTTTTAGATTCACATTATTGACATGTGATATTTACCCTTTTCTATCAAAAAAAAATGTCCATTATTACTTATTTCATTAGCATATGCCGCTTTATTTACTAGATTTAAAATTGAATGCGATGTTGGTCTTGAAAATTTCAAGAAAATGTTAAGATATTTCCTGATTTTTTTCTTTTTGCCACAGATTTAGTAATCCCGTTGAGTTCCCAAGTATAAATGCTTAAATAGTAGAACGTCCATCAAGATACTAATAATAGTTACAATACATAATTTCTTAGGCTATGTTTCTTAGTTGGATAGAAAATGGAGGCATAGATTTCCATATCTCTGAGTTTCCCTCCAAAGTATTGTTATCCCTAGGTTTAGTCCAAAACTAGTTTAGTTCGAGTTATGTATCTTATTCCTAGTACTTCATGAAAGATAGTTACTTAGTTGAATGAGATGTTAAATGGAAAATGAGTGATTAAACAGGAAAAGGGTACAGAGCAAATCGTTCTTTTTCTATGAGATTCAAAAAAAAAATATGTACTTAATCGCCTCTATAAAATATTAGTATTTCTTTTCAGTATCTTTCAACCAGAGACTAAGATCAAAGTAAACTAGAAGTTTTTTTATTAGAAATTTTTGCAACTACACCCAATTGACACATTCCACGTGGCTAAAACTATATTTCCACTTGCCCTAGTAGCCGAATGCATGAAAAATTTGAGATTCATGAATGATCCTATGATAACTTTTAATAAACTAATGGACACCTTATCTACATGATGGATCAAATCAAATCTCAAATTTCTTTGTGCATTGTACCTTGGCTAAAGGGGAAATAAAATTTTCACTTCTCAACAAACCTAAACTGCCCCGTTTTAATGGGTCAATGGACTCTTTGGTGAGACCAAAGCATCAAGGCATCCACGGGTTATTTATTCCTCTACTATGTTCTCATTCAAATGTAGCTACAAAAGACTATGAGAAGGAAGTTTAGATCTATATAAAGTAGTTAGCAGCTCCTAAATTTTTAGTATGCACTAAAATCCAAGCGACTATCATTGTTATATTTTGACTAATTTTCTTGGTTTTTATCTTCCCTTCAATTTCAAAATACTTGCCAAAAGTTCATTCTCTTAATCAGTGGTGGTCGTTGCTAATGCAAAAAACAGAAAATTCCAAAGTTGAGAAATACTTGAAATGGTTCAAATACACACACACACACATATGATGGCAGAACACCTCATATTCATAATGATCTAATCGGTGAAAAGGTAATAATTCTCTCAGCCCTCTTAACTTGAAACTCTTAAAAAATTTTAAAAAAATAAAAAAGTTGGCAAATATAGAGTCTAGGTCTCCTTTTATTTTATTAATAAATAATAAATTAGTTGTATAGCCTCTTTTTTTATTAATGAGGTCTGTTCTTGCACAATTTAGGTTGGATTCTTCTTCTAGTTAAAAGAGAACACTACTTTTCCGAAATAGACATGATCAATGAAAATAAAGTCCACAGAACTTGTTGGCCAATGGTAGCTCCACCATTTCATGCACTTCTCTTCAGCTCATTAAGAGCGGGATCAAGAAGGCATTAAGAGATGCTCTTGGCCCAACCCTAGACACGATAACATCCTTTTTCAAACCTGCTCCCACTTAACTGCTTTCCTACAAAAGTTTAGGCAATTTTGGAGTTTTGTGGGTAGAGCAATTTGTATTTCATGTTATGATTAGTTCGATTTTGATTAAATTAAGTGAAGGAGTATTAGCTATGAAATATTATCGTACAATATAATTATTTGTTTATTAGTTAATGTGGAAGTTCAACTTGATATCAGGTAGTGTGATACTACTACTTCTAGCTTGAAGTTAACTATATTGGTGACAAGTTAGGATTCATTCATAAGTTGTTTTAAGGCTTGGATTTTATATTCTTCGAGATTGAAATATGTATGACAATTATGCATGAAACTATTATATAGAAGAAAAATATATTTAAGAATGAAATTTAAGAGTTTTTTCTTTGTTTTACTTGGAACTCGAATCTCTTAAGAAAATTTAGAAAAAATAAAAAAGTTGGCAAATATAGAGTCTAGGTCTCCTTTTATTTTATTAATGAATAATAAATTAATTGTATAGCCTCTTTTTTAATTAATGAGGTCTGTCCTTGCACAATTTAAGTTGGATTCTTCTTTTAGTTAAAAAAGAATACTACTTTTCCGAAATAGACATGATCAATGATAATAAAGTCCACAAAACTTGTTGGCCAATGGTAGCTCCACCATTTCATGCACTTCTCTTCAACTCATTAAGAGCGGGATCAAAGAAGGCATTAAGAGATGCTCTTGGCCCAATCCTAGACACGATAATATCCTTTTTCAAACCTGCTCCCACTTTACTGCTTTACTACAAAAGTTTAGGCTATTTTGGAGTTTTGTCGGTAGAGCAATTTATATTTCATGTTATGATTAGTTCAATTTTGATTAAATTAAGTGAAGGAGTATTAGCTATGAAATATTATCGTATAATATAATTATTTGTTTATTAGTTAATCTGGAAGTTCAACTTGATATCGGGTACTGTGATACTACTTCAAGCTTGAAGTTAACTATATTGGTGGCAGGTTAGGATTCATTCATAAGTTGTTTGAGGCTTGGATTTTATACTCTTCGAGGTTGAAATATATATATGACAATTATGCATGAAACTATTATATAGAAGAAAAATATATTTGAGAATGAAATTTAAGAGTTTTTTTTTTGTTTTACTTGAAATTTGAAATTTTAGATCTTTTTAAATTACAATGCAGATTGGTATTTTGATTGAAAATCATTTAGTAAATTCTAAGAATATTGGTGGTTTGAATTATTTTATAGCTGGTCAACAATATGCACTCTGTGATTTGGTAATATTGATGGTTTTTCTTGTTAAGAAGATCTCGTTGTTAAAGAAAAGGAATAGTATTTTGATTCTTGACTGATATGGATATCATTGTATTATTAGTAGGTTCTTCTACTATAAAAAAAGGAGGAGAAATCTATCATCTCAAATCTAGGATTAATGGAATGTTGGTTATGCATAAATTATCTTGGATTTAGAATATTTTAGTATAGATCTCTTTTCTTTTTAGATTTGTAGCTTATGCTTTTGAAAGAATTCGAGAATAATTAGCACTCTTGAAGAATATATTATGTTCGGATGTCCTACTGTGGATACAGTGTGGTAGTTTATGATCTTGTGATAGATTAATTAAATTAACATTAGTTGATGTTTTGACACAAAAAAAATCATGTTGCAAATTATGGATATGATTCAGAATTGGAGGAATTGGATTAATTTATTTGTCTTGAGAACGAAAAAAAAAGCTAAGAAAAAAAAGGGAGACTTACTAAAAGGATGAATAGTTGATAGACTTATGATGTTTTGAGTAGATCCTCTATGTTAAGGTAGACTAGTCTCTTTAGTTCAAATAGTCTAGTAGATCTGCAAGATCGTGTATGTTTGCAATACTGCAAACAAAAATATTTTTCTTTTTGAAAGAATTGATCTCAATATAAAATTATAGAGCTTATATCTTGATGAAATTTTCTATAAATCTTTGAACCAGATTGTTAGATTTTTTTTTAAAAAAATTACAAATTAAGGCTATGAGTTGATCATGGATCACCATAAGTGAAATGATAGTGAAATTTCATGAGAGGCCTCAATGAGTTCAATCTAGAAGACAAGATTCGAGAAGGTTGAATATGCTTATGAGTAAGTTAATCTAGAATTTTTCTCATCAGAGAGTAGAATTAATATTCTTAAAAGAGAGATCAATATCAAATTGTAGAAAGGAATTGTCAAGAGAATTTAGAGTTGGCTTAGCTCAAATTAGATATAAAATATAATTACTTGATCATACGATGGTACAAATATGGCAATTATCTTGAGGATTAATCATGATCTAGTGTACTTGGAAAGTAAGGATAAAATTTTGTTTGGATATTATTAAAAAAAATGTTGATGATCTGGAATCATTAAGAAATTTTAAAGAATATTAATTAGAGTTGCGCAGCGAAAGTATGGTGGACTGAGTCATTTTAAACTGGTCAAAAATATTGACTGTATTTTGGTAACGTGTCATGATGAAAGATTAGATTGTTCAATAAAGAAGGCCTTTAATTGTACTTGGAGGCGATTTCCACGCAAGCTGCAATAATTGGAGGCCTTCAATTGTAACTAAATAGAATCATGTGATGGTCGTGTTTTAAAGGAAGGTTAGGCTACTTTCATTTGTTAGCTTTCATATAAGTGTGCCTCTGTTTGCTCTCCAAAGCCACCTAATTAACTCTTTGCAAGGAATATTAACCTTTTTAAAAAAATATATTATTCAATTAGTTTATTCTATCTAATTCCGGGAGATGACCTAGCTTTTCTGCAATTTTTCTCTTTACAACTTCACTGATTATTTACCAGTTGCCACCAATTAATCCTACAATTTCTCTTTTTTTTTTATCTTTACAGTTTTGTTACTCTTCGGCTACGTACTATGCAATTGTTCAGCATGCTTATTCATCATTATGAAACTATTAATTTTTTTTTTTGTTTCCATCGTATTTAGTTGCATTTCATGTTTATACATCTTTATTGAATTTTATGCAAAATAGGTTAATGTCTATGATGGATAGCAATGAAAACATGGTTGAAGTTTAAAGTGTACTTCGTTGTAGTAGTTCTCAAGCTATAAAGCCCTATAATACAGATAGCTCCAAAGAGAACAAAGAGAAGGTCGGAGATATAGAATCAATATAGTGAGGTAGAAAACCAAAAAGGCCAGGCTAAATGCAATTATTACCATTTTATTTTTTCAACTGATCCTAAAAATGGAACAAGTCATCTTCACAAATATACAAAGAATTGTAAAACAAAAAAAAATATCTTGAAAGTAAACAAAAAATATTGTGACTTCAAAAGATGGTATTGCATTGAACGAGTTAACTCCATATTCATTGATTGGAAAAGAAGCCGTAAGGACCTCGCAAAGATGGTAATTCTACAAGAGATGCTATTTACAATAGTTAAACACCCAGCTTTTTAGATGTTTATTAGGAACCTTAGACCAGACTTTCATATTGTTTCAAGGATAGCATTGGCTTTTGATTGCTTTAAAACTTATGAAAAGAAAAAAATGAAGACTTAAAGATTTGTTCAAGACAAACTGTGGAAGAATCATCTTAACATCGGACATGTGGACATCAAATCAGACATTGGGATACATGTGTCTCACTGCACATTACATCCCTAATTATTGGAAACTTAAAAAGCATATTATCAATTTTAAGTTGGTTCATTCACCACATACAGGCTTAGTCATTAGTGATTGTATAGCTAGCTATATTTTATCTTGAAATATTGAGAGAAGATTGGGTTCAATTATTCTTGATAATTTGTCAACAAATACAGTTGTAGCAACAGAACTTCAAAAACAATTTAGAAAAAAATTATATTTGAATGGTAAATCCTTTCATGTGCGTTGTTGTACACATATTCTTAATTTGATTGTGAAAGATGGGTTGAAGATAGTGGAAGGTGCTATTCATAGGATTCGCAAGGTTGTTAAATATATAAAATCATCTCAAGCAAGTTTGGAATTACTTATGGGAATTGTGAATGGTAAAAAAAAGGATATGCATAGATGTACCTACTTGTTGGAATTCTATGTACCTCATGTTAAATGATGCTATACAATTCAAAGATCCATTTATGCGACTTGTGGCCCAGGATCCTAATTTTAAAGATGCACCAACTGAGGAAGATTGGTCACAAGGCATCATTATTTGTAACTTCTTAAGGATTTTTCATCTTATAACTGAATTTTTTTCACAAACAAAATATCCAACTGCAAATTTGTATTTTTATGAAATTTGGAGAATACATATGCTCTTGATTAAAGATCTAGGAGTTCAAATATAGTTGTAATGATAATGGTCTTAAAGGTACAAGAAAAATTTGACAAGTATTAGAAGGAATGCTCTCACATTCTTGTTGTAGGGATTGTTCTTGATCCAAGACATAAGATGAAGCTTATTAGGTATTACTTTTAGAAAATTTATGGTAATGGTGACCATGCTTCATTTGAGATCAATAAAGTACGTGATGTTCTTCAAACTTTTTATGATAATTATACAATTTTATATGGGGCAAATGTCTCTCATGTTCAAGTGGAGGAGATGGCGTCTACATCCCAAAATAGAGGAGATGAGAATCGTTTATGCATGACTATGAAGAATTTATCCAAGAAGAAGAAGTTACCCAACCATCTAAGTCAGAATTAGAGACTTATTTGGAAGAGAAGGTATTTTCTGATCTCTAATTTGGATGCCTACATTAAAATATAAGTCAACAATACAAATAAAAATGACTTGCCATATAATTTTTTTGAGCAGGTTTATCCATTAGGAGATCAAAATTTTGATATTCTACAGTATTGAAGATTCAATAAATCAAAATATCTAATATTGTCTAGCATAGTACGTGATATCTTGGTAATTTCTATTTCTACCATTGCATCTGATTCTGTCTTCAACAGTGCTAGTAGGATTTTGGATGATTTTTGTAGTAGTCTATCTATGAATACGGTTGAGCTATTGATATGCACACAAGATTAGTTTCGAGACATCTTACCTCATCTTGCAGGTTCAATTTCTAGAACATTCATAAATTTATCATGTACTAGTGCTCTAAAACTATGAGATTTTTAATTTTGTAATTTTTTTCATTTGTAGATGTTCTACCTACTCATACAAAATACAAGGTTGAAGATTGCGACGTTGCTGTTGTTATTAATACTGATGATTCGCTTATGCTAGTAAGTGGTAACAATCATCTTCATTATTATGTTTACATTATTAAGAATATTGTGCTTTTTATGCATATTTAATTATATCTATTTTATTTTCCATAGATGCATGGGTGCTTATTAACCGGAGCCATGGAGGATGAAGATGTGAATCATTGTTCCTGCCGAGCGGGTGATCTTTTAGCTGTGGTCGAATAGATTTTTAGCAAATTTTGTATAGGTAGTTCTGCCTTACAGCAGCATTCAAAGCTTTTTCATTCTTTGTAGGTCATTTTATATTGAGGAAAATGTGGTTCATTATGTATATTCTTAATTATATAATTCTGAAATTCACTTAACATGATGCTGATGCTGTGATGCATATGCCTGCTTATCTTGATGTGAACATAATGCTAACGCAACATCTTGCTTCTAATCCTGTGACGCGACTTAGTATTGAAAGGGTAAATGATGTTTTGATTCTGCTATAGGGTCATGAAGGGTCATGAAGGCAAGGGTCATGAAGGAATTACATGCTAGCATTTTCTGCTTCTTGTTTTTGTTTCAAAGCTATTTTATATGTTTTGAAGAATTGGTGGAAGGTTTACTGCAAAGATGGGAAGCTATTCTGATTCCTTATTAATTACATGATGCGCAGCTATTTTACATGTTTTGAAAGGGTTGTTCGTCGCATATCAGGCTTCAGAGATGGTTATGCATAATGAGAAGATGTTTCATTTTTCTAAGCAACATCTCGTGATGTTACCGATGCTTTGATCCTAAAGTATTTTGTGATGTTTTACTGCAAAATATGTGCACTGCTACTCTAACCCGACTCGGACTAGGACCCGACCCAGACCAGACCTAACCCGACCTGGACCCGAATTATTCGGGCCGGATCTAGATTATACATGGACTCAACCCGACCCGAATGACCCGTTGGTCAAAATTATGGCTATGGACCCGACCTGACATGACTCGATCTTTAATTGGATCAGGTCTGGGTTTAAAATTAAGACCCGAACGAGAAACCGGAGCGAATCAGAATCACTCAAGACCCAACCCGACCCGACCTATTTGCACCCCTAATTGTGACTTTATGTATGTTGGGAATTAATGTATGACTTTATCAAGTTTATGAGTTTATGCTATGAAATAAAGTTATCCATGTTATGTGTATGTCTCCTTGCATGGACATTCCTTTCAAGTCTTTCTTTCTTTAATATACCCTTTTGATTATGACAAAAAGAGAGAGAATAATGGGAGTAAAGAGAAAAATATGGAAGCAAAAGAAGTATTTATAAAAAGGGAAAGAATTAGAAATATTTAAAAAGGGAAGAATTAAACTTCTAAAAAGAGGGAAATAATATTTTAAACATAAAGGGGAAAAACTATGATACAAAGCAAAATTGTGGTAGTTTTTAAAGAAACTTCACATTACTCAAGTAATATTCAATTAAGAGTGTAAAAGTAAACTTTATAAATTGACTAAGTATCAAAAAGGATGTTATTTCTTTTATACTATTTTCGTTTGATACTCAAAGATTTTGTCATCATAAAAAAGAGAAAAATTGTTGACCCAAAAGGTATGATTTTGATGATGCAAAATATTTAAGCAAAAAGTTTACTAATCAATTGCTTGAAGTGTACTAGAAAGCTCGTAAGAAGCCTAGAAGATTTCATTATATAACTCTTAATGTGGAAGAATGAAACTTAATTTTTTAAATCTCTACACGAGAAGAATCAACTCTAGAAATACCTTGAATTGACCCCGGAATGCTCAATAGACAAAGACAGAAGATTTCAACCTTAGGCTATCTCAAAAGTCAACCTCTAGAATACAATAAGTTAACCATGTCACAGTAATATAAAATGGTACACTTTCACGAGTTGACCCCATAGCAGTCTCAAAAGACAGACAAATAGTAGTGAAAATCTATATTTTCATGAGTCAACCTATGAGAATCACAAGCCAACTCCTATTGAAGAAGAGCCAACCCAAGAAACAAACGAGTCAATCCTAGAATGGCTACAGACAAAAGATAGAGAGCAGTCAAAATCAGCATGTTAGCAAGTCAACCCCAGAATGGCCACAGACAAAAGACATAGAGCAATCAAAATCAACATATTAGTAAGTCGACCCATAAAAATCATGAGCTGACTCCTGTTGAACAAGAGTCGACCCTAAAAACAAACAAGTCGACCCTAGAATGGCCACAAACAAAAGACAAATGGCAGCAAAATTTAGTATGTTAATGAGTCAACCCTAGAAGATAACAAATCGACCCTTATCAATGGACGTGATGACACCTAAACTAAAAGAGTTGACCTGACAATAGCCACAGGTGAAAGATAGAGAGCAGTAAAAACAAGAGTTATTTCGAGTCGACTCCTGAAAATCACAAGTCAACCCTGAAGATCATGAGTCGACCCATACAGAAGTCTAGTCGACCCGTCTGTGCCTGACAAGCATCTTCCAACCACTTTTTGATGGTATAAATGCATGAAAACACCAAAAAAATAAAGAGAGAATCGATGATAAAGAAAAGGAGATAAAAAAATGAAGAATGGATTCAAGTGTATTCATTGAGAGCTAAAAGATCACATCTTTTTCTGTTAAGTGAGAGTTGGTAAAAAATATTCAAGATCATTCAAAACCAACCAATTGCTTCCAGAGCTCCATTAATTCTTTGTCTATTTGTAAGGAACCGTAATTTATTTTGTTGCATTTCTCATTCTCTGTTGTAACAAGTTTCAAGGATTGAAACTTGAGGAAAGGTCCATCCAAATCTTGAATTGGATTATATTGAGCCTAGAAAAAGGTTTGGTGATGGTTTTGGTTAATTTCTAGTGAAAATCAACTGGATTGGTTATGAGCCCGGTCGAAACAATCGTACCATAATCTTGGAGGAATGATAGTATAAATTTCTAAGAAAAGTGTCTTGGAGAGTGGATGTAGGTGTTGAGTTAGCACCGAACCACTATAAATTTATTATGTTTGTAGTGTTTAATTTGTGTGCTTTGTCCTCTTACATATTTACCAGCAGCTTATTTTTTCAATTGCAAGTTACACATATTAAGTTTTCATTCCGCTGCATTTTATTTAAAGTTTTTGAAAAGCCCAATTCACCCCCCCCCCCCCCCCCCCCTTCTTGGGCTGCATAGCTAGACAACAAACAGTTAATAGCAAACAAATTTATGTTTTCTGAAATTAGGAAGAAAATAGAAATGGATTTTCGGTTTTCAGGTTTTATGAAACACAAAATTAATACCGATGTCGAATGTAATCTTTGGTTTCACTTTTCTTTTTCAAAAACCAGTTTGTATTTTTGAAAAACAGAAAATAAAAGCCACACTGCCAGATATGTTTGTCTTCATCAGTTTCCATGCTTTACTTTTTGCAACTCAAAAACTGAAACTAAAGTGGAACCAAACAGGGCCTAGGATGCGCTTCTTCTGCAATCACAAGGTTGTTATTTTCTTCATAATATATTTGATATTTATGTAACTGATTTTGGGAATGGCAGAATTAACAGGTGATGAAGCTGTTATATATAATGATAAATTTTATGCGTTAGAAGTCGATTTAAACTTACTGCACATTCAGGGCCATCCAAATTGTTGATCCTCAATGCAGCACCAAGCTCAAGACTGATGTATCCTCCTCCAACAATCACAGCCTTTTTGTTCTTCTTTGCCTGAATTGCCATCACTAGATTATCAGCATCATCAATCTCCCTCAGATATTATATAACCAGCATCTGCTCTTCGAACACCAAAAACAGTCTTATTACCTGCATACTGCAAAAAAGAATTATAAGTTCTTTGATTTTAGAGAATTCATTTTAAGTTATGAGATGAAAAAAACATGTATGATAGTATAAAATCTCATTCCATACTTGAAAATTTGTCTTGGTGTGGAAAATGTGGCTGTAATTTGTAAGTTTACTTTCTATTTATGCCCAGTGAAACTGGTAGCATTAAACAAATATTCATAAAAGGTTACACCAGCAGCATTGGTCAGAGTTTTCGAAGCATGAACTGCTTTCACAATTTCCTGCTGATATATGCTGGATATCAGCCCATGAACAGAACCAAACTCAAATTTCAACCTAGTTGTTTAACTCATTTGTATCACTTAAAGGGAGGCCCAGTGCATGAGATTCCTGTTATCACAGGGTCTGAAGAGGCTCGGCTGTTGCAGCCTTACTCCCACATGCAGAAACACTATGTTCGTGTTTCAAATCCATGACATCTAGGTCAACCTTACCATTGCGCTAAGGCTCATACTCATCCATATCACTTGCTTCAATTTATCCGGACTCTATCATGTTGTACTGTAGTTGCTGCCCAAAATTGACCCTTCTCCCTGTGCCATCACTGACCACATTCTTGTCGGTGCCCGGCAGTCTGAGTAGGCATGGAGATGCAGAAACTTGACAACCATGCATGTTATGTTGACTAGAATTACTAACTCGAGATGTTTCTGCTACTTATAATTTGTTGAAACTTTTCTGGATTTGTGAGCGTTGCATGTGCTGGATCAGTCCCTTCTCCCTTATTAAAGAAAACCAATTTGTAATTCAACTATCTGTTGCATAGTTGAAGCTGATCATTGGTTCCCTTTTAATATAGAACAGCAAATGGATTAAGCATCCATAAAAATCAACTGACATTAATTCAGATTGATGAATTATGTGGACTAACTTACTTCTTCGGCTCAAAACTGTACGAGCTGATTCCTGTTTTTGTAGAATATCTAATACAACTTATTGAGTATCTTTACAAGAAAAGTTTGTTGTACTGATTACCTCTTTCTTTATTAATGTATCCTCTCATGAAAACTTTGAGTGTACTGATTACCACTTTCTTTATTAATGTCTCCTCTCGCTTTCTCAGTAATTTTTGGGGAAGGTGGGACATACCCTTACTCTTCATGATGCAAAAATAACTTCTTTGGATGTGCATCCTGCATCAATCATCTGAATCACCAACCCATTCAGTTTTGTATCGATACCATCTCCATGGTTTTGTGGTGCATTCCCAACAGAGAACAATGAATTTTGTTCTTCACCTAAATCCAACTGCATCCTGGCACTTTCTTTAGCCCCATCTTTAAAACAGCTCTCGCTCCAGCTCTCTCATCCCACATCCCAGCATGTGCATAAACACCAGAAAGCATGACATGTGCTGAAACATCTTCAGGATCGATCTTCAAAATTTGCTCAGCTGCATACAACCCAATGCCTAAATTTCCATGAGTTTTACAGCCAGCCATTAGACTACGCCACGTAACCTTATTTGGTTTGATAGGTATGCTTTTTATAAACTCATAGGCTCTTTCAACCAGCCCAGCTCGGGAAAATAGATCAACCATACAAGCAAAATGATCCATACTTGGAATTATTCCATACCCTTTCATAAGATCAAAGTAGCACTGCCCTTGTTCGACAAGACCCGCATGAGCACAAGCAGATAAAACTCCAATGAAAGTTATTTCATTGGGCCTGACACTCTCCATTTGCATCATGTGAAAGATACCTAATGCCTCAACGCCAAATCCATGTTGAGCATACCCAACAAGCATGCTGTTCCAAGAAACCAAGTTTTTGGAAGGCATCATATGGAAGACTTTGCGAGCATCTTCCAATCTTCCACACTTTGCATACATGTCAATGAGTGCACTTCCGACAATTACATTGGTATCAAGTCCAAGTCTAATAATGAGATTGTGGGTCTGTTGACCCCACCCTACCACTGGAAGATCAGCACAAAGTTTTAAAATACTGGAATAAGTATAAGGATTAGGATTTATCCCTTCAAGCAGCATTTGTTTCAGATGTTCCATGACTCCTTTAAAATCACACTGATCAGCATACCTGGCAATCATAGCATTATATGATACAATATCATGTTCTTCCATTTCTTCAAAAAGTTTGAAAGATTCATCAAGCAATCCACATTTTGCATAAAAATCCATGACTGCATTGCCAACATATGCAGCCATTCTGAAACCTGATTTAATTATAAGGGAGTGGAGCTGCTTCCCTTCTTCAACTGCAGCAACTATAGAACAACCCACAAGAACAGAGGGAAAGATATGTTCATTTGGTTTCAAGCAGGAAGAGTGCAACTTTCTAAAAAGACCCATAGCTGTCTCTCCATGGCCTTGATGAGCGTACCCTGCAATCAATGCAGCCCAGGATGCCAAACCTGGCTCATCTAACTCAGAGAAAGCCTGGTAAGCCAAATCAAGCTCGTTGCATTTTACATACATATCAATGACTCCCGCCTCAACAAACTGATCAGATGCAATTCCACTCTTGATGACATAACAATGCACTTGCTTCCCAACAGCTGAAACTCCCAAATTAGAACAAGCACTCAAGACACTGGCAACCATGAACTCATTGACCTCCACACCCTCTTTCCATGCACGTGAGAAGATCCTCAAAGCTTCCTCATTCTCTCCACATTGACAGTAGCCTGAAAGGATCGAGCCCCATGATACCATATTCGGCTGAAGAATTCCATCAAACACACTATGGGCCAAGTGTATCATTCCACATTTTGCATACAAATTAACCAATGAATTGCTTACGAAGCTACTAAAAACACCTCCTTCGAGCCTATAAATCCTTCCATGAATCTCTTTCCCACTCCTCGCTGCTCCAATGCTTGCACAAGCTGAAAGAACGCTGACATAAGTAAAGTCATTCGGACTGAAACCCGCTAACGCCATCGATCTGAAAGACCTGACTGCCGCTTCTTTTGGCCCTGATTTTGAATACCCAGATATCAGAATGGTCCAGGAGACCACGTTCTTCTCGGGCATTTGATCGAACAGACGACGCGCATCCTCTATGCGATCGCATCTGACGTACATAGACATCAAATGGTTGCTTGCAAAGAGATTGGGGAGAAATCCGGACATGACTATTTTTCCGTGGACCATCTTTCTTTTTCTGATGCACCTGGCATTGCGGAGAGCACGAAGGAGGAATTCTAGAGACATAACTCCATCTGTAATCTTAGACATACAACAGAATGAAGACACTCCAGGTGCTCCGGAATTTTAAGCCTCTGGATGTTTTGACAATCGAATCGGATTCCCGACCATATCGATCCGAGTCTCACGTTCCACTCCCTCCGAACTGGGGCCGTCAAACAACCGGGTTATTTTGAAGCCGGCTCGTGTCATTTTGGCTCGAGCTCGCTACGTAACAAATATAGCCAAACTGAGCTTACTTGAGTGAAGGTATCCAATCAAATCTCGATTGAACGATTGAGGTCTCGTATAGAAGATCTGAATCGTGATCTATTATTTTTAAGTTATTTATATATCAAAAATTATGTGATTTGAAAGCTCTGCATCAAGTGCCCAATAAAGCATTCATTAGTTTATAAAACAGAGTGAAATGAACTTTATTATAAAACCAAATATGGTCAATTATTGCATAGTATCCAATATGTATATTTATAAAAGGATTTTTTGTATGGGTATCCTAAATATCAGATTTTGCATAAATATCCTTCTAAAATTGATATTTGCATATATACCCTCTTAAAACACTTGTTTTACCGTTCTACCCTTTTTTTATTTTTATTTTTGCATATGTACCCATGCTATCTAACAACGTTAAAAAATTAACGGTTTCAAATTAAAATGACTAAAATATCCTTAATGGGGAGACTTGCAAATAGATCGCGATCCCGATAGTAGAAAAAAAAGATAGGGACAATAGCGTAATTTTAAAATTTTATTTTATTTTTAATTAATATAAATATGATTTTTCTGAACACCATTAGAACAACCGTTATATTACGGGCATTTGTACAATAACAGAGTTTTACGAGGGTATATATGCAAATATCAATTTTGGAAGGATATGCATGCAAAATCTGATATTTAGAAGGGTATCCATGCAAAAAAATCCTTTATAAAAAGTACCAATGAGTTCTGTACAAGCCACATGATTTTTGAAAATTTCAGGAGCAAGTCTTTTAGTTAATAGATCTACGATCATTAGCTGTCTACTAATATGTTCAACAGATACTATATGATTTTTCATTCTCTCATGAAAAATGAAATACTTAAAACCAGTTGCTTGCTTGCAAGCATTGGTGCTTTCATACTATCAGAGAACCTTATTGTATGATTATTATCACAATATATCATTAATGGTCTGCTAATAGAGTCAAAAACTCTAATACAATAAAATTTCACAACCAAATAGCATGTGAGAAAATCACATAGCAGGCTACATACTCTGTTTCCATATTAGATCATTAGATGTAGTGACAAGACTCTATTTTGCACTAATTCATGATATTGCACATCCTACAAATAGGAGGATGTATTCGATGGTGAACTTTATACTATCTACCAGTAAACTCCAACTCCAGGTAGTCAATAATTTAAAGATGGTCTGGCCGTCTCTAAGTGAGCATATAGGCCTTTATCCCTTGTAGGTAATGCATAACATTCTCTACAGGTCTCTTATGCACTATTTCAAAATCATATTGTTACCTTAAGTTTCAATATAGCAAAAGCAATGTCAGACATATATAAAGTTGGGTATAGTTTAAACTCTCAATAATAGATGTATAGAGTATTAACCTCATTTCCACTCTCTCTTTTCTCAATTTCATTTCTTGGACATTGCACCTTATTAAATTTGTCACCCTTTTTGATAGGAGCAACCTTAGGTTAACATCTTTCCATCCTAATTTTTTAAACTCTAAAGTTGTAAGCCTTTTGAGATAGTTCAAGAAACTCTAAGGATTTATCTCTTTGAATTTCAATGTTGATAACATAAACAGCTTTGCCCAGATCTTTCATCTTAAAGTTTTGGATAAAAATTGTTTGGTTTCTTTAAGTAGATGAAGATTATACAAGCAAGCGGAATATCATCTATATATAGCATCAAAGTTATGAACTTACTCTCACAAACCTTTAGGTAGATACATTGATCAACAATCTTTCCTTTAAATTCAAAGAAAGTGATTACTCAATTAAATTTGAGATATCACTATCAGGAAGCTTGCTTGATTTCATATATCCATTTCTTTAGTCTATTGTATTTTTTTCCACTAATAATGAAACCTTTAGGATGTTTTATGTAAACTTCTTTATGTAAGTCTCTATCAAGAAAGGTCATTCTTACATCCATTTAACATAGCCTATAATCAAAATGAGCTACTAAAAGCCATCGCAAACCTAAAAGAGACCTTTTGACGATACTAAAGAATATGTCTCTTTAAAGTCAATACCTTCCTTTTATGTGAACCCCTTTACAACAAGTCTAGCTTTATTCCATTTGACCTTACTTTGGTTTTATAGAGCCATTTGTAACCAATGAATTACACTGCCTCAAGTAGGTCAATAAGATCCTAGAGTATTCAAAGAGGCTAACTCTTCTTTCATTGCATCCAATCATTGGAAGGAGTTAATAATTTCAATAACTTATGAGAATGTTACAAGGTCATTGCCCTTTTTTGCTATAAGTATTAGATACACTACATAATCAGAAGATATTGCAGATTTTCTTACCCTAGTAGATTTCTTGAGATTGTCCCTTAATCCTTTTGTGGCAATAGATAAACAATTGGTTCTTCAGTAGTAGGAACTTTGTGGGATAGATTTTGATGAAGTGGTGTTTAATCCTGAATGCTATTTTGCGGGATAACAATAGAAATCATCATTTTGATTTTCTTTTCACTTTTAGTGATTATGTCTTGAATTTCCTCAAAAAATATCTTGAGATTGTTCATACCACTACTACCACCATCTTCTAGAAATCAAACCTTAGTAGTTTCTACTATTTTGTGGTATATGAGATGAACAATAGAATCTATACCCTTTTGATCTTTTTGAGTAACCAATTAAAAATCAACCTGGAATTCTTAGCTCAAATTCTTGTAGGTTGTAGATCTTGGCTTCAGCTGAACTTCCCCATATATATATATATATATATATATATATATATATATATATATATATATGGCCAAACTAGGTTTTCTACTAGTTCGTAAGGAGTCTTTAATAGGGCTCTTATTTAAGATATATGTAACTATTTTTGCAACCACACCTCACAAGAAAATAAATAGGGTAGACTAATTTAGCATAGCTAAAACATTTCTTCAAGTATTCTATTCTAGCCGCAATAGTTTAACTGGTGTGTCTGATATTATGTATTATGATACAATACATTGTTTCTTTAGAAATTTACTAATAGTTTTGATTTTTGTTCCCTCTCGGCATGTTTACCATAGTTTTCATAACCTTTATCCAATTTGAACATCTTAATCACTTTTCCTAATTGTTCCTCTACGTCTATTTAAATTCTTTAAAATCCTCAAACAGAAAGATATATATGTATCATGAATGGTCATCAATAAATGTAACAAAATATTCATTACTTATTAGACATAGAGAACAATGTTCGCGCCCATCAGTGTGAATAATTTTTAAAGTTTCTTCACTCCTCTTAGCACCCTTCTTGAATATGTTTGTCTGCTTTATTTTTATGCAGTCGATACATATCGCAAAATCAGTTAAATTCAATGATTCAAATATCCCATCTATTACCAATCCTATAGCCATTTCTTTGGAGATATATTCCAACCTCTGATGTGATAAACCCTTTTTATTGCCAACAATACAAATCACAAAAAAAAAAAAAAATTGCTCAACAGAATGGTCTAAAGTTTGTAGATGTCATCATATAACAAACCAAAGCCAACAAGTACAGATTATTATGTAAATCTAAAGTTTCCAAATAAAGAATGGAAGCCAAGTTTATCTAGACCAGGAACAACAGCTCAGAAAAAAAAGAAATATAGAAAGTCCTTTGTAAATCTAAGATTAAAGCAAAATTCAAGACTATTCTAAAGCACCAACAATCTTGACTTGTGAACTTGTTTATTTTTGTATAGTGATGTAACATTTACTTTTAGTTAGAGACTTTTCTGATAGGAAGCTGTGCAAATTGTTGGCAATGCATACATATACATTAAAGTCAATCCACACGGTAGTATTTGGAACATTTATGTAATTAGATTCAACACATATAAGAGTCAAGTGCACGATTCTTTTTCATGTGCCCCTTGTTTTTGCAGAACAAATATTTCATAACTTTATTGCTAACTACGTTTAGAGCCACCAGTAGGGCTTTCTTCACTTTTTTCTTTGGATGCACCTTTTTCTTTAATTGCTTTTTACCTTTCTGATATGAAATAAAGCTCACATTCTTTATCTTCTCTTATTTTAATTTCTTCTTCTCTTGCACACATTTAATTAATAATTCATTAACTGTCCAATCCTCATTGTGTGTATTATAGGAAACTTTCAAGAGATTATATCATTTTATCGCTTTAAAGTCGACTAAAATTGCATTTGATTTGGAAATCTTTATATCATTTAATTATATTGCAATATCCCATTGCAATACTCCTTACTCTATAATGTGCTTATAGATGTTGTCATTGTCTGAATATTTCATGGAGACCAATCTTGTTATTAGGATGATAGCATTGGTCTTGTTTGTATTGTCACATGAGAGGATGGATCCCCGAATATTTTTAGTCATATTAGATTTTATTAAGAGTAAATTGAGATGATTGTGATGCTCCCATTTTTCAAATAATCTCTTTTGGTCTAGAGTACTTTTATTCTAATATGAGTATTATTCTCTTTTCATTCTAGAAAATCATATCAATTACAAAAAGAAACTTTTCCTACTTTCATCCTAACATGAGCATTATTCTCTATCCATTCTAGAAAAATTGATCCATCAAAAAAGAAATTTTTCCTACATTGCCATCAACAATTGTCGGGAAATAATGCTATAAATAAGTAATACATGTTGATGTTATTATCAAGATATAAGGCTCAACAAGAATTAAACCTTATCCAAAATAAATTAAAATTCTTTGTGTTTTAACTTTGGTGGATAACTAAATGCATTATCATGTCTCTCATTTGGGTGAGTATCATAACATCCTAGTAGCTATACGTAATTTTTTGGCTTTTTGATAGGATTTTACAAACATCTTGAAAGGGGAAGGTATGGGAGCAACAACAAGAACAAAGAGAGGAGCTTGGATGAAAAAGTATTATCATTATTTTTTAATTCAAAGAGGATGGCTACCTACTTGTTTTGCACATCTCCTCTTCTTCCCTTTAAAAGGAAAAGAGTCCAAGCACATATAAACTTCTAAACATAATAATAAAAGACTCCACTTGGCTGCACCCTAAGAATAGAACTCTCCTTTTTTTTAGAATCCAAATGAGACTAAAGTTATCCACCATATAAATCAGATGAAGCTTTTTTTTTATTAGACTAAGTTAATAATTTGGATTATATTTTTATTAATAGTAACATATTGATATCATTGGTGAACCTAGTTAATTATGCACATTAGGTGCAAGCAAATACCACAATGTTGGGTGTGGAGAATGGACACTCTTGTCATTTCATCCAAGCATCGAACATGAAGATTCTCCTTCGAGAATGATTGATCATTTCAATAAATTAAACACAATTGTGACACCATTAAAAAAGTTTGTTGGAATAGTTACAATTATCGAATATTTGTGGCCTTTCATAAGCTCTTTTTGATTGGTTTCTCTACCAGTCTGCTACCATAAGATATACATCTCTAGCCTCCTTCAATCTCCCTCGATATCAATCAATTATGGTGATATCGTTGGACATCAAAGCAATTTGAGTGCGGGTCTTCTAATTCATTGTTGGACTCCTTGTATTATTGCCTTCTAATTTAATTTTGGACTCGTTAATACACACTGGCCTTTGTATTGTAAAGAAACTTGAAAGAACTCTTGGTATTTAAAGGGGAATTACTCTGATAGCAACAACTTGCAAACAATCCCAAGATTAGTTCATGTAGCTTGATCCGATAGTCAAATATTTTCTTCTCGGCAAACCATATAGCATGCATGCACCCTGTCTTAATTTCTACATTATAGTATGAATGTTCTTTTCAAAATATTCAACATATTGGATGCATATGTGCTACTCTTGGAATACAAGAAAACAAAAAAGCTCAAGTTTCAGCATCATTAGATCAATATATAGCCTACAAAGTGAGACGAAGATGTGAAATTTTGTTGTACATTTGGAACAAAGCAAATTGAGTGCAAGGCTCTTCATGTACAACTAGACTTTTTCTTGCATTTGTGTCATTTTATAAAAACACAGAAAAAGTTTTTGATGGCTTGAAAAGAAATGCTACTTTTACACATCATTTCACAAAGAACCATAACGCGAATTCCATAGAAAAAGCATACTTGATCTTGATGATAACTTGAGATGGAGAATAAACCCTTGTGTAATTGTCGTTAGACTATGAGACAAGCAAGGATGGTTGGGAATACAAAATTTCTTGAAAAGAAATAAAAAGAAAGAAGGGAAGAGATTAGTAGTATGTATGATAGTTATGGTGATGAAAAGAAAAGTGAGTGGCTTGGGATAAAATCTCATGTATTTATAGGCCATCAACAATCACTTATGAAAAGGTGCATCTCTTCATCATCATATGCTTCTATCAATAGTCACTTATGAAGAGGTGTATCCCTTTACCATCATGTCCCTATATCAATAGTCACTTATGAAAAGGTGCATCCCTTGACCATCATGTCTCGCTATCAACAGTCGCTTATGAAGTGGTGCCTACTAGTTAAATAAAATGGCCACCAATCACATTCTTTCACCATCATATCCCTACATCATGCCTTTTCATTATCGCCATTGTCACATCTCTTCATGACATCTCTTTATTTCAATTTCTAACCCAATATTCATGTGAGAAGTCCCACACACGAGGTTTTCATCTTATATATATGCTTTTACAATGTTTGGATACAATCATCTAGATTACATGCTAATTATAGTAAGATCTTGCATCGTACGGCTAAATGACACACATAATTAGTATGTGCCTTCAGCTTCCACTTAATTATATCCAAACAAAGAATTGAGATAAAGTAACACACTTTTTCGTTAAGTTACCTTTTTATCAAATTGTGGTACTAATTTTTATTATGTGCACGCCTTCTATACCGACCAATCTGACAATGTCCTTATTATATCCTAACCCTATATATGATAGACAACTTTGATTCACTCCTTTGAGTGATTCGGTGTCGATGCTCTGAGTCTAGGTCTCATTTGGTCCAATACCTAGCTACTCCATTAACATCTTCAATCAAAGTTCTCTTTCACACTTTAACACTACATACTATATGCTCAAGTGATTGGTCATGCTCTTGCTCATATTACCTCTAGATAAACCTTTAAAGTCATGGCTCCATGATGCAACCCTTATTATCTTGTTAGTGTACTTTTTTTATTTTTTTGGCTAATTTAATAGCCAGATCATCATATAGTCGTATAAATTGTTCCTTCTAAGCATCTCCAAAATCTTTTCAACTATGCATTTCGCTTCATCTATCCGCAATGCCTAAGGAATTCTCAATCCATTGCAATTAGATGCTCTCATAATTTTTTCAGAGAGAATCCCTTGGTCATAGGATTGGCCACCATTTCTTCTAAAGGGATATATTCAACTTTTATTTCACCCCTCTCCAATATGTCTTGTACATGGTGATAATTTACGTCAATTGCTTATCTTTAGAACTATTTACTCCCCTCTTAATTAGTGAGATAACAAACTTATTATCACTCAGCAACTTTATAGGATCTATTGGTATACCAAGTTCAAGACTTTCTATAAGTCGTCTTATGTACACTACAGTGCTTGTTGCCATGCTATATGCTATATATTTAGCAACACATTCTTGTTTCTCATGTTCCTAAGAAATAGCCATTTCACCAAAGAAAAATATATGGCCGCTAGTATATTTTCTATCGTTTACACCACCTACAAAATCTGCGTCAAACTAGCTAACTATTTGTAGATCACTTAGTCCAAAGCAAAGTTTAATTTGCTTTGTTCTTTGTAAGTATCTAAAAATTCTTTTGACTGCTTGCTAATGTCTCCTACCTAGATTTGATTGATACCTGCTTACTAATCCAACTCCATGACATATGTCTGACCTTGTGCTTGTCATGGCATACAAGAGACTGCCCAATACTTGTGCATAAGGGATTTTTTGCATTTCTTCCTTCTTATCCTTACATTGTGGATAGATTGATTTACTCAAACACTATTCTTTGTTAACAAGGGTATTTAAAGATTTATAGTCTTGTATATAGAATCTTTTTTAGTACCTTTTCTAAGTACTTTTCTTGATCCAAATATAATATTCTCGATTTTCTATCTCCCGACAAATTCTTATTCCTAAGAGGCTTCTCCCGTATCTTTCATTTCAAATGTGGATCCAAGATATGATTTTGTTGTCTCCATCATATTCATGTTATTGCTAGCTAGCAATATGTCATCTACATATAAAGAAAATATTGATAACTTACCTTAGCAGTTCCAAATATACAGTAATCTAGTAGGCTCATTTTGTAACCAATCTCTAGTAAAGGTAGGTGGAACTTCAAGCACCATTGTCTTGAAGATTGTTCGAGGCTATATAATAATCTCTTTAATTCTGCCTTGTCGTCTTTACTTTTAACTTCAAAACCATTAGGCTAAAACATATGAGAACTTTGAGAACTTCTTGATGTTCCTCAGAGAAAATGAAGTTGATCTTAATGAAGTTCAGGTATAGAATAAATACATACCACATAATTTTGCATGGTTTACAAACAATATCATAAAATCTTCTGATTCTGTTTGAATAAAACAAAACTTTTGAGCTGATATCTTTTCCAGATCCCTTCATTAAATACCAAGGACTACTATGAAGACATGAAACAACCTCCAGCACAAGTGGAGAAGATTATTTAAGTTGTATCAGTTTCCACACTTCCAAGAATCAGAGTGCTTATCAATGCAGGGAAAGATCTAATTAATGGAGCCAACCACAACTTCAAGGGTGGGAGGCTAGAAGCCACTGTAAAGGGACATTGTTCAGTGACCTTGGAAAACCAATAGCAGAGACTCTCCAAAGGGCAGTGATAGAGAAGATCAACTCCATGAGGAAAATGAGTTCTTTCCAGCTTGGGCATCAACTTAGGTTTAAATGGTGCTCCGGAGCAGGTCCAAGGATTGGATTCACTGCTGATAATCCATTGAAAGTAAGATTAAAACCACTGGAGATGGTAAATATCTCACAAAGAGTAATAAGATCATCAACTTCCAAAAGGTTTGACTCATGTTTATTGCCTGACACATCCATGTCACTTACATGCTCTGGTTCAGCAAATCTCTGCCATCCGTTGATGCCTAAAATCGAGCATTTTCTCTGCACCTATTAAATCCCTGAATCTGATCAGCCATATGGATGCAGCTACTTGGATATTGTCCAACCATGTTCCACTGATTCACTTATTACCTCAAGATGATTATGTCACATGTTAAATGCTGGAGTTTCTCCTGGCTTTAAATGCAGAATTCAATCATTTTTACCTCAGTAAGTGAGACCAAAAGGCAGTTCACCTTGCATGGAGGTGCAACTGAAAGATCATACTTTTTGCAACATATAGTAGTGACCGCATTGAGGATCCCTCATAATTGATGTATCTTGCAGAATAAACTGTTTCTTCTGCTCTCTGTCACATTCTCAAATTTAATGAGGTAAATCCTGTTCTATTCAGAAACTTAATATATGCTACTGATTAGCTCTTCTTTTATTCATAATGCAAATTAACTTATTTGGGTGCATATCCTGCATCAACCATCTGACTGTCAACCCCTTAAATGTCTTATTAATACTTCATGGCTTTGTGTTGCTTTCCTTTCCTTTCACATCATGCTGAGGATCTCTAGTGATCCCCCCCCCCCCCCCCCCCCCACCAACAGGCATGTCATTCCAAGAAACCAAGTTCTTGAATGGATTAGAACTTTCTGAGCATCATTCAATCTTCCACAATTAGCTTACATGTCATTGAGTGCGCTTCCGGTGGATTCGTCTTTACCGATTCTTGGTTTAATGATGCAGCAGTGGTTTTGAGGACCCAAACTGTACTTCTTGAAGATCAGCACAAAGAGTCAGATTACTAGAATAGGTACAAAAATTTGGATTTATGCCTTCCATAGACATTTCTTTCAAAAACTCAAATGCTCCTTTGAAATCATCCCGACAAACCTGCCTGATGATCATAGAGTTCCATTATATGATATCTTATTGTTCTTACTAGGAAGTAACTTCAACTTAGGTTGGCAGGCCAGCTTCGAAATCTCTCCAAAAACTCCGTCCTTGCACCTGCAAACCTGAGCATTTCCTTGTCCTTTTGTTTCCTCTTCCTCAAAGGTCTGCTTCCCCATACCACCACCAAAATGCACTCCCATTTCTGCTTGTGCACCCGCTTTTCGCAATTACTTCATCCATTTCTTTAATATTTATAAAGGTTCATCAAGAAATCTACATCGTGCAAAAAAATCCAAAACTGGATTGCCAACATATGCAGCTATCTAGAACCTAGCTTTAGTATAAGTCAGTTGAGCTCCTTCCCTCCTCCAATTGCACCAGCAACAAAGCAATCAATGATTAACTAAATTAAAGATGTACTCCTCAGATTTCAAGGTGAATGAATGCAATTTCTGAGGAGGTCCATAGCCTTCTTTCCTTCTCTTTGATGAATGGAAAGCCTGGTGTGACAAATCCAAGTCATATGTACATAACAATGATCTCTCCCTCAAGAATTAGTCGGATCCAGATGACATAGCAATCCACTTGCTTCTCAACTGCTGAAGCTCCAAATCCAAAACAAGCACCCGAGACGCTGTCACCAAAGAAGACGCGAAGCAGGATCGCTAAATCTTTCCACACTGATGGTCGCCCAAAAAGATGAATCCCCATAACAGCAGTTATGGTTGAAGAATTCCATCAAACACTCTCTAAACCAGGTGCATGAATCACACCACTCTCAGCATATAAATAAACCAATAATTACTCATGAAGCCACTAAGAAACCTAATTCAATTCGAATCAATCAGATGCCAGCTTTGCGTGGGCCATCATCAAATACTCGGATGAATGAGGAGCTGCTGCTGCTTACTTTGTGGCTCTCAGGCATTTTGTTTGGCATTCTCTGGGTTCAAATATCGTTCGCCTCCAACTTTCTCGTCCAATTGTCCAATTGGGCCGGAGCTGGACCCCGCTTGGACCGGTCCACGAAACGGCCCAACTCACTGATCAGGTAACGTCCGTTGATGAATCAACGGTCAGGGATTTCAAAATCTGGACCACCAAAAACCCTAGAGAGATCATCGTAAACCCTCCAATCCGTATATATACACCATAGAGGGGCTTCCCCTTCCCTCTGAAAACCCTAGAGCGGCAGGCCTCGTGTCCGATCAGCCCTTGGGAGGTATTCTTACTTCTCCTTTTCTTGTCTTCTATAACCTTCGATCAGAGTAGCAAATCTTGAATTTTATAGTTGAATCTGTGCACAGAAGCAAATCATGTTGAGATATTGGAAATATCATAGTATGGTCTGTTTTGATTTGATGCGAATCCATGTTTATTTCAACGCAATAGATTCTAGTTTTATCTATACATTGTTGCTTCAAAACTAATAATCTAGTAAACATGTTTCGTAGTATTATTCTGAAACAACTCTTTCTGTAATTTATACTTCTAGTTGGCAGTTTTAACCATGGCATTCATTGTTGTGCTGTCCTGGCATTAGCTATTCAGCATGATAAGAATCTGTTGCTACTCTTGATCCCTAATCAATTTTATTTGGAAAGTATGTTAGCTTGGAAAAAAAGAAAAAAAAACAGTGAAGGATTCATCTGAGATTATGGTATGATAGGTGCTAAATTCTGACAATTTAGACCATGCGTTGCTAGGACAATGAAGCATGTGTAACAATGTCACCTACCAAAAATAATTACATGGGTTAGCTTGAGGACTGTATCTTGTATACTTATACATGTATTGGGTCATTGAATGCTGGCAGGTGAGGCGTGACATCTTGGTTCTAGTGGTTGCAGTTTGCGGGGTGTTTAATTATGAGTGCAAAGCAAGTTTCAGAGGAGGCATTTAAATTCTACTTTACTTGATGTTCATTGCTGTTCTTTTACTAGCTATGTAGATGGAGATATGGTTCTTCAATCCAAATTGACATCTGATGGATACCTGAAGTCATTGATATCCTATCTAATCAAAAGGCATAAGATTATTATAAACAAAAAAAAAGGGATGATGTCGAAAATTCTTGTAAATATTTACATGATAAGGAGTCAGCATTATGTAAATTAGAACATTGATAATATGTTGGTGCTTGAAAATAGGTTGAGAAATTGATTTTTGTGGACATGAGAATGTTAGTGAAACCATGGAAAGTACAATATGCAACACTATATAAATGCATCATCTTGTTGGTGAACTGAAAATTGTAGTCGCTTTTCTCCGTCAATGTGTCTAATATCATATCTGACCAGCAATTCTATTTGAGAATTTGGATTGTTCAATAATAATGATACGAAACATTGAAAGATGACCAATAGCTGGTATTGTCAGTTGAGGATCAAGGTATGGAGAACCTACTTTTTCTTTCTTCCTTTATACTGAGCAATAAGGATTTAAAACATTAACATGCACAAAATAGGCCATTGGGCAATATGATCAGCAGAATATGTCAAGGGTTTGAAAGGGGTCTGAGTGATGTATTAGTAAACTTTTATTGAATGTGAAGGGTGATGGAGCAACACACACAAAGGAAAATCCTTATGGCTGAGTTGATTTTTACTGCTTGTAGTCAAACTGGTATTAACTCCACATTGTATATAATTACTGATGCTGCATATGTTTTTGAAGCTGATCATGTAGTTGTCAACATATATTATAGTTGATACAGATAGTTGTTTGATGAAACTTGGCAAGTAGAATCTATTCTCTTTTCTTAAAACTGTTATGATGCTCTTATATCCCCACTGTGAAGGCTGGGAACTTTTGTTGCCCTTGAATCTATGAGATGATCGATTTTGTTCTTGAATATTCACTTATTCACGAATAATGGCTCTTCTTGAATCTATGATGCACACAGTAAAACCTTCTGCCATCTATTTTAGGATTGATATGATGCTGTATGTCATATTTCACATCGAAAACTATGTCCTCATATATTTAGGGTAATGTTTCTGGGACTAATAGATTCTTTTCTTTTTGCATAACATGTGTCTAATTTATCCTATCTCTGTTTCTTTTCTCTTCTTACTTTCCTCTGATGAAGTTTGACGCAATTGGTTCCAGAGTGCCAGTTAATTTGCAATTGTCTTTTCCATGGTTTTTGTGTAGCCTTCTTCTGACTGCTTGGTTTTGAGGATGTTGGGAAGAATGTCTCAACTAGTTCGTATTATGTTGGATTTGTGAATTGTATTTCAATCTCATGGGCTTATCATGTTCAGGATGAAGGTGATTGCTGCTTATTTACTTGCTGTTCTGGGTGGGAATAACAATCCATCTTCTGATGATCTCAAGGATATCCTAGGATCAGGTATGTGTTGTTTCTTGGTCCTTCTGGTTCCTTCTTCTAGCTATTTTGAGTTATTAGAGTCCCTCATGATGATTCACTGATTCCATTTCTTTTGTTATATATGTTATATTGCTCAATCAGATGTTACTCGATTTATATAATAGATAGTCTCAAGGTATTGTTACTTTAAAGTCATGAATTAGCTTTGATCTTCTGTACTAGTCTGTTGTACAGTTCTGGGTGAGAATAACATAATCCCTAGTACCTTTGTAACAAATATATCCAAGTTCCTAGCTGGCCCTCATGTCTCAAGCAATTTTTGTGATAAAATCTTCTGCAAAATATATTATGTAGGGGAGAGCTCTCAAATCTGGACTTCAGAATTATTTGTCTAGCCTGAAATTTTCCTGCTCGATCAACTGAATGTTTTCCCTTATGGTTGACAGTTGGAGTTGAAGCCGGTGATGATAGGATTGAGTTCCTCTTATCTGAAGTTAAAGGTAAAGACATAACAGAACTAGTTGCATGCGGGAGGGAGAAATATGCCTCAGTCCCTTCTGGTGCTGGTGCCATGGCGGTGGCAGCACCTAGTGGAGGTGGTGGTGGTGCTGCAGCAGCTCCTGCTGCAGCAGAGCCCAAAAAGGAAGAGAAAGTAGAAGAGAAGGAAGAATCAGATGACGTAAGTGTTGGTATATGATACTCTGTCATATTCTTAGAATGCGGGTATAATTCATCACATCCATTTATGTCTTTTATATCCCTGAGGTACCAAACATGTCTGCCTATCCCCAAGGTATCGAACATGTCTTCCTTTTATATTTAGGTTTGGCCTTCTTAGATGCCACAAAGGCCATGCCATAACCTGCTCTTATATGTATTATAGTGGATTAGACATGTCCTTTAAGAGTAATGCCAAGCCTAGCTTGTCTTAAGGTATCTGGATGCACATGACGTGGAACTCCTCTACCTTTTTAAGTATTGCACACTCTGTCAGGTCCTATCCAACAGCCGCATAGGCAGAATTGCATGTGCTTTTTATATCAAAAAGGAAGGAGTTGTTTAGTCCAGTAAACCTATCCATAAAACATTATTGCCAGTTGCGGTACAGAAGAGATTTCTGGCAAACAAGTAATCTGGATGGATATGATGGGCTGAACAACTTCTTTGCTGTCCGGGATAAAATAAGCAAACATCTGGCCCACCTCCCTAGTGCTGGCGCACAGCTGATATTTGATATGTCAAAAATCAACAGCAGCTTCCTACTTTTCTTCAATATTGCCATTATTTGAAATTGATCCCTGACTAAATCTTTACTAGATTATGCCTGATTCTTTTTTTTTTTTTTCCTCATTTGCTGCAGGATATGGGCTTCAGTTTGTTTGATTGAGTGGTTCAGCTATTACATTTTCATTTTGCAGCCTTCTTGATCATCTAACCTGCAAGATTGCAAAGACTTATAGAACTTGAATTTAGATCTTTCATTCATTCTTCTCAAAACAATGAGGAGTCATATGCTTTAGTATTTTGAGCTGTTTTTTATTCCCTTGCTGTAATCAGTAAAATGGAACTTGTAGGATTTCCTTTAAATGTGCATTGTCATTTATTTAATCTGTTTGACTGCTTAGATTGAATTTTGCAACTAGTTACCCTTGACAATATAGTGTTGGATATGATGATTTGACCATCTCCATACTTTGTCTGAATTCATTTGTTTTTGCTTGGTATTTTATCATTGAGCAGGAAGAAATACCAAATTGTGGAAAAGGATTAGCTAATTAAGGAGCAGCTCCACGTAGTATAGAACTAAGTATGCTTGCATGGGTCCTTGCATACCAACCCTGGCATATTTGTTGGGACAGGTCCGAATCCGGTCAAATCCAATAACACCCACCACGACTAGCCATGCTCAATCCCAAAAGAGCTCATGCTGCAACATTTCCTACATAGTCATTAGCCAGCTTTATTTTGATTCCATTTGTAATGATTTAGGATCTTATCTAGAAAGGCTAGTCAAAAGGTGTTGTTTGGATTTTTCTTAGTCCTTTTGAAGTATCCAAAACTTGTCCAGCGTGCAACCAATGTTAAAACAAAACACATCTGCACTGATCCTCATAGAACTCTCACTTGCAGGAGGTTGTTCAATTTCAATGAATTGAGTTATCTTGAATTGCAAACGGGCTGGGAAACCATGCTTCTGCTCATGTGCAGGAGGATGTTCAATCTCCATGATCTTGATTTATGCCTTTTATAGAAACAAGGCTCTCTGGTAGTTCTATTGACAGATAGTACAGACACCTCAACATGAGGTGGAAAATAAAAGCTATTCCCTCTCGTGGCATTCATGGGGGTTGATTTCAATCTAGAAGTTGAATTTAGGGGAAACTGATTTTGTTTTTGCTTTTAATCAAATTTATGTTTTTTTTTTCTTTGCAAAGCTTAATCACTTGGATCCTTGGTGAGGTTTATGCAAGTACTTCAGCCTGCAGCATAAAGAGCTGTGGCAAAAGCCAGCCGAGTCAGTCAGCCTTTGTTTATAGACTCTAATTTCTGGAGACTTCAACTGCATATTTTAAGCTAGGGAGAAATGAGGTTTAAGGTCAGTTGGGAGCACAGAATGTCATTGATTTTCTTCATAGTAATGAACTAACTATTTTAGGCTACTATAGGCCAAAATTTACGTGGTGTAATGATAGGGATTGGAATGCTAGAATCTGGGGAGATTAGACTTGGAGTGGCTAATAATGGATGGCTGAATAGTTTTCCAGAAGCCAGAATGCATCACTTGAACAGAGTGCGTTCAGATCATTGTCCTTTGCTGACTGCAATGGAGAATAAGATTGTTGTTAACTCCCTCTTTCAGTTTGAAAATTCTTGGATGCAAATTCAAGTTTCCCAGGAAGTAATTAACTGAGCATGGAGCAAAAGATTTACTAGTTCCCCAAGTTTTTAGGTAACTAAAAGTTGAAGGCTACAAAGTATGTGCTCCAAACTTGGAACAGAGCATGTGTTAAGCAACTTAACGAGGAAATAAGAGCTGGAAGGTTACAGCCCTCAGCTTCAGCAATTGGAATCTCTATTCAACATGCATTATCTGCAGAAAATCTTGTTATTCTCAAAAGCTACATTACAGAGTAATGCCTACAATAGATCTTTTGGAGATAGAAATTTATTAATATGAAACTAATATCAATACTAAATACTGTAAGTGATCTAATCCTACAGAATGGTGAATGGAACATCACTCTTATGCATCAATATTTTCCTGAGCAAATTGTCCACTCCATTATTTATACCCCTCAATCATCCACTCAAGATGCTGACCATATGTTGGAGTGAGAGTTTCAAAACAAAAGTGAATATAACAGCTACTACAGCTTCTGATGATTTACATCAAAAAAAAAAAGTTCTGATAACTTCAAGTAGATTTGGATGCTCAAGGTGCATCCTAGAATCAAGACTTGTATGGAGGATGAACTGGGAAAAAAAATTCCTTGCAATTCCATTCTGTGGCCGAGGGATGATCCATTCTTCAACTTGCTAGGGATACAATGGAGTCAAAGATGTCAATCACGCTATATTTACCTAGCATTCTTCTAGACAATTATGGAATCTCATCCATCAGATGGGGGCCTTCAATCAATACCTGGTTGGATGCTAAACATTGTCTTAACCAACACTTAATATGAGCATGGCAGATTCAAACTCCACTCCAGCATACATCTATGGCATTGTTGGAACTGCAGAAACAAAGTGATCATTCATGGTGAGAAGCAATTGCCATCACAGATATTTTGGTCAGCCTTTGCATAGGCGAGTATCAAAGTGCCAACAGGGAAGATATCTTGATGTAGAACGGAGCTTCAGGTGCCCGGGATCTGGAGTTCCAGCCCTTATCCCATCCTCATCCTCGTGTTCATTGGTGCCTCCGACAACCAGAAAACATCAAGGTGAACTTTGATAGTTCACTCAAGCAAAAATCAGCTGGTGCATATCATATACATTTGATTGAATAAAAACTAGAAGAATGCACAATGATGAAAAGGATTTGGAGCCTTGTTCTGAAACAGAGTCCCATTGTCACCTAGATTTGACTTCTGCAGTCCAAAGCCTTCTTCCCTAATTATGTCTGCTAAAAGCTGCAAGGCTTCACTTGTGGATATCTTATTAAAGCTGTTATAGGATTGCAAGCACATCTGTTTTTATGAGAATATTTGGGATGTTAAAAAGTAGTGCCCAAAAATGGATCATATATATATAAGAGCAATGCTTATAAGATAAAATTCAATTTAACAATTTTAATTGCATTTTCCCAAGTTTTCACTTTAGACCAAAAGAACTGCATTTTATAGTCTTGTACCAGTTCAAACTTAGAAGATGGTATATAGTATATCACAGCCATGGTCTAAGGATCTAAATAGACATCCTATCTTTGACCAGTAATAGCAATTTATAGAAAAAAATATTAAAATGTGGAGGAATATTTACCCCGCACTCCATTAAAACATAGAGAACCTGCTACGAGTTAGAAAGTCAATAAAAATAGATTGAGAAAGGTATTGACAAATAAAATTATTAGGGAATCAGTTTAACTGAAGGTCCACCAAAGAGGTGGCAACATTGAAAGTTTATAGGTGGTCCACACCAAAGACACAGCAACATTGTTATTTTAAGTTCATAGACACTAACTCAACCACCATCAAGTTGACAATCTATCAGAAAAGAAAATGCAATTGCCGACCATACAGACTGCCCAATTTCCAGCTCAACTCTGGAATTAGATCTTACATGCAAATGTAATACCCTCCTTTGTCAGTTGTTCAAGGTCTCCTGCTGGTGGCTGAACCCTTGCTACCTTGGCTATGGCCTTGTTTTCCTCTGCAGATCCGCCTTCCAGAAAAGTTCCTACCACCTTCCCATCTTTGATCCAGTAAGAACCAAACTTTGGCTTAGCTGATGCAGGGTCATTGTCGCCAAAGAGAACAGTATCTCCAACACTGTCTCCATAGAATTGCCATGACAAATCAAAGGCACGAGAGTAGAAAAATGGAAGGTAGTCATATTCCTCAATGTCTTTTCCTTCTTCGCTTGCCTTGATTGCCTGACAGTGCGGCAAAATCAGAAACTTAGCAAACCACCCAATTTACATGCATTGCAGTCATTACAATTAATTGAAACTCAGCTAATATATATATATATATATACACACTGGAAAAGTGATTACCTTAATAGCTTGTTCGGCCGATTTTCTCGCATGATCAACATGCTCCACTCTCCTTATATCGTTGTACAGTTTCATGGGGAAGGTTGCTACATCTCCTACAGCATATACCCCAGGAATACTTGTTCTAAAGAAACCATCAGTCTGCAACCAAAAAGGACAGCTAAAGCTTTTTTCACATCAAGACTAAAATCAATCCCAACAAGTGGCTAGATAGATTATGGACCAACACTTTCCACATATTGATATTTTTCATATTTCTAATATATTTGCTAGCTTCTTTCTGCTATTTTTATGGAAACATTTCTCGTTGGATAACAAACTTCATGACAACAAGGATGGACAGAAAGGGGAAGGGGGAAAAAAAAAAGATGCTTCTAAGGTAGAATTCAAAGGAGAGATTTTTTACCTTGATTCCACCTTTCTCCTCAACAAGTTGGCCCTTAAAAAGTGCAGTGAGAGGTCTTCCACCAACACCAACAACTACAATATCAGCATCAAGCACTCTTCCATCCTTCAACTTCACTGCTGTTACCTGATCAATATAAACCATGCAGTCACATAATGATACAGAAAGTGTATATATGTCCAAAGAAACATTGTACAAGTAAAGGTTTGAATAAGGTCAAGTAACTTACATCGCCATTGGCATTAGAGTCAAATCCAACAGCAACTGTGCCCTTAATTATTTTGATTCCCTTATTTGCATAATAACCCTCATAGAAAGCAGCAATACCTGATGTGAAAAGGCGAGGCACTGCAAGAAACAAGGGATGATGAGGAATTGAGGATATTCAAGTATGCAAGGATCCCACAGCTAGAACACGACATGGCTTTAACTAAACAACTTTTTTCTTTTTATAGTGATGTAACCTTAGATCTTCAATTTACCAAATAATTTTGATAATTAGGGAGCTGTCTATTTGCAATCCCAATATTTGTCATTTTATTCATAATTATATACAACTTAATTAACTGATTTTGGTGAATGGAAGAACTGGTGATGTAACTTCTATATGTATGATAAAATTCATGTGGTGGAAGCAAAATGAAACTTACTGCACCATGGTTCAGGGTACACCATTGTGACATCCAAATTGTTAATCCTCAATGCAGAGCCAAGTTCAAGACCAATGTATCCTCCTCCCACAATCACAGCCTTTCCATTCTTCTTTGCCTGTATTGCTGCCACAAGCTTATCGGCATCATCAATCTCCCTCAGATAAAATATATTATTAGCATCTGCTCCTTGAACACCAAAGTCAGAGAGCCTTATAACCTGCATAAGGAAAAAATCTACCTCAACATCAAGGAATGCCATGCTTTAGTGCTTTGACTATAGAACAGAATTTTAAATACTAAAGAACCTTAGGTCATAGAGACAAACAGCAGTAGAGGCATGCCAGATTAATATTATATAATCTCATTCCATGATTAAGAATTGACATGGTATAAAGATTTCATTTTTAATTTCACATTTTATTGTCTACTAACGCACAGTGGAACCAGTAGCAATGATCAAAATATCATATGTGAACGTGGCACCAGCAGCACTTGTTAGAGTCTTTGAAGTAACGTCTGCTTTCACGATTTCCATGCTGAGTATCAGCTCTATGCCTGCAATGACAAATATATTACAGTAAACAATCTGAGTTAGAATTAAAGTAAGAATTAACTTCCCATCTAAAGCTGGTTGCAATTTTAGGAACCATATAAAACAAGCAAATTAATTTAAGTATGTAGAACCATATAACCACAATTGAAATGTCAATTGAAAACCATTGCTCAAGGCAATAAAGGTATAACGAGAACAAATAAGACCACATTTTTTTTGGAACGGGTATTGTACAAATAACTATACAGTACAACTGATCTAACTAGCAGACAGGAAAGTTAACATGTTCCTCTGACTTCCTAAGGAAAACAACCTTCGGATATGCTCATCTATACATCTGATCATGTACTTCAAGGAAACCATATCTTTTATTTATATATAGTTGTCAATGATTGAACGTGTAGCATTCTTATCTTTCTATTGGCAACAAGACTACTGATATATAAGTAGCTAAACACAAGCAAGAATATTATATGCACACGCACCTCAGCTACCATCTCTGTTCTCAAATGTCCATACGCTACACTCATCTTAAACTATAGCTAGCAAAATAAAAAAATAAGAAAGCAAGATTCACCTTTTTCTGTATACCATTCAGGAAGTAGTCTTTCTCCCCCGCTTCCAACACATACATGAAAACCTGGGAGCCTTGCAGCGCCTGCAAATTAGAAACAATATAAATGTAAATACAGGAACTAAAAAGCATTCAGGGAAAACTGGTTGCTATTAAAAGAGCCTTTAGTTGTTTTAATAGCCAGAACAACTTATATCAAAGACAATGTGACTGATAAGGACCAACTAACAAGTAATTATGCAGAGACTAACAGTTATGCATGCAGTTACAACTGCTCCTGGATGTAATTATTTTAACGTATCTCTCAGAGTGGCAATAATAGGAAGACATTGAACAGGTTGCATCAACGATTATAATGATTACCACATTTGAACACAATAACAAATACAAATCAACCAAATAATGGGATAGAAATTTCCAATATTTAACTGCAAATATGCTTCAACATGGAACATATTTGACAGTAAACTTGACAATATGTAAAGCTAAATAAACTGATAAATGACACCAATCTTCAATATGGTTGGAATATGGTTTTTAAAAAGGAAATACTAAAAATATTTTTGGTGCAATCCACAAGTTAAATAGCTGGATTTCACAGATAAGAGTCATATATGTGAAAGTAAATGAATGAACAGTCATGCATGCACAGATGGATATTATCAACCATTTTGAGAATATGTTGCATGACCTACCTTGAGGAAAAAGGTAACCCTTGCTAAGTGCTGGACGCTCGTAAGGAGCCACCTGAAATATAGTCTTGTTAAGAAATATGTGCCTTATGAATATGCAGAACAAAAATGAAGATGTCCATAGAGAGCAACTATATAAAAAATTGCCAATAATTCACACAAGATCTACTTAATACAACATAATTTATACATGAAAATTGGCAATGATCAGGATGGACTGTAGTGAAGCATGTTATATCATCCCTGTGAAACGAATGTGAAACAATCCACTTTTATGGCAAGAGTCTCTGACTTTCTAAAACTCAAGACAAAAAATATTCAAAGAACCAAATGAAATTGTCAGACATCTGATATCAAAGTTCATGATAGCATCACCACATCTTATTGTTCTGAATTGCAAAACAATATAGAGGGACTGTTATTGTATATAACTAGGAACTTTCGAATTATAGAATTATACATATTCACCAGTTCAAGTACTTGGCCTGGTTTGTTGACGATAATCGTCATGTACTATAACCAAAATAGATGAATAATACCAGAAAGAAAGTAAAGGGCGAACTGAAAGGAATTCAAGCATGCAAAGTGATGATGAACAAAAGCTCTTAGTACTGATGTTATGTTCCAAGTTTCATCTGAAGCAGATCGCTACTCCTTTCTAGAAAATATGAATTCAACGAGATGTCTCTCTAGGTTACAAACGACTTTGCCTTTTGCTTAAAAATAAGAGCTAACAAAGGATCTTTCCATGGCTTAAGGAATTTTACAAAGTCAAAAGAGAATAAACAGGATTCGATCAATCGATTATAATTACTTTCCCGACTCCTGAGAATATAAGACAACAGCAACCACCTCAGCATTTAGGGAGAATGTAGTGCCATGAGATGAAGGTTGTATGCAATATGCTCCACCACTAACCTAACAATACATTTAGACATGCAAAGCAAGAACTTTTGCAAATACAAAGTTATTTTTATCAATCTCATAGCTTCCTGACAGAATCTGAGATTGAAGGAACGGGATCGGACCAACAAGAATATGGAACATTTACAACCGTTAACAAAAATTATCAAGCACACAATTCTGAATTTCCTCAGAACTGTGTATCTGCGAGAGAGGCATTTGCAGCACAACTGATTTTACGGATTCGTAGCCATTATTCTTTTGGTCAAGCCATCAAATAGGGGAAGGGAAAAGCAAAAACAATGACATCAGAAAATATGATGAAGATAACTGGAAAATAGAGCATGATTTTTTTTTATTGAACCAACATAAGGTCAAACTGTTCATACCCTGTAACATATTACATAAGAAACCATTAAAACAGCAAAAGAGCTATTGACTCCACCTTTTATAGATCCAAGTAAACATGACCAAAACCTTAAAAAGAATAATCAATTATTGCAACACAATAAAACAAGGAACTTACAGATTCGGAGTTATATAATAAATGCGACACGAACAAATAGACCATCACTTGCAGTAATCTAGAAACAACTGAGACATCTAATAATCAAAAATAAAAATAAAAAAAATAAAACCATACCGCCTCCTTTGATATGATCGCCAGCTCTCCTGGCTTGACTCCTTGCTTTGCGAACTCCCTGGCCGCATAACCCTGCAAATACACAACACAGAAAACATGATTTTCGGCATATAAGAAAAGAAGACAGCAAAGAATCCATTACTGGAAACCGTAATCCCATCTACCCCAGTGTAGTCGAGTAATTAATCACCCGGATCTCAAGCAAGTTGAAGAAGAAAAAAATCTAAACTAACAACAGTCTCAAATTCTCAAAAGCATCCTAAACTAGCAAAAGTAAGAGCCCCTCAGATCAGAGAAGACCGTCAATCATCAAGAAACTTTCAAATCCACGCATAATCAAAAATCGATACACATGTGAGAGACTGAAACGCCAATCGCATCACTAACAATCTCTCAAAAACAAGACGAAAAGAATGAAAAATTATAGGAAGCATCGGATCAGGAGATCGGGGAAAAGGAGTCGAGGAAGAGGAGATCCAAACCCACCGCTGCCACACCGCCGCCGAGGATCACGTACTTGAAGTGCTTCGCCGCCATGGATCGGTCGATTTCGTCGTAGATGAGAGAACTGAATGAAATAGAAGAGAGGAGAAGGGGAGGGGGCAAGGGATTATTTATTGGAGCGGGGTGAGAGGGCGTCCGAATTGGCTGGGATGGTCGGAGGAAAGCAAGCGGAAGTGGTAAACCATAGACTCCACGTGTCGCACGCTGAACCGTCCATCACCGATGATGACTCGCCGGCCACGATTGCTTCCAAAAAAACAATGACGTGGACAATTATGAGACGAGAGCTATCAACATACCATTTGTTCTTTTTTTTTCTTTGTTTTTTTTTTCTTCTAAAACTGATACGAATACAACTAAAAAAGCCAAAAAATAACAAGTTCCAAAGTGCAATGGACAGCTTCCTCTCCTCCAACAAAAGAGTATCCTTTTTAAATTTCTTGACCAATGAGAGATTGCTTAAGAGCTCATGGCTCGAGGCTACGAATCGAAAGTGAGAAAATAGGGTTCTTCTAGAGGCCATATCAAGATTGTAGGTGCAAGACTAAATCTCGAACAAGAAGATGAGGTGTGAACTTTTATTTTCTAGTTCTTTTCTTCAGAATTTTTATTTCTAGTTTGATCTTGTTAACTTCTGATTTGAATTTTAATTTGGTTTGTGCTTTTTATTGTCCTAGTTTGATCTTGTACAGGTTAAAAATTTCTTTAGGATTTTTTACCTACATTAGATTAGTTGTTGTCAAGCAACAATGCACCTGAAGATTTGTTACCCATTTTACCTAGACAAAAAGGGGAAGAAAGAGTGTCATTATCTTGGCCAAATCAAGCAGCTGCATTAGATGTCACCTCTCAAATCAAGCAGCTGCAAGCAGAGGTATGGTATGTCATTATCTTGGCCAGCCAAAATTCTAACATGCGCCAGGCATTGCCTCATGTTCCTATGATCACTATTGTGGGACTTCAACAAACTAGGTCTTTTAGATCCTACATGAAGGGAACCATGAAGACAAACATCTCCTTACATGTTGGCTATCCATGGAGCAGCAAATAGGACTAGAGGTGGATTAGATTAACCCAGTTTTGATTTAAGATCAATCCCCATAAAATAATAAAATTTAATTCAAATCAAAGCTACTTGGATTGGGCATGGATCAAATTGACCCTATGTAGATATGGATTATATTTGGAACATTAAGTACCTCAATTCAGACTTGAATCAATTTCACCACCCTTGTGGGATCTAAAAAATTACTTATAGTAATCACTTCTATTCAATTAGTCATTAAATTATAATCTACATATGCTTGTGCCCCATATATGATGCGAATTGCTGATCATGTCTATATGCATTTAATTGTTATTTTCAATTCATTACATATTTAAATTTAATTAAATAAATAATATGTTTACAACTATTGTGATTTGTGTTTGGGTTACTTCTGATTTGGTTTAAACTAAAAAAATCTAATGGATTATCAAAATTTGAATGTTAATCTGGTTTAATTAGAATGGCAATGGATCAGGCTTGGATTCAATTATTTATATGATCGGAATACAGATTCCATTTGGAGTTTGCCAATTCCAATTCCAACCCAATCCGCTATGCAGCCTTAGCAAGCAATTACTGCTTGATGATTAATTGGTTACATATTAATAAGCAATTGTCAAAAAGATTCCCAATAATTCCATTCCCAAGGATGAGCTACTTCCATTGAGAGAGGGCTTGACACGATTGATAGGATGAGGACTGGAAATTGAGTTCCCTATCAAAATGTAGAGAATGCACAAGTATGTAGTTTTCCTACCCAACTCTTTCCCATAGAGGAAACCAGCATCTTGTTTAAAGTTTTCCATCTTCCGAAGTCTGAACTACAAAACACACAAATGCCGACTTCATATGATCTAGTCTAATTCTTTTCTTTTTTGGAAAAAAAAATAACGGAACCTAACCATCACTATTTCATTTAGGAAGGAGATGATCAAACAGGAGTCCAAGAAAGTGGAATGCTAAGTTATGGATGTATTGCTATAAAAAAAAAAAAATCCGGTTACACCTCTTGATACGTTCAGCCATTTTTCCAAAGGAATTCAACGGCCAGTTGGTGGTGGGAGCGTATTAGGTTACATTGTCGGCGTAGCTTTCATTTCTTTTGGTAATTAAATCAAAAGTTAATATATAATATTTTTTGATGCAACGGCTGCCTACACAGCTCTAATATGAGTATAAGTAATAGAGTCAAAAGAAAGAAGATGGCGTAGAGGTGCGGAGTACCTACTCGGGCTCAGAATAACTCCTATATTTATTGATGCTATTATTTTGCCGGCGCTACGTATGTCAGCCATGACATGGGCTCTTAGCGAGCAGGTCAAAAGTCTGTATGAAAGAACTCTCTCTATCTTTTGACCATAGCTAACTAGTCCAAATTACTAACGTCTCTACTCCATTTGGTCAACCTGTCGGAAAGGAAAATCTTTGGGACATTGAGCCAAACAGTATTTTGATTCCGTTTATGAGGTCCACTTTTCAAATAAAAGAACTAATATTATTTAATAATTATATTTATATTGTGTATAATAGTTATATTACTATAATTTATTATATTTAATAAAAATATTAATATTTAGAAATTAAAATTTATAAGTAGTTAATAAGTAAAGGAATGTAGAATAAATAAAATAGGCATACCTATTAATCTTTCTGGATATTTGGCAGCATTTTTTCTTTTTATTTTTAAAAATAAAATTATAAAAATCTAAGTAAAATTTACCTAGTGCTATTATTTGTTTCTATTTTTAAAATTTATTTTTACTATCTATATAAAAATAAAAGTAAAGAATTCTTTCTTTATCTTTTTCAAAAATATAAAACTCATATCTTTTATCTTCTCCATACAAAAATCATATGGGTCAAGCACTTTGGAATATCATATAGAACGAAACTCCTATTTTGCCACGTTTCTTCTAACGCCATCTTAAAGAGGACACCCAAAAGTCAAATAGCAACAAGACTCCTACTAACGGAGTCTGTTAATGCGATAACTTAAAAAACAAAAAGAAAATGCGCCAAGAAAGATCATCTACTAAGAGAGACCATCTGTATCTTTTTTTTTTTCCTCATCAAGCCTCTCCATCTATTTTTTCCTTATCAAGCCGTCTATCACATCCGTGAGGGTTTCCTTCTTCTCCTAAGTCCCTTTTTCCTTGTCCAAATTCTCCTGTCCTTTTTTGGATCTTTGCAACTAAGAGTTTATAGAATCTAAAAAATGATATGTATATAATTTCTTATGTTAAACAAAGCTAAGAAACTGTGTACCGATACCGATGAATGTTATTGTTTAAAAAGTATGTATTAATTACTTGGTGTATATCACTTACATGCTTAGTGTATATCACTTGACCATATAGTGTGTACTGGTAAAAAATATGTTCTGAAAAATATGTATCAATTTACCTGAATATATGTATTAAATTACTGCTAAGTCTATATCAAATAAACTTGCAGTATATATCAGAAAATTGATGAGTGTGTATCACCAACTATATAGTGTATACTAGTGAATATGATATTATAAAAACTGCATATCAATTTCTTAGAGATGTGTATTGGGTTACTAGATGACTAATTTGCTAAGTATGTATCATCTGACCATGTACTATATACTGGTAAATACCATGTTCTAGAAACTATGTGTCGATTTTTCATATGTATTAGCTTGCTAAATGATCAATTTGCTTGGTGTGTATTACTTGGCCATCTAGTATATATATCGATAAAAAGCATATTTTGGAAAACGAGGAAGAAAGAAGATGCCATGCACGATTTTCTTTTTTTTTTATTTTTTAATCATGAGACTAACAAGTTTATTAGTAGGACTTTATGACTTTTAGATTTCTTCTTTAAGATAGGCACTAGAGAAAGCATGGCAAAATAAAAAGCATGCTCCATATTTTCTTCTTTGGTGCTCGTTCCATATGACTTTTGTTCATCTCCACCACCTATACCACCTTCATTGTCACTATCATTGCTGTGAATTGCTACTATCGTTGTCTCCACCACCATTACCACCATTATTGTCGCCACTATCTTGGTTTGGGATAAAAGGGAACTATTGGTTCAGGAGAAAAGGGATGATATCTTGGTTCGGATGAGACTTCTTCTAAGGCAGATGAAAGGGCAGATGGGGATTCATATGCCCTATCTGACTTTCCCGAGCTTCTTCCTTCCCCACCCATTTTCTAGTTTAGTAGTCCACCGCCACCATCTTTGCCACTGCCACCGCCACCGCCATCATGGAACTACCATTATTGCCGTTGGTGCCAACTTTTCTCCGGTACCAATGCTACTATTGCTGCCATTGCTGCTTCCACCATCTTCTTCCATCAAACAGTCATCACTCTAGGATCTCCGCCTCACCATTACTATTATTGCTACCAGTGCCCATCGTTGGTGCCTCTACCGTCACCACCACTACTAATACACATCATTAGTGCGCTCGTTATTACTACCACAATCACCATCCATTTCAATCTTCAGGTCAAAACACCTTTTTCACTGGACTAGCTGAAAGTACAAAACGGTAAAAATCGAATTATGAAAATATGAAGCACTCCACAACAGCAGCTGAGTGCTCATGCAACCCCTATTAGCAAGGAAACTACCAATGCGATTGCTCTCATAAAGAATATCGACAGGTGGTAAGTGAAGCACCCGCCTGACTCAGCATGCAGATATCTAGCAGGTTAAGGGCTGGGATAAGCATGCAGATACCTGTTACGAGAACAATTAGGAAAAGGGCATCATAATCGGCTAGAAAGGAAAATTGAGAAAACTCAACCGGTTATCCTCTGCATCATTTACTAGTTGACTTTTAGATCCTAGGATCCTGATGCCAGTAAAACACGTCAAACAAAAAAATAAAATAAAAAATAAAAAAAGGGAAGGAAATCTGTTGGTTGTATCACTCTCTTTCATACTCTCGCATCAAAACACCATTACTTTTTGAAAATAAATAAATAAATGAATTTAAATAATAGTCATCAGCCATCAGTTTTTTGATTAAGACGGCGATTATATAAATGAGAATGATGGATGCCATTTATTATATGTCAGGATTGCAAAAAATTATTTTATTTTAGCTAGTAGTGATATGATGAAATTACATCATTAGTTTTCTTTTATTTGTTTTTTTCTTTTCATTGAAATGGCAGGTGACACCTATTACAACCATCATAATTTGTTTTCAAAATAATTTTGTTGTAGATAGATTTGGGTGAATAATAGGGATTGCAACCTGATATACTGTTTTTCCCATGTTTGAGAAGTAAATTTCAATGCGGATGCTGAAGGTAGGTTTCCTATTATTTGGTTTCTCATTCACACTGAAGGTCAACTAATCAACATCTGTCCTTCCGGCCGGTTGCCGAGCTTTTTCAACCAAATAAAAGATAAAAGATTAAACACTTATTTGAATAATCCAGCGGCACTAGGCTAGCTCAAATCATGGGGGATGGGGGGGAAAAATCTTCATGGATTTCTTTTTTTGGTTCCTGCAGGCCACAGAATGGAACTTTGGAGAGAGACAAGCCAACTAACTGGCTCGATTCCTACAAAAACACCGGCATACACATTAACTAGAATGCAAGTTCTATGCATCCTAACCTCATCACAAGTAGGAATAGAACACCTAATACACAAACAAAAAGAGCCCTAGCACTGCATAGTCATCTTGATTTGCACACGCATGCAGAGTTCTCTTTTTTTTTTTTTGCTGTGTTGAATGAATGAAGCCCTGTTCATTATGCAAAGTCAAACATATAATTTATAAGGTCTATTCTTGCTTGTAGTTTATTTAAGCTCTAAATAATTATGAAGCAGGCACATCATTCACCGAATCACTTACATGAGAACCGAATTACCACGTCACCCAGTGTTTCTAGACCAAACTATGAGAGACCAAATGAATCACAAAGGAATGCCATACTTGCTGTGATCATCTTGCACCTTTTTTGTCAACCATGACTTGAGCATGCTTATAACCGGTCAAGTTTTCCTCAAACTCTCTCCAGCCTTCTGACAAATAAATTATTACCATGCCTTGACAACTGCTGTTTGATCTATTCGACATAAGTATCCATAATGAGCCTCATTCTGAATTATTTCTGTTTCTAATTAATTTTTCAAGAATCATAATAAAAAGAATAGGGATTTTGCAAAGGATGACCCATCAGTTACGAAAAAAATGCAGAGATGATTCTAAATATCATTTGCCATGTTCAATGCCTGTCATGACCATACAATCACAATCCAAATCCATCTGCTGAGCTTTGGATTAGCGTCGTCAACCAGAGGTTGGGCTACAACAGGTTAAAGGGATTCGTTTTACCTGGATCAAGCAGTAGATACCAAAAACAAAGCATAGCCACTCCCAGATGCTAGAATCTGCAAGGTCTAACTGATACCCTCTGAAATATTTTCAAGAATTATCAGCTAAACATCAGAACGAAGCATGCAGCTTTCACGAGCATGACAAATAAACAATCCACCGGACCAACCATTTGGGTTCCTTGGTTTCATATGTCAATTAGCATTCTCAACATACCATGAATTCCTAGGCTAGATTATAATGTATTATTAACAGATTTTTTTTTCTGAGCATAAAAAATTATAATATTTTATTTTAACAGAAATTTGTCCTCACAAGTCCCTGCACAACATTTTTTTAAAGATAAATCTTCACTGTCATACAAATAATTATATTTAATTGCTTGTCATAGAAGATGTTTTTCATGTTTATTTGTAAGATTTCATCCTTCAAGCAGAACCTTCCACATTACCACCAGAATGATGTGCTATTTGCTAGTGTCAGATGTGGATTTGAGAAGATAGCTGCAGGATTGAAAACACACATAGAAACAATGCAGCAGGAGAGAGAAATACCCTAATAAAAACAACAAATGCCTCGTAAAATGCCAACTGAATGCCCAGGTCCTCACACTTCTCCAGTAATTAATATCATATGAGCCGAATTCTGCATCATATATGCATCCACCACCGGACAGAATTCATCAGATATTACCGCAAAATACTGAGGGTGGCGCTGATAGATTCATGTCATAAAATCACAGCCGGTTTCATAATCCTCCTCCATGTTGCAAGCAGACTACTACAATTAGCAAAAGCTCAGTGGGGCTCAAAATGTCTCCTATAGTAAAACAAATAAACAGAAAAACTTAACAACTTGGCAGATGCTTGTATACCAAAATAAAACATGATCCAGAAGAAATAAATTCAAAATCCATATGTTAGCAGCAAGTTGTTTAACATTTACTTCACTCATTTTTGGACTTAACAAGAAATGTAGTATTTGACCGTTTTGCAGTTTAGTCTCTGTTGGCTTCTAGTTAGTGCCATTTACTGTAGCACTTTTGCCGACACTGTCTTAAAATGGTATTGCCTAGAATGCAAAACTTCAGTATTAGCAATGGACTTCATTAAGAATATATAGATCAGCAAAACCAGAAACTGAGCCATCTCCTAATCTTGTCATTTCTAATCACTAGGTGTGTGTCACTCAAGTGTACTGAATTTTAGGTGAAAGCACTGCAGTACCATCTCCTTCAGATGCAGTACCGCCCTAGACAGTCAAACAGAGCTAGACCAACAAGCTCTCAAATATAATTATTTTCCTTGCCAATCCTCTAGCAGATATTCATAAGTAGCAGCTGATAATACTGAGTTTTGGACAACATTTCAGCTTCAATCCTATGCCTTGCTTTAATTGTCAATCCCATGAGAGGTAAAGAAAACCACTCCAATACACCCTCATTAGTAAATGTGGACCACCACTGCTTTATAAAGACAAAGTTACATGTATAATATTATTTTAAGCATACACTATGGTGAATTTTAGGTGCTCCCAAAATCCTAATTTCATCATTTTATAGACTTTGGGTGAAAGCGATCCTTCACCATCTATTTGGGTCTTGATGTCCCCCAAGTCAAAAGTTAAAACAAGGTTATGCCAACAAGCTATCAAACTCAACTAATACCCTTGCCCATCTGGTTATGTGGATGCTACTCTAAATTTTGGACACCACTTCGGATTTGATGCTATGCCTAAAAATCATCCTCACTTCTATGAGTCCTTAGATCAATAAAAGAAAAAAAATGCTCAATATACTGCCTATTTACCTGCCCTCCACAACACTGCTTTATGAAGACACAGTAACATGTATGATACTTTTAATTGAACATTTATTGGCGTTTAGGTACTCTTAAAATCATAAGCTCAATTTCCTGACCTGTAGGCATATCTCAGTCATGTTAATTACATCAGGTGAAAGGAATCCATCACCAGCCTAGGATTTAGTACCAGCCTAGTCAAAAGAGGATTAGACTTGATAAAATGGTTAAGCATCATGCTTGCTCCCATGCATGCTCTGGGGGAAATCACTCCATATGCCCTCATTAGGATCGCCTGCCCACCACAACACTGCTCTATAAAGCTTCATTGAGATCTACAACAATTTTAATCATCAACCACCCTTCCATTAAAACTCTTATCAATTTACCAGATGTAATTGACTAGCACTGTAACAACCTTATTGGTGCAGCTATAGTAAGAAAAAGGCTTGGCCATTCTAGTCAAGGGGAGAGGAGCAGGAGGGGACATAACCCTAGCTTTGGAGAAATGTATATATCCTCTGATCCCACTCACCATCCCTTTGTGCACCCTTCAGTTGGATCGAGGCATCTCCCTACTTTCAATCATGTACTCCCTTGATGTCCCACCCAAATCAGCTATCCAAGCCAATGGCCCACCATATGACCCACACCAAATCCAACTCCTTGTGGATGCAATAGTAAAAGAAAAGAACGAAAAAGCGCTTTCAAGTTAAAAATAACTCCATAGCCTCTACTTCCTCTCTCCTAATTCTTGAAGGCATTTACCTATGAAGCTTCTCTCTCCAAGAAAGCCTCACTTTAGACCCCAAGTGCCTTAATCGAGCTCTCTCAACACCAACATCCAGATTCATTATCTCTATCTCTATCTCTATCTCTATCTCTATCTCTATCTCCATATGTGCGTGTGCGTGCGTGTGCTACATTCCAACAAGGTGCCTTCTTCTTCTCCCATGGGTTGTTGGCCACACAACCGTGGACTATAGTGGCCACCATCCACTTGGCCAGGGTCCTATTCTCATGTATCTATCTATCTATCTATCTATCTCTATCTCTATCTCCATATGTGCGTGTGCGTGCGTGTGCTACATTCCAACAAGGTGCCTTCTTCTTCTCCCATGGGTTGTTGGCCACACAACCGTGGACTATAGTGGCCACCATCCACTTGACCAGGGTCCTATTCTCATGTATCTATCTATCTCTATCTCTATCTCTATCTCTATCTCCATATGTGCGTGTGCGTGCGTGTGCTACATTCCAACAAGGTGCCTTCTTCTTCTCCCATGGGTTGTTGGCCACACAACCGTGGACTATAGTGGCCACCATCCACTTGGCCAGGGTCCTATTCTCATGAGAATATATTTTTGCTTGAATATTTCTTAGGTTACTAATATTGCAATGATAATGTTGTGTGGAGTAATATATTTATCTGTGGTGTCTAATGAATTCCTGATAATTGATTCATAGAAAATTATTTAGCCATTGCATTTGACACATCTCCAATGATCGAAAAAATAAAAAAGAAAGGCCTATTTTTATATATTTTTTGGAGAAAGAAATTAGTTTTAAAGGGATTGAAAATGTGATGAATCAAAGCTTAGCAAATCTTGTTATCATCTAGGATAGATGCTAAGTAACCATGTCTAGACTCCCTCCTGTATAGTTGTTACAAACAGAAGATGCACAGGCACGAGAAAGAGAAACAAAAAAAAGCAAAGCAAAAAAATAAAAGGAAAAAGAGACAAGTGAGATGCAACTTGCCTACATCCATGGTGAGAGCAGAAGATCCCAAAATAAGAGCCCATATGGTGCCACCCTTCAGTCAATAAAAAAGGGAAAAAAGACTCACGCAAGCCTCACAATCCAAAGGCTCTCTGTAGCATAAATAAACCCTAGAAAAGAATAATGCATCACATAACACCAAGGTTACTCTTAAAGGAGTTGGAACTAAACCATAGCCCAGGATCCACTGCGATTAATCCATAGCCTTCAGCATCCTACAGTGCAAACTAGTTTGCAAATTCAAACCTTATTGCAATGCTGGAGTTGAAACCCATGAGCCCACACCCATGAGTCCACGACCACCTTAGAGAGAAATCTCCGTTAGTAAACCTCATAAAACCCGCATATCATAGCATCCTCCATTATTGAGTCAGAGGAATATAATCATTAAATACCTTTGGCCCACAAACTTACCAAGAGAGAATGAACCAGCTCTCAGTTTCGTTACCAGTGGCCACTAACAAGAGAACTTTTAGTGCTCACATCTAAATATCCATAGTGGCAGCATTTTGACAGAATCCCTATGAGGAACGGGAAAACGCTCATGCTTTACATTAAAGCTCGCACCCACTATAAATAGAAAACCCAATATGCTTTGTTTTTAGTGACTCAAGCACGCGGTCACCAAATTCAAAGAAAGAACTATAAGTTCTGTGTTTCCATGTGGCTCCAACACCAATCATGAATATGTCATCAAGCTATTTATAGTTTTGCCACAACAACAAAGTAAGACATGTTTATTAGCAGCTAACACTACATACCCCTCTACCATGCCTTATATAACAGGTACATCCAGTTTCTCTTGTAAAGCATTATATTTCCCTTAATACCCCTTGATCATCTTGTTCTCTAGTTCACTCGACAAAGTTGGGACTTATGAGTGGCAGTACCGAAGCACAAATACTCAAGTCAAGGAAAGAATAGATACCAACAAGATCAGTTTAGATGGTATATTAGGAAATATACTCTATTTATTTGAGTAACTGGAAGAGTCTCATTATCCCTCTTATTCCTGATTTTCTTGCACATGGCAGCAAATTATATGGCCTGGGATTTGGGCATGGGAAGGCAGGGCATGGCTACCTATCTTCTTTATCTAGATATTTTTCAATTATATCAAAACTAGGAAGAACAGATTGGGTATAGAATGCAAATAGACAACAAGGATATGCCAATAGGTCAAATGTTGAAAGACAAGGTATGATTCAGCTAGGATATGATTATATATACTATATACACTGACAACACATACACACACTACATCTATGTTAACATATTACCCAAACAGCAGAATAGATGCAGTAAGCACATAGAAATCAATAACAATATGTTCATCAAACATTTGATTACCCCATAAAACGAATTTGGCAACAAAATAGAAATAAACACAGCAAAAACAAGCATGAAACATATATAAATTAATAAAACATAAATGCAGCAAGCATTTAATTGTCCTAAAAGAAAATGCCGCAAGATAACCAAAAAAAAATGCAGCAAACGTTAAGATTAAGGGGAACTGCTGGGCTTCTTCAACCCTTTGACTGCACCACATATTTCACCATCATGTGACTAATGAAGATCCAAGGGAAGACAACCCAGCACCCAAGGGAGAAAAAAGAGGTCTCAATCATGCCTCAAGGAGAATGAGGTGACAAGAAGGTTTTGCAGGAAGAATGAAGAAAGCAAAAAGAGGGGGGCTGGCATCTGTCAGCAAGCACTGCTTCACTCTCATTCTTCTCTTCCTCTCTCCACCCTTCTCTCAATTAGGGAACAGGCAATTAGGGCATGTGATAGGAGGAAAGCAAGCCAAATTTTGATTTATTTTATCGGGAGATCCAGGTCCAACACATACTTAGCCTGAGCCAAATAGACCACTAGCAGCTCTATAGTATCGTACAAGTACCCACGAGTCCAAAAGTATCTTGGCATATGCCAGAAAGATCAAAAATCATTTTAATTAAAAAAAATCATGATGTTTATTTGCCGTATTTGACACTTATCAAGTCCATATCCGACAGTACCAGTTATCCACTTCATACAAATATGGTCGTGACCAGCATGGAGTGTCTATACTTCCTGCTTTCAAATGACTTAATTCACCAGTGAGAATTTTATAGTCTATTTTATGAAGAATACAAATCATACACAGATTATACTGCCAAATGTAGCCCTTCCCCAAAACAATTCAGGGAAAAAAAAGAAAAAAAGATGTCAAGGATCTGCCATAGAGTTAGATATCCACCAGGCTGGAGTTAGATATATGTCAATCAAATTATGCTGCACTTCAAACTACAGGTAGCAATTGTTCAGGCTTGTGTCGGGTCAGGTCAAGAAAACCTTCAACCTAGAACCAAGTCAACCAAACCATTTATAATAGGGTCGAGAAGTACAAATCCATACCTAACCCATTTATTTTGATGGACCCATAGCCACCTGCCAGAGCAATAGTATTTCCCCTGTCAGTTGCATATGTTAGTAAATGAAAATAAAATATGACCAAAAACAGGGGATTTAGGGTTGGCATCCAAACAATGTGAGATAGCAATGGAAAAGAAAACAAAATTAATCTTAAACATGTTGTCACTTCATATTTACGGTGTTCTTTATTCTCATGTAACCGTTAATTATGCAGCTTTACTAATCATCCGAAACAATCTTTAACTAGATTATAGCCCATATCGCCACTACTAGTATCTTGGAGGCTTGGAGATGCATTTTAAAGGTTTATTCAACCTATGGTGACCCATTGGATTACCCTACCCATTTATAATTAGGTTGGCCTATGCTAACTCATACCCAACCAATTATAAAAGAAAAACATCAACCAATCCATTTATTCCGCACTTGGTGGTGGGTTTTTTTTTTTTTTGTTGGGGGGGGGGGGGGGGGGGGGGTGGGGGGTTGCTGGCCTGTCCTAGTCGAAACTTGCCACTCCTTCAGAAAAGAGAGTATGTCATTGACATTAAAGTACTTTGATAAGCCAAATGACATGGACAAAGCCACCGAAGGCAAATTAACACCATATACAACCATCAGGAACTGATCTCATGTCATCCCAGAAGCAAGTTGTACACTAGAACCCTTCTCATTTATTGAAATATCATGGTGTGGGAAGAAAAAATTGCTTTGAATCCATGTAAGCATTAACATGACAAACATCAACACATGATAATGAGATTCTGTGATGCTCCTTTCGTTAGAATGGACATATAAACAAGAACCTGATAACTATTTGGTACCGGAACAACTTTCTGACCAGTGCAACTACCAATGGAAATCCTTAAGCTTGACCAACAAAGAAATAAACCATGACAAGTTTACATTGTGTGCATCACCCGAGTATATAAACTATGACCATATACAAAATTGAAAAATATTGGAATATCTTGTGACATAGGTTCACAAGCCAAGATTTCAAACTACAGACTTGGAGAAACACATACCATCAGTCAATGGGAAAGAGCATGAAGTCTAGGAATTGGGAACAGTAACATTTAAGATCTTGACATCCTGATATGGCTTGTCATTCTTATCTGTCTTGACCTTCTCTATTCCCTGCTTATTTAACATCAGATTCAAACAGTCAGCAAATGTGGGTTGGGGGGGGGGGGGGGAGACTTTTCTAAGATACTGCACAAAATTTGTACCTGAACAACATCCATCCCCTTTACAACTCTGCCAAAAACAGTATGCTTATTGTCAAGCCATGGTGTGGCCACAGTGGTAATAAAAAACTGAGAACCATTTGTATTTGGTCCAGCATTTGCCATTGATACTGTGAAAGGTCTGTCATGCCTCAAGCTGCAAGCAGGAAAACATTCATCAACTGGGTATGTGAATGACATCTTCAATATAAGTTATTATGACCAGTGTAATCAACAAAATAGAATTACTATAAAACAAAAACATAGAGGTAAGAATGCAATTGACAGCAGTACTCAAAATGAATAAAAGAATAAGCTTGCAAGATTGAGAACATAGATGTAAACATAAAGTAACATTAATAGCAAGCGTCACTTATTTCAACATAGTCCAGCCTTTGAAATGGAAGACATCTATAAATCCCATCTCACTATTCGTATTGAAGTTTATTGCTATAACTCTTTGACCCGGACCTAAGAACTCTTCCATGGCAGGACTGTCTTGTGAGATGTACAGCCGAACCATTTCAAGTTTGCAAAACATGATTCCATGAAAACTGCATCATGATATGATGTGTGCTGGATTCATAATTAACAGTTGAAGAAGACACAATTAAGTGATTGAACAAGACAGCAAATGGGAAAAAAGAGTTTGTTATCATCCCAAAGCTCTGTAATCATGTACTCATTAGTTAGTAAGGGCCAAAAAGAAGCTATAAAAATTACTAATTAGTTAGTAAGGACCAAAAATTACTCTAACTGGACCCATAAAATCATTTTAAACCACCTTTCTGACTTAGTAACATATTTAATTAGGAAAAGAAAAATGTGTAAGGGCTGGTGTTTTCTAGCAGGCATAATGTAAATTTTTGTCTTTTGAGTCGAAATTCATGCTTAAAAATGAAATGCAAGTACCCATATCTATATAACCTTCTTCCTCTTAGTCAAATCCATCTTTCACCTAGGAATTGAACTGCATAAGCTAAAATTGTGTACCTAATAGTGCAGGTCTCACTTCCCATCCAGTAGCCTATAAGGTTTCCTGATACCCCATCAGTATATTTCCCCTAGGAATCTTTCTTGCCCTTTTTGGACTTAAATCTATGCCTAAATATTCATGCATTCTCTGCACCAAACTTATCCCTGTTCCTCCTAGTCTTGTTTTTATGAAAGGACAAGGATATCTCAATGTGTATTTTTCCACTACCGAGCTCAAATTCCGTAGCCAGCATTGCAGGTCTTCACACCCATCAACTTAGTTTTAATTCCTGATTTTGCTTCTCTAGGAAAAAATTACTTCAGCTAAGAATTTGGCACCAATTCATTAAGAGCTTACTTTAAGATAGAGTGAGTCATAATATTCTGGAAACTTACTAGACAAAACAATCATATATGAAGTTGACCCTGATATGCTCGTCAATTGATTGGGCAGACATGTTGACTAGTCTAGAAGTGTTGCAGCTTGGATTATCATAGGAAAGAATGCATTTGTTATTTTTTAATATCTTTGTTCAAAATTTAGCACTGTCTTAGAAAAGACTTTTAGGGGTTCAAGCTATTACAGTGCATACGAAAAGCAACAAGCTGTAGCATGAAACTTCATAATTGATGTCAATCAGCTCATACAGATACAACTAAGCATGGACTAGGAAATCAGGAGACCATTCAGGATATTAAAATAGAATTATTGGATATGAAGTAACAGCACTTCAACTGCTCAGCAGCATGGACAGCTAGATAATTCTATATGTGCCAAAAGATCTAATTGTTAAAAGGCACCATTCCAAGCATCAAATCTAATTTATGTCATTATACATACTTCACTGAACTTTGAATAAATGGTATGGGTTCAATGGTCAAGGTTTCACTATTTGGTTTCAGTAGTATTTTCATTGTAATTCAACCATGAAGTATCATAGTTGGGGTGGACCGTATAGATTACACTTCAAAATTGGAAGATGTCTTCAAATCAAAGATTACTACTTCCAGCCATCTCAAATTTTGGTTTTATATCAAAATAAACAAATTAAAATGATCCAAGGGGAGATATTACTGTCGAAATAAATAAAAATAAGCATGATAAGAATAAAAGATGCAATACCTTGTAGTAAATAGTAATAACAAAGAAGATTATACAGAACCGCTGACTTCTATAGAGATAAGATATTACCTTTTGTGAAACTCATCTTCAAATTCCCATCCCCATATAGACTGCCCACCAGTGCCATCTCCCAAAGGATCTCCTGTCTGTATCATGAATCCCTTAATTACACGGTGGAAGATGAGATTGTCATAATATCCATTTCTACAATGAGTTGTAAAGTTCTCCACAGTTTTCGGGCATTCTTCTGGGTACAGTCTCATGTGAATATCACCAAGAGATGTGTGCAAAACCTGACAACATAAAAAATGCTGTTAGGCATTGGATGGACATGACATGCTATTCTTGCATCCATGATGCCATCATGGAATATATAATCACAATCCATAACATCATCATGCCATACAGAAAGGGAATTGGAGCCTTATGTGAGTTCAATATTCAACTCATCATTCAGGAAACTTACTACATAAATTACCTTATCTAAGCACAAGCAAATGAATTGAATATCTAGAACTACTAAGGAAATATCAAATGCTATGCCGAAAATAAGTTGTTACTGTATAGTATGGATGTAGATACAAATTACTCTCGTCAACACATTAATTTGACAAGAGACCTTACCACGCTATCAGGAAGGGATGTTGTGACAGCGTTTCCTATATCAGATACTGCTAAAAGCTCCTCAGGTGGCGGCTTTTCATTAAAAACATCCCTTCCTTTGGTTGCATCTTCAGGTTCTTCAGGCTCTCTTCGGCTGTTTAAGATACAGCCAACGTAAGAAAGATTTTACAAGTCACAATCAAGGAGTTAAATTAACTAAAAATTAATAACAAAAGAAGATAATTCCATAACATTCTTCATGTTATTACAGTATTTTCATTATAAAAAAACAAAATTCATGTTTTAGCACAAGGCCTGTTTCATCCCAAAACCCCAGAACAAAAAATGCAAATTACAAATGTATCGATGTAGGAATATAATTCAGCCACCAGCTACTCAATCACCCAGTTTACCGGATTTCACAGCTTCACTTCAGTTTCTCTTAGCAAACATAATCAACTAATGGACACTGATAATATTTGTTGATGGCTCATTTACATAAGCAAATATTTAGTCAATTTGCCAAATCTTGATTTTAGTACCTGAACAAATAGATTCGATGTTTTTTGAAAGCACAACACAGAAGTGTAGGATCTGTCAAAGGTTCTTTGGTTTCATTGACATTTGCTGCAGCTGCAGGAATCTTCCGAACTTTTTTGTTACTCTTGTCACCTTGATATAAAGCAATTCTTAAAAACCTGTCATTATTCTCCACTTTTCCAAGAATTCGGGCAACTTTATTTGTGTGCAAATTTACTATCTGTAGCAACAAAAGTAAGGAAACTTTCAGCAATAACCATGACCATATCTAACAAGCTACTGAATGAAAGTTATTGTTAAGAAGGTACTGAGCATATTATCTTAGAAAACAAAGGGTCATAGATATAAGGAAAACACAACCACATATTCATCAATTAGATGCTTTAGAATGATCGGACACATAGTACTGTGGGAGTCCAGGTGTTGGAACATATCATGGTAAAAGATATTGCTATTAAACTTCATATCATAATGTTGAGAACACCTTCAAAAATTACTCTAAGCCTAATATCAAATACACTATAGCTGAGTCACAAATTCTTTTGTAAAGTCAATATTTATATTATGAACCCAATCTTGTAGTACAACTATGCAAATCACCGGCCAAAGCCGAATTATATCTCAGAGAAATAAGCACAGAAGACACCTTAAAGAGGGCATATGATTATGACTGCTCTATGAGCCTGAAAATAGAAGCACTACCATCCTGCCCAATACACTTTAGTTTCAAGATTCCTGCATACATGAAATAGTGTTTTGGTGTATTTTAGTCGTTCAACAGAAGACCTGTGCAAGTCCTTTAGTGAATATTTCAGTGGCTAATGAGAGAAGGCATATATACTACAGGCACAAAGATCAACGGGTTAATGCATAAATAAACAAAAAAGTATCTAGTTTCATCCTGAGAAGACATATGATTACGAGTGTTCTATCAGCCTGAAAGTAGAAGCACCAATCTCTTGCCTAACACACTTTAGTTCCAAGATTTTGCATAGATGAAACAGTGTTTTGGTATTCTTTAGTTGTTCAACAGAAGACCTGAACAAGTCCTTCAGTGAGTATTTCGGGGGCTAATGAGAGAAGGTTCTATGAAAACTAAAAATTTAATTGCTACAATAGTAACAATATATACTACCACAAATATCAATGGGTTAATGCACAAATAAACAAAAGATTATCTAGTGTGGTCATGACAAGCCACATACTTGAAATGGTCAAAATAAGCGTGAGTTAGAAAAGCTAGCTCTCAAAAGCAACTACTCATGATTTAACATGGTGTTGGAAGAAATAGACAACTGACGGCCAGAAAACCGCCCAATATCGGGCATATCATACTGCCCCGACAGAAAACCGGTATGAAACACACCTTCAAATAGGTGCGAACCCCATACCGCCCGTACCGCCCCATACCGAGGTGTACCGAGACATACCAAGATGCATACCAGTCCATACCGAGGCGTACCGAGATGAAAAATGAGAAAAATGATTGGAAAGTTATTTCGGCACAGAGATGTACCATACCATACCGTATCAAACCGATAAATTACCGATACAATATCCGATACCGAGATTACAGACCTTACCAGACAAGATTTTCTCCATCAAACAGAAAGAGAACCTAAAGCAAATTATACACCAAAAATCAAACACATTTTGTTGCATCAAAAATGGGGCATTGTAGGCATTGATATGATGAGAAAAGTTTACTACAGCTTGTCAACACGATACAACATGGAAGGGAGTAAATATCAGAAAAAATATACCCGAATATAAGCTTTCTGCTGAACATGGAGAGCAAATATTTTAAACTAGGAACAAAATGGGAGAGGCTAGTACAAAATCAGCACAAACAAATTAAGCTCTTATAAAGGATAAGAAGAGAATGAGTAAGAATTTTAGAGGTGTCCTTATGGTGATTTTGATCATCCAGCAAAAATTATTGGTTACAGATGTTTATACCAAGAGCAGCAAGTACAAGAGACGAAACATATGACTTGCATCAGTAATAACCAGAGAGAGCACCACCATGTGTGAGGTGGGAGCAAATGGTTCGATGCCATAAGAAAGTATCTAGAGAAGTTGTGCAAAGGCAACCAACATATCTTTTAAAAAACTTAATGTTGGAAAACTGAAGTGAAGCAGGAAAAAAAAAGATAAATCCTGAAGAAAGACAAAAATTAGAAGCCATAGGACTTATATATATATATATATATATATATATATATATATATATATATATATATATATATATATATATATATATATATATATATATATAATTCCAAAAGAAATATAAAGTAGCTACCAAAGTTCGCAATCCCTATACCGGACTTCATACATAAACCATTTGGTACAGTGTTGGTACGCCCTCTATGGAAGTTGGTTCAGCGTGCCAACACTCGATATGCCCAATTCACTCAATCTAGCAAAAAATGGTCAGGAAAACTAGGGGTTCAAAGCACATACCAAAAACAATGGAAACATAGATGTACAAGATAATGAATTGTAAGAGATAGAAATGATATGTGTTTTACAAGAATAACAAAAGGAGAATAGAATTTGGGCAAGATCCAAGTACAAATGTATGAGTAGATTTAACAAGATAAAAAGATGTAAACTTTAGGACCAGATGGCATTCAAATTGAAGTATGAACTCTAACATAAGAAACTGAAATATGTTCGTTCACTTGAAGGATAGCAGAATACAAGAAGAATGGAGGAAAATCATATCCATAATGGTCTCACTATATTACAAAAAAAAGATATATTGTCTTAACAAATACGTGGAACCAGACTTATTAAATATCCACAGAAGCCTGGATTTCAAGTATCTGAAATATATAATCAAAAAATGGCAGGAAAAAAATTCATGAATGACTAACTTATCCCATTTTTAACTTAACCCACCTTTTTCACCTTTGCATCATTGCAACTTTTTATCAACATTTTTCTAGGCAGCATTTGTTAGGGGAACATAGCAGGCATAAGGCTTGGAATAAACCTTATGCATGCCAAACAGCTTTTAGAAAACAGTCATAAGCAGGGAATAATTATGCTGGTTAACCTTGTTTATGCCACCCATAACTCTTCCGAGGGGAGGCTGTCAAAAGCTATGTTTCCTAGCATAAAGCCATTGCTTATGCCAGCTTTCTATTTTTGATGGACATGAACCCTAATCCAGAAGTTCCAGAAATCAAGGTTTCACATACCAGTACCAAACCTCATACTGAGTTTTTACCAGAAATTGTAACCAAACAAAATTAAAATAACTCATGGCATAAATATTTCCACATGCATAACTTTTCTTGTTCCTATTTTTATTACATCCAAACCAGACATACCCTAATTTGCAAAACTCTCCAACTTGCAAACAGATGGCTCAATAATCTCAGTTGTATGATGAACTTTTGTACAAATTAAAGAGAAAAAAGTTATCTGTTAACCAAGGAAAAACTATACATTTCTCTCTAGTACAGTTTGTAGGGGTGCACAGTGCAAATGAGTCTTTTACATAGAAAATAACATTTAGTAGATAGAAAATGGCACAAAATGAAACTACCGATGAAAATATTTAAAGGTCAATATATATGTGATTTATTGTATAATCCATTGTATGTATTGGGATATATACACAAGTTGAAGGATATGAAATGATAATGATGCTGCCAAACAAGACTTAAATGAAGATCAAAAAAAAAAACTTTCCATATTAAACATGCTTCTCATGGATAACAATGAAAAGCAAGACTATTGGATGGCTAGTAGATTAAAGGGCTAGGCTTCCAATTCTATTATTTACAAGCACTAGAAGCAGAGCTTACTTTTATACCCAGAAGGGTTGCATAAATAAGAAAGTTAGAGCTCTCATCAAAAATAGCATTTGGTTGTGGAGCATTTTCTGTTTTCTCTATTTCCTTCTCAACAGCCATTCTTCGCCCAAAGTCAATCGCTTCTAGCTGATATAAAGGAGCACCACTTCTTTGTAAATCTTGGGCCACCTGCCAAATTTCAGAATATGAGAATATAAATTATCTGAAAAAACAGCTTTCAAGTAGAAATGAATGTTACCTCAAGAGATTCATCATACACAAGCCTCATTTTACCCGTTTTGAACCAAAAGACACGTATCCTGCGATCAGGAGATGTTATAGCAAATTGATTGCCATCTGGGCTCACCTGAACAAAAAGAAAAAAAGAACAGATTTGGCAAATTTGCTAATTAGTAGAAACTTTTATTTGATATTTTGGTTCATTACTACTGGCATATAAAAACCATAGCTAAATAGCATGCAAATTAAGTAATTCGAATTACAAACTTGAAATAAATCAAATCTTAAATGAATAGCAACTTCATCTTCTTCTACTGTGCAAAATAGACATGTAAACAAGTCTCCATAATGACAATTAACATAAGAAAACAAAAGGAATAAGTAGCACTTGTGATACACCAGGTATCCATATGTAAACTGAAAACTAATCATTATTTCCAACTAAAAAAACCACAGATAATTATCAATTCATAAATTTCTGGTAGAGAATAGTACATCTCTTGGTAGGATTTCTCTAAAAGTTAGAGTAGTAGTGCTTGACCATAAGAGGCTTTTGTCAATTATAAGGGTCTCTGAATCAAATTTCAATAGCTTTCCGGCCAGGAATCCGAATGCTTATAAAGGAAACAGCCCAGATCTGTTATACACAGCTGAGAGCATTTGAAGTACCATTTTTGTTGGTTGTTTTCTCACAGTTCTCATTCTTCTTATCATGTCCTCTCCCAAATCAATCAAATTAGGATATAGTGACTCCAAACTTTCTTATGGAAAAGAAAATCACTTCTAAATCAGAAGGAATGAAAAGAGCACCAAAGGTGCACGAGGTGAGGAGAAGGAAAGGTGCTTAACAAATATATATCTGATACCCCTACAATCCATAAAGTAAACCAGAACGAAAACTCAAAGGTATTGAACTATGTTAGTGTTGCATATTCATGGCTCCTTTGGCACCACATACTATGGTGGCAAGGGAAGTACCAAGAAGATTGACAAAGGGTATAGAAGCACAGCATTCCAACAGAAGGCACCTTTGTGAAGAGAAAGTAATAAATTTTTTGTTTATATTGCTTTCATGTGTGAGTTTGTCTAGACAATACATTGTTTTTTAATATTATTAATTACATGACATAGTGGATTATAGATTATCAATAATGGTCACTGAAAGTTTAAGAGTGGCCCAATAAATTATTTTGCAACTCCAACCACTTACACGATAATCTCAGAAATGTTAGATGGCTATTTATTTATTTAGACATCATATGTTTCTGTCTAAGTGGTTAACTGGTTATCTTTCATTAAGCATCTAAAGAATGAGCAAACGTTTGGCGTGAAAACTGAATTTAAAATGCACATATAAATCTAATAACTGCAGATGACCATTTATTTATTTAGGCATCATACATTTTTGTCTGCATGGTTGAGTAGCTGTTTAGCCTATTAAACATCTTAAGAATGAACAAATATTTGGTGTGAAAATTAAATTTAAAATGCACAAATTAATCATAAAATTGAAGTACAATAACTAGTATATTTTGTACAGTGATAGGTTAAATTGTTGTTTTAATTTGACTGGTTTTATTCTACTTACTTAACCCTAAAAGTTTTATATAAACAAGTTCCCGTGGTCCAACCATGTCCTCATCATTGGCTTCTCCATTGTTATCTAACCTAGTAATATACCTGCTTGCATCCATCTTCTCTCCTTTTAGTCAAAGAGCTGAAGTTACATTCACATTAAGTTATATATGCATCAATCAGTAACATTCAACTAGTCAAATCATTCTATTTAGTATTTTATTAGATGAACCACAGATAGCTATATTTTACCTCAAATGTACCAATTTAAATGTTCAAGGTTCAACAAATGATTGTATAACCATCCTGACAATCATGGTGGATTGACTTGAATATATTACAATCCTCCTAGCATGATTTATTCTTATAAGTGGGATAATATAATTAATATTCTTTTCTTGAGGGAAGACATAATTAATATTGATTGTAGTCCTGGGGTTCCAGGAAATTTCATTAAGGGGTCCACTCTTTCCACCTTTAAACCACTATACTGAAGGCGCATAAGATTGATGTTCAATGTGAAACACGTTGGCAGTATAACAATGTATCACCTTAAACATGTAGAGTTTTTTTTTATCGAAAATGAACTCATTTTAAAAAAGAAATACTAAAATGGTTCAACATATTAAGAACAAGAGGAACTATTTGATATCATATATGTTAGAATATGAAAAAGAACAGAGAGACGCAGATAGTCACAAAGGCAAATTGATGGAAAATCAGGACCCTAACAATTCTTTTGTCCAATTTGGGTTGCCATTAAAATGATTGCTTTCACCAATTTCAATTGCAAATATAGTGTTTAAATGCATGAAGCAAAACCACAAAGCAAAGAGGAGTATCAAAATCTTTTCTTCCCCAAAGAGGCTACCAAGGAAGAGAAAACACTGCATTAGCGATAAAGTTGGTTGCGTAATCAAGCTTCAGAAGTACCCTTCACAGCCTACAAGACATAAAATACATGTCTGTGCGCTCATAAAATACCAGAATTAAGAAATGGAAGTCAACTGGCATAGTTATCATTGCCAACCAAAACAACTAAAAAGGAGAAAGAAGAGAAAGCTAAAATACAAAAGAAATCTGAATATACTACATTACTACCTCAATCGCAGAGACGGTGGTCTTGCACTTGGCAATTTCAAAAAGATTGGTGTCCGTTTTTAACTTGAAATTCACACTGCATGCGGTAAACAGAGAAAATTAGTCAAATATCAAACAATCATCATAAACACATGACCTGGAAAGAAAGAAAACTCCCTGACCCATTTCAGTCAATAGAAAGAAGGCATAAAGAATATCCAGAAATTATACAACTAAATTTTATAATTAACAAATAAGACAAAGCTTAGGCATAAATATCATCATGAAGAATGTTACAGGCTGAAATATTCTCCATAAAACTATGTTTTCTTTTTCATGAAAACATTTTTACTTTCCAGGGTGGACAGCAATGAAAATCTGAGTCAAATTCACAAAAGAATTGATCCTATTAAGCATGCTTAAAAGGCTAAAAGAGGATATATGGTTAAGATGTTAGCAGATACCAGTGAATTTTAGTTGCAGTATACCTACATTAACAATTGGTATGCGACAACATTTCTATTGTTTACATAATGTGAGCAAACTTTTAATGAAGTTAAGATGAGTTTTCTTTAATTTTTTCAAGAACAAGGTCCATATCGCTGTCAGTTGATCCAAGAAACAAAAGATCTCAAAATCCGTACTTTACAAAATTACTAGAACTCAGCATGTGAATAAACAGATAAATACATAATTTTATTTCAAAAAATATCATGCAACAGAATCTATGCGAGGAAGGTTGTTCATTTTATTAAACATTCCATAGGAAATAGATTATTAATTAGACAAGTGAAGTTGAAAAGTTTTTGTTTCATCAGGATTCTAAAACTTAGGGAATAAAAATATATCCCGGTGCTGGGGCCACCACCCATGCAGAAAATAGAAGTAAAAGTATGTCTGTTTTCAAGACTGGGAGGCGCGTGGTGCATTTTTATGTCTTCAAGCTCTAACAAGCAGGCTTCAAAGCCTTTTGCTTTATATATTAGCAGATCTAGAAGAGACCAATGAATTTCAGTTGCAGTATGCCTACATTAGCTATCGATATGAGATAATATTTCTATTATTTGCATAAGTTGAGCAATTTTTTTTGCTAGAGATAAGATAAGTATCATTTTATTTTTTTCAAGAACAAGGTCCATGTCAGGTGCTATCAATTGATCCAAAAAGTTCAACCTTCAATTGAGTTCAGGACAAATTAAGCTCAAATCAAGCCTGGTTTTATTTTAATTGAATTTGAAGTCAACAAAAATTAGCCTGGCTCAATCAGGCTTGGCCCAATAAGGCTCAAACAATTATAAGAATATGCATGTGTGCATGGGTGGGTGGTAGTACACCACATAAAAGCTTTGATTGATAACTTACTCAAAATATTAAATTTTATGGAGAGAAGATAGATTTTATAGTATACTTAATTATTTTTCTAAATTTATGTTTTATGATTGAGTATTTCTTTTATGACATTGTTTGTTTACATTATTTTAATATTAATACGAGCTTTACCCAAGATTTAATTTGAGCTTGAATGGAGCTTGAATTAAGTACTAAACAAGCCTGATACAAGCTCAAATTGATTTTAGTTTTATTTACAGTTATTAAGCTGCTCAATTAGGCCCATGTTCAGCTCTGTTTGAAATTAAACTTGAATTAGTCTCCACCAAATAATCAACAAATCAAGCTTGATCTCAAAATTAAAGCTCAAAAATAATTCAAATCAAGCTGGATCAAACTCGAGATTAATCAAGTTTGAACCAATGACACCCCTAATCCATGTTCTGCAAAAAGAAGCCGGTAGAAAGCAGACCCACTTGGGATACCCTGCATATGTGTACTTGGATCAAAGATATTAAGGCATATTACATTCACCAGAAAATGAAAAAGAATCAAACTTTATCCATATTCAGTTTCCTTTGTAATCAAAAATCTTCTTTTGTTTGGATCACCTCAAGTTTTCAAGGGCTGATTTCTGCAGAAACATCAAATTTAAACTGCAGATTAAAATAAGTCTTCAGTAGAACCCGTAACAAAATGTTGGCACTTGGTATAGTGAATGAAAGAAAGGAAGGACAGAGAGGAAAGAAGAGTCAAAAGGGCAAATTGAAATAATATTAAATGAGAAAGGGGAGAAGAAGCACGGAGTATCCATTTTGACAAAAATACAGCTCCAAGACTCCCCCTTAGTCATCTAAAACCTTTTATTTCTTAACCTAGCCAGCCAACCAATATTTTTCAGTTTGAGTCTTGTTAAAACTCTTGTAGTCAAGTAAAAGTCTCTCAAACGAGAACCCAAAAGCTTTCATAGATTATAAAATTCAACCTTCCATGGAATGCAAGAATCATGCTCGGCCGATATCCTAGTATTTGACTTAGCAAGATAAAAAAGGACATGCAGGAAATATATAATTTAATTATTTTATAATTGAAAATACTAAAAGATTTTGCTCATTAAGATGTTTCAAAATACATGTTTCTCATCCAAAGTCAAATATTATATCGAGGATATAACAAACATGACATCTCGCAAAGTTATTTAATACCAACATCTTTAATCAGGCTCTAAAAACAAGGAAAGCCCACTTTCAATGTTTTCGTAGTAGGATGAAACATGGGAAGAGTAAAACTCTCCACCAATATCCAGAAGCTGCAACAAAATCAAACTAGCTAAGTATTTGGCATGTATCTGATTCATGCATGGATGTCCAAAATAGATTATATGAGCGAGATGAGAGAGTCTATGTTGCACAGCCATATAGAAGGACAATTTAGACTTTCCAAGATCAACTCTTAATGACTTCAAGGCATCCTTCAAATGCATTCTTAAAATTCAAATTCCGCATATTAGCACAATCAAAATGCACATTGCAAGTAAAATGAATTCATAATATACAGTAAATAACATTTGTTAGTTTGTGGTCATGAAAACAAAAAAATCACAATAAAAGAAAGAAAAGGAGAAAGAAATTAATGAAAAAACAAAGTTCAGTAGCCCAAGCTAAATTTGCAAGCAAATTACAAAAATAATTATGTTTACATAAATGGAACAAATTTCTTTAATGTAGCAATTCAGTAATAAATAGAAGACAGAGATTAATGGCAGAGCAAAATAACCGAAAGCAATTAAGAACACACCTATTCTCTGGAAACTTGAGTGTAGTGGGAGACCAATATTCTAGGACCCCTTTGGCATCAGCTGATATCATAATATCATATATGTGGTTGTACTTCATAACTTTTACTGGCCCCATGTGAATCTGCAGAAGAGAAAAAGATACATAGGATTATATGTACAAAATTTGAGTAAGCTAGACTTTCCTAGAGGATTTTTGAAAAGAATATGTAGTAACAAGGATAATTTACCTCTCTCGAGATAATTGGTTCATTTGAATCAGCATGTGCATCATATATGTGAACAAAAGAGGAATTTCTGTCACTAATTGCAAGCTTAGCTTTGACATCTCCTTGTCTATAAGCCCATTCAGCCGCACCAGGAATAAATGGAAGGCGCATCATCACCATCATATCAAAGTTTACAACATCATAAATCTTCACCGACCGATCATTAGAAATTGTACAGCAAAATAAACCATCAATACTAACCTGCATTACTGAACCACACCATAATTGACAGCTGCTTAAATAATAGCAAACATACGGAAAACAGACCATAATGATCAGCCGAAGTGCAGAACAACTTACAATTGGGTTAACATTTAAGAAGAAACTAAACCAAAATGGAAGAAGCACAAGCGAAGATGCAGAAAACTCATCATCCAAAAGCAGCAAAGTGAAAAAAAAAAAGTGAAAACTAGGGTACAGCCATACAACAATATGATATTTCCAGGATACAATTGTCTCCGCACTTATTCGCTACATGCAGTTTGACATGGGGCTCTTATGATTTTGGTAGAAACAAATATTTGCGTTCTAGTGCATCAATGTTATTATGGCAACACTTATGCCTGGTCAAAGTTTACATCAAGGAGAGATGAAAGCAAGGATGAAAATAAATATAATGCCTGCCGATCCTCTGTTTCTTTAACCATAACAGACCAAGTACATGGGCATCCAAGATATGGGTAAAGAACAACATAGAGTTGGTCGTTGAGAGTAAAATATTTATTGAGATACCTCAGCCAAGTAGACTTCTCACACCCCAATGGACTAGTATACTCATTGTCCTACAGTTGTTAGTGAATCAAAACCAATCCCAATAGGACTCACACCCCAATGTTCTAGTATACTCACCAATGAACCAGTATACTCATTGTCCAACAGTTGTTAGTAAATCAAGTCCAATCCCAATAAGAGTTCTTCCTGACTAGACTAGAAATTCCTACTAGATTAGGTGCCATCACATAGGCTCGGGTTTGAGGGGTCCATGTACATCATGCTGCTCATTAGCAAGGTATCAACCTCGGAGAAAGTGCCCTTGCCTCTGCCATCATTTTGGTCTCTAGTTCATAGTCAACTCATGCAACCTCCTGACATTGGATTATTTTTTTTCATGAAAGGGCCCTACACAATGGGGGGTAGCCCTGCCCCAAATACACCTAATCCCCCAAGCCTTGGTGAAGGCATGATTTGATCCCAGGTCACTGCACAACCACTGAGTTAAGATGGCAAGTTCATATTGGATTAATACTTTAAGAAATACGTCTGACGTATAAGAGACAAGTTTTGACAAAAAAAAATCAAAAAAAAAAAAAACTAATGACTCCCTCGAAGAATAGGTTAACTAACCTAGAAATGGGTGTGTAGTGGACTAACATGCCAACCTATTTGACAATGAATCATCAGTTATATCATCCATATCTTTGATTCATTTAAGTGTTTGTTTTCGACAAATATTGATATCACTAACATTAAAACTGAACCCACATTTTTTTTTAAAGTACAGGTAAAAGCCTAAGAATCCATATGGTATTCAAATATATATTTGTATTTACTGAATAGAAGTGGATATCAATGTGTACCAATACTCAAATCTATTTTCAGCTCTAGATTGTTACAACAAAAAGAATATGCCAATCACTTGTCCAAGTGCAATAGTTGAAGAGGCATGACTGCATAAGGTTTCTTAAAATAGGCGGAGGCCCACCCCCACACCCCATCTCCCCCCCCCCAAAAAAAAAAAAACAAAAAAAAGAAAGAAAAGAAAAACCACGTAAGAATGTCTTTTACTAATCAAGATGATAGCATTGAATTTGATATACTCCCAACTAACAGCACTTGAACATTTGAATGACTTGATTGCATTGTAAAAATTCCAAATCAATGTTCTTGAATATATATGTGTGTGTGTGTGTATTTACCACATCTATGCTATATATAGAAACACAAATAAATTTCTTTACAGACCAATCACAGCCCTCTGATTTGATTGCAGACATTCTAACCATTAAAATGAATCCTTCGAGCTGAACTAATCAGCCAATCATAGCAATCCGGCACTAAAAACTGCAGAAAAAAGACAAGTACAGTCATGGTGAGACCCAGACTCCCACTTGGAGGCCATGATTTCCCACCCACAAATGCAATCCATCTTAATTATATGCTCCATGTGTGATCAATTATAACATTTTATTATATCTCCCCTTCACAGCCTGCATCACCAGATTTGGCATTTGAGAATATGCCCAGACTCCAGTATCCAGTAAGCCAATGAACACCTTGAAGTGGCTTAGGATAAAAACAAAGTAAGTTTATCCATCTCTTAGACCACATGCACGGAGCAAGCTGCACCTTTTTTGGTCCCTTCTTTCCATATTTTTTTATTATCTATGCTCACCTATATTGTACCACCTATCTATGTGTTATCTCTTCATTCTTTCTTAATTTCTTTCCTCAATTCATTATTCAAGGAAGTCTAATACAGAATAAGACATGAACCTTATTCCATACCTGGTTTCGAAAAGAAAAACTAGATGTGGATTCAAATTGACACTTGTATTTTAGAATTGTTTTGCACTTCTATTTTTCTACTTGAAGGCATATTTTATCCAATGGTTCACCTTGAGTGTATACCATAACAACAGACTTGACGAATCTAACTTACTATCAAAAGGATAGAAAGTATCTAAGTAAACCCAGTTATGACTGGATCTAGATGCTGTTAACTGTATCTAGGATCCAGATGTTGTACATTGTATCTACTCAAGTTGATTACTGTGATATGTTTCTTTGCGTGTAGTTAACAGCATCCACAAGATCGATGTTTGGGGGTTGCCATGAGGAGTTGTTTGTATCTTAGCTCCTTTTCGACCATGAGTTTAGTCTTAATGTTCAAGGATCAGTTATGAGTTGTTCTTTCATTAGTTACTCTCTGTTTCTGTAGGCAACCCATCTTTTGTTGTTCTAGAGAATTTTTCTGTCTCTCATAGGTGTAATGTCACGAAATAAGTCCTCTAGTTAATGAACTAGGCAGCCAAAATTTACAAATATCTAAATTGACATCACTATAGTAGTCAGCCACTCTAAGATCACACCACCAGCTTTTCACAATGTTCTAACACACTAAGACCAAATAACTCCTTCAAAGCCAAATACATACACATGCACACTTGCATGCACACACAAAAGCAACAATACAGAATTATGGACTACACTGTTAATTTTTTTTTATTTATGGCAATGTGAAAGGATAATTATCTATATTTCAAGTTTTTGCTGTGTCAAGCCATTTATAATTTTTTATATCCACATACATACCATGGGAAGATATATCCTTATGATCACCTTTATCTGTCCGCTCATCAACTCCATATATATGGTAGCTTATTCCACATTTATGTTGCTCTTCATTAAATCACTAAAGACAAGATTTATGTAAAAGTGTCGCTAAGGTATACTGTTCACAAGATAAGATCTATTCTTAAACTGCATACAAGCTGAATATGAGAGAGTTTGGATAAGGCTCTAATATAAAGTATAGGTTTTAGGATGATCTACTTCTAGTGCTTATTAGGGTGGCAATGGGTCAAGTCAGGCACAGATCTGGTCGAATTTGCGTTGGGTCAAAAGTTTCAACCATAACCAGTGCTTTTTTTATGATACATAATCATAACCAGTGCATATAATCTGATTTAGAAAACTAAACCCATAGCGAACCCACTTATTTCATATGGACCCATACACAATCCATCAACCCATTATAAGTCTTCACTTGTCAGTCATACACCTAAAACAAGTAAACAAAATAGGGATGAAAAGAAGGGATCTAGGGCTATGCATCCAAATAAAGCAAGAGAGACGAGAGAAATTTTAAGCAAAGAAGAAAAAACAGTAAATCCTAAACGTACACTACAAAAACAGTAAACCCTAAACGTACACTACGCACTTCACTTTTCTCTTCAGCATTTTTTCCTAAACCATTAATTGCATAACTTTCCTAATTACTTGAATTCTGCATTAACTAGCCTATGGCCAGTGCACTATTACCACTATCCTGGAAGCCTAGAAATACGTTTTAAAGGTTAGTCCAACCGATGAGGCCCCATTGGGTTGTGGGGTGTGTGTGTGTGTGTTGGGGGTGGGGGGGGGGGGGGGGTGGGGGGGGGAGGGCAAATCCAAACCCAAACAAACCCATCTATAATCAAGTTGGTCTTGGCTAACCCAAACCCATCCTAATTAACAACAAATCCTCATGGAAACCCATTTATTCTGGGTGAGTTCAGGCTGCTTCGCAGGTCTTGGTCAAAAATTAGCATCCCTAAGTTCTTATACTAGCTAAATATGAAAAGGATTTGAAGGCATGACCAAAGGTTTACAAGATAGACATATTTTGAAACCAAAATAGTTTCCTGTGTTTGAGTTTTCCATAGTCCATACATTAAAAGAGATGCATGCTTATTCCAATTTTAAAATTGAAATATTTTTAATTTCACGATGTAAAACCTTAATAGACTAATCAAGTAACATTTAGTGGCATCATAACACTTCAATCTTTAGACTAAAAATGTTAAATATTTCTGGCAAAGGTTCCCAAAATACCCAAAAGCTTGAATACCAAAAAACGCATTAAACATAAAAATTCACAATCATTTGAGTGATAAACTTTAATGGTTCTTCCACTGCACTTTCAAACTCTAAGGAAGCATTAACAATTCCAGGATTAAAGCATCTGGACAATAAAAAAGATTACGGTTTTTGTTACGCTAACTATAGCATAAGATATATCATATGAATGACTAGTTCTCTGCAAGCGACAATAAACAGCCAGATAACCACTCACAGCCAGGCCTTCAATGGGACCAAGATGAGATCTGAAATGTTTAGCAAATTCAATCCCAATAGCCTTCTTCTTCCAAAATTTCAGATGCCCTAAAACGAAAAATGTAGAGGAACATATCAGCATTCTAATGGAGGCACAATGAAACATGGCAAACAAGTTAGGGACTTGAGGGAGAAAAGCCTGAACATCCCATACATAAAAACTTCCTAAACATGAAAATTTTAACACCTCTAATGAAAAAATAAAGAAAATGTCCTCTATCAGACTAAATAAATTTCTTTGCATGATTTTGAAAACAAATGCAAAGGCACCCTTTTTTGTTTCATGTTTTTTCAGGTTTCAGCAAAGGCATCTTAAAAGGGCAATATTCATGAAATGATGAAACCACTGAGTTTCTATTTAGCAAACCAAACATCAGAAAACGTAACAAAAAAATGCAACTAGCTGTAATTTTATTAATCTAGTCCAATCAGTAAGTCTCTTAGTTTCTTTTGCTATTTTATTCACAGAATCAGCATTTGAATCAGAGGAACTTGAATGCCTCCAGAACAACTTGCTTAGCAACTAATAATAGATAACTAAAAATATCAATAAGCAAACTGCTGCAGTCTAAACAATAACATAAATTTATTCACCGGACAAGGTTATTTAGCTCTCTCTAAATACGTAAGTGCCTAGCAGCCAAGAAGAGGCAGCATGTACTGGTCTTCCTTACTCTTTTGTACAGTTATCCCATTTTTCACTAGCCAACAAAGGTAGTATCATGCAATCTCACAAATAAGAGAGAAAAATAGCTTGCTGAACAGCAAGGATAAGATGTTGTACTAATCTAAAGCCCCTCTTGTCTGCGCTAATGCAGTTTTTCTCACTGATTATAAGATGATAATGTACTTCTCTACTACATTTTTCACACAACACCCAACTAAATCTAGGATTATGTTGCAGACTAGATATTAATACTATATTAGCCCACGGTATTTTAATCTTGATGAGCATGAATTAAGTCAGTTCAAAGTTGCTCCATGCTTCTTACACTTCATCCTTTGGTAAAAAAATGGAACTCATAGTTTAGAATAGTTGCACTTACAATATGCAATTTAATAGTTGTATAGTCTTTTCTAGACTTCTTTCCTCCGGCAGTTAGGACAAGTTTGGTTTTGCTTAGACCAAGTTCTTTTGTAAATTTTGAAGTAATAAAAATGCAATTCCTACAGAAACTAAGGCTGTGTTTGGCGTTTCTTAAAGAAACTATTTTTGCAACTACTAAAGAAAAAAGTGCTACCTAGAAAAAAAGTAAGTGGTTGATAATGATTTCCAAGAAGTGCTTTTACAAGAAGGAAAAGTTTAAGAAGTGCTTTTAGGAGAAGCTAGAAACCTAGCTTTGGCTTCTCCTTATGTGAGAAGAACTTTCTTGAAGTAGAAACAACATTAACATGGTAACCTCACTCACAAAAAAATCGTTCTAGAATAATGTGATAACCAAATACCAAATACACCAGAAAGTAGTTTTTGTTTAAGAAATCAAGTAAATGTGATTTTTGAGATTGACCTTTTAAAAGCAGAAGCGACATCAAACATGCCCTTGGAATTTTCTTCACATGTAGTATTTTTTTAACCATGGAATAGATATATTGGAGGACAAGTTTATGTACTTCAAGAATTTCATTATTAACTTTGTGCACAATTCATTCCCGCAAACTTTTCATTCTATTTTGATACAAAATATTACATAAAAACTAAATGATCGACGAAATGCTCATCATTAATAACCTACTGGTTGTTGTTGTATTTGACTTCATACCACATAGAAGCATCATAATTGACAAAGTAGTTCTGTATAAACTATCAATTCTCCTTTCTTGGAAGTAGACAAAAATACTGAACATTGTTTAGCAAGACAGAAGGAAGTTTGTAACTCATTGTTTATGAAAATACCAGCAATCGAAAACTTAATTCCAACAAAATCAAGAGAAATAGACAAAAGAAACTTTGTAGAAAGTACATGAGCCTGAATACAGTTACAGCAAAAAATGCCACCTCAGACTCCATCTTCTACTATAATATTCATAATTGATGGCAGTGTATAATTAAAGCACGAGCACAATTTAGTCAAGCAAACTACTAGTGAATTATTTTAGAGTCAGATGTTAATATTAAAAAGGGTTTTTCATGCGTAAATATTCTCCTATCATTAAATTCCCCGACTTTAAACAAAGTGAGAAACTAAATTTAACAAAACATTCATGTAGTATATTCCAGAATTATGAACATGGACACTTGGAACCGACTCCAATTGTATTTACTACCGATTTCAGTTATTTAGAGGTGTATGGGTTATAAGTTTCCCTCATATAGAGAATGTTCATTGTAGAAAATCCTGTCATAATTTAATTGGTGTCTAGTGTTATAGCAAAACAAATAGAAATTATTCTTTAAAAAAAAATCTCGAGTAACATGAAATTATGTAACTTGACAACCATAAGCCCGTTTTGTTAGACAAAACAGACGACTAAAGCCAGACAAGTTTCAAGTTCAATTAAATAAAAACAGGCAAAACCATAAGTCATAACAGCTCCCGTCATAGCCAAATAATAACCATTAAGTTAGACAAAATGTGAAACAAAGTTACATATTCTAGAACTGAATATTGATACTGTTTTAGAGACAGATGAACTCAGATAGCTGGCGAGTGCGCACCATCGATGCTTCCAGTAATGAAGAAGTCTGCGGCCGACACAGCAACATGAGTGACCACATCTCGATGCATGTAACTCTTCTCATACCTGCAAGAAGCTTCGCATTTATAGAGGGGAGAAAAGGCTAACCTTCACAAAATAGATAACTATTCGCGAGAAATCTAGTAATTATTTCTTGGATTACGGAGCAATTTGTTGTTGCTACCATTGGCTTACAAGCGAAGTGCATAAATTAAGTGCTCGCTAAGCAGAACAGCCCGTAGAAGCAGGGCCGGATCAGAAACCCTAGAATTCAGTTATTCTTTGAAAGGCGACATAGAGATGGATGGAGAAGTGTTACATGTGAGCACAGGGGAGGGCATCGAGGAAGGCCTGCTCGAACTGGAGAGGGCGCTTGGGGCGCGGGCGAAGGGCGGGGCCGGGTCCTATCATCGGCTCCTCGTCGTTGTTCTCCGGTGGATCCACAGGTGGATTCCCGTTCTGGTGATCCGCCATTGTAAAGGATCGACAAGCGGGAAGGAAGAGGAGAGATCGAGAGGAGTGGAGAGGGTCGTTTCGAAAGAAAATCTTATGCGAGGAAGAGAGGACGAGTCTAGGGTTCCAAAGAGAGCGAGGGCTTTAGAACCAGTAAAGGAAAACTCCCCTTGCATTGCAAGGGCAATTATGTCTATTTTCGAGGTTTGAATTCGACCGACATAAGTTACGCAATCAGGATATACAAATATTTGAATTCCACCGAACATGCGTTAGGAAATCGGGATATAAATATACGGGGTTTTTTCCATAAATACCTCCTAAATACCAAATTTTGCATAAATAATTATTTAAAATTAATATTTATATGTATACTCTCGTCAAATATTTATTTTGCTATTCTATTTTTTTTTATTTTTGTATATGCACTTATATCATCTAATACTCTTAAAAAAATTAACAGTTTCAAATTAAAATAACTAAAATATCCTTATAGGTAGAAATGTAAATAAAAACATTTATAAGAATATGCAAGTAAATAGAAAGTTTACAAGAATATTCATACAATTTTACATATTTAGAAGGGTATTATGCAAAAAAAAAAAAACCTAGTAGATGAAAAAAACTTAGATATTAATTAATGTGATAGCCTTCAGACTGTATTTATTAGTTAATATCATAGCTTTCAAAATTTCACATTTATTAATTATTGTTATAGCTATTAGAGTCATGCATTTATGTTTCTACACAAGTAGAATGAATTAATACATCATAAATAAGTCTCAAGATCTTAAGTGTTATTTTTGTATTGATAGTTTTGAAATAGTCATAGAAAAATTAAGAGCTCTCAAGAAAACTTGTACTCTCTTTGCAAGGTGATATGTTCGCAAAAAAGGGTATGTCGATGTTTTGGAGAAAGTAAAAAAGGCTTGTTATTCAATTTGTTGAGTTATTGTTGCATCTCTTCACAAGTGGAACATATATATTCCACATGATGGTTCTCTCCTGTATGCGCTACCTAGTGAGACCTCAACTATCAAAGAAAGCTAGAAACTGGAGCACACTGCTAAATTCGAGTATAAAACCACGTTGGAACTATAAAGCAACCATATATATTTCATTATATCTTTTAGATAATAGTATTATAGAAATACATATATATACACACACACACCCACACATATACATATACATATATATATATATACATACATACACATACACACATATATATATGTTTATATATGTATATGTATATGTGTATGTGTTTGTGTATATATGTGTGTGTGTGTGTGTGTCTATGTATGTGTGCGCGCGCGCGCGCGCGCGTGTATATATATATGTATATGTGTGTGTGTATATATATATATGTATGTATATGTATATGTGTGTGTGTGTATATGTATATATGGATTTTTTTGCATGTATACCCTCTAAAATATATAAAATTGTATGAATATTCTCGTAAAATTGCTATTTGTATGTGTACCCTCATAAAATACTTATTTTGCATATATATCTTACTTTTATTTTTTTTAATATGTATACCCATACCATCTAATACCGTTAAAAATAAACGATTTAAAATTAAAATAATTGAAATACCCTTATGGGTAGACATGCAAAAAGAAAGCTTTATATGGATATACATCCAAATAATAACTTTGTGAGGTATTCATGTAATTATGCATATATTATGAGGATATACACTTTAAAAAATCTAATTAAACATGATCAAAATTTAGTAAAGATAATTTATTAATAAAAATAACAAAAAGGATTAAATTATATTAATATCAATTCTTATAGAATAAATTATGTTGCTTTTACAAAATTCTTGCCTCAAAAACAAATTACTAAAAACTATTTTACTAATCTAAGCATCTATAATTAATTTAAATTTGAGATGTTTTAATCTTATAAAAATAATGAAGAATATGTAGATATCATAGATTCAATAATCATAATTATATTAAAATCAAATAAAGAATAACATTACCAAAATAATCGCCCAATATTCTAACTTGATTGAATCAAGATCTTAAAAAAGAAAATTGACAATGTACTTGATCTTTTTTTGACTTGTCGAACGAACTGTATCATAAAAGATTTGGTAAATTTTAACCAAGTTTTGATTTTTTTTTTTTTATAGATTTTTTGAATGTATACCCCTTCTCAATATGAGAAAATATATAAATATCCTCGTAAAATTGCTATTTATATGTATATTTTTATTATTTTTTTTGCATATCTACCCATAAGAGTATTTTAGTCATTTTAATTTTAAGCCATTTATTTTTTAACGACGTTAACATGTACTATATATGCAAAAAGGAAAAAAAGAAGGATATGCATGCAAATAGTAATTTTACGAGGATATTCGTGTAATTTCATATATTTAGAAGGATTTACATGCAAAAAATTATATATATAATTTTAAATTCTATTTGTCAAATTTTGTATTTGTCAAATTTTAGAAAAATAAAGTTAGATAAATAACACAGTTTCATATTTTATCTAAATAATCCATATCCTAATCATGAATATCTTAGAAAAAAATTAAAAACTAAGCTCAAAGTCTTTTGGACAAGGCTAAAGATTTAGACATGTCGAGACGACGGACCTAAAAGATAAACAAAAGATGGACTCATTGGATAAACGGGACAAGCTCAAGCTTAGGTATTAAAGCCCGGCCCAACCCGATTTTTTCACTTTGCTTGTTTTATTTATTTATGTTTGATGTATCTCTAAACTTAATTGATAATTGTTGTTGTTATGTAAACTAATAATAAAATTATTTTGAATTAGTTTTAACTTTTTTAAAATATTTTTTAAATATAAAATATTTATGTACCTAAGGCCCAACTTAATGCTCCAAGCTCTAGTAAGAGCAAGCTTGGAAAATATGCTTGAAGGCTAGACCGAGCCAGGCATTGCTATCCAATTTCATTTCACCAGATTTGGTCCAAGTGGTATCTTCTATGGCGGAACCAATGGAAAAGTTGAATAATAAATTATGCTCAGGAGAGAACTTGCAAGGCCAATCAATGTCAAGGAACTATAGAGGCTGCTCAAACCATCAAGACAGATGCAATAGCATGAATCCTTCTCACGGATTTGGTCGTTAAAAACATCACCATGGACCAAATTCTTCTGGTGGAAGAGGTTACCTTGTGAGGAACTATTACAATACAAGAAAGGAAGTTTCTATGACCCCAGGACATGGATTGCAATTTGTGCATATGTATGATTTAGGATATTAATTATTGTGGAAATAAAGGATTTCGGACTTAGTCCCATATCGACTGAATCATAGAAAAGTCTGTGCCTTAAATGGAGGAAAAAATTCTTTCCCTCACGAGGCACCTTTTGTGGAGCAAAACTGTCTCAGGGTGCGTAAGTAACCCCGAAGCAGACAATACCTCGAGAGGGATACAACCATTATTCTGTTCCAGTTCGGTGGGTCTAATGTCGGAAACTCCGTTCCTTATCATTAATCATGTCCTTATTACATGCACTATTGCTAATCAAGCATAGGAATATCAGAGTAGTTAGATGAACATGCAATTAGATTTTGGAACATGCGAGGCTTTATTTTTTTGTCTCTTCAATCCCAAGCTACAAAACCTCATCTGGGCATCAATCTGTTATACGGGTTGGAAACTTTAGAAATCTAGGAGTGGGAAGTTATTTGAATAAAAGCTTTTATTATCATATTACACTATAAATATAATATAATATTAATTATATCATAATATACTGATATATTATGTTAAATAATTTAATATTATATTAAATTATTATGTTATAGTATACAATATTATATTACTATATTATAATAATATAATATTATATTACAATAATAGTATACTATATTAAATATTTATGTATTAATGTATGGTATATTTTATTATAGTCTGTTGTATAGTACTATGCAATGCCTTTATGATAATTTTGTTATACAAAATTACTTTCTCAATTTATTTTTCAAACATATATTAAAGTGCCACAACACTTTAAAAATGTAGTTATCAAACAACAACTTTTTATAAAAGCTCTACTTTAGAAAACTCTACTTCCAACAGCTTTACTTCCAAAAGTTTTATTGCCAATAGCTCCTCCAAATAGGATCTATGTACAACAGGAATAATTATCAATGAATAGAGCACAACATCTAGAACTTTTAATTGTAGAGATTGAAGAAAATCCTCACATATCAGAATGCACTAAATCAAATGGTGCAAAGAAAACATGTTCACTTTTATTAAATGATAAGGTTGATTATATTTCTAGTCAATACTCTGTTGGAAGAAAAAAAACAAAAGAAAGAGAAAAAAATATTTATTTATTTCTTTCATTCAGTAATTGTTGGTTGGGGATTATGCGAGTGCATATGCACACCTTATGTTGAAAAAGTAATACAGACCGCCGCTAATAAAAAATAATAAATATATTCTTGTGTGTTTTTTAAATTATTTTGATAAAATTATACTAATAAAAAAATAATATAAGTCGATACATAACCATACCGATAAAAAAAAAATAATAGATCGACCCAGATTGTTATGCGGATCCACGAAACCACGTTAGCACAAATATTTTCCAATTCAATTCTACATTCTGAGCTGGCTTTGTGGTCAATACGGGCCGTGATCGCTCCCCGTGGCGCCATGTTCGTTTCAGGGAATGGTCACGTAAGTGTCAAAACCCCTCTCTCGCATAAAAAACAAGGGAAAACCCCCACTTCAGCGCCGCGATGAAACATCCCTCTCTCCATCTCCACGGCTGTAGAAGAATTCCTTGCGGAACCGCGAACCAGGACACCAATTAAATGGGCCTGGAGGGGATCGAATTCAAGCCGCCTGCGAGGGAGCGATCCGGCCTCCCCAACGCCCGAGCTGGCGGCAGGTCCCGCCGGCGGCATTTCAAGAAGACCTTCAACAACCTCAAGATCACCGTTCTCTGCGGCCTCGTCACCATCCTCGTCCTCCGCGGCACCATCGGCGTCGGCAACCTCGCCGGCCCCGCCGACGCCGACTCCGACTCCGACCAGAAGGTCGTCGAGGACATCGACCGCATCCTCCGCGAGATCCGCTCCCACTCCGATCCCGACGACGAGCCTCTCCTCGCCTCCGCCGCCTCCAATTCCACCGCCTCCGCCGCCTCCAATTCCACCGCCTCCGCCGCAGCCAATTCCACCACCGCCCCCGCCAAGAACTACACCCTGGGCCCCAAGATTTCCGACTGGGACGAGCAGCGTCGGCGGTCGCTGGCGGATCACCCGGAGTTCTCGAGCCGGATAGCCGCCGGGAAGCCCCGGATACTCCTAGTGACCGGATCCCCGCCCGGCCCCTGCGACAATCCCATCGGCGACCACTACCTCCTGAAGGGCACCAAGAACAAGATCGACTACTGCCGTATCCACGGGATCGAGATCGTCTACAACATGGCTCATCTGGACTGGGAGCTCGCCGGTTACTGGGCCAAGCTCCCGCTGATCCGCCTCCTCTTGCTTTCCCACCCAGAGGTAGAGTGGATCTGGTGGATGGACAGCGACGCCCTCTTCACCGACATGGCCTTCGAGATCCCACTGTCCCGCTACGACGCCCACAACCTCGTCATCCATGGCTATCCGGACCTCCTCGAGCAGCGCTCCTGGATCGCCCTCAACACGGGCAGCTTCCTCCTCCGCAATTGCCAGTGGTCGCTCGACCTACTCGACGCGTGGGCGCCGATGGGCCCCAAGGGCCCTGTTCGAGAGGAGGCTGGTCGGGTGCTTACTGCCAACCTCAAGGGCCGGCCGGCATTTGAAGCCGATGACCAGTCTGCTTTGATTTACCTCCTTATCTCGCAGCAGGATCGCTGGTCGGACAAGGTTTACATTGAGAATTCATACTTCCTCCATGGATTCTGGGTTGGACTGGTGGACAAATATGAGGATATGATGGAGAAGCACCACCCAGGGCTCGGGGATGGGAGGTGGCCATTCGTAACACACTTTGTCGGGTGCAAACCATGTGGCAGCTATGGGGATTACCCTGTTGAGAGGTGCCTCGGCAGTATGGAGAGAGCCTTCAACTTCGCTGACAACCAGGTGCTTCGTTGGTATGGATTTGGACACAGGGGACTGTCGAGCCCCAGCATCAAGAGGACTAGGAATCAGACAGCAAGACCATTGGAATTCAAGGACCAGCTAAATCTCCAAGCCAAGGTATCTATTGGGTAATCAAGCAAGGTTGGCCACAAAATCTAGTCCTGCTGCTGTCTCAGGGCAGCTTCGTGACTTCAGTTGCGCTGTATGATGATCAACTTCACTGGTTATGTAATTTTAAACTTCAAGGTGCAACATTTTTGGTTTTTTGGATAGCATTGAACTTTTTGGTTGTTAAATTCATTTTGGGGATTCCAATCAAGGAGGATATAAGGTGGAGGGAGCGAGGGAATTCTCTTATATCTTCAAATGTTCTGATTAAATTATTTAAATCATTCATGTATACTGAGTAAATGATTCATGATCAGTCTGTGAAAAGCAACTAATTCTCTTCTATCTATATCAATTTGTGGACACAAAGTTATGTTTTCATATTTGAAATTCAAGTCAAGAGACGATATGGTTCTTTTTTTAAAGACAATTTTTTTAATTGTCTTTCTTAATGTCATCTTACGTACAAATTGTCTCGGAATTTTGATCATGTTTTTCAAATTTATGGGGGAAGAAAAATATCTAGCATTATTATATAAAGTGACACATATTTTTTCTATTAAGGTCAACTTCTTGAAATCTTCTTCATCACTGTAAACTTTCCAGTCAGCTGAAGCCTTTACAAGACCTATTTCGCAACTTTGTTTTGTGAAATGCACATGTTGTACAACTAAGCCTTTCTCCTTCAGAGGCCTTCTTTACTTGTTCATAAGCATAATTTTGGACCATCTCTAATTTTTTTTTTGAAGATGACTCATGCCTAACTGGATTCTTCCTATACTTTTCTATAAGTCAAATGCATGTGATTTTGAAAGCAGCAATTGGGAGGTAATTAGTTGTCCTTTTGGATGCTTTGCCAGTGTGTTTTCTTTCTTTTATTTTGTTGAATAAGGTGTGGTGATCTTTTAGTTTGCTGTAACCAACCTTGTCTTATACTAAATATGGATATAAAAGGAATACATAATATGTTTCATTTTGATGATGCAGTATTTCGTAACATGTTTCTCCATATATACTAGTATATTACAATCATAACTTTTCTTGTTTTATTTGATTCTGTTTTAGGTTGTCATGCTTATTGTCAACACTGTTATCTTTTACCTAACTTTTTTGTTCCATGTTGATGCAGATTTTTTTGTCTAATGGATCAAAGTTAAGGATGCTATATTTCTATCTAAATCTTTCGTGTACTTCTCTGCTCATGTCTTTTCATGCCAAAATGTGATATAGTATGTGTCCTGTTCAGGGGCGGAGCCTGAAAATTGTCCTTTTGGTGTCCTCTTTTCTTTTTTCTTGTCTTGGGTGGCGGTGTGTTGGGGGGGGGGGGGGGGGGGGGGGTTTCCCAATTTTTTTCTTAATCTTATTTGACTCCTGCATAAGAGGAAGAAAAATCACTATAAATCCCTCTCCTTTTATGTAGCATCTATAGGTTGGCTTCCCATTGCTTGTCATCTTATCAAACCCCTTGCAACAGTATTTTCTCAGCTAAAGACAAAACAAGTTAGGTTTCTTTATCTAAAATAAAACATATATTGTAAGGGGATACTTTGTTGTTTGTTTTGTGAAGGAACTCCTTGCACATTAAGGTTACCAATTAAGTAAATAGATGATTAACCTCCCAATCTGCCATTCTTCTTCCCATGATCCATCCACTGGTTTAATAATCTTTTTTGCTTTAGATGGGATATCTTATGGATTTGCAGTTATAACTGCCCAATTCAAAAAAATGTCAGCGAGAACTTCAAACACTTCCTTTTCTGCATGAGGGGTGGCATATGTAATGGAAACCTTTGAATTCTTCGAGGTCAAAGAAGAGTATTTATTTGGAACAGGAAAGAGATCCCACATATATTTTTCAGATTGTTTAGGTGGGATGCAATCCCGCTAGAACATCCCTTCGCTCCGCCCCTGGTGATGTAGAATTGAACAATAGAGCACCAGTATGCAAATTTATCATCTTCTTATGTAGTCAGAGAGGAGTTTCTTAAAAGAAGGTTTCTTAAAGCTACACTCGATCTGGTCAGCTTACAATTTTGGCACTACCAAATGACAGCCTAATGTATTGTTATGCTAATTGTAAGCCAGAGCTGCCTTATGATCTGCAAACAGAAATAATGATGATATCTTTTATGCTCTTTTGCTTCTCTGCAACCATTTATCTTCACTCTTTAATATTGCGCTAGAATGAATGGTGGCATATGTGAAGATAGTGCATCTTTGTAACTAATGCTTGGTGCTTGTGATTCGTGAGAATTTGAATAACTTCATCTGAATGATAATCAAGAAGACTTGTCTAAGGTATTAGATTTTGCTTTCTGATGCAAACAAACTTTGCTATTGACAAATAATGTAAGATACGTCTATAGTTCATGAAGTTCCAGCTAATGCAAAGAAAGAAAAGTGAGGCAAAAAGGAAAAGTTTTGGTGAGAAAATTATGTGCTACAAGGTGAAATCTGAAAAATCTGAAGACAAGATTGAAACTCAGATATTGGTCAACAAGGCAGAGTGAGTGCTGAAACTGTGAAGCAACTATTTCTTTCATGAAAGATGTAGGTTTACATCTACTTCTCTCTCCTGTCCCTATCTCATTCGTACAGACACAAGCATGGAAATTCATGAAAATGTACATCCTTTGCTTCCTTTCCTAAAACAATATTTTTCTGTGTTGGGTGATTGGTAATTGTGCTTACAAAATCTGTTGATCTGATAGTGGAATACATGTTGATCTGCATACTTGAATGCTGCTATACATTATTTTTTTCCAGCTGTACTTCAAGTTGTAGGAAATGTCACAAGCAAATCTCATGATGAGTGGCATTTGCGAACGATTTATCAAAGACAGAGTACTTCGATGAAGAGGGAAATGATGGCGACATAGCTATCTTATTGAGCAGAATATATCCAGATGAGTCAAAGCCATAATAATAATGAAACTGATCATTGTCAATCAGGAGTGGAGCCAGAATATATCCTTAGAGGGGGCCAAGATGCAATAATATATTGTATAATAATATATACATGATAATAATGATTGCTTTTCAACTATTAGATGAAACAAGTACTTTATTTTACACATATTATCATGAGCTATAGTCATGATCCATGATCATATATTAATTTCTATTTTCTTAAAAAATAATATGGTTGGCGAGGTACTTCCATATCTTGGGCTTAGTGGTTTCTGTTGGGGGAAAGACCCCAAGTCATACCACCACGGAGGCGCTCGGCCGAAAAGCGCCGACCGGAAAGGTGCTCGGCCAAAGAGTGCCGACCAGAGAGCACCAACCAGAGGGGTGCTCGGCTAGAGAGCGCCAATCCGAAAAGATGCTCGGCCCAAGAGTGCCGACCGGAGCGCCAAGAGGTGCTCGGACCAACCAACACGTCCCAAGTAGGGATGCTCGGCTAGAAAGAGCCGACCAGAAGAACGCCGACCAGAGAAGCGCTCGAACTAGGAAGCGCCGACCAGAGACAGCGCCAAATAGAGGCGCTCGGCTAGAAGGTGCTCGCCCAAAGGGCGTCGACCAGAGGTACTAGAAGCAACCCCGCCACAGGGCGCCCCTCTGGGCGACCAGCTCGGCTCGGCACCCTTGCCGAGCCGATGCCTTAACTAATACTCCTCCCCGCCAAGCTTTCTCGAAAGGTCCGGCGGCTATACACGCGACTCTACTATAGCCTGCCACTATCTCCAAGCCATCAAGGCATAAGATCTCTGCAGGTATTCGGCACGACCTGCCATTAATGCATGAGACTCCCTCAAGTCTCCGATGCACTCAGTCATTTAATGAGCACGGCCCAAGACGATCTCCGGATCACTGAACCATCAGAGCGTATGGCTCTCCCTGACCGCCGGTTCATTCGGTAATAAATGCACTTACCATCCACGGACCCCAGGCCCACCACAGCCGGCGGTTCAACCACTCCAACAGGTCCGATCGACCGTGACAACTCCCTGATTCCGGTCCGATTCGGTCCCGTTCTCCACTACGCCATTAATGGGCCAAATCGTGCCCAATTATTACAAAAGAGGACAAACCTCCTGTCACCTCCCAGGTAACAAAAATCCTTCTATAAAAGGAAACCTGGGGGAAAAGGATGGGGGGCTCCCGGACAGAACCCTCCTGGACCGGGTGAAAAGAAGCAAACAGCGCAGACACAAGGGAGGATATCACCCTCTTCATCTTCTTCATCTTATCCAAATATTCCTGCTGTCTTCTCCATATACTCTCTTCCTTGCTCTCTACACATATCTGCCCCCCTCTGACTTAAGCATCGGAGGGCCGGCGCCGGGGAGCCCGGCCACCGGCTTTTTGCAGGACTTACACCCCTCCAGGAGGACGTCACCAGTCGGCGCGCCGCCGACCACCGTCCCTGCAGCGAAGCTCCTCCTTCCCCGGCTTCGCGGTAGCCCCCGGGTCCAATTTCCAGCAACAGTTGGCGCTAGAGGAAGGGCCCGAGTTCGCTGCCATGAAGCTAAGAAGCAAAGGGGCTTCCAACGCCTCTCGACGTCCTCCACCCAGTCCTGAGCATTCCGTCCGGAACTCACCACCTCCGGCCGAGTCAACCCCTCAAGTTCGGCCGGAGCAGTTTGATGCCCTGGTGCAACAAGTGCAAGCCTTGGCTACCGCTGTACAAAGCCTGCAACCCAGGGGCATCCCAACGGCACCGCCTCCTCCGGCTCCAGTCCAACCGGAGCCTCCTGCAAGCGGACTTTCCCTTCGAGGTCAGGACTCTCAAGTCCAGGCCTCCCTCTGGAGAGAGCACCCCGTCAGAGGCCATGGAGGCTGGCCACAACCTTCAGAAGCTGAGTCGGTTCCAGGGCAACCTGCACCCGAGCGAACCGCTGCAGCAATCCTCCAGAACGATGAACTCGACAGGAAGGTCGAGAAGCTGGAGCGCCAAATCCAGGCACTCCATGGCAGGAAATCGGGGCGCGATGGCGACTTTGAGTTTACTACGAAGTCGCCCTTCTCCCCGGAGATCGAAGATGAACCGGTCCCATTACGGTTCAAGATGCCCCAGGTGGAGCCTTACAACGGCAAGGCTGATCCCCTTGACCACCTGGAGAGTTACCGGGTCTTAATGGCCCTACAAGGAGCCTCGAAGGCCATGATGTGCAAAGCTTTTCCGGCGACACTCTGAGGGCCAGCCCGGCTTTGGTTCACCGGGCTGAAGCCGAGTACTGTCTCTTCCTTTGAGCAGCTCGGCAGACAATTTGCTGGCAACTTTGCCGCCAGCCAGCCCCAGCGGTGGACATCCGACTCCCTCCTTGACATTAAACAAAAGGAGGGAGAATCCTTTAAGGAGTACTTGGACCGGTTCACCGCCGCAACATGGGAGGTCCGGGAGCTTGACCAGTCCATCGCGATGTCCGCACTAAAGACTGGAGCCCGGTCCTACAGATTCCTCTTCTCGATCGAGAAGAATTTCCCTGCGGACCTCACTGAAATGTTCGCTCGGGCGCGGAAGTATGCCAAGGCAGAAGAGGCCGTGGCAGTTAGGCGGGGTGGGACCGAGCAGAACCCCAAGAAAAGACGCCGCGAGGAGCGCGGCCGGCCCAGAAGCCCGTCTCCGCGACGAGCTAAGAATCCGCCCCGCCCGAAGAGTCCACCCCGGTTGAGAGGACCGCCGCAGCAGAGGTCACCACTCCGCCCGAGGTTCCCACTGCAGGCCCGTGCACCTGAAGGGAGGTATGAAAAGTATACTCCCCTCAATGCTCCTCGGGCTGAAATCCTCATGGAGATTGAGAGTCGGGATTGCATCCGACTCCCACCTCCGAAGCCAGACACCAGAATCCGGCGTGATGTCCGGAAGTATTGCCGTTTTCACCGGGATCACGGCCATGATACCGATGATTGTTATCAGCTCCGAAATGAGATCGAAGCACTCATTCGACGAGGGGTGCTCGATCGGTTTGTGCAAGGCCGGCGTGAAGGGAAGAAGCCAGCCGAAGGAGAAGCACAGCCTGAAGGTTCAAATGCCAACAGGCCCATCGCCGGCGTCATCAACACTATCCGAGGCGGGACCTCGGCTGGGGAAGCCTCAGGGGAAGAAGCCTCCTCAAAGCGCCCGCGCACCTCTGAAGCCATCTCCTTCTCAGATGATGATCTAGAGGGAGTCGAAACTCCCCATAATGATGCCATGGTCATCTCCATGATCATAAATAAATTTGATGTAAAACGCATCCTGGTTGATAATGGAAGCTCGGCGAATGTTTTGTATTTTGGTGCTTATTGTAAAATGGGGATGACAAAAGAACAGCTACGGAGGATGAATGCTCCGCTAGTTGAATTCACTGGGGATTCAGTTCCAGTAGAGGGCGAGATCGACCTTCTGGTCACAGCCGGGCTCGCCCCACGTAAAAGTACTGTGGGTATGAGCTTCCTTGTAATACGCCTGCCCTCGGTTTACAACGCCATCCTCGGAAGGCCAGGACTCAACGCCCTCCGAGCAGTGGTCTCGACTCACCACCTGCTGATGCGATTCCCCACCAGCCAGAGAGTCGGTGAAGTCCGAGGGGACCAAATGGTGGCAAGGCGATGCTACCTAGCGACCCACGAGGCAAGACGACCAGCCGAGGTGCCTGCCCCAACGACTGACCAGCCCTCAACTGAAGTTATGGAGGCACGGGTCAACCCCCAGAAAGAGCGGGTAGAGCCTGGTGAGTTGTTAATTCAAGTTCCCTTACGAGAGAACTTTTCCGAGCTAACCGTGCAGGTCGGCTCTGGCCTTGGCGAACACGAGAGGAGTCGCCTCGTCAACTTCCTACGGGATAATATGGATGTCTTCGCATGGTCGCCTGCAGACATGCCGGGGATAGATCCGGAGGTCATGGTCCACCGGCTTCAGGTGAAGCCGACCTGCAAGCCCGTGCGACAAAAGAAGCGAGGCGCCGCCCCTGAACGACAACGAGCAGCAGCCGAGGAGGTCGGCAAGCTCCTTGAAGCCGGCTTCATCCGGGAGATATCCTACCCGGAATGGCTCGCCAATGTGGTCCTCGTCAAGAAAGCTAGCGGGAAGTGGCGTATGTGCGTGGACTACACCGACCTGAATAAAGCCTGCCCGAAGGACAGCTTTCCACTTCCCAGCATCGACCAGCTCGTGGACTCCACCTCGGGTCACGAGCTGCTGGCATTCATGGACGCCTTTTCCGGATACAACCAGATCCGCATGGCGCCAGAAGATGAGGAAAAGACAGCCTTCATCACCGACGGGGGAACCTACTGCTACAAAGTGATGCCGTTCGGTCTAAAAAATGCCGGGGCAACTTATCAAAGGCTGGTCAGCCGGATCTTCAAAGACCAAATAGGTCGAAACATGGAGGTCTACGTGGATGACATGCTGGTGAAAAGCAAGGCGGCGCAAGACCACATAGCCGACCTCAATGAAGCATTCTCCACACTCCGAAAGTACCAGATGAAGCTCAACCCAGCTAAATGTGCATTCGGGGTCACCTCCGGCAAATTCCTCGGCTTCATCATTACACAACGAGGAATTGAGGCCAATCCAGAAAAGATCCGAGCCCTCCAAGAGATGACACCTCCCAGGACGGTTAAAGAGGTACAGCGGCTCACGGGCCGAGTGGCAGCCCTCGGGAGATTCATCTTCCGCTCGGCCGAGCGCTGCCTTCCATTCTTTGCAGCCCTCAGGAAGCCGAAGAACTTTTTGTGGTCGGACGAGTGCCAGCAATCTTTTGAAGAGCTCAAGCACCTACTGGCTTCCCCTCCCCTGCTCATGAAGCCTCAACAGGGTGAGCTCCTCTACTTGTATCTAGCTGTCTCCCCTGTAGCAGTAAGCTCGGTCCTGGTCCGAGAGTAGGGCAAACTCCAGAAGCCAGTATATTATACCAGTCGGGTCTTAAGGGACGCTGAGACCCGATACTCCAAGCTTGAGAAGACCGCCTATGCTTTGGTCATCTCGGCTCGGAGGCTCCGACCCTACTTCCAAGCTCATACAGTGGCTGTGCTGACTGACCAGCCGGTCAAGCAGATCCTGCAGAGATCAGATCGTGCGGGTCGGATCACTAAATGGGCCATTGAGCTCGGAGAATTCGACATCGAGTACCGGCCCAGACCGGCGATCAAAGCACAAGCACTCGCAGACTTTATAGTCGAGTGCACCATACCGGATGAGGTCGAGCCTGAACCTGAGCCACCGCTGGAGCAGACCCCGAGTTTGACATGGACTCTACATGTCGATGGCTCTTCAAACTCGGGGGGTAGCGGAGCAGGATTTATTCTCACCAGCCCGGAGGGGGTGGTCGCCGAGCAAGCCCTGCGCCTCGAGTTTTCTGCTTCCAATAACATGGCGGAGTATGAAGCGCTCGTCGCCGGGCTTAAGCTAGCCAAAGAGCTAGGAGTGAAGGACTTGAAGGCCTTCAGTGATTCTCAGCTCGTCGTCAACCAAATTGTGGGCGACTTCGAAGCCAGAGACCCGACCATGCAGAAGTATCTCCAGAAGGTACGAGATCTCGCCTCGACCTTGGACTCTTTCCACATTCAACATATTGCCAGGTCGGAGAATCTCAGGGCCGACCAGCTATCAAAGCTGGCATCCTCTCGCATGAGCAAGCTTCCCAAAGAGGCAGTACTGGAATATCTCCAAAAGCCCAGCACAGACGAGCCCGAGCAGACCCTCTGCACCGAGCTCGAGCCAAGCTAGATGGATGAACTCATCAGCTATCTGCAAGACGAAACCCTCTCCGCTGATGAACGAGAGGCTCGCCGAATCAAGCGCCTCGCCACCCGGTACATGCTATACGAGGGAAAGCTCTATCGGAGATCCTTCACCTCTCCCCTCCTCAGATGCCTTCGCCCAACGGAAGCTAATTATGCCCTGCGCGAAGTCCACGAAGGGATTTGTGGAAACCATCTGGGAGGGCGAGCATTGGCCCATAAAATTCTGCGCCAAGGATATTATTGGCCGACACTCCAGAAGGATGCTATGGATTTCGTCCAAAGATGCGACCGGTGCCAAAGGAACGCCAATGTTCAGCGCTGGCCCTCGGCTCCTTTGACTTCTATCAGCTCCCCTTGGCCCTTTGCCCAGTGGGGAATTGACATTTTAGGGCCATTTTCACTGGCCACCGGGCAAAGGAAGTTCCTGGTCGTCTCCATCGACTACTTCACGAAGTGGGTAGAAGCCGAGCCCCTCGCCCGGATCACCGAGTAGAAGATGCGGGATTTCGTCTGGAAGTCCATCATTTGCAGATTCGGGCTTCCCCGCATCCTTATCTCTGACAACGGTCGCCAGTTCGACAACATCCATTTCAGAGAGTTCTGCTCCGAGCTTGGCATTGACCATCGCTTCACCTCGGTCGCGCACCCTCAAACGAACGGAGAAACCGAGGTAACAAATCGTACTATTTTGCAGGGTCTCAAAACCAGACTCGACAAATCCAAAGGACAATGGGTCGAAGACCTATACAATGTCCTGTGGGCTTACTGGACTACGTTCCGCGTCCCCACCGGCGAGACTCCCTTCAACCTAACATATGGGACGGAGGCCGTCATTCCACTAGAGATTGGGCTCCCCTCTCCAAGAGTCGAGCACCACGATGCCAGCTCCAACTCTTCGCAGCTCAGAGGCAACCTCGACCTGATCGAGGAAACAAGAGAGGTCGCCCGAGTGCGTATGGCGAGGTACCAGCAAAAGACAGCTCAGTACTACAACGCCAGGGTCAAAGTCAAATCTTTCAGACCAGGGAACCTTGTCCTAAGAAGAGCTGAAACCTCCCGACCAACTGAGCGAGGGAAGCTGGCCCCGAATTGGGAAGGACCATACCGAGTCACGCGCATTCGCCGACCCGGAACTTATCAATTGGAGTCTCTAGATGGGACTCCCATTCCGCGGAGCTGGAGCTCTGAAAATCTCCGCGTGTACCACCAGTAGAACCCTAAGGGGTTCCCCATTATTCAACCATTGAATTTCATTCTATAAATTTCATTTCACAATAAACTGATGGTTTGCAAACTTATTCCGAGCTCACCAATTTTTCTGATTATCTCATGGCATCAGGTTTATTCCTCTTCCCTGACCGCGGTTGGGATGCCCCGATGCCTCGGGATGATGGAGTACCTGCATGGACTCCCTGAAGATGTCCGTGAGTTCGTGGTGCGCTCTCCATCAACCAACGAGCTCGGCTCGTGCTCCATCGACTATTGAGTAGCGGTCCTCTCTGACCGGACGAGCTCGGCTCGTGCTCCATCGACTATTGAGTAGCGGTCCTCTCTGACCGGACGAGCTCGGCTCGTGCTCCTACCCCGACCTCGGCCGGGATGCCTCGAGACGTCGAGATGCCCCGGTTTATCGGGATGCCCCGATGCGTTGGGATGCGGTCTTCATTGACCAAGACGAGCTCGGCTCGCTGTCCGCCGGCTCCAGCCGATGAGCTCGGCTCGTTCTCCATCGCCGGATTTCTCTGCCTGTCCTCGAAGAACGGACCCCGAGCAGAGGAGCGTCTTTAGTCGCCTCAGCGCAAGGACGCATACGGTACCAGGTACCCGTTTATTTAATGTCTTTACATTATTCTATTCTTGGACTTTTCTCTGCCGATGTCCTCGAAGAACGGACCCCGAGCAGAGGAGCGTCTTTAGTCGCCTCGGCGCAAGGACGCATACGGTACCAGGTACCCGTTTATTTAATGTCTTTACATTATTCTATTCTTGGACTTTTCTCTGCCGATGTCCTCGAAGAACGGACTCCGAGCAGAGGAGCGTCTTTAGTCGCCTCGGCGCAAGGACGCATACGGTACCAGGTACCCGTTTATTTAATGTCTTTACATTATTCTATTCTTGGACTTTTCTCTGCCGATGTCCTCGAAGAACGGACCCCGAGCAGAGGAGCGTCTTTAGTCGCCTCGGCGCAAGGACGCATACGGTACCAGGTACCCGTTTATTTAATGTCTTTATATTATTTTATTCTTGGACTTTTCTCTGCCGATGTCCTCGAAGAACGGACCCCGAGCAGAGGAGCGTCTTTAGTCGCCTCGGCACAAGGACGCATACGGTACCAGGTACCCGTTTATTTAATGTCTTTACATTATTCTATTCTTGGACTTTTCTCTGCCGATGTCCTCGAAGAACGGACCCCGAGCAGAGAAGCGTCTTTAGTCGCCTCGGCGCAAGGACGCATACGGTACCAGGTACCCGTTTATTTAATGTCTTTACATTATTCTATTCTTGGACTTTTCTCTGCCGATGTCCTCGAAGAACGGACCCCAAGCAGAGGAGCATCTTTAGTCGCCTCGGCGCAAGGACGCATACGGTACCAGGTACCCGTTTATTTAATGTCTTTACATTATTCTATTCTTGGACTTTTCTCTGCCGATGTCCTCGAAGAACGGACCCCGAGCAGAGGAGCGTCTTTAGTCGCCTCGGCGCAAGGACGCATACGGTACCAGGTACCCGTTTATTTAATGTCTTTACATTATTCTATTCTTGGACTTTTCTCTGCCGATGTCCTCGAAGAACGGACCCCGAGCAGAGGAGCGTCTTTAGTCGCCTCGGCGCAAGGACGCATACGGTACCAGGTACCCGTTTATTTAATGTCTTTACATTATTCTATTCTTGAACTTTTCTCTGCCGATGTCCTCAAAGAACGGAGTCCGAGCAGAGAAGCGTCTTTAGTCGCCTCGGCGCAAGGACGCACACGGTACAAAGTACCCATTTACTTAACGTTAAAGTCTCTATATTGTCTATTCTGTTCTGGGATTTCTCTGCCGACGTCCCCAAAGAACGGAGTCCGAGCATAGAAGCGTCTTCAGTCGCCTAGGCGCAAGGACGCACACGGTACAAGGTACCCATTTACTTAATGTTTCTACATTAATGTCTCTATTGTCTATTCTATTCTTGGATCTCTGCCGACGTCCCCAAAGAACGGAGTCCGAGCAGAGAAGCGTCTTCAGTCGCCTCGGCGCAAGGACGCATACGGTACAAGGTACCCATTTATTTAATATTTTTACATTTATCTTATCCATTCTTGGATCTCTGCCGACGTCCCCAAAGAACGGAGTCCGAGCAGAGAAGCGTCTTCAGTCGTCTCGGCGCAAGGACGCACACGGTACAAGGTACCCATTCATTTAATGTTTCTACATTCTGCTTTTGGATTTCTCTGCCGACGTCCCCAAAGAACGGAGTCCGAGCAGAGAAGCATCTTCAGTCGCCTCGGCGCAAGGACGCACACGGTACAAGGTACCCATTTATTTAATGTTTTTACATTATCTATTCTGCTTTTGGATTTCTCTGCCGACGTCCCCAAAGAACGGAGTCCGAGCAGAGAAGCGTCTTCAGTCGCCTCGGCGCAAGGACACACACGGTACAAGGTACCCATTTACTTAATGTTTCTACATTAATGTCTCTATTGTCTATTCTATTCTTGGATCTCTGCCGACGTCCCCAAAGAACGGAGTCCGAGCAGAGAAGCGTCTTCAGTCGCCTCGGCGCAAGGACGCATACGGTACAAGGTACCCATTTATTTAATATTTTTACATTTATCTTATCCATTCTTGGATCTCTGCCGACGTCCCCAAAGAACGGAGTCCGAGCAGAGAAGCGTCTTCAGTCGCCTCGGCGCAAGGATGCACACGGTACAAGGTACCCATTCATTTAATGTTTCTACATTATGTTTTGGATTTCTCTGCCGACGTCCTCAAAGAGTGGACTCTGAGCAGAATATTTTAGTCGCCTCGGCGTGAAAACACACGACACCAGCACAATTATACTAAGCCCGGTGAATCCCCGTCACGAGCTGACGAGTATTCAACCCGTTCATCGGAAAAGAATCCGACCCGCCCCGGCAATGTGGGGCTCGGACCCAAAGTTTAAGTCCCAGTGACCGCTTTAGAGCTTGGTCGAAATCTGGGCTAAGCTCGGAAGGACTCTCCGAGCCCAAATCCTTTGAGCACAAGCGTTGCTTTACCGCTGGTCGAAGGGCCGAGTAATGGAGCTCGGCAAGCCGAACCTAAACCCAAACCCTGTGGCGGGCGAAATTAGAGGCCATAGAGCCCATCTCCTTGGAGCCTAAAATGGATCCGAGCAGGAAAACTTGGGACTATAACAGAATAGTTTCCAAAAATATGTATTCATTTCAAAAAGGCCCGTAGGCTAAGTATAAAATTCGGGTTTGGCCCTTACAAGTACAGGAGGCCATCCCGACTTTACAAAACAAAACAAAATTACACTCTAAGGCCCGAGCCCGACCACTTCGGCTTCGGCAGTGTCGGGAGCGGCGGGCTCAGCAGTCGGGACCTCCTCGGCCTCGGCAGCGATGGGAGTAGCCTCGGGGGCGGCTTCGGTCGCCTCGGCCTCCGGAGCATCCGCCTCCGCATCCGGCCTTTCGACCCCTGCTCCCGGTTGGAGCAAGTTCACGTCAAAATCCGGGAGGAGCCGCCGCAATTGATTGCGGAAATCCCGGAAGCCCTGGATCAGCCCATTCACGCCCTCCTCTTCCAGGAGGTCGCGGAACTCCTCCGACTCGCGAAAGAGCGCCACCGCGCTCTGAGCTTGCTCCCGAGCCTCGAGCTTCCGAGCCTCGTGGTAGGTGGCCTTCTTCTCGAGGGTTTTTATTTTCCGCTCGAGCTCCGAATGTCGGGGGCGGGCATTCCCCACCTCCTGCTCGTGGGAGGCCAGCGCCTGCTCGACTTCGGCCAATCGAGCCTCAGCAGCGCGCAGCTCGGACCTCGCCAACGCATGCGCGCCCTTTTCCTCATCGAGCTCGGCGGTAAGGGCTCGAATTCTTCCCTCGGATGCTCCGACCTTTTCTTGGAGCACCTGTCGTTCGGCCTCAGAGGCCTGGTACTTCGCTTCGGAGGCCTGGTACTTCACCTCGGCGGCCGTGTACCTCGTCTGGGCCTCGTCATACCGGCGCTGGCACCTCCGGGCCATCTTCCAGTATTCTTGTACTAGGTGCATCAGCATCTCCGTCTCGTGCAAATGCTGTAAAAGAGACGAAAAGAAAAACATAAGGCGCCACTAGTAGAAAATCTATACAGATTACACAGGTGGAGAATTTTACTTACCCGGACGGCGTTGCAGCGAGTAAAGTCCATGAAAGCATTATAGCTCATGGACTGCATCATGGCCCGGTCGGCTGGGAGCAGCGCTACCCGGAATATCTCAAGCGCTACTCGAGGATTTTCGAGGGCTGAATCACCCTCGAACACCGACCAGGTGGGTGCAAGGGGCACCCGTTCCACCGAGCCCGATGGGCCCAGGAGGCCAGCATCGGCTGGCCTAGGCGGAGCCGACCCCGAGGCTCCCTGACTGCTCCCTGGCTCGGAGCTAGGGGGCTGGGGTCGCACAAGCGGCCGATCTGACCGCCGCACAACTATGGCGGGGCGTGCAAGCACGGGACCCGCAGAACTCCTCTCCTGGTCGGCAACTGAAGCGTCCTGCCGACCAGGAATCTGCGTCAAGGGCGCCGGGCATGGGGGCGCCATCGAGGCTCCTCTGGAGCCCGAGCCCCCGGAATCCGCGCCCTCCCTCCGACCAACTTCGGGGCGCGCGGGCTGAGAAGGACCCGCCTCGGAGTGAGCGGGGCGAGAAGGACCCGCCTCGGCCACTGCTGCCACCGGAGGCGCCGGGGTCGCCGGGGTCGCCGAGACCTTCTGCTTCTTCCTCGGCTCGGTGGGCTCACCCGAGAGCTCGGCTGCCCTCTTTTGGAAGCGGGCGTAGAGGACTTTGCTTTTCGTCACCATCTTTGCGATATCTGCAAAGGCAAAAAGGATTAGAACATTAGAACAGTAAGGAAATAAATACACCTTGAAATTACTCTTACCATGGGGACGCGCCGAGCTCAAGCCCACGTTTACCAAAGCGTCCTCACATATGAGGCCGTTCAGTAAGATGCCGTCCCCGAGGCTGCAGATGGCGTCGAAGATCCCCTGCTCACGCGGAGAAAGTCTGGGGGGTTTGTTGATGGACTTGAGCTGAGCCGGTCCCCACCTGGGGTCAAACCCCCAGGACAGTGCAGAACCAAGGAAGAAGAATTTCTCCTTCCAGCCATGAATGGACGAGGGGGCACCATGAAAGAGTGGCCGACCCGCCCGAAGGGCGATGTAAAGCCACTCCCCGTCTCCCGGATTCGACTTAAAGATAAAAAGTCGCCGGAAAACGTTGACAGAGGTCGGAATCCCCTGCAGTAAACACAGTGACAGGAAGCCCATCACTGTCCTCCAGGCATTCGGAGTGAGTTGCGCCGGAACCAACTGGCATACCGTCAGCAACTCATTCACGAAGCCGTGAAGAGGAAATCGGAGGCCGGCCCAGAGTGATTCCAGGTGCACTTCAATCCGGCCTACCGGAGGATCGGTTATCCGATCCCTCCGCCTGGCGGGCTCCAAACGGAACCCGTGAAGAGGGAAGAACCACTCTTCGGTCATTTCGACCTCCAGGATGCTCATGGTGGACTCGACTTCGCTAGGGAGAGAACCCATTGCAAGCGAGAAAAAGAAATCAAAAAGAAGAGGGACCTGAGGGAAATGCCGGAGAGAAGAAACTTCGGTCTGAGGAAGACTGGAAGGAAAGCTGGAAGCAGAAGGCAATAGAAAGAGGACAAGGGGCCAGGGGAGAGTTTAAATAGACCTCCCCAACGGCCCAGATCAGCGAGAAAAACGCTGTATCCTGTTTAGATGGCGACGCGTGTCGGTCCAAAAGACAGAACGACGCATTTAATTAGGGCTAGCGCTTCGGACGCCGAAGCGCCCCATCGGATCGTGCGGCCCCATCATGAGCCCACGACGAGAGGACGCTTCGCAAAAAGTGTTCCAATAATGAGGCTCTTCGGGAAAAGAGAGACGCCGCCTATTAAAGGCACCACAAAGCGCTCGATAATTCAAAACGCGCAACAAATTAAAATTTTCGGAATCCGTACTGCCCCAACTAAAGCTATTTCCCACGCTCCAGCTGGTAGCCAACTGGAACTCGGAAGTCGGGGGGTAGTGTTGGGGGAAAGACCCCAAGTCATACCACCACGGAGGCGCTCGGCCGAAAAGCGCCGACTGGAAAGGTGCTCGGCCAAAGAGTGCCGACCAGAGAGCACCAACCAGAGGGGTGCTCGGCTAGAGAGCGCCAATCCGAAAAGATGCTCGGCCCAAGAGTGCCGACCGGAGCGCCAAGAGGTGCTCGGACCAACCAACACGTCCCAAGTAGGGATGCTCGGCTAGAAAGAGCCGACCAGAAGAATGCCGACCAGAGAAGCGCTCGAACTAGGAAGCGCCGACCAGAGACATCGCCAAATAGAGGCGCTCGGCTAGAAGGTGCTCGCCCAAAGGGCGTCGACCAGAGGTACTAGAAGCAACCCCGCCACAGGGCGCCCCTCTGGGCGACCAGCTCGGCTCGGCACCCTTGCCGAGCCGATGCCTTAACTAATACTCCTCCCCGCCAAGCTTTCTCGAAAGGTCTGGCGGCTATACACGCGACTCTACTATAGCCTGCCACTATCTCCAAGCCATCAAGGCATAAGATCTCTGCAGGTATTCGGCACGACCTGCCATTAATGCATGAGACTCCCTCAAGTCTCCGATGCACCCAGTCATTTAATGAGCACGGCCCAAGACGATCTCCGGATCACTGAACTATCAGAGCGTATGGCTCTCCCTGACCGCCGGTTCATTCGGTAATAAATGCACTTACCATCCACGGACCCCAGGCCCACCACAGCCGGCGGTTCAACCACTCCAACAGGTCCGATCGACCGTGACAACTCCCTGATTCCGGTCCGATTCGGTCCCGTTCTCCACTACGCCATTAATGGGCCAAATCGTGCCCAATTATTACAAAAGAGGACAAACCTCCTGTCACCTCCCAGGTAACAAAAATCCTTCTATAAAAGAAAACCTGGGAGGAAAAGGATGGGGGGCCCCCGGACAGAACCCTCCTGGACCGGGTGAAAAGAAGCAAACAGCACAGACACAAGGGAGGATATCACCCTCTTCATCTTCTTCATCTTATCCAAATATTCCTGCTGTCTTCTCCATATACTCTCTTCTTTGCTCTCTACACATATCTGCCCCCTCTGACTTAAGCATCGGAGGGCCGGCGCCGGGGAGCCCGGCCACCGGCTTTTTGCAGGACTTACACCCCTCCAGGAGGACGTCACCAGTCGGCGCGCCGCCGACCACCGTCCCTGCAGCGAAGCTCCTCCTTCCCCGGCTTCGCGGTAGCCCCCGGGTCCAATTTCCAGCAACAGTTTCCATGAAAAAACCTATGGAGATTTTGAGAGGAAGAGTGGGAGGTGATATGTGATTGTTAATGCACAAACAAGTAAAATATAAAAAGTTTTTATTTTCACGAGGAAAATATATGCTAAGAGTTTAAAAGAGAGATTATAAAATGACCTTTCTCTGTCGAGGAACATATGCAGTAAGAGTTTTAAATTAGAGATCGCGAAGTTCAGGAGGAGGGAGATATAGCAAGACGGAAGAAAAGGGACAAGACATGTCAGAGCTTAGTTGAGAAAGAAGTAGTTGTTGATATCTTGGTTTCTATAGGATCTAAACAGGAAAGACAAACAATAAAAATCTAAGATAGATTCAAATTAGAGAATCCCAAGAGATATGGCCTCTACTAAATGGGATGTTATTGGAAAGAGTAATGCTACGGGGCTCCTGCTATGAGGAAAATTTATTGGCAAGATCGTGAGAGATGGTCATTGCTACATGGTTGTTGATGAAATCTTGTAATATGTGAGGCTGTGGGGTTG